>NW_027507685.1:176795946-177501579 GCF_037356315.1 Lithobates pipiens | reverse complement strand
CTGCTCCCGAAAAAACTTTTTAAAACTTTTTTTTTGCACTGATACATGTCCCCTGGGGCAGGACCCAGGTCCCCAAACACTTTTTATGACAATAACTTGCATATAAGTCTTTAAAATTAGCACTTTAGATTTCTCCCATAGACTTTTACAGGGTGTTCCGTGGCTTTTCGAATTTGCCGCAAACACCCCAAATTGTTCGCTGTTTGGTGAATGGATGAACAGGCAATGTTCGAGTCGAACATGAGTTTGACTCGAACTTGAAGCTCATCCCTAGTCAGTATTGAAAATATTTAAAAAATATAATGCATTGCAATTACATTTTCCATAACTAATCCTCAAAGTGGAGGTACTGTCTCTTTTTCGCATTACTTCTCCCTTTTTCTGTTTTGCTGAAAGAAACCTTTTGTTTACAGAGGTTAATAGCTCAAACTAAAATTTATACAAATTATATAAATTGAAATAATAGCAGCAGTGAGTCCTACCCCCCTCTTACTATACTGCTCAATACCAAGCTTTACTGAGCCACAGAGTGTCTGAAAGGGAACCACCTGTGCTGTGCTCCCACATAGGGCTCTGGGCATCCTGTGCCACTGAGGTGGCTAGATTAGTTGCTCAAATACGTAAAAAAAAAAAAATATATATATATATATATATATATATATATATATATATATATATATATTATTATTATTATAAAATCTGTAACACAATAAAATAACATGCAACATTGCAAGCCATTTTGTAATTATTGAAAATAGTTTTATGTTCTAAAATGGCTTTCTCAATAGAACTGAAGTTTTGCGTTGAGCTTAAAGTGTACATTTAGAAAAAAATTATAAAAAAGTTGCAAGATATTTAATTTCAGTTCCTTAAAATATATGTAAAGCCAAAAGTTGTTTTTAATCTATTTTGAATAGAATAGGTGAGGGTTAAGCTGATGTAAACTGATGAGATTTAAGTCCTATTAGGGACATGTTCCTTCACTTCCTGTTCTGTAGACTTAACAGGAAGTGAGAGAATATATTTCCAATATGAGGGAAATCCTCTTTCAGACAGTAGTTACAGGAACAAGAGTCCTTATTGGAAGATTCCCCCTATCTTCCTGTTCTGGTGGCAACTCACAATTTTAGATTTCCCCGCACTTTCTTTCTGGTTGATCAGGACAGTTAGAGAGAGTAAATCTCCCTCATGGGGAAACGAGCAGCAATAAAAACCTGATAGCACTTCTAACACCAATACCTAAATCTAAAATTGAAACTTTTTCTTTTAGATACCATTTAACACTGTAACCATTAAATTTTTTCCAATTTAGGCCCACATTTTCAGACAACCAGAAGGTAAAGGATAAAAAGAAATGTACTGAACTCCACAAATACCTAATATAAACCATGGATTCAACACAGTTCTTTAAGTTATGTTAATACATTTCTTACCTGCTAGAAAGACAAACATTGCCAGGAGAGTAACATTGCTGCTTCCCAAAAATCTCATACTTGCTAATGAAGTGTATAGGATAGTCACTGTGTTCCAAAAGATTTAGGTGTTTTTCTCTCTTTATACATTTGGACTGGGTGTGAGGTGAGGATGTGTTATCAATGATCTCTTTAAATCATTGATAATATTATAGTATGATAGTAAACATTCACCAGAATTCTGATTCCAATCCAAGCGTTGGTGAATTTTAAATACACTAGGTGTGTGGTTGTGTTGGAGAAAGGTGTGTGTTACTTTTTATAGGAGATATTAAAAGTGATAAGTGATCATAAGTAATATAGGCAGCACTGGTTAATGACTGGGGATGCCAAACAAATCTGCAATGTTTTTCAAGGTAAGAAGCTGGAATGTGCATGACAGAGGTGACACAGGGTGGCTGTGAATGTTTGGACTTTGTCAAAACATTTTACGCAAATTCACAGAAGCCTAATGTGCAAGTTAAGGCAGAATTCCAAGCAAAAATAACAAAATAAAAGTAAATAGCCTTTTGCTGCATTTTTTTTTTTTTATAAGCATGTTAAAATTAACATTTTTAGGACTCAAAATTACTTAAAACCTCCAAAACATAATATACTTTATGAAAACAGAGACCCTGGAGAATAATATGGTGGCAGTAAGTGGTAGTATAATTTTGTTATGCCAATAAAAGTACAATATTAGTGCAACTATTTATCAAACCCATATTTTCAGTAATACATGCACTAAAGTTAATTTTAGCGCACACAAATACAATATATTACTCAAGTTTTTTCTTTATTTTTTTTTGTAAAACATAATAGATTTGGTTGCATCGAGTAAACAGATACCAAACATCTCCTGTCTTATAAGTGCTTTCACCCATGAAATGTCAACACACTTTGGTCCATAGGCCACACTTTAAAAGACTTTACTGCTTAACAATTTAGAGGTAATCATGAATAATGGCACCTGATCTATTGCTAATGTGTAGCCCAACCATTGTATTTGTATGTAGGCATACCAGATGTGTACATAGATGTTTGTATGTGGAATTTATGTGGGGACAGGGGACTTTAACTGCTTGCCGACCAGCCGCTGTCTTTATACTGCGGCAGGTTGGCATAGGCTGCACGTATCGCCATAGGTGTTGGCTGCTTTAAGAGTGATAGGGGTCACAATGTCTGCCGGCCACCCACGATCGCTCCACAGTAGGGTTGCCACATCATTCCTTTAATCCAGAACACGCATTCATTTCACTGGTTCTGTGGCTGATTAAGGTGGTAATTAAACTCACTTGGTGCCTTATCTGCATTAAATCAACCTCAGAACCTGTGGAATTCATATGTGTCCTGGATAAAAGGCATGATGTGGCAACCCTACTCCACAGAGAGCCAGAATGGGGATCTGTCAAAGTAAACAAACAGATACTTGTTCTGACAGGGGAGTTGAGAGACATCTGCTGTTCCTAGTGATCAGGAACAGCGATCTCTCTCCTCCTCCAGTCAGTACACTTCCCCCACATTTAGAAACACCTCCCTAGGACACACTTAACCCCGTGATCGCCCCCTAGTGTTAGCCCCTTCACAGTGACATTTATGCAGTAATCAGTGGCTAGTTTTAGCTCTGATCGCTATATAAATGTCGCTGGTCCCAAAAAAGTTTCAAAAGTGTCCAATCAGTCTGCTGCGATATCACAGTCCTGCTAAAAATTGCAGATCGCTAGCATTACTAGTAAAAGTAAATAAATAATAAAAATACCATAAATCTATCCCCTATTTTGTAGACGCTATAACTTTTGAGCAAACCAATCAGTATACGCTTATTGCAAAAAAAAAATTACCAAAAATATGTAGAAGAATATATATTGGCCAAAACTGATGAAGACACTTTTTTTGTTTAAAAAAAGGGGATATTTATTATAGCAAAAAGTAAAAAGTATTGTTTTTTTTTTTTCAAAAATTGTCACTCTTTTTTTGTTTACAGCGCAAAAAATAAAGACCACAGAGGTGATCAAATACCACCAAAAGAAACCTCTATTTGTGGGGAAAAAAAGGACACACATGTTTCTCTTCACTTCCTGTCCAATTGCCAAAACAGGAAGTGAGAGGGAATCCCTCCAAAGTATAGCACACTCTGTCACCAAGGTCGCCAGTAGAGTTGGGCCGAACACCCCCCCAGTTTGGTTTGTGCCAGAACTCTCGAAGATTGCAAAAATTCAGACCCGAATCGCAAACCCTATTAAAGTACTTTTTACTTTGGCTTATATTCACTTAGATAAAAACCTTAGGCTCTTCAGTTAGTAAATACTATCCATATATAAAAGTCCGATCTAACAGTATTCTCCATGCACAATCTCTACAGGGTTTGTAAACCTTTACATATACCCAGTGAAGTGACTGGTCTCAGGTGATGCACAGTGATGAAAGAAGGAACGACTGGATGGCGGGGATTCCTACAATACTGCCCGGGGAGAGCTGGACAATGAGGACATGGAACGGTAAGGAGGAGGATGAATCCTCCGATCTACATTGTACTGTGTGTGGGGGGATGGGGATGTCAGTAGTGCAGGAAGTATGTGTCAGGTAGGTGAGTGTATTGGTCAGGTAGGTGAGTGTAATGGTCAGGTAGGTGAGCGTAATGGTTATTTGGTGAGTGTAATGGTCAGGTAGGTGAGTGCATGTTACATAGTTACATAGTAACATGGTGGGGAGAGGGGAGGGGGAAATTTTGGGACTTTAAATGAGGTCATAGCCTCCATCCCTATCAGATATGAGCCACAAAATTAAAAACAAGAGCTAAGCGGGACTTTAAATGAAGTACGGGGTCTTTTATTGAAAAAAAAAGGAAACATTTTATTATTTGTTTTTATAGTAAGACATGATTACATGTATATTGGAGAGGTGCGCAGACAAACACATTATTAACATTAGCATTTTGCTTTATACAATCTTATTGACCAATACAGAATAGGCTATAAAAGCGCACCTCCATTATAAACATATAAAAATCAAATATAATAATAAGTTAAACAAATAATGCAATGTAGGCAACAACTTTGAACCTATGACTTCTTGGTTGTTGCAATAAATTAATAAGAAAAACATAATTGATGCAATGTTTCAAAAATTGATGCTAATTGAAATTGGGGTACCAAAATACACGGCAATTGTTAGCTCTACGCGTTTCGCGGCTTACTACCGCTCGTCAGGAGCAAGCTCGTGATTGGTCTGAAAATACAAAGTAATAGTAAATTAGTATTTGCAATGATGGAGCATGGGGAGGTTGCCACTTAATTGATAAAGTGACTTACAAAATAGCCCAAAAATTGGGCAGAACTTTTGTTTGAATTTTATTTCCATATTGTTTCAAATATCATTTTTTTAGCTATAGCAGCTCCTACTGTCTCTTCCAAATTTTAAAAATTTTTTGCATACTATATTTTTTATATTATTTATTCCAGTTTTGTTTTTTTTTGTTTTTTGTTTTTTTGGAATTTATCTATCAATCAATTGAACATATGGGCTGTTTTTGCTGGGTATGTTGCAGTCATTTTTCCGGGGTTGCGATGCGCTCAGCTCCCTCCCTACCTCCCTTTGTGGATCACAGGGGGTGGTGGGGTTCGATCTCAGCGCATTGGCGCCATGCATAAATGGGCCCCTCGAGTGGTGTCAATAGACACTGCAAGGTGGGAGTCTATTGTTTGTTTTTGTGTTTTTTTTTTTTTTTTGGCTTTCCACCTGATGCTGCAGCTAAGATGGAGGGGCACCCACTGAGGTATTTCAATTAGCATACATTTTTGAAACATTGCATCAATTATGTTTTTCTTATTAATTTATTGCAACAACCAAGAAGTCATAGGTTCAAAGTTGTTGCCTACATTGCATTATTTGTTTAACTTATTATTATATTTGATTGTTATATGTTTATAATGGAGGTGCGCTTTTATAGCCTATTCTGTATTGGTCAATAAGATTGTATAAAGCAAAATGCTAATGTTAATAATGTGTTTGTCTGCGCACCTGTCCAATATACATGTAATCATGTCTTACTATAAAAACAAATAATAAAATGTTTCCTTTTTTTTCAATAAAAGACCCCGTACTTCATTTAAAGTCCCGCTTAGCTCTTGTTTTTAATTTTGTGGCTCATATCTGATAGGGATGGAGGCTATGACCTGATTTAAAGTCCCAAAATTTCCCCCTCCCCTCTCCCCACCATGTTACTATTGATATTAGGGATGGAAGACGGGTGTCTTTTATACTTGAGCAATTTTTTGTTTGAATTTTATTTCCATATTGTTTCAAGTATCATTTTTTTAGCTATAGCAGCTCCTACTGTCTCATCCAAATTTTAAATTTTTTTTGCATACTATATTTTTTATATTATTTATTCCAGTTTTGTTTTTTTTTTGTTTTTTTGGAATTTATCTATCAATCAATTGAACATATGGGCTGTTTTTGCTGGGTATGTTGCAGTCATTTTTCCGGGGTTGCGATGCGCTCAGCTCCCTCCCTACCTCCCTTTGTGGATCACAGGGGGTGGTGGGGTTCGATCTCAGCGCATCGGCGCCATGCATAAATGGGCCCCTCGAGTGGTGTCAATAGACACTGCAAGGTGGGAGTCTATTGTTTGTTTTTGTGTTTTTTTTTTTTTTTTTGGCTTTCCACCTGATGCTGCAGCTAAGATGGAGGGGCACCCACTGAGGTATGGATTATCCTCAGCTGTGAGTGTTCCCTCATCTTCTCACAGCTGCAAAAGATATCATGCATGACGCTGGCAGGGATCCGCCCAGGGCCTGGGGTATATGAGCTGGGACAGACAGACAGTTCACTCCTCCACTGTGCTCCATTAGGAAGAGATCGCTCCTTAACTCTACATATGGGTAATAGAGTTTTATTCAGGTATTTTTTTTTTTGCTTTTGATTCGTTTTTCTTCCTTCCTTTTTGCACACACATTGTTTCATTCAGAGCACTGCACATACTTTTTTACACATTTGAATTGGATGATTTTGTATTTCCCCATCATCCATTCCCACTTATTTAACACACATTTAGCCTTCTCCTATTTCCCAATCATTTATGTATATTTCATTCACATACACTTTTCAGTAATTAGTTATATTCATTCAACACGTTCAATCCACACTCAGTGTCCTGCTTTTGTTTTTTTTTGTTTTTTTTTTTTTTATTTAATTTTATTTTATTTTTTTTATTTTTTTGTGACCCATTACACTTTTCCCCCTTTTTTTTCTTTTTCGCAGATTTGGGTAACACACATATACATTTAGCACCTAGTGGACCTGTGTTGAGGATGTCTGTTTCGGTTCCCCCTGGCCTGCCCCCTGACATTGTTGGGGGATGGTCTGAACCCTGCCTCAACCCCGGATGAGACGGTTTTATCTCAGCTCTAGCAGTTCCCATTGCTGGAAGTTCTGCCCAATTTTTGGGCTATTTTGTAAGTCACTTTATCAATTAAGTGGCAACCTCCCCATGCTCCATCATTGCAAATACTAATTTACTATTACTTTGTATTTTCAGACCAATCACGAGCTTGCTCCTGACGAGCGGTAGTAAGCCGCGAAACGCGTAGAGCTAACAATTGCCGTGTATTTTGGTACCCCAATTTCAATTAGCATCAATTTTTGAAACATTGCATCAATTATGTTTTTCTTATTAATTTATTGCAACAACCAAGAAGTCATAGGTTCAAAGTTGTTGCCTACATTGCATTATTTGTTTAACTTATTATTATATTTGATTGTTATATGTTTATAATGGAGGTGCGCTTTTATAGCCTATTCTGTATTGGTCAATAAGATTGTATAAAGCAAAATGCTAATGTTAATAATGTGTTTGTCTGCGCACCTCTCCAATATACATGTAATCATGTCTTACTATAAAAACAAATAATAAAATGTTTCCTTTTTTTTTTCAATAAAAGACCCCGTACTTCATTTAAAGTCCCGCTTAGCTCTTGTTTTTAATTTTGTGGCTCATAGTTACATAGTAGGTGAGGTTGAAAAAAGACATCAAGTCCAACCTATGTGTGTGATTATATGTCAGAATTACATTGTATAACCCTGTATGTTGCAGTCGTTCAGGTGGTTATCTATCTATCAATGCTCCCCACTGAGACCACCACCTGTGGAAGGGAATGCCACATGTTTGCCTCTCTTACAGTAAAGAACCCTCTACGTATTTTAAGGTTAAGCCTCTTTTCTTCTAATTTTAATGAGTGGCCACGAGTCTCATTAACCTCCCTTCTGTGAAAAAGTTTTATCCCTATTGTGGGGTCACCAGTACGGTAGTTGTAAATTGAAATCATATGCCCTCTCAAGCGTCTCTTCTCCAGAGAGAATAAGTTCAGTGCTCGCAACCTTTCCTTAAACTAATATCCTCCAGGCCCTTTATTAGCTTCGCTTTGCCCTTCTTTGTACTTTTTCCATTTCCAGTACATCCTTCCTGAGCACTGATGCCCAGAACTGGATAGCATACTCTAGGTGCGGCTAGACCAGAGTCTTGTAGAGCGGGAAAATTATAGTTTTATCTCTGGAGTTGATCCCCTTTTTAATGCATGCCAGTATTCTCTTTGCTTTGTTAGCAGCAGCTTGGCATTGCATGCCATAGCTGAGCCTGTCATCTACTAGGAACCCCAGATCCTTTTCCATACTAGTTTCCCCCAGAGGCCCCCCCCCCCCCCAGTGAGTAGATTGCATTCATATTTTTGCCATGTAGTTTCCCACCACACTAATTTGTTCAGATCTTCTTGCAAGGTTTCCATATCCTGCGGAGAAGTTATTGCCCTGCTTAGCTTAGTGTCGTCAGCAAATACAGAGATTGAACTATTTACCCCATCCTCCAGGTCATTTATGAACAAAATAAATGGGATTGGTCCCAGCAAAGAACTCTGGGGGACCCCACTACTCACCAATTTACCTCATGTGTCAGGTAGGTGAGTGTAATGGTCAGTTGGTGAGTGCATGTGTCAGGTAGGTGTGTGTAATGGTCAGTTGGTGAGTGTAATGGTCAGGTAGGTGAGTGCATGTGTCAGGTAGGTGAGTGTAATGGTCAGATAGGTGAGTTCATGTGTCAGGTAGACGAGAGACGAATGTAATGGTCAGGTAGCTGAGTGTAATGGTCAGATAGGTGAGTTCATGTGTCAGGTAGCTGAGTGTAATGGTCAGATAGGTGAATGTATGTGTCAGGTAGGGGAGTGCAAAGGTCAGGTAGGTGAATGTAATGGTCAGGTAGGTGAGTGCAATGGTCAGGTTGGTGAGTGTAGTCAGGTAGGTGAGTTTATGTTTCAGGTAGGTGAGTGCATGTGTCAGATTGGTCAGTGTATGTTGCACAGTGCATTCTGAGCACAATGCATTCCCGATCCCTGCATTTCTGAGCAAATCTGGCAGAATCGTACGTTTTTGGTCCCTTAGGACTCCTTCAGAGGGAAGATCAGTCCTATCCTCTGTACAGAGCTGCTGGCAGGTTTAAAGTGGTTGTAAACCCTTACAACACACTTTCACCTAAAGTTAAGCCTAGAAGAAGGCTTACTGGTAGGCGCTGTAAATATCTCCTAAACATACATGGTTTAGGAGATATTTACAATTCCCCGTATGAGGATTCCTTTTGCGCATGCGCCGATTTATTCGGTGCATGCGCACTTTATAAGGGTCACAGCATGGTGTTTTCATTAAAGGACATGCTGTGACTGGCGGCTCCCGCACGTGAATGGTGACTCCCGCACGTGACTGGTGGCTCCCGCACGTTACACATCTCTGGCCAGTCACACAGCCGGAGTCCGTGACCCTGGAAGGAAGATGTGTCAAGTAAGTGACACATAATGGGCTACTATGCGATGCATCAGGGTTTACTTCCTCTTTAATTCCATGTGGGGCACTTTGAAAGAAATAAGTTGGTTTTGCGTTGAGGCTTGGGCACTCTGGCTCAAAAAGGTTTGCCATCACTGCTATAGAGGAATACGCTTTGCTCCTATTTCATGGCTGAGGTTTACAACCACTTTAAAGTGCAATGTGCCCAGCTTCTTCAAAAGTGCTCTAACACAACAATGTAGTGAAGTCCACCAACAGTGCTCACCAAATAAAGTGGGCCACTAGCAGGGCCATCTTTAATATTGATTGGACCCTGGGCAAAACTTTTCTTGGGCCCCCCCATGCAGTTTCGCTCTCCACCTGCTCTGAGACATACAATAAATAGCAGCTAGACTCAAAATCAGTTTACTGAATCAGATCAGGGAGCTATTGCGATTGGTTGCCAGAGGTTAGTGTATCATTACTGCTCACTGACTGTTTGCTAGAGGTTACAGCACACATTGCGGCTCACTGATTAGTTGCTAAAGATTACAGCACATGATTTCTGCTTGTTGATTGGCTGCAAGAGATTGCTGTGGATATGATCTCAGGGGGTAAGATATACATATCAGTGCTGCCGGCCGCCACTATTTACATATGAATGCCGGTAATTTACATGTAAACACAGGGTCTGCAGGTGAGTCATCAGTATACAATAAAAGGGCAGAGCTGGGCAGCATTAGTAGCAGCACTTCACATTGAGATATTGGGACACAGCAAGGGACTAAAACCTCAAGGGAAGAGGGAATTTAAACCAGGATAGTTGGCAAGTATGAGGCAGCTGCTTTGGGCCCCACAACAATGACAGGGCCCAGGGCAGCTGCCCCTTTTGTCCTGCCTTAAAAGCGGCCCTGGCCACTAGTATTAATGGTCTTAAAGCACTCGACTCTCTCTTTTCTCCACATTGGCAGCTCCCATATTTCTGCCAATACAGATTTCTTTTAACTAGGCTGTAATGATAATTAATGTGTGTAAACCTTAACAATGAACTTCTGTCATTTACTCCTTTTTTGGTCTATTAACCACTTGCGGACCAGCCGCCACCGTTTTACTGCAGCAGGTTGGCTCTGTTGCACGAAATCACATTAATGTACGTGATCTCTCGAGGTCTGTATTGCTCCGTTAGTCAGACTCAATGTCCACTGGAATACCCACGATTATCTCATGGAGAGGAAGAATGGGGAAATGCTAATGTAAACAAGCATTTCCCCGTTCTGCCTGGTGCCACTGTCAGTGATCACCGATCCCTGTAATCGGGAGTGGTGATCAGTGATGTGTCACACATAGCCTACCCCCCACAGTTAGAATCACTCCCTAGGACACACTTAACTCCTACAGTGCCACCTAGTGTTAACCCCTTCACTGACAGTCTCATTTACACAGTAATCAGTGAATTTTTTATCGCACTGATAGCTGTATAAATGTGATTGATCCCAAAATAGCCCCAAAAGTGTCTGATGTGTCGGCCATAATGTTGCAGTCTGATAAAAATCACTGATCGCTGCCATTACTAGTAAAAAAAAATATTAATAAAAATATCATAAAACTATCCCCTATTTTGTAGACGCTATAACTTTTGCGAAAACCAATCAATAATCGCTTATTGCAAAAAAAAATTACCAAAAATATGTAGATTAATACGTATCAGCCTAAACTGAGGGAAAAAATGTTTTTTTTATATATTTTTTGGGGATATTTATTATAGCAAAAAGTAAAAAATTATGCTTTTTTTCAATATTGTCGCTCTTTTTTTGTTTATAGTGCAAAAATAAAAACTGCAGATGTGATCAAATACCACCAAAAGAAAGCTCCATTTGTGGGAAAAAAAAAGGATGTCAACTTTGTTTGGGAGCCACGTTGCACGACCACGCAATTGTTAGTTAAAATGACACAATGCCAAATCGCAAAAAGTGCTCTGGTCAGGAAAGGGGGTAAATTCTTCCGGGGTTGAAGTAGTTAAAGGGGTGTTCCAGCGGGAATTCTTTTTTTTTTAAAGTCAGCAGCTAAAAAAAAAGTAGCTGCTGACTTTAAATAAGGACACTTACCTTTCCAGGGCGCCTGCGATGTTGGCCACCCGAGGCCGACCCGTCCCTCGGCTCTTGGGTCCCAGCGCCGACGTCCTCACTAAGGGAAACAGACAGGGGAGCCTTGCGGCTTCACTGCCCATTTACTACTGCGCATACGCGAGCCACGTGGCGCTTTGTGAATGCGACACGCTGTGTTAGGAAACACACAGTTCCCAGAACACAGCGCGCCCCATTACCCAGAAGACAACGCGAGAAGGAGAGAAGACGGAAGATCACTGCGGAGTAGGAAGAGGCAGATTAGGAAGACTGCCTAGCAATAGGGGTTTCTGGTAAGGTAAAAAGAAAAAAAAAATTCACATTTTCTTTAAAAAAAAATTAAGAATATTAATGCTGTTTTTTTTTTTTTTTTTAGGGTGGCCCTCCACTTTAAATATAGAATTAAAAGTGTTTTGTTATATCTGTTTAATAAGTGCAACATAATATCTGTTTATTCTCCCATAAAGCAGAAAAACTTTCTGTACTACCTGCCTTTACTGATTGTTAAGAGTTAGAATTATGCATAGCTGTCTCTGTTATGGGGAATGTGAGATCGGGAGGTGTTCTGTAGTACCAACACGTGTCTTGTCCTAGGGTGACAAATCTGCTCCTCCATACATACACTACAGAGAATGAATGTTGTCACCCTAGGAGAAGATTTGTGTTACTGGAAGGATAAAATACACACTAGGTGTATGGTAAGTGTTTTTTTTTTTTTTTATTATTAACACACATTCATCTTATATAACTGTACTGCTAACCTGGCACCACATTTTAATAAACTGAAACCCAGAGAAGTTTTAAACTTATGATTACATTACATATCTATTAGTTTCTATCTATTTTTCCTTTTGGAAGTCACCTGTGTAGATAGAAATTAGCCTGAAATACATCAGCATATCATATCTCTTACTCTTTTATCTAATCTTAATGCAATAAAAATTGAAAGTTATTACTATATTACACCCAGTAAAATCACATTGAAGTTTGTGGACAGAGCTGCTGCCCAAAAGTAGAATTCCAAAGAATGTTTGCACAATGAAGCAACTAAATTCTGTTGCTTATAATCCAGTATTGCTCTTGGAGAAGGATAGCTGGATGCAAAAATTCTTCTGTAACACTACTTCCGAAGGAGCCTCTGGATTTGTTGGGTCCCTCTGCCGTCCAGTGATGACCCATCTTTGGACCTGAGAACACAGTTTAATAGTTTTAAATGGGCGTTACTAAATAAAGCAAAGCCATGTAAAGAAAAGAGTGGGTTAGACAAATCTGATGCAATAGTATACAAATAAACAACCATTAAATAAAAGTGGTAGTAAAACACATTTTTTTTAACCTTGTACCTATAATTAACATTTGCTATAGCTAGTGACTTACGCGTAAACTTGTGGTGGTTAGGAGATATTCACACTGGATGCAGCTAGTGACGTCACCGGCACCTTTACTCTGAAAGTCCAGCATACCGCGATCTTCTCCCGTGCACATGAATGAGAGTGGCGTAATCGAAGCCCAGGCCACTCATACATCCGGAGCCTGTGAACCCAGAAAGGAAGACCGGAAGAAGATGGAAACCCAGTCAGCGGTGACAGCGCAATGCTTGAGGGCTTTGTTCTAAGGTATTTTGTAATGTGCTCATATGCGATGCATACTAGCACATTATGCCATTGTCCTGCAGGGGATTTTTTTTTTTTAACCACTTGCTTACTGGGCACTTAAACCCCCCTCAGTCCCAGACCAATTTTCAGCTTTCAGCGCTGATGCACTTTGAATGACAATTGCGCGGGCATGCAACACTGTACCCAAATGAAATTTTTATCATTTTTTTCCCACAAATAGAGCTTTCTTTTGGTGGTATTTAATCACAGCTGGGAGTTTTATTTTTTGCTAAACAAACAAAAAAAGATGCAAAAAAAAAAAAAAATAATGTTTAATAGTTTGTTATAAAATTTTGCAAACAGGTAATTTTTCTCCTTCATTGAAGTGCGCTGATGAGGCGGCACTGATAGGCTGCACTGGTGGGCACTGATAGGCTGCATTGGTGGGCACTGATAGGCATAGTTAAGGCAGCACTAATAGGCACAGATAAGGCGGCACCGATGGGCACAGATAAGGCGGCACTGATGGGCAAAGACGGGCACAGATAAGATGGCACGGATGGGTGGCACAGATGGGTGGCACGGATGGGTGGCACTAAGGGGCACTGATAGGTACCACTGATAGATGGGACTGCTGGGCACTGATAGGTGGCACTGATAGGTGGCACTGCTGGGTACTGATGGGCGGCACTGCTGGGCACTGATGGGCGGCACTGCTGGGCACGGATATGTGGCACTGGGGTGCAGCACCTTTGTTTAGGCAGACTGTGGGCACTGCTGGGTGGCACTGTGGGCACTGCTGGGTGGCACTGCTGGGTGGCACTGTGGGCACTGCTGGGTGGCACTGCTGGGTGGCACTGTGGGCACTGCTGGGTGGCACTATGGGCACTGCTGGGTGGCACTATGGGCACTGCTGGGTGGCACTGACAGGGGGGACACATTGTTTATTTAGGCAGGCAAAGCAGGGGGCAGGTGGGCACTGGCAGGGGGCAGGTGGGCACTGGCAGGGCTGGCCGTGATCGAGACTGATGTCCCGATCACGGCCGCCGGTGATCGGCTTTTTTTTTTCTCCTTGCGCTGTCAGGGCGAGGAGGAATAATAGCCGATTACCGGCTCCATTATATCACATGATCAGCTGTCATTGGCTGACAGCTGATCACGTGATAATGGGTCGGGATAGACCCCTTGCACGGATCGGTGATCAGGCGAGTCTCGTAGACTTGCCGATCACAGAGCGCGCCGCGCGCGCCCCTCAGGGGGCGCGCAGGGCGCTTGTGCACGGGACTACGTCTATTGATGTCGTCCCGGAAAAGGAGATCCGCGCTGTAGCCGTCATTTGGCTATAGCGCGGATCTCAAGTGGTTAATGACGCAGTTCACTGCTGCTTTAATAATAGCTGTGCTCTGGAAACACTACGGATCACATCTATCCTACACTAGGAGTGCATATTTGTGAGAGATGTATGTTCGCATGTCTAAAGCTTGCCATAGATGTATTGAAATTTGGCTGGTTCTGCGAAGACCAGACACATTTTGATCCATCTATGACCATTCCCATTTGTGAGATGTGAATCTAATGATCGACTTCTCACGAATGGGCTTGTAATAAAAAGTTTGGCCGGAGTCCTCACTTTCAGACAAAATACAGCGGGTGTCAAGATTTGGATATGAACCTGGAACCTCTGTGGTGTCTGGCTGTGTCACTTCTTGCTGTACCACCTGAGATGCTGTATAGCCCCCTGCCTAATTCCTTAGACAACCTTGCTTTGTGCCTTGTTTTGGTGAACCTTGAGCCCTTTTCTTCTCCCATTAACTTCTTGATTTAAGCCATGTCTCTGCACTTCCTATTTGCCAGATTATTGCGATCCTCTCCGGCAAATATCTTACTCCTTTTGCTCCTGATGCCATCCATTTCTCCTCTACCATTAGTTAATGACCCCAGGCTTGTTCCTTGACTATGCTGCTGTTTGATCCCAACCTTTAACCATGTGTTACCGACCTTTGGCTTGTTTATTGACTATGCTTCTACTTGATCTCTACCTGCTACATCTGCTACCAGACCCCAGCTCGCTAACCTCCTGGTGGGGCGATCCTGAGGCTCTCGACCTGGCACTAGCACACAGTGAATTCCATTTCCACCACCGGGAGCTTAGACCTTATCCCTCAGATGAGCCTGCATTATCCCCAAGGGTGACCTGCTCATGTGCTTATCCCGCTGGTCTCTGGGAGCCTATCTACTGCTATAGCTATTGGTCTCCAAGCCTGACCCCATACCATGACAGTGGGGAGGATTACTCTATTCACCTTGCTTGTGTGGATGAGGGAATCATTCAGATTTTTTTTCAACTGATCAAAAAAAATCTGACCCTTGTATGCCCAGCTTAAATTACCACTCAGCGGTCCATCGTTATTGCTGCTTTGCGAGTCCATCCATCACCAGGGAGGGATGTCTATCACCACACATAAAGTGGAAATAAACCTAACATTTGTAAAACTGCAAGCAGGCAGCTTTTTATTGCAGAAGAGACATGCTATGTGTCTTCTGCAATAATACAAGCGTATCTGTCTGCTTACAGTTTTCTACCAAATGTATACTGGGGTGTGCATTGACACTTCAGCTGTGGTAGAATGACTGAGTCCTGTTTGCATGTGTAGGATGACAGCATCCCCTGCTGGCCAATTAGCCATCTGTAAAGCCAGCACTCTGGAGAAGATGACAGAGGTGGCGAGGGATGTAACCGCTGCATCACTGGAAGGTGGAGGTAAGTATAGTGGGTGGCTTAGTTGCACTTTAACCCTGTTTGCTATTCTTTTTTTCATGCCACCCGGCAGCAGTAACTGTTTCCATCTTGGCTATTTAAATCCCTGACGCAATCATTAGTCTGTGAAAGGGTTCAAAAGGGATCCCAGAAGATTCCCCTACTTGTAACACTAATCCAGCTATGAGTGGCTGGATTTGTTGAATGCCTCTGCCTGCCTTCAACTGATGACCTGTCCATGTACTTGGACTTGAGGACACAAACATACCTGTTAACAGTTTCAAATAAGTTTTTTTTTTTTTAAAGAAGACAATGTCCTGTAAAGAAAAGGGTCAGTCAGGCAAATGCAATGCAACTGTATCCAGATACGTGCCCATTAAAGCAGTAACAGGTTTAGGATTAAGCACAACAATAAAGCCCCTTTTACACTGGGGCGTCTGCGCCGCTGCTAGCAAAGTGCCGCTATTTTTGGCGTCGCTACTTTTAGCGTTGCTTTACCGCCATTTTTGCTGGGGTTTTCGGCCGCTAGTGGGCGGTTTTAACCCCTTGCTAACAGCCGAAAAAGGGTTAAAACGACCCGCAAAGTGCCGCTGCAGTGGCGCTTTGCTGGCGGTTCTGCAGCGGTGCCCATTCAGTTCAATGGGCAGGAGCAGTGAAGGAACGGTGTATGCACCGCTCCTTCACCACTCCAAAGATGCTGCTTGCAGGAATTTTTCTACCGTCCTGCCAGCGCACCACTCCAGTGTGAAAGCTCTCCGTCTACCCCTCAGATTTACACTTCCAAGTGCCCTTTCTGTGCAATTTCAAGTGCACTTTGCACTTTTAGTTTGCACTTGTAGTGCAAAGTGGATTTGCATTTCATAAATAACTACTTTTGATAAAAAAACAAAAACAAAAAAAAAAGCGTATATTGATTGGTTTGCGCAAAAGTTCTAGCGTTTACAAAATAGTGGATAGATTTATGGCATTTTTATTATTATTATTATTTTTTTTTTACTAGTAATGGCAGTGATCTACAATTTTTATTGGGACTGTGATATTGTGGCGACAAATTGACACATTTTGTTGTTGTTTCATCATTTCTTCCCTAAGACATTTTTTCTGTCTCTTTTTCATGGTGTTGTGCAATACCTCTAGTAAAGGTATTATGTTCATGGTACAGTTCCAGTGGCTCTTGCCTTGTTGACCAGAATTAGCATGTTTCCATTATACTGCAGAGGCTGCAGTGTGACTTCATCAGAATACTGATTGATATATTACAGTAATTTTAGGTCCTCTGGGTTCATAATGTTAATGGAAATAGCAATTTAGGTTTTAGAATGGTGAGGAGAAAGGGGTTGGGGATTTATTTTTAGACTTTAGGTTGGCTTTAAAACCTTGGTGCACCTCCTCTTTCGCCAGGTAAAGTAAAGCTAAACGTGTGACATAAGAGACTAGACAAAGACAACTTTTATGTCTGGAGCTCCTCCTTTTTTACCTTCTCTACTAACTTACTAATCTTGTCACAGGAAATAATAAGAGCTAGTGGCTTTTAAGATCACTTTGTCTGGATTCACACTTTGTTGTCTGTTGCGTTCTCAATTGAAATCAAAGAAAACCTGGAGCAAACTAAATAAAATAATAAGCGCAGGGCAGGAATGACAGGGTTAACAGTGTGAGCACAGACTAGAGTGGGGAGATAAATAGGTTAGGGATTGGCTTAGAGGCTGAGGAGGGGTGGGGCAGACCATAAGAGGGCGGTCGGTTGCGACCGTGCCTCCCCCTCCGGCCGCGTCGGTCTTGGACCGTGCAACGGTCGAAATGGGGCTTCAAGGGTTCTTGGCGGGATTGAAGCAGCTGGTCCAGCGGTTTGAACCGGGGGTGCAGGCCCCGGGTACTGGGGTTGGAGGTAACGCTGGGGCACAGGGTGGGTCCGGTGGTAGTGGCTATGGAGCCAGCGGTGTCCGTAACTGAGGTTGCTGTGGCGGATGACAAGGAGGCGGGGCAAAAGCCTGCAGGGGGGCTGCCACTGAGACCACTAAAAACAGGAATGGGTGCGGTTAGCAGATGCGGCGAAATGTGAGGCTTATGTGTGCTTCGAGGGGCCCCTCAGGGCTCATCTAAAGCCGGCAGTTAGGGAGAAGATCTGGAAAGGAGACTACGTTGAGATTTTCGCTCTTCTACCGCTGGAAAAGTTTAACTTGGATAGTATGCGGCCGGAAGACCACAAGAAAGAGGATGAAGAAAAAAGGAGGTATAGGCTCATTCCTAGGACTTTTACAAATTGGCTGCAGGTGTTTGCGATATTGGCAAGCGTGATAGGGAAGAAGAATCCGGAACACTGCTCAGCACTGTTCTGCTATTTGGACGCTGTGGGAGAGGCATACGGAGTTTACGGGGGAACATCATGGCTGCGTTACGACTAACAGTTTAGTCAGCGGAGGGCTATTCGTCCATCCTTGAGGTGGGATCATAAGAACACCAGTTTGTGGATGCGCCTTATGACCTCGGCTAGGCCTACCAGTCAGTTTTTTCAAGGGGGGGGCGGTGGGTCCACCAACTCCGGACAATCAGCCACAAGGAAAAGGGGGTGTGTTGGCAATTTAATGAGGGCTCCTGCAAGTTTGGGGGGTCGTGCAAGTATAAGCATGAATGCTGTGGTGGGGGACACCCCATGTCCCGCTGCTTTAAGCATGGAAAAGGCAGGACAGGCGATGCTGTTGGAAAAGGGGACAACGCCGGTGAAGGTGGGAAGGATGCAGCCTTTCCTCGATAGATATCCGGATAGGGAAGCGGCACAGTTGCTGGCCCGGGGGTTTCCAGAGGGATTCCGGATTCTGGCGCAGCTGGTCAACACTCCCCCGGTGGCACGCAATCTGCGATCAGCGTTACAACATGCTGGGGTGGTGTCGGATAAGCTTAAAAAGGAGGTGGCATTGGGTCGCATGGAGGGCCCCTTCCCTGTTGCGCCCATACCGGCTTTGGTGGTGTCACCTTTGGGGATGGTGCCCAAAAAGGAGCCTAATAAATTTAGGCTCATCCATCATTTGTCGTATCCGAAAGGGGGTTCAGTAAACGACGTCATTGACCCGGAGATCTGTGCTGTGTCTTACACATCATCTGATGCAGCAGTCTATTGGGTCAGGAAGTATGGGAAGGGAGCACTGATGGCGAAGACGGACACAGAATCAGCCTTCCGTTTGCTCCCGGTACATCCGGGGAGCTTTCGGCTGCTAGGTTGTGGAGTTCTACGTCGATAGGTGCTTGCCCATGGGCTGCTCCATATCCTGTGCGTTGTTTGAATGGTTCAGTTCATTCATTAAGTGGGTGGTGTGGGACGTCGCGGGACTGAATTCAATAATACACTATTTGGACGACTTCCTCTGCGTGGGCCCGCCGGCGTCGGACGTTTGCGCGGTCTTGTTGGCTACGTTGAAGCACATTGCGGAGAAGTTTGAAGTTCCTTTGGCAAGACGGAAGGTCCAATGACGGTGTTGAGTTTCTTAGGCATTGTGTTGGACTCTGAGAGGATGGAATGTAGGCTGCCAGAGGAGAAGCTGACGGTGCTGAAGGCGGAGATCCGGGGGATGATGGTATTACGCAAGGTGCAACTGCAAGCCATTAAAATCGCTGTTGGGTAAGTTGAACTTTGCGTGTTGCATCTTGCCGATGGGGATGGTTTTGACGACAGCTGTCAGCAAGTACCGTGGGGGTCACATCCCCAAAGCATTATGTACGCTTGGTTAAGGCACATGGGGAGGATCTGGCGACATGGCACACATTCCTGGCTAACTTCAACAGCAGAGCGTTGTGGATGTCGGGCCCTGTTAGCAACTTTGACCTGGAACTGTACATGGATGCAGTGGGGGCAGCGGGCTTCGGCGCCTTTTTCCAGGGAAAATGGAGTGCAGGGCCACAGCCAGACTCAGGGAAGGAGGCAGGCATCGTGAAGAACATGTTACTGCTGGAACTGTTTCCGGTGGTCCTGGCAGTGGAATTGTGGGGTGAGGCCTTTCGGAATTTGAAAGTTCGGTTCCATGGGGATAACTTGGGGGTGGTACAGGTACTCAACAAGGTATTGGCGGCATCGCCGCCAGTGGTTAAGTTGCTCAGGCACCTTGTACTGCGCTGTATGCAGTTGAATGTGTTCATCTATGCTGTACACCTCCCTGGGGTGGAGAATGTCATCGCTGATGCTTTGTCTCACTTTCAGTGGGACAGGTTTCGGGAGCTGGCACCGGGGGCGGAACACCAAGTGGTCCCTTGTCCAGAGTGGCTGTGGAGGATTGTCTTGGACGAGTAGCAGGATGGATCAGACGGTCAGTGAGCAAAGCAACGTGGTCAGCATACAATAGGGTGTGGATGGAATGGGTGGCCCTCGTGCAGCAGGTCACAGAGAAACAGGAGGAACGGGACCTCCGTCTATTAGTTCTGTATTTTGTCTCCAGGAATTTGGAGGCAGGGGTGTCAGTGTCGGGTCTTGATAAGAAATTGGCTGGGTTGGCATTTTGGTTCAAGTTCAAGGGTTTGCCAGATATGACAAAAGATTTCTGGGTGCGACAGGCTATAAAGGGTTACAGACGTTCTCAACCAAGCAGGGACTCGAGTCGCCCGGTTTCGTTTGAGCTCTTGGGTAGGTTATTGGGTCAATTATCGGTGACAGGTTCGTCAGCGAATGAGGTGGCCTTGTTTAAGGCGGCGTTTGCATTGGCAATTTTTGGGGCGTTTTGGGTTAGCGAACTAGTGAGTCCCTTGAAAAAACGACATGGGGGTTTAGGAGTGGCTGATGTGGTGTGCACGGGGGACATGTTGTCCATTCTGGTGCACAGATCAAAAACGGATCAGCGGGGAAAAGTTAAGACGGTGCAGGTGTTTTTACTGCCCAGATCGCCTTTGTGCCCTATTATGTTGGTGCAGGGTTTCTTATCCGTATGCCCGGCGGTAGGAGGGTCTTTATTGGTGCACCAGGATGGGTTGTCCCTCTCTCGATTTCAATTTGCAGCGGTATTTAACCACTTGCAGACCGGACCATTTTGCTAGTCAAAGACCAGACCACTTTTTGCGATTCAGCACTGCGTCGCTTTAACTGACAATTGCGCGGTCGTGCGATGTGGCTCCCAAACAAAATTGATGTCCTTTTTTTCCCACAAATAGAGCTTTCTTTTGGTGGTATTTGATCACCCCTGCGGTTTTAATTTTTTGCGCTATAAACAAAAATAGAGCGACAATTTTGAAAAAAACGCATTATTTTTTACTTTTTGTTATAATAAATATCCCCCAAAAATATATAAAAAAATATTTTTTTCCCTCAGTTTAGGCCGATACGTATTCTTCTACATATTTTTGGTAAAAAAAATCGCAATAAGCGATTATTGATTGGTTTGCGCAAAAGTTATAGCGTTTAGGGAAATAGGGATAGTTTTATAGCATTTTTATTAAAAAAAATTTTTTTTTTTTTTTTTTACTAGTAATGGCGGCGATCTGCGATTTTTATTGTGACTGCGACATTGTTGGGGACCCATCGGACATTTTTGACACATTTTTGGGACCATTGTCATTTATACAGTAATCACTGCTATATAAATGCAGTGATACCTGTGTAAATGACACTGGCAGTGAAAGGGTTAACCAGTGGGTGGCAGTGTAGGGGTTAAGTGTTCCTAGGGGTGTGTTACTAACTGTGGGGGGTTGGGCTTTCATTTAGTGTACACTGATCTCTGCTCCAATCACATGGAGCAGAGATCAGCGTCACTAGTTGCTAGGCAGAATGGAGAAATGTTGTTTATACAGCCTTTCCTCCATTCGGCTGCTCCGTGAGACGATCGCGGGGATGCCCGCGGCGATCGAGTCTGCGGGTCCCGCGACCGGACTTACGGGGGTCCCGACCAGCGTGGGAGCACGCCGCCGCCGGCGCGCTCTCGATGGCAGGGCGGCATCGAATATTGGACGTACCTGTACGCCAATATGCCTGCCCGTGCCATTCTGTCGACGTACATCGTCGTGCGCTGGTCGGGAAGTGGTTAAGAAGTGTTTGGAGGCGTTGGGTTTGGGGGATTAGAAATTTTCCTCTTATTTCGCATGGGGCGACTACAGAAGCCGTCAGGTGGGGGTTGGATGAGGCGGCAGTAAAACTAATTGGTAGGTGGGAGTCTAGGAGGTTTCAATCTTATGTTCGTCCTCACCTGTTGATTGTATGAGGTGGCAGGGGGAGGGGCAGCAAGGGACGTTATACTTTATGCTTGAGGTAAATATTGATGATGTTGGGGGTTGTGTTTTCTTCTCGTCCTTTCTTGCAGGTAGAACACAGGGACTGGCCTGGATAGTAGGCCACTCTTATGTTTGTTGAGGGGCTAGGAGAGGTGATACTCATCCAGACGGAAGGCAACTTGGGTTTTCCAGACATGATGCATATATCAGATGGTTGGGAGTGCCAGGCATGCTGTGGGGCAGGGCAGTGTTGGAGGTACATAGATTTGCACGTCTGGACAGGCCTCCGGATGTGTTGGTACATGTGAGGGGGAAATGACCTAGGCAGTAAGACCATGCTGGACCTGGTGAGGGACATTAAATTCAATTTTTGGTAGCTCCTCCTTGCCTTTCCACACATGATAATTGTGTGGTCAGACATGGTGGCCAGGACCTCATGGAGATTGGCGAGATCGGTAGAAAAGATCAATAGGGCCAAGAAGAAAGTGAATAAGGAGGTCAGTGGTTTTGTGGTCAGGAATGGGGGGTTGGCTATACGGCACTTGGAATTGGAAGTGGACACCTGGCGTTACTTGAAGAGAGATGGCGTTCACCTGAATGATGTGGGAATTGATTTATGGTCCTTGGGTCTGCAGGATGGGATACAGCGAGCGTTGAGGGTATGGCAGGGCGCGCAAGGGTAAGGTTTTGCCCTTGCGTGCTGTGGCATGTTGTTGGTCTGTGCGGATGAAGGATTACCCCAGTGATGGAAGGGTTTGGGACCTATCAGTGGTATGGTACCCGTGGGTGGTGGTCCAGCTAACAGTAGTTTAGCTGAGGTTGGCTATCAGGTGCACTGCGGTCAGTGTTTGGCCTCTGAGATAGCATGTCAGCTTGAGGCCTATTCTGGTTTGGTTACCACAGTGCCGTAATGGATATGATGGTATGATTGGTGGGTTTCTCCTGCACAGACCAAAGGGAGGAGCTTAATGGAGGAAGTGCCTTACTACTTTATTCAGTTATGTTAATTTATGTTAAATATTTGAATATTTTATAATAAAGATAATTGACTGCTACGGCTATGTTTTACTCCAGATTGGTGTGGTCTCAATTTCGGGGGTTATGTTAAGGGGGGGACGTAGCAGTTGGAGGTATGTTTGTGGTGGTGACAAGTAATCAATGCATAGTAAAAGACTGGAAAATGCATTTAAACTTCTGAAAACACATGTACATTAGCCCAAATAATAGCTGATTCAAGCTTTGTCATTTCAGGATGTTTATATTTTTCATGCTTTAATAACTTATTTTAAATACATTTTTCCTGCTTTTCCAGGAAGACAGGGTGCATCATGTATTAAAATGCACGTAGAATGCATATATTGTGCATTTTCTTTTGTCTTTCACACAAGTTACAAGTGGTTCCAAAATGTATCAAACAACAATTTTTCTTTTAAAAATGCATTGGGTTAAAATGCATAGGTGTGAACTTTGCCAACATGTAAGCAGGTGATGACAGGGTGCCTGTGAATATTTTATCCCTTTCTGCACCGCATTTTATTTCTGCATATAGTGAGTTACAGGCTGCCCAGGATGGAAAGGGGTTAACTGTGTCTAGACTCCTTTCCCAGGCTTTCTGAGTCCTGCCACCTACTGTAAGCCTCATAAATACCAGGGGAGGGCTCAGAGCCTGTTTCTCTTCTACATTGGATTAACATAAGAAAACTGCTGCAACATGTAGACCTTCTGAAAAACATACACACCCCTCCGTGGGTCACCCTGCTGGGATTCTTCCTGGACCAGGAACTACTGGATTTTTGATGAATAGCCTTTGCTTATTCGGAAGCTATGAGCCTGGGCAGTTTGCATTAGTTAGTTAGGGCTGGTCTCTATTTCATTGTATTATGCCTTTGAACTATTCAAGAAACAATTAGATGAGCACCTGAGCGATCACAACATACAGGGATATACAAGGTAATACTGACATATAATCACACACATAGGTTGGACTTAAAGGGGTTGTAAAGGTTTGTTTTTTATTTTCTAAATAGGTTCCTTTAAGCTAGTGCATTGTTGGTTCACTTACCTTTTCCTTGAATTTCCCTTTTAATTGTTTTTTTCCTTTGTTTTCTTTGTCTGAATTTCTCACTTCCTGTTCCTGTATACAGTAAGCTGTTCAGTAAGCTGTTCTGGCTGACTAAACACCGCTCGGATGATGGTGTGAAGTTTGCTGAGGAGAAACAGGAAGTGAGAAATTCAGACAAAGAAAAAAAAACATTTAGAAGGGAAATCGAAGGAAAAGGTAAGTGAACCAACAATGCACTAGCTTAAAGGAACCTATTTAGAATATAAAAAACTAAGCTTTACAACCCCTTTAATGGACTTGTGTCTTTTTTCGACCTCACCTATTATGTAACTATGTGTAGCACTGACCCCCGAAGGAGCTGCTGGTTTTAGTGGGCTTACTGTTACCTTCTTGACCTCGCCTCCGTTTAGGGTTTCCCCGTGGTAGATGGCCCAAAGAATTGTAGAAAATGTCACTGGATCCTCTTTTTTGGTTATTTATTTAAAAGATAACACAGTCTGTTAATGAAGGGTAGAGGGTTAGGAAGAAAGTTCAGGTACTTTTGGACTGCAAAAATAGGTAGTCTCTCACAATAGAAATCCAGAGAATTACCGTTTCACAACTGGATTCTCACAAGCACCAGATAGACCTCCTCTCACTAGCCCTAGCAGCCGGTAGGGTGTTAAGTAAAGCAAAGTCTCTGCCACAGACTTGGATGTTGAACACTTGAGAAAAGTCTCTGCCACAGACTTGGATGTAGAACACTTGAGAAAAGTCTCTGCCACAGACTTGAGCACAACTGAGGGACATAGACAAATTTAGAGAGATATCATATGGTACCAGTATCTCTCAGCCAGTCCGGCGATACCGTATCAGTGTAGATCCACAAAGTGTCCTTCAACTGAGCCTCCAGGCTCCTTCAGAGAAACCAGCCTTTTGCGTGGCCTTCTCCTGAAGAGTCCTCCCCTGGATGCTCCTCCAGTTGCTAGCCTCTCCTTAGATGAGACGGCACCGGACCACCTTTGAAACCTCGGGCCTCGATATCCACTCAGGCCTGTCCCTGCAGTTACTTCGCCTCGGGCCATCCAGCCCCAAGACTCGGAATTGCATGGATCCACACCCTAGGCCATGAGGGCCATGGGGGCTGGTCAGGAGGACCAGGACCAAACAGACAGAAAGCTTTTCTGGACTCGAACCTAGAAGCACGTGATCTCAGTACCTTAAATACCACCTCCCAGAATGCACAGCAGGACGACACTCCCACTGGGCTGGTTCCGAGAAAGAACGGCACTCAACATGCCCAGCTGAACTGCGTTCTCATACTTGCCAGCGGTGACAGCAACACCTGCGACCAAGGAGAACTCAGTGCAATCCAGCCAGACTGGTACTGAAACCATAATTTGGCAAAATTAGCCCTAAAACCCAACTGTTTCAGGAATATTAAATTTTCAAAACATATAGCGCATGCTCGTCAGGATCCGGCACCACATATGTAACTGTGTTGATGCTCAGCAGTGGAAGATGGTGCTATAAAAAAAGGGTTTGGGGGGGCCTCAAACAAAACTCTCCAAAGGATGAATGTAATATGTAAACATGCCACACTCACCGCCGTCACGGCTCCTCGGTTCCTTGGCTCTCTGGTCACAGCTCCTAAAGAAGTGGCATAGGTCACCGGGTGGGTGCACCCGACACCATTGACCCCTTCCTTATTGCTGGGTGTCAGTGATCTTAGTACTGGGTGTCAGTGATCACACTGTTGGGGTGTCGGTGATCACACTGCTGGGGGGGTCAGGGATCTTAGTGCTGGGGTATCAGTGATCTAAGTGCTGGGTGTTGATGATCTTAGTGCTGGGTGTCAGTGATCTTAGTACTGGATTTCAGTGATCACAAAGCTGGGTGTCAGTGATCTTAGTTTTCGTTCTGGGGTGTCATTGATCTTAGTGCTGGGTGTCAGTGATCTTAGTGCTGGGTGTCAGTGATCTTATTTTAGTTCTGGGGTGTCAGTGATCTTAGTGCTGGGGTGCCAGTGATCTCAGTGCTGGGTGTCAGTGATCAAACTGCTGGGGTGTTAGCAGTGGTGTATTTAGGTCTTGTGCTGCCCTAGGCCTGACTAAACTCATGCATCCCTAATTTAAATATGACCTACTCCTTCATGTCAAGGTCGCACCCCTTCCTGTTTAGGACCCGCCCTGAAATTTGGTGGGGACACTAGTTCTGAGAGCCTTGGGGGGGAGGCAATGGATTCTCTTAATTTGCAGAGATTTCTGCTAACTTCCTGTTTTGGCTATGGGGCAGGAAATGAAGGGAAATCTCTGCAACGGGACAGGGATGGCAAAACTGACAGGGGCTATAACCCTCCCTTACTCTAACCAAAATTATTCAAAAAAGTGTTGCCTATAGTTCTGCTTTAAGTACAAATTTCTGTTAACGTTATGGAGAGGACTAATGCTGCGTACACGAGATTGGACTATCCGGCGGACTGGGTCCCCTGTGTTGTCTCCGGCGGACTTTTTCTTCCATTTTCAGGACAAATGGTACCTATTTTACTCCCCTTAATCAAACTGTATTGATTGGTGGTTATATGTTATATTTGTCACTGTCTACTGTCCATTGGAGTGTTAGAGATAAGAAAGGGAAGAATAGTGCTGTTCACAGGTATATGTAGTACATCTGCTAGATAAAGTAGTTTAGAGACAAGAGGGTATAGGCACACGCAGAGAAGACTGACCAGTCATTATGGGCATTAAATTAAGTAAGGGAATGAAGGGTAAGAGACCCTAAAAAATGCAAGAGGAGCGCTATATATGAACCGAAGGTGCAATTCCGCCTATACTGAGCCCCTAGATTAATGGTTAAAGTGGACAGGGATCCACAATGGGTAACTGGGTTACCACCAAAGTCCACAGGGACTAAGAACCATACAGCTAGAGAAACAGCTATGTATGTGAGCAGGATGGATCAAGGGTGACAATTAACACTAGACAGAAAGGGACATTTTGATGTTAAGTTGAGGGATGAATTTTGGGTCAGTCTCTACAACTAGTAAAGCCAAGAAACAGTGATGAGAGTTAAAACAGAATACTTTATATGTTGTCAGAGAGGGAAGATGGGATGAGCACTATGGCTGCCCATCTGATCATAGAAGGTACAGTATGTGAAGTATGGTATTACAATACATTGGATGCAAAGGATATCAGAACAAAATAAAGAAACCAGAAATTAAGCAGGGAAATGAAATGAGTTCAAATAAGGTGAGAGCATGATTTGCATGTGCTGTGTACAAATGGGAAAAATGTAAGCGATTTTAGAGAGATATTTGTGTATGTTTGTGAATGCTGGAACCTTTAGTTCTATTGCTTTTGTTTGTCATGTACGCAGATGTGCTCTCATGAAAGAATGTAGCTGGGATGGGAGGTTAGTGATAAGCTGGAAGGACACCATGCCAATTTCACTATTTTAGACAAAACATTTATAACAAAATGTGCCGGGTTAACGAATCTAATGATAAACAATGTGATCACAATTTTTTTTTAATCTGTTTTCCAAAAGTTTAAAATATATATATGGATACACAAATCTCAATCCCTCCAACTAGTGTATCACCACAGCGCTCAAATTCCAAACACCCTAAACTTCAGCTGCTACTTAAACAAAAAATATTAAACAAAATATTAACAATAGGTGCATCAAAATTTGTTTCTAATAGTAAACAAATAAATAATACCCCGTAGCGCTATTACTGTGTAAATATTAATGCACACACTCTACCTTCATTAATACCTAACAATAATCTATAATCTCACATATACAGATATATTCAGAAGAATATACATGAAGCACATATAACTGTACATAACACCCACTTTATGTGAATGTGAAAAAATATATACTGAACACCATGAATATTGCAAAATTAAAAAGCAACCCAAAAAATTATTAATTAATTATTCCAGCACCCAAAGTGATTATAATTAAACAATTCTGCAGTAGTCCTTTTATAAGTGCACACAATCTTCAGTGTCCAAAACAGTTGTTAACTCCTTCACCACACCATCCGTGATTGTGACTCCCCCTTCGTGAGTACACTCACCAGCTGTTGAGCCTTACACTCTCGTGTTAGGCTAATACGGCTTTAAATCCTCTTAGGAGATGATTTCACCATAGTATCCCATATCACTATATCTCCTTCACTCAGAAGTTGCTATTGCACATGTACCTCAAAGAAACCACAATGGAAGCCTCCAATAGTGTAATACCGTAAAAGCACTTTAATTTTTAAAATTCACTCTTTATGCACTCACATGAACAATAAAAGAATAAGCCACTTCAAAAAGATCAAATCACTTCACACTTCAACTCCAACAGATGCTTAAATACGCCAGGGCATTGGTGGTCACAGCAGACCTAATAAATAGGGAACTGGGTCGCTCTTTCTCACCCTTCCTCATGTATCCCGCCTGGTCCCACACAGCAGGTCCGTAATTTGAATTAGGGCGCCTTAGCTTACTCGTACCATCCCCTTCATCCAGCGTCACCTTCCACCACCGTATAAGCAAGCTAGTGTCTCAGTATTGTTCAGCCACGCCCCCGACATGTTTCGTCATATCAGACTTAATCATGGGATTGGCTATCTGGTCTGGCGTCCCTCCTTTTATCCCTCTGACCCCTGTCACAAACCCCTCGCGCCTACAAACCACGCAGGCGCGCATCGCACGTCATGTTTGATGAATGAATACCTATCGCGCATGCGCAGGGCCCGAATTCTGAGACCGCGCATGTGCAGACCAGAAATCTACGTGTCCCCGATTGCGCATTGCGTGGGCAGCAAACCTCTGTGTCACCAATGCGCCAGCGTTTACAACAAAACGAGTGGTGTTCCTCCCGCATAATATATATCCCTCCCCATCAAGATACACTACACCTGTCAGATTAATGTATGATATCAATCAAGCAAGTATAGTTAAAAAATAACAAAAGAAATTAATAAACATACCCATAAAAATTAATTTCTAAATTTTCACTTCATTATAAATCTAATGCTAACCTTATTTGTTAGAGGGTGGCTACCCCCTCGGGATCCTCAAATAATAATTTTAAAAATCCAATTAAACCAACAAACAGCAGCATGTTTATACAGAGGTAAATTACTCACTATCCATAATACCTAAACTGATCAGTCCTATTCTCATAATTGGTAACCAAGGGTGACCCAAATCAATCCATTACCCCCCATACCACCTACTCATTCCCCCCAAATCTATAGTTTACGGGCAGAAACAACAGCACAACCAACCAATCAGGGAATCTTCTTCACTAAAACATCTGAAGATTAGAACACAATATCCCCCCAAGGTGACTTGATGCTGTTTCTCAAACATTAGTAGGACAATTCCTCAGGCATTGGACCTAAACTGCTTTATTAGCAATGCCTGATGAATTGTCCTACTAATATTTGAGAAACAGCATCAAGTCACCTTGGGGGGATATTGTGTTGCTCCCACTGGGCTTGGTGATGGCAGCTCATGTGCCTTCTTAAGGAGGTCGTCCCTAGGTGCGTTTTGGGCTTACCGTGACTTATGCGTTGACTGCAAAGGCTTCAGATGGCAACACTTTTGGCAGCAGTGGACACGTTAAAAAAAGCCCACACTGCGGAGCCATGTGCCGGCGTCCTGGGAGTGCCAGATGTGACCGTACATGGTTGATGCCTCGCTCCCGATACATTAGCAGTCTGGTTTGTCCCTCCTGTGCAATTTAAGTTCCGCCTGCTTCTCCGCCCTATCTACTGGTCCATATCTCCCTCTGAACTCCCCTCCTCTTCCTCTGTTGTGGGCACCCACGTGACATCACTAGACATGTCATCATCGATGTCACCTTTCCCACCGCTATAATTAGAGATCTCTCAGTAGGCAGCAACACCGGGGACCAACCTCCTCCTTGGGCTGATCTGGGTACTGTCGTCAGACTGCTGAGTGGTGGTTGTTGCTACCTCCTCTTCCTGATCCAATGCCAAGAGTGGCTGCGCATCGGCAATGTCTTGTGATGGATGGGAAAATAATTCCTGTGACTCAAGCGGAGGGTATATGGTGGTGGTGTTGGTGGTAGTGCACACAGCAGAGAGTGAAGAAGAGGGTGCCGATCGAGAGGATGAGGAGGGTGCAGAAGAGTAAGGCTGAGTGAGCCACTCAACCAAGTCTGGTGCGTCCTTTGACATAATCAAACACACCTTCTGCAATTTGCCACTTTGGCTCAAGCCTTTTTCTCCTACCCTACCCCTACCACCCCTGGGGAAGGGCCTGCCTCTTCCTCTGCCATTTTTTAAATGACCCTGTGACAAAAGTCTCTAGAGAAGTGCAGTATATGGGGAAGAAGGTCTATAAAACCCCACTTCAATCTGTAGTTTTGGGGGGCCACTGGTCTATCACACCAGTTAGAATACTTTTTTCTAATTGCGTTTGTCACTCTTTGTAGTATCACTGCAGAACCGCTCAGCAGTCACAATGCTGCACAGTGGAAATGCACTATACTATGCTTTCTATAGTTGAAAGTATTTTATACGTGTATTACACCCCTATATACTGCACACCAAATAGTACACCTATACCAGTCCTTAAAAGGACCTTTGTGGACCTAATAGTATCTAGCTAGTAGCTAGTGAATTGCAGACTGTCCCTGCTCCAAAAACCAAACTGTCCCTCTCTATACTGAGAAACGACAGCTGCAGAATTGGTCAGCAACACTGCATGCAGTGCACTATAATATGCTTTCTATATTTGAAAGAAAGTATATTATACGTGTATTACAACCCTATATACTGTACACCTATACCAGTCCTTAAAAGGACCTTTGTGGACCTAGTAGTAGCTAGCTAGTAGCTAGTGAATTGCAGACTGTCCCTGCTCCAAAAAACAAACTGTCCCTCCCTACACTGATAAACAAAAGCTGCAGAATCGGTCAGCACTCATCATAGCAGCACAGCAGTGAAGTATAATATGCTTTCTATATTTGAAAGAAAGTATATTATACATGTACAACCCTATATACTGTACACCTATACCAGTCCTTAAAAGGACCTTTGTGGACCTAGTAGCTAGTGAATTGCAGACTGTCCCTGCTTCAAACACCAAACTGTCCCTCAGTCCCTACACTGATAAAAGACAGCTGCAGAATCGGTCAGCACTCAGCAGCACAGCAGTGAAGTATAATATGCTTTCTATATTTGAAAGAAAGTATATTATACATGTACAACCCTATATACTGTACACCTATTCCAGTCCTTAAAAGGACCTTTGTGGACCTAGTAGCTAGTGAATTGCAGACTGTTCCTGCTCCAAACACCAAACTGTCCCTCAGTCCCTACACTGATAAAAGACAGCTGCAGAATCGGTCAGCACTCAGCAGCGCAGCAGTGAAGTATAATATGCTTTCTATATTTGAAAGAAAGTATATTATACATGTACAAGCCTGTATACTGATATACTGTATACCTACTCCAGTCCTTAAAAGGACCTTTGTGGACCTAGTAGCTAGTGAATTGCAGACTGTTCCTGCTCCACACACCAAACTGTCCCTCAGTCCCTACACTGATAAAAGACAGCTGCAGAATCGGTCAGCACTCAGCAGCACAGCAGTCAGTGGCGGCCCGCCCATAGGGGGCGCCCGGGCGCCGCCCCCCCTCTCCCTAGGTGTAAAAAAAAAAAAAGTAAAAAAAAAAAAAAAACGGGCCCTTTAAGACATAAAAAAAAAAAAAAAAAAAATGTCATTTAACAATTTAACATAGTGTACTGTGGCGCCGGTCACAGTGCACTATGAGAAGCGCCACGTCGATGCAATCACAAGATTGCATCCATGGCGCTTCATTTGCGGGTTAAAAACCCGCCTTGCGGCGCACTGCAGAACGCCGACTAGCTTCCGCCCGTAAAATCACTGTGATTCTACGGGCGGGAGCATTGTCATTCTTAGACAGGCAGTCACTTCCGGCTTTCGGCTGCTTCACGAAACCCGGAAGTGACGTAGGCAGCTCCGTTCCTTAGCCCGAGCGGAGCTGGCAGACAGTGAGAGGTGAGTCACCGCATAAAGGCTTTCTAGCTTCTACTTTGTGGAGAATGTTCGTGCATTTAGCTGAATGAATGCAAAAAGCTTTCACAGCCAGAAAGGTTTCCCCAGGCCAGGCGACTTTTGCCGTGGCCAATCAGAGAATGAGCTCTGAAGGGGAACTCCACGCCAAATTTCTGCAAAAAATTTTGACGTGGGTTCCCCCTCCGAGAGCATACCAGGCCCTTAGGTCTGGTATGGATTCCAAGGGGAACCCCCTACGCTGTTTCAGCGTGGGGGTCCCCCCCAGATCCACACCAGACCCTTATCCGAGCACGCTACCCGGCCGGCCAGGAAAGGGGGTGGGGACGAGCGGGCGCGCCCCCCCCTCCTGAGCCGTACCAGGCTGCGTGCCCTCAACATGGGGGGGTGCCTTGGGGGAGGGGGGGCGTGCGGCCCCCCCACCCCAAAGCACCTTGTCCCCATGTTGATGAGGACAAGGGCCTCTTCCCGACAACCCTGGCCGTTGGTTGTCGGGGTCTGCGGGCGGGGGGCCTATCGGAATCCGGGAGCCCCCTTTAATAAGGGGGCCCCGGATACCGGCCCCCACCCTATGTGAATGAGTATGGGGTACAATGTACCCCTACCCATTCACCTGTGAAAAAAAGTACAAAAAAAAACACAACACAGGGTTAAAATATTTTATTGCACAGCTCCGGGGGTCTTCCGTCTTCGGGGGTCTTCTCGCCGGACTCCTCCGCTATCTTCTTGTAGCTCTTTTTCTAGCGGAGGAGTCCGGCTTTCTTCCTCGCCGCCGGCCTCTTCTCCCGACTTCGGGGGTCTTGTCCCCCTCTTCGGTTCTTCTGCCGGGCCACCGCGCCTTCTTATAGCTCTTTTAGAGGCGGTGGCCCGGTCTTCTGCCGCCGCCGCCGCCCCTGCCGCCCGTTCTTCTTCTTCTTCTCCTTCTTCTCCAGGAGATGTTGCTTCGACGATCTCCCTGGCCGGAATGCCAGGGACGCGGGGACATGGCGACTGTGACATCAACCCATGTGACCAACCCATGTGACATCAACCCATGTGACACCGCCCCATTGTCCCTATATAAGTGGCAGCTTAGCGTGTCCCTGGCATTCCGGCCAGGGAGATCGTCGAGGCAACATCTCCTGGAGAAGAAGGAGAAGAAGAAGAAGAAGAAGAAGAAGAACGGGCGGCGGCGGCGGCGGCGGCGGCAGAAGGCCTCTAAAAGAGCTATAAGAAGGCGCGGTGGCCCGGCAGAAGAACCGAAGAGGGGGACAAGACCCCGAAGTCGGGAGAAGAGGCCGGCGGCGAGGAAGAAAGCCGGACTCCTCCGCTAGCAAAAGAGCTACAAGAAGATAGCGGAGGAGTCCAGCGAGAAGACCCCCGAAGACGGAAGACCCCCGGAGCTGTGCAATAAAATATTTTAACCCTGTGTTGTGTTTTTTTTTGTACTTTTTTTCACAGGTGAATGGGTAGGGGTACATTGTACCCCATACTCATTCACATAGGGTGGGGGGCCGGTATCCGGGGCCCCCTTATTAAAGGGGGCTCCCGGATTCCGATAAGCCCCCCGCCCGCAGACCCCGACAACCAACGGCCAGGGTTGTCGGGAAGAGGCCCTTGTCCTCATCAACATGGGGACAAGGTGCTTTGGGGTGGGGGGGCCGCACGCCCCCCCTCCCCCAAGGCACCCCCCCATGTTGAGGGCACGCGGCCTGATACGGCTCAGGAGGGGGGGGCGCCCGCTCGTCGCCACCCCCTTTCCTGGCCGGCCGGGTAGCGTGCTCGGATAAGGGTCTGGTGTGGATCTGGGGGGGGACCCCCACGCCGTTTTTTCGGCGTAGGGGGTTCCCCTTGGAATCCATACCAGACCTAAGGGCCTGGTATGCTCTCGGAGGGGGAACCCACGTCAATTTTTTTTTCAGATTACATAAGGGGCGTGTTTTATGAGAAGTGGGAGGGGCCAAAATGATGGGCGGGGTCATGATGGGCGGGGTCTGGCGCCCCCCCATCCAAAAACTTCACCAGCCGCCACTGACAGCGGTGCACCATAATATACTTTCTATATTTGAAAGAAAGTATATTATAAGTGTATTACAAACCTATATACTGTACACCTATACCAGTCCTTAAAAGGACTTTTGTGGACCTAATAGTAATAGCTAATTAGATAGCTAGTGATTAGACTGACTGTCCCTGCTCCACACAGCGTCCTTTCCCTACACTGACAAAAGACAGAATGTAAAATGGCCGCCAGATCAGGTCTATTTATAAGGTGGGGGTCCATGTCCATGTGCTGAAATGTCTCAATTGGCTGTCCTGTACCCCATGATGGATGTGTCATGGGTCAAAGTTCTTCACAATGTAAACAAATATGGCCGCCACGAACAGCGGCAGAAGTCAAAACGCGAACGAGCAAAGTTCGCCACGAAGCGCAAGATCATCTCTACTCTCCAGTCATTAATATTCATTAAACTCAATACGCATTAACGTAAATGTACTGAATGCATTGGCAGAAGACAATGCAGGCGTGAATGCCAACTACTGTAACTACCTGTGGCTAAATGAAGTAGTAGGAGAGCAAAGGAAAGATATGTGCTTTTGTAAAGGCAAAGCACAGGTTTGTGATAACATGTTTACCTTTGATGATAATCATTGGTTGTTTCTCTGTTATTTACTTCTGTAATGCCTCGTTTCCACTGTGCGGATCGGATCGGTTCGGTTTGGTTTGGTACGGTACTCTATTTTGAGTGTTTCCATTATGAAAGCGGCCCATACTATCAAACCATATCGCAACATTCAGGGTCCTGCTTCAGATGTGGGGACATAGAAAATGGTAAGGTACTGTTAGGGCGGAGCTACTCGCATCAAACAATACATTCCAATGATTGGCGGACCGAAAAAACGCCAATGCTCACGTCAAAGGCATTTTTTCGAAACCCCGTATGGCCCCTGGTGGTCCGACTTTCAGTGGAAATGCCCACCTGAATAGACCAGACCATTCTAACAGTTCCAAACTGTACTGACCCGAACCGTTACACTCAGTTCAATATTGAGTTGGCCCAACCTTTGCAGCTATAACAGCTTCAACTCTTCTGGGAAAGCTGTCCACAAGGTTTAGGAGTGTTTGACCATTCTTCCAGAAGCGCATTTGTGAGGTCAGGCACTTATGTGAATGAGAAGGTCTGGCTCACAGGCTCTGTTCTTATTCATCCCAAAGGTGTTCTATCAGGTTTAGGTTAGTACTCTGTGCAGGCCAGTCAAGTTCCTCCACCCCAAACTCACTCATCCATTCTTTGTGGACCTTTCTTTGTGCACTGGTACAAATAATTTGGTGGAGAGGGGATTATGGTGTGGGGTTGTTTTTCAGGGGTTTGGCTTGGCCCCTTAGTTCCAGTGAAGGGAACTCTTAAGGTATCAGCATACCAAGACATTTTGGACAATTTCATGTTCCCAACTTTGTGGGAACAGTTTGGGGATGGCCCCTTCCTGTTCCAACATCCAACAACAGCACACCGGTGCATAAACAAGGTCCATAAAGACATGGATGAGTGAGTTTGGGGTGGAGGAACTTGACTGGCCTGCACAGAGTCCTGACCTCAACCTGATAGAACACCTTTGGCATAAATAAGTGCGGAAACTGCGAGCCAGGCCTTTTCTCCAACATCAGTGCCTGACCTCACAAGAATAGTCAAACATTCCCATAACACACTCCTAAACCTTATGGACGGCCTTCCCAGAAAGGTTGAAGCTGTTATAGCTGCAAGGGGTGGGCCAACTCAATATTGAACCCTATTAAGATACTCAATAAAAAATATTTTTTTTCTCTCTTCTTATTATAGAGGTATATTAAGGATCCATCCAGTCGGGTACCCAATGTGAACTTTTTCATTTCTTGTTTTTATATGAATGTTGAAAATACTGAATATCATGAATGCTAAACGAAGTGATTTGTAATAGTATGTAAAATAAAAAAAATTTACTGTCTTTTGTAAATGTGGAAAACGAAATAAAAATATTTTAATAAAATAAAAATGAAGATGAAAAAAAAAAAACGTTAGCACAGTAAGTTTAACATAATAACATAAAATAAATAATACTGATATTCAGATGCATAACTATTTATTACACCACAAATGAAAAGATTACAAACAAGTGAAATGTTTGGAAAAAAGGTGTAATATATTCAGTCACATACACATTGACCAGCAGATGTCGCTATTGCGTATTATCTGTCTACAGAAAAGACATGACGTGACATTCTCATTGACAGTTCCTAAAACTCCTTGAACTAACATTTAGAATGCACAAGTACCAGCTTGTCTTAATATTTGCTTGTTTACATCTCCCACAAAGTTCAAACAAAAACATAAAAATCATAACCATGTCACCCTTGTCACATAGTTACAGACATTTTTAAAATAATTTTAACAGGGACTTTGTAACGGAGCTGGTGAAACTAAACAAGTATTGCAGAGTTATGTGTGTTTGGAGGACCTTAGGTCTGTATGCATCCAATGGGGACATCTTTATAATAACCAAGATATCACAACATCTAAAGTTTAGTGGCCCATTCTCACCATGATGCAGTGAGGGAGATTTACTAAAACGGGAGCACGGTAGCCAATTGGCATCTAACTTTAGCTTGTTCAATTAAGTTTTGACAATAAAAGCTGATTGGTTTCTATGCAGAGCTGCACCAGATTTTGCACTCTCCAATTTTAGTAAATCTCCCCTAGTACATATTTTTTGTGTCTGGAAGCATTTGTGTTAAGCAGACTGTTAACTCACCTTGACGTGTAAAAAATAAGTCCTGCTTGATTTTAAGAGCAGGACAATACACCACACCACACAGGGCATATGCATCTCTGCTTATAACTGGTGCATTGTACCACACTGTAGATGTGCAATGAAGGGTAATTAAAGGACAAGTATGGCCAAAGCTCTTTGCTTATGGCGAGTTATGGTGTAAATGAACTCATAATCTTAATTGTCCACAAAAATGTATTGTCCACTAGAAATAACGTGTCCACAACAGTTATTTCCTTCTTAAAACAGAAGATATGTACATGCCATTTCCATCACAAATCCATAATATAAGGGATGAATTCCTTAAAGAAGAAAAGCGGCCATGCAAATCATTTCTTGATACTCCAGGAGCCATTTGTGCATCCAAAACTAAAGCTGGCCATACACTAGTAGAATTTTGATTGACATTTTTTGTTTCAAGAACATTCATTGAATTTTCTAGTCATTAGTGGGGTCAAATCAATGTTCGTTTTTGACCGTAGTGACCAGAAAATTTGAAGGAGCAGAATGGAAAATGTTTCTTGGTTGCTTATCTCTGCCGTGGAATAAGAGTATGTAATTTTTATAAAAATAATAGTATTTATAATTCTAAGAATAATAATATTAAGTGCTTACGTTGAATACCATGTAAAGTGCTATCTTATGCGTGTCTGTTAAATGTCCTGCACTAATTTAAATTTGAAATACATTCATTTAGCATAGTGTTCATTTATTTATGCTCAGTACTGTAACCTTTTTATGCCAGCGCCTCCTGGCCCTTTAAGAGGTTTATGACGCCAGGTGGTGGGGCAGGACTTAAGAGCACGTGAGAGACAATCACGTCAGTCAGGTGATCCAAAAACTCCTGATCGCAAGCAGCAATCAGGAGTTTTCGATTAGACACCAGTAACTGTGTTGAGGGCACAGCTGTTTGGGCAGCAATTCATGCAGATATGTGGCCTTTCGGCACCAAGCACCAGGTGCTGAGAGGCTGCATATTTCAGTGCAGCTGGCACCAAGGGGTTAAAGTTCTAAATAATAATAAGTTATAAATAAGGTACAGTAAGACCCCTTTCACACTAGAGGTGTTTTTCGGGTGCTTTAGTGCTAAAAATAGCGCCTGAAAAATGGCTTATCTATAGTCCCAGTGTGAAAGCCTAAAGCCCCGTACACACGAGAGGACTTATGTCCGACAGACTTCCGAAGGAGTTCCGTCGGAGTTCTGCCGGAGTTCCGACGGAGTTCTGACGGACTTTTCGGCGGAGCGGACTTGGCCACACACAATCACACTAAACTCCGACGGATTCGAACGTGATGACGTACGACTGGATTCGAATAAGGAAGTTCATAGCCAGTAGCCAATAGCTGCCCTAGCGTCGGTTTTAGTCCGTCGGAATAGCATACACACGAGCAAATTTTTCGAAGGGACCGGGTCCGGCGGAGTTCCTTCGGAAAAATTTGAAGCATGTTCCATATTCTAAAGTCCTTCGGACTTTGGCGAGTCAAAAGTCCGTTGCAGCCCACACACGATCGAATAGTCTGACGGACTCAGTCCGTCCGACTTTGGATGTTGAAAAGTCCGCTCGTGTGTACGCGGCATAAGTGCTTTCACACTGGGGCACTGCACTGGCAGGACGTTAAAAAAACTTCTTGGGGGCGCTTTAGGATATACACCGCTCCTAAAGCGCCCCTGCCTATTGAAATCAATGGGCACGGCCGCCCAAGAGCCTGTAAAGTGCCTAGACAGCGGCACTTTGCAAGCGCTTTGAAAAGCACCTCTAAAACGATAGTAAAGCGCTGCTGAACTAGTGGTGCTTTACCACTAACGCCGCCGCGCTGTCAGTATGAAAGTACTCTTGATATGAACTATTGCTATGTGGCAAGCTGTGAGCTAAGCTATCCACTTTTTAGTTCATCATGAAACTACTTTTTGCGTTAAATAGTAGGAGAGATCAGATTATAGATTAGTCATTGAATTTGAGAGCAAACCCCCCCCCCCCCCCCCGTTAGTGGTGATGGGCCATCTTCATTAGTTAGTTTACACCGGCTGTGAACAAGCAAACCAAGGAGTGCTGATTTTTTATTTTATTTTTAGTACCCGGGCATGCTCTGCATTAAATGTTTAATGCCAATAAAAGCTTTTATAATAATAATAAAAAATATATAAATATCAGTTTATAAAAGTATAACTTAAAAAAATACAATCTGTCAAAATCATAACTTTTTTTTAACTACCACTTAATTACTTAGACCCCCCCCAATATGTTTAGTGATTGGATATCTGTCAGTTGTAGAGTTTTTATTTTGTTGTAGCTGGCACATTCAATCGCAAAACAACACATAAAGGGACAGGGTGCACATCTTTCAAGATACATCTTACCTTAAAGCATTGGGTATAGAAGAGTAGACCACTGCTCCAGGTTGGTTCCTAGCAAACCTACCACAACTCAAACCAAGTGCTGATATAGAGGCGCCACTGCACATTCAATACAACAATATTCAATGGATAACCACACTGGATAAAGCCAATTATTTTATTCCATCATCTTAAGAACATGAACAACAATCACAGCATAACAGGAGAGTGGAGATGCTAGCGCATGTCAAGCTGCTGTGTACTTGCTCAAAGCATGACCATGTTCTTATGATGATGGAAAAAAAGAGCTGGGTTTATCAAGTGTGCAGTCATCCATTGTATATTGGTGTATTCATCAAGTATAGAACAGCTACTGAGTTGGGTGAGAAGGCAATTTAATCAAGTTATAAGGGCTTTCCAAAAGATAAACATTTTATGTTCTATGAAAATTGGATATTAGCTAACCTCCAGTAATCCTTTTTATGATGGTATTTATTTGAGAGCTTAGAGTGAATCTGTACTTTTCTGTACAGTTTCTGTTCATTTATGTATGGGGCAAAAGGTGTATATATTTACCTGCTGCTTTCCCACTAGGGATAAATCGGGAAGTAAAAGACATTGACCTTGCCTTCCCAGAATGCAGCCTTTGGTGCCTGTCGCTGGAGTGCGAGGGGAGTGTGCCCGGAACGTAAGTTCAAATTTTGCTAAGCAAGTTGCTATTGATCTCAGTGAAAGGCTTTGCAGCAGTAGGCGCGGGGTGGGGGGGGGGGGGGGGTTTGGAGAACACTGAGTTTCCAGGACGGCTAGAGAACTGACCCCCTTATGCTATCCTGTTTAGTGTGGTCAGTATTAAATAGGAAAGCAAAGGGACTGGCGGGAACACCAAGGATTTCACCCAAAGGATGCAATACAAAGAGGACAGGATACTTTTTCATACAAGTACATGATACAGCAGGCATACAGTATATCAGGAATATGTAATGTTGAGGTAACAAAAACTCTAAGTGAACATGCTTGCTAATTATAAGCAAAATACAAAACCACTTAAAGCTACTGCTAGCCAAACAACCTAATTGTAATATGTTTCTTTTGTCCATAAATGCTATAGTGCCTATAGAGTTTAGCACTAGATCCTTAGATTCAATCACCATCTGACATTGCTTGCAATTATGGGCAAAGACAGAACTATCCACTAATAAAATATGGTGGCATTTATCCAGAAGTGTTTGAATTGGGTAATTTAACTATGATTTAACAATATATTAGCAAGATCAAACAACAGAAATAGAAAGCATTTGGCAGTGGAAAAGGTCTCTTCTTGGAGATGTTGGGAACATACTCCAAGCTTTTAATCAAGTACATAAGAATTGCTTAGGAAAGACCTCCTGCACGTATGATTTAATCACTTTACAGTTATCATTGGTTATCCTAAGCGATAGATTAACTTCAAATGTCAGTTATACACTTCCAGGCAGGATAAGGAAATATCCAGGGGCAGGTGTATTTCAGTGCAAAGGATTCTGGCAACTGTTCTTTGTCTTCCAGTGTTTCTCCATCATGAACTTGATAACATCCCAAGGTACAGGAGCTCTGAATAAGATAAAATGGGAAAAGTTGATGATGAAATAATTGACTGTCCAAGCAAAGAATTACAGAACTTCATAAGAAAAAAATGTCATGATGACAACAATAATTTGATAGTTGACTTCTGAAAAGGTATGACTAGAGAAAGTTTATTGCTCTAGCAATTACCATAGATCCAGTGAATTGAGGCATCTATGTCTATATGTATTTAGTTAATATTAGTACCCTGTATTGAAAAAAATGTCCAAATTCTACTTTTCCATACTCCAGCACTGTTCTCAGCTATCTCCCCTGTACTCTGTTAAACAAAAGGCAGCATCATTCTACCCTCTGCCTGTGAGCCCAGGATGCCATTGACACACCCCCTGGGGTTGCAGCAACATACATCCTGGTCTCACCTAGATTATATGGTTGCCCTACTCATCTCCAGTAAAAATAACCCCCCCATGCCACCGCTGAAGAGGAAAGATCTGTGATGCCACTGGACCAGCAAAAAGATGACAGTAAAAAAGGTAAACTTTAGGGTGTTTATAAAAAGATCTGTGTGGAGGGGGCCTTCAAGAAGAGGGCATGTAGAAGAATAAAGCTTGAGTTCCCCTTTAAACTACCTGACATTTTATTATATCCCTTGGTACTTTATTGAGGAGTTTCTGGATCTGCACACCAGCTGCACTCATTATGGGGGCTCCCACTCTTGTTGAATATCATTTTTTTTTTACTTTCACTATAGAGAATTTAACAGGAGTAGCTGGAACATACAAAAGTGCACAGGGACACCTTAAATAACCAGGTGAATAGGAATACAGGACAGTATTATTGCTGGAGGATTTTGCTATTAATGTTTCCAAGATATAAAAGAAGCCAAGGGCTAGCTCAGCTCACCATGTTCCAAGTATAACTAAAATGTCACCTTTTGGATGGTATGACTCTTTTAATTTCCATTTGATGTATTGGGAATGCAATGGAGCACCAGGTTATAGGAGGATCTAACTGCACCTGAGGTCCCTGTGTACTCTCCTCTGGGACCTAAAACAGAGTCAACTTAGGCCTAGCACAGAGGCCACGACAGTCCACAGCCCACACAGGAATCTGCTGCACATGTGTACCTATAGTCTATCTCAGACATGGTGTGCCCTGAACACACTCTCACTATACTCAGTTTTCGCCCTTAGCAACAACTCTCCTTTGGCCGGGGACACTTCTTCCAGTAGTCTTCCAGGTGATTACAGGATAAAGCTATTACTCCTCTATCCACCAGCCCCTAGCCTGACCAGGTTTGCACTGGGTTGTTCAACTGGGATTATATCTCTCAATGCCTGTTTCTTCATGGAATGCACCAGTCTAGCAATAATCTAACAGGGGTGCTATCTCACGCTACATAATCAAAGGTACCATAGGATCTTGCCAGTAAGGATGTGAAGTGACCTCACTTCCTGGAAGGATTCAAAGCAGAAATCCTTTTTTAAAAGGGTAAGAAATTTAAACCTGCCTACACTGTACCTTGCTGGCTGATTATGTGAAAGAATTGAATTGTGATTTACCTGTGAAATGTCCAGCATGTTCCACATGTAGTCAGTTTGATAATCTCTAGTTGTAAGGCCGCGTACACACGCGCGGACTGTTCGCCCAACTTTGTCCGCTGAACAGTGTTTGGGCGGACAGTCCGCTCGTGTGTGGGCTTTCAGCGGACAGTTTCAGCGGACAGTTTGACGAACAAGGTTTTTCGGAAATTCCGTAAAACTGTCCGCTGAAACCTTGTTTGAGCGAACAGTCCGCCCGTGTGTAGGCTTGTTCGTCAAACTAAGTTGCGCGCATGCTCAGAAAGGATTTACACGCCGAAAGTTATAATGCAGTGTATAGGACGTCGTATTCTTCGTCCCGTCGTACGTGCCGCTCACGTCATCGCGCACGGTTTCAGCAAACTGTTCGTTCGTCGTGTGTGGCCATGTCCGTCCATGCTAATTTTGAGCGGACTGTTTGCCGAAACTGTTTGACGGACAAAGTTGGGCGAACAGTCCCCGCGTGTGTACGCGGCCTAAGGATACACCAGACCTAATCACAACAGAGCAGTGTGGTAAAGGAAAGATTTGAATTTAAAGATAACTTGAGCATATTTTAGTTTACTTTTGTTTTAAGTTGCTTCAACATTTTTACATACGTGTTTTGACATGTTTTCTATTTTATATTTCATGTGTAAAATTGTGGCAGCTATTTTTAATAAAAAAAAATAATAATAATAAATAAGCAAGCCACCTTTTTTAAAAACGGCTAATTTAAAATCTGTGGCACATAGGCATTAGGAATAGGGAATACATTGCAGTTAGAACCCATGTAAGTATGTCATTTTTTATTTTATTTTTGCTTTCTGTGTGCCAATCGGGAGATTTCCTCTTTTGTCCAGGAGACACAACAGGAAGCGAGAGGAAATCTTTTCAATGTTAGTAGAAATTCCATCTCAGACTGTTGTCACCAGTTTAAGTGCCTCTTCTGGAAGATGTACCCAGACTTTATGATCTTGTAAAATTGTGGATCTTCCATAACTTTTTGTCCCAAACACAATAATCACCAAACCAAATGGAGAGGGTGATTCTGCTCAGCAGGGACACAAGCTGCAAAAAATTCCCACAAAATCTGAAAACATAATGGATGTTTTAACCCTTCTTGCAGATTTACTACCAGCATCAACCAGCATCAACAAATACCTGACTGTTCATTTTAACTGCTACAGCAAGAAAAAAGTTCAGTTGCTTCTTTTATATTATGGATAATATGACATTTGGGGAAATACTGTAGTACAGGGGTGTCCAAACTTTTTTCAAAGAGGGCCAGATTTGATGAAGTGAACATGCGTGAGGGCCGACCATTTTGCCTGACATTCTTTGAACCATTGAAAATTCGGTCTAAGTGTGTCCATCCGAGCGCTAATACACGGCCCAACAAGAATTCTCTTGCCTTTGTCGCGCTCGTTCCCAACACACAGACGAATGCTCTGCACTTTAGGGGGTACCGTTAATTCTTAATGGTACCCCACACATTGGAAAATGTAGGGTGCTTTTGGTACAGTGCAATTTAAAAAAAAAAAAAGCTCGGGAACTTCTTTCCCTGCATTTGTGAGTAGGGAAGTCCATTGAAATTAATGGGCTGCCTACACACAGTACGCAGCCACACAGATGTTGCATTTATGGGCTTAAAACAGGTGGTGAGGAGGCAACATAATGCCTCTTTACCGCCATTCAAATGCCTCTGAAAAGAGATCTGTGCATGGATTGCTTTTTAGAGGAGCAGCAGTCCTGGCTAATATCACACACACAAGCCCTACAAAAGCAGTTTTGATGGTAAAAGAATGGGGGGGGGGGTCCGGATTAAATGTAACATACACACAGATACATGCACACACTTGCAGACAAATGCACGCCGCACACACATACAGACACATGCATATACAGACATACATGCACACACATACAGACATACATACACATGTGCACACACACATACGTACACACACACACATACAGACATACATACAGACACATGCATACACATACACATACTTACAGACACACACACACATACATACAGACACATGTGCACACACAGATACAGACATACATGCACAAACCTACAGATATACAGACATACATGCACACATACATACAGATATACAGACACATGTGCACACACACATACATACAGACATACACATACATGCACACATACAGACATACATACAGACACATGTGCACACACAGATACAGACATACATGCACACACATACAGATATACAGACACATGTGCACACACACATACATACAGACACACGCATACAAATACATGCACACACACAGACATACATACAGACACATGTGCACACACATACATACAGACATAAATGCACACACGTACATACATACATACAGACACATGTGCACACACACATACATACAGACACATGTGCACACACACACACATACAGACACATGTGCACACACACACATACATCCAGACACATGTGCACACACACACACATACAGACCCATGTGCACACACACACACACATACAGACACATGTGCACACACACACACATACAGACACATGTGCACACACACATACACATACAGACACATGTGCACACACATACAGACATATGTGCACACATACACATATACAGATACATGTACACACACACACATACAGACACATGTGTGCACACACACAGATACAGACACATGTGCATACACACACATACAGACACATGTGCACACACACACACACACATGAATAAAGCCCTTTTTAACACTAATGTAGCTTGTAGCATAGTACAGTACCTTTGCAGCTTCCTCATTCAGCCGGGTACTGCACTGTAGGGGGAAGCAGAGAGCACAGCACACTCCTCTGCACTTTACTTTCACTTTTGAAGCTCACGGAGCTTCTCACAGTGCTGGGGATTGGGCTCATCTGACAGCCCTGCTCCCCTGGCACACTAAATTGAGAAAGACCAGGCGGGCAGTTCAAAACCGAACCGCGGGCCGCAATTGGCCCGCGGGCCGGACTTTGGACATGACTGCTGTAGTAGGAGACAAATGTTTAGAATAATGAACTTGCTTGTCAATATGGATGAGCCGAACACCCCCCTGTTCGGTTCACATCCAGAACATGCGAACAGGCAAAAATTTGTCAGAACACGTGAACACCGTCAAGCCCCATACACACAATCAGATTTTCTGCTGATTTTTTGCTTCAGATTTACCAAAACCATATAATATGAGGTCAAACCCCAGGTGTTTCAATTTGTATGCAATCAGGCAGGCCCTTCTACTACATGATTTTGGTAAATTTGAAGGAAAAAATCAGTGTGTATGGTGCTTTAAAGTCTATGGGACACGAACATGAATACTCAAAAGTGCTAATTTTAAAGGCTTATATGCAAGTTATTGTCATAAAAAGTGTTTGGGAACCCGGGTCCTGCCTCAGGGGACATGTATCAATGCAAAACAAAGTTTTAAAAACTAACGTTTTTTCAGGAGCAGTGATTTTAATAATGCTTAAAGTGAAACAATGAAAGTGTAATATTCCTTTAAATTTCATACCTGGGGGGTGTCTATAGTATTCCTGTAAAGTGGCGCCTGTTTTCTGTGTTTAGAACAGTCTGTGCGTAAAATTACATTTCAAAAGGAAAAAAAGTAATTTGAAACTACTCGTGGTGTCGGTCCCGGCAATACCCATAAAAGTCGTTGAAAAAGAAGGCACGGGATTCCCCCGAAGGGAAACCCGTAACCAAAATTTAAAAAAAAAATTCATGGGGGCCCACCCAAATTCCATACCTGACCCTCCAGGTCTGGTATGGATATTAAGGGGAACCCCGCGCCAAAATTAAAAAAAAATAGCATGGGGGTCCCCCTCAAAATCCAAACCAGACCCTTCTAGGGTTGGAATATAGAGCCATAATCCTTTGCAACATCCGGGACCAAATTCCACATTGAATCAAGGCTTCTCCCAGAAAACACCAACCCACCCTATCAAATGTTTTCTCAGCATCAACTGATAAAAAACATGATGGGATGGCTTTCTCTGGGCATATTCCACTAATGTACATGTTTTAATTGTGTTATCCCTTGCCTCCCGAACCCATTGTAAAACCAACTTGATCGAAATTAATGTACATGGGTAAAATGGGTGTCAGCCTATTCGCAATAATTTTGGAATATAAACGCAGGTCTATATTTGTAAGGGAAATTGGTCGATAGTTGTCGCATAACATGTGGTCCTTTTCAGGTTTAGGGATAAGTGAAATGTGGGCTTCCATACTCTGTTGTGTAAGAAATTGGGTGGCAGATATAGAGTTAAATGTCTTTCTGAGAATAGGAGTAAGTGTCCCGTGAAATACCTTATAAAATAAAGGGGTATATCCATCTGGGCCTGGGCTTTTACCCAGGGCTAGGGATGAGCCGAACACCCCCCGGTTCGGTTTGCACCAGAACCTGCGAACGGACCGAAAGTTTGCATGAACGTTAGAACCCTATTAATTACAATGGACGCGAGCGTTCGAAATCTAAAGTGCTAATTATAACGGGCAATATGCATGTTATTGTCCTAAAAAGGGTTTGGGGACCCGGGACCTGCCCCACGGGACATGTATCAATGCAAAAAGAAGTTTTAAAAACTGACGTTTTTTCTGGAGCAGTCATTTTAATGATGCATAAAGTGAAAAAAAAGTGAAATATTACTTTAATTTTTCAAATGATTTTATTGTAATTTAATGCAATAACAGATATTGATAACAATCATTGTACATAAGATACAGGGAGTTGACGGGCAAAAGAAAAATACAACAAGCAGGAAGTGCCCAGATAAATTGAATAACATGAGTTACTAACAGAAGAAAAAAAAGAAAAAGGAGAAGGCCTATGGACCTGGGGCCCAGTTGCTATAAACTATACATTCTGTATCGCTAGATCCGGTAGGTCCGGGGGCATCCCGTCCCCTCCCGACACCTCAGTGGGCTGTGTCGAGCGGGGACGCCACGCCCGATAAAACAGTGCAAGGTAAGATAGAGTGAGAGTGAAATTTAGTCCCAATGCGATTGTAAAAAAGAACAAGAAGGAGAGAAGGGAAGAGTAACAGGTAAGATAGAGGAGAAAATTGATGGAAATGCCTGAGTCGAGTAACCTGAGCTGCAGGAGAATCAGAGCTAACTTACAAATGCAGTATGCGAAATAGTACACTGAACCAGTGACTTTCGCTGCCGGCTCTACTTGGTCTGGGGATGATGGATTACTAGTTAGACAAGCTTAACACATTTTGGGTGTGATAACCAGGAAGACCGTTGTTTGTTGAATCTAGATTCTGTCATGTGTACTCTGGAGAAAAGAAATTCCATGTGACAATGAACATTAAGTGTGTTAATAAGCTCAGTTAGGGTTGGAGGGAGGGGGTTTTTCCACGCACGAGCTATGAGCAGGCGTGCTGAGATTAAAACGTGGTGTACCACGGGTAGACAGGTGGAGGGCCAATATTGGGAATCCAGACCAAAGAGAGCCATTCGCGAGGTCAGCTGTTGGGGAGAGTTGGTTAAGGTCTGAACCAGAGAGGAAACTTGTAGCCAAAAGGATCCAATAGCCGGGCAGCTCCACCAGATGTGAAATAAGTCCCCGGTGGAGTTGCAATTTCTCCAGCACTGTGGAGAGTGGGTGGGGAAGATGGTCGCTAACTTTTGCGGTGTATAGTACCACCTATGAAACAGTTTCATGACCGCTTCCCAATGTGTAATGTTTTTGGAGATGACTAGTGGGGTGCGAAGTACTCGATGCCAATCTTCCATGGGGAAAGAGCAGTGTAGCAGGGATTCCCAATAGAGTATGCTCGAAGATTTTGAGGATGAGGTGGGTCTGGAGAGGAGTTTGTAAATGAAGGATATGCCCTTTAAGACAGTAAGAGGGCGGTTATAGAAATGGAGAAGCTCCTTGGAGGTGGGGTCTGGAGTCGTCAAGCTTTGAGGGATGATATGTCGAAGCCTTAAGTAGATATAAAAGTCCTTATGCGAGAGACTAAATTCCGAAATCAGTTGTTGGAAACTTTTTAGATCTAGACCAAGAAACGGGGCTCCAATTGTGTTGATTCCGGCTTCATGCCAGTGCTTAATTGATAGGTCCGGAGAGAGAAGTTGGAGCGCTAGTAAGGGGAGATTGTTCAATGCGGCTCTGTGTATGCCCAGATGATCTTTGCGTATTGCACTCCATTGAGATAGGCAGGCCCGTACTGTGGGAAGGATGGATCGTGTGATCGGAAGAGACAACCAAATTGCAGCTAGGGTCAGTTGTGGGTCAGCTGGAAGAGTTGCTGCTTCGATTTGGTGCCATCTCGTGTTGGGGTCTTGCGACCAAAGTTGTCTCCCCTGGTCTAGTATGATTGCCTTGTAGTACTTTTTAACGTCCGGCGAGCCCATCCCTCCCGAGGTAGAGGGAGTGCGTAAAACAGAAGATTTCAAGCGGGGTTTACGTCCTGCCCATATGAACGAATCTAACGTACGCTGCAGTTTAGCTAAGTCTGCTGAGAGAATCGGAAGCGGGAGGGTCCGAAAGAAATAAAGAACATGTGGAAGGAGAAACATTTTGGTTAGGGCTATCCTACCAGCCCATGAAGCTTTCAAGGAGGTCACATTTGAGGATAAATTGTTCAGTTTCGTGAATAAAGAGGCAAGATTACTTCGTAACAATCCAGAGGAGGGAGAGACCAGTTGAATGCCTAGATATTGCAGGGATGAACCGGGGGCCCAGGAGAAGGGCGCTATTTTAGTAATTTCTGCTTTGAGCGCTGGCGAAATCTCTATGCCAAGCATGGCTGATTTTGAGTGGTTTAATTTGTAAAGGGAAACTTCACTGAATTTATGGAGGACGTCAGTCAGGGTAGGGAGGGATTTCACTGGGTCAGAGACAGCAATGATGACATCGTCTGCATAGAGACCTATCTTATGACAGGTGTCTTTCACATTAATACCATATATATGGGGGTGCGCACGGATGGACTGCGCTAGAGGCTCCATGACTAAAGCGAAAATCAATGGTGAGAGTGGGCAGCCCTGGCGTGTACCATTAGTGATTCTAAAGGGATTTGAGAGAATGCCGGAGGTGCGGACCCTCGCAGTAGGCGAGGTATATAGACCTAGAATAGCTCTTAAGAACTCGCCCTCTATGCCAAATTTCCTGAGAACTGCCTCAAGATAACCCCAATGGACTCTGTCGAACGCCTTCTCTGCATCAAGTGATATCAGCAGAGAAGGCGTTCGACTATGCTCTGCCCAGTGGATAAGGTCTACAAACCTGCGGGTGCCATCTGAGGCTTGGTGGCGGGGAATAAAGCCCACCTGGTCCGGGTGTATGAGGGAAGTCATGTGTTGTGAGAGTCTGGTGGCAAGAAGCTTGGCATACATTTTTAGATCGGTGTTAAGTAGCGAGATAGGGCGATAGTTAGCCGGGTCATACGGGGCCTTCCCTGGTTTATGTGTAGTGGAGATGGTTGCTTCTAGGGATTCCGAAGGGATCTCCCCTGTGGCCAGCATGTGATTAAAGGAGTTGCATAAATGCGGGGTCAGTTCATCTACAAACGTCTTATAATATTCATTTCCAAAACCGTCTGGACCCGGGGCTTTATGTAGGGGGAGACTTTTAATTGCGTTTTTAATTTCCAGCTGTGAGAAAGGTAAGGCTAGGTCAGCAGCTTGAGAGGGGGAGAGGGAGGGGAGGGCAACGTTGGAGAGAAATGTCTGGATATTCTTTCTTTCCCTGATTTGTTACCCTGAGAGTACCAAGTTAGTTTAAGTTTTCGGACATAGAATTCATGTTTATTCTGAAGATAAGTACTCAATTCTGACCTCAGTTTGCTGAGTTCTGCGTGCGTAGAGGCAGAGGGCGAGTTCATATTACTCTTCTCTAGAGATTTTATCTTATCTAGATAAGTGTTAAGGGTCGCTGCGCACTTTTTCTTCTCCTGAGCCCCTAGTCGTAGTAGAATTCCCCGTAGGACTGCTTTATGTGCGTTCCAGCACGTGGTGGGCTTGGGGACAGAGTGCTGGTTTAGAGCGAAATAATCTTCTATGGCAGTCTTGACCTGTTCCTTAATGTCCTTGGTGCTGATCAAGTTGGGGTTTAGTCGCCAAATTGTGAATGGGGAAGTAGGAGGGGAGAGATTGAGAACCATAGAGATGGGGGCATGATCAGACCACGATATTACACCAATTTTAGTGGATGCAACTGCTTGCAGTAGCACTTTGGATGTCAGGAACAGGTCAATCCTGGAATATGACCTCTGAGCAGTGGAATAAAACGTATAGTCTCTCTCAGTACCATGTTGACACCTCCAGGGGTCATAAAATTCTTCCAGATGTAAAAAGGAGGAGAGGGTAGAGGACCTTCTCCTTTGGGGGGATGAGGAGTCCAATGCGTGATCTGGTACCGCATTGAAATCTCCACATAGAATGATTTGATCTTTCGGGTAGTGCTGTATTTTGGCGAGAATGGACTTAAGAAAGGGCTTTAGGTGAGTGTTGGGAGCATAGATGTTCACAATCACCATGGGTTTGTTATTGAAAGAGGCGGAAAGGATCAAGAACCTCCCTTCGGGGTCTTGCTCGATATTGGAAACTGTGAGCGCCACCGTAGAGCGCACTGCAATCAGAACACCTCTAACTTTTTTATCGGTGCGGGAATGAAAGATATGTGGGTAGCGTTTATTGGTACATTGTGGTGGGTTCCGGGAAGAGAGATGGGTCTCCTGTACGCATAAGATATCAGAATGAGAAGTCGCAGCTTCCCTCCATAAGAGGGAGCGCTTGAAAGGACTATTTAGTCCCTTAACATTAAGGGACGTGATTGTGAGGGACATTAGCAGATAGGGTCAGTTGTCAAGATGGTACTGAAATTGACGGACCTTTACAGCAGAACCAAGTACAAATACTAACTCTGGGAGCAGAGAATAAACACAACAACCGTTGATTGTAAGTCAAGGTGATCAAGTAACCAAACAGTAACTTAAAAAAAAAAAAAAGAAAATACAAAAACGAAGTTGCAATAAATCAAACAAACAGTATTGATATATCTATATCTATAACCGGGAGATATAGAGACGTGAACCAAGGATCCAATTGGTTCCCGAAGGAACAGAAAGTGGCTTTGGGTAAGGTACGCTGGTAGATATGGGAAGGGAATAATGCCGTGTGCGTGGCACACAGTGGCAGTTCGGCGTGTGGGGGTTCAAAAGAGGAGAGAGAAAGCAGTCATCCACTTTAACTTGAGAAATCAAGCGCCTTGCCAGAAGGGGGGGTTGCCCAGGGGGGCGGCCCCCCAAGTTTGGAGGTTCAGGATTTAGGTTTCGTATCCCATCTATAGGGGATCTTTGCAGATCTAGTGTTCAGAGGCGGAGCCGGGGGAGCATGAGGGGCAATGCCCCAATTGTGTAGTTGTTTGAAACCGTCTTTGGGGGTCAGAAATGCGACTTGTTGTTGCTGGTAGTTTACAAGAAGCTTGGTGGGAAAACCCCATTTGTATGCGATTTTATGTTCTATAAGTATCGCAGTAATTTGGGAGAAGGCCTTGCGTGCCTGTGAGGTGGCGGCTGAGATATCATTATATAGCTGAATCTTAGCGAAGGGATCAGGGAGGTTGCGTATGGTTCTTGCGGCCCTCATAATCTGCTCCTTAGTGTTAAAGAAGTGTATCCTAGCCAGGATATCTCTGGGTACTGTGTCTGGGAGGTGCTGTGGTTTATGGATTCTGTGTGCTCTGTCAATAAGGAGTTCCTGCGGTGTAAGAGCCGGTATAAGCTTGTGAAACAGCTGGTGCAAGTAGGGGACAATATCGGGGGGTGACACAGTCTCTGGGACTCCCCTGATCTTGATATTATTCCGCCTTGAGTGGTCTTCGAGGTCTGCGACTTTAAGACGCAGTTGGTGAATCGCAGAAGTATGTTCATCTTGAATGTCAACTACAGTGTTGTGAGAGCTAGTAGCAGCAGAGAGATGGTGCTCTATATGATCTATGCGCTCTTCCATGTCTTCCATTCTGTCCATCAAATGGTTAATGGAGGATCTGAGCTCCTTCTGCATGTCAGCTTGTAGTGAAAGAAGCATGGCTTTCAATGTATGTTCAGATGCAGGGCTATCTGAAGTGCTGTAAGCGGCCAGTGAGGAGTTAGAGTCAGTCAGCGCTGCTGTGGAACTACAAGTGCCAGCGCCATATTGCTTCTTCATCAATGGAGGCTTAGAGGGAGAGTGTGCTGGGGAGATTGCTGCTCTCTTACCTCTATCAGCCGGTGACATGGAGGGCGAACGTTGCCGCTCTCCAGAGTCCTCCATGTCAGAGAGGTGATCTTCTGTGGGTGCAGGTGCTGCCGAGGCCGCTGGTTTCTGCTGAGGAGTGAGGCCTTCATCCCGGACGGCGCCATCTTGGGCCTGCGCGCCGGCCGGCTTCATGTAGAAGTCTGTGAGCTTCTTCGCCCCGTGGACGGCGGATCTGCCTCGGGTCATGTCCCCAGAGGTGCGGGGTGATTCCTGGAGCTCCGTGGAAGGAATCGCGATGGCGCTGGATGCTGTGTGTAGCTGAGTGGATGAGAGGAGCTCAGCACTTATGCGGCCATTCCGGTCAGCGGCCAAAGTGAAATATTACTTTAAATATCGTACCTGGGGGTGTCTAAAGTATGCCTGTGAAGTGGCATATGTTTCCCATGTTTAGAACAGTCCCTGCACAAAATGACATTTGTAAATAAAAAAAAAGCCATTTAAAACTGCTTGTGGCTATTAAAGCATTAATTAAGTAATTATTAAGTAATGTCTTGTCCTGGCAATATGGAGGAAAATCTTTGAGAAAAATGGCATGGCTACCCCATCACCCCCTACCCCAGCCCATTACCAGCCCCTTTCGGTCTTGTATGGATATTAAGGGGAACCCCGCACCCAAAATATGTTATGTTAATGTTAGGCAGAGGCCTGTGTTGCACAAATCAACTACACAACACCAGCAATGCGGGGGGGGTAGATTCAGGTGTATGCTGTGCAGGAGGCACACTACACCCACTGTAACAGCGCTAGGTTAAGAAGCAACGCAAAGCTGACACTGTCCCTGCCTATCCTGCTCTCTCCCTGAACACTACACTCACTGTAACAGAGCTTTCTAAAGAAGTAAAGCACAGCTGATACTGTCCCTGCCTATCCTTCTCTCTATGAACGCCACAACACACTACACAAGGCCGCCGCGCTGGCGGCTTTATATAGTCTGGGGCGTGTACTGAACCCCCTGAGCTATAATTGGCCACAGGCATCCAACCTGTGGCCAATTATTGCTCTCCTCGCTGCCGGCGCTGTGATTGGCCAAGCCTTATGGGGTCACAGTGCATGCTTGGCCAATCATCAGCCAGAAATGCACTGCGACTGGCGCAGTGCATTGTGGACCGTTCATATCACACAAATTTGACGCGAACGGCCCATAAAGTTCTGTTTTCGATGAACGGCCGATGTTCGATTCGAACATGGGTTTGAATCGAACACCGGGTTTGTTCCCAACAGACCTCTATAACCCCTCACATTTTAATAAACATTTTATTTTATCTTTTCATGTGACAACACTGAAGAAATGACACTTTGCTACAATGTAAAGTACTGAGTGTACAGCTTGTATAACAGTGTAAATTTGCTGTCCCCTCAAAATAACTCTACACACAGCCACTATTGTCTAAACCGCTGGCATCAAAAGTGGGTACACCCCTAACTGAAAATGTCCAAATTGGGCCCAAAGTGTCAATAATATTGTGTGGCCACCATTATTTTCCAGCACTGCCTTAACCCTCTTGGACATGGAGCTCACCAGAGCTTCACAGGTTGCCACTGGAGTCCTCTTCCACTCCTCCATGATGACATCATGGAGCTGGTGGATCTTAGAGACCTTGCATCCTCCACATTCTATTTGAGGATGCCCCACAGATGCTCAATAGGGTTTAGGTCTGGGGACATGCTTGGCCAGTCCTTCACCTTTACCCTCAGCTTCTTTAGCAAGGCAGTAATCATCTTGGAGGTGTGTTTGGGGTCGTTATCATGTTGAAATACTGCCCTGCGGCCCAGTCTCCGAAGGGATGAGATCATGCTGTGCTTCAGTATGTCACAGTACATGTTGGCTTTCATGGTTCCCTCAATGAACTGTAGCTCCCCATTGTCGGCAGCACTCATGCATCCCCAGACTATGACTCTCCCACCACCATGCTTGACTGTAGGCAAGACACACTTTTCTTTGTACCCCTCACCTGGTTGCCGCCACACACGCTTGACACCATCTGAACCAAATAAGTTTATCTTGGTCTCATCAGACCACAGGACAGGGTTACAGTAATCCATGTCCTTAGTTTGCTTGTCTTCAGCAAATTGTGTACAGGCTTTCTTGTGCATCATCTTTAGAAGAGGCTTCCTTCTGGGATGACAGTCATGCAGACCAATTTGATGCAGTGTGTGGTGTATGGTCTGAGCGCTGACCTCCCCACCTCTTCAAACTCTGCAGCAATGCTGGCAGCACTCATATGTCTATTTCCCAAAGACAACCTCTGGATATGTCGCTGAGCATGTGCACTCAGCTTCTCTGGTCAAACATGGCAAAGCTTGTTCTGAGTGGAACCTGTCCTGTTAAACCGCTTTATGGTCTTGGCCACCATCCTGCAGCTCAGTTTGAGGGTCTTGACAATCTTATTATAGCCCAGGCCATCTTTATGTAGAGCAACAGTTTTTTTTTTCAGATCCTCAGAGAGTTCTTTGCTAAGAGGTGCTGTGTTTAACTTCCAGTGACCAGTATGAGAGAGTGAGAGCGGTAAAACCAAATTTAATGCACCTGCTCCCCATTCACATCTGAGATCTTGTAACACTAATGAGTCACATGACACTGAGGAGGGAAAATGTCTAATTGGGCCCAATTAATAGTTGTGTGTTGAGTTATTTTTAGGGGACAGCAAATGTACATTGTTATAAAAGCTGTACACGCAATACTTTACATTGCAGCAAAGTATAATTTCTTCAGTGTTGTCACATGAAAAGATATATTTTTTTTTTTACAAAAATGTGAGGGGTGTATTCATTTTTGTGAGATACTGTATATACAATAGTTTGTGAACGCTATATCTTTCCTACAGACTAAATAATAAACACTAATTTTGGTTATTTTTATCAAAGAAATGTAGTAGAATACAGTTTGGCCTGCATTTATGAAGAAAATTATGTATTTTCAAAACATTATCATAGAAACAAAAAGTGTTTTTTCCAATTTTTTGACATTTTTATCTTTATTTATCAAAACATAAAAAATCTAGCAGTGAATAAATACCACTAAGCCCTTGTACACATGGTCGGATATTCCGACGGAAAATGTCCGATCGGACCGTGTTGTCGGATAATCCGACCGTGTGTAGGCTCCATCGGACTGTTTCCGTTGGAATATCCGACGGAACAAGTTTTCCAGCTTGGCTATAAAATTTTCTGACAACATGATCCGATCGGACTTTGTCTGATCGTTTGTAGAGTATTCCCATCGGACAAAGTGCCACACATGTTCAGATCAAATTCCTAGACCAAAGCTATTGGGTACTAGCCTGACTGTAGTCCTGTCGTAACGAAATAACGTCATCACGTTCTGAACGATCGGATTTTCCGACAACTTTGTCTGACAGTGTGTATGCAACAGTTTCGGACAACATCCGTCAGACAAAATCCGTCGGACAAAATCCAACGAATTTGGTTGTCCCATTTTGGCTATAGATTCAGATCCAACCAGAGTGGTGCCCATATAATCTCTATGAAAGTTATGATGATATAGTGACCATATACACGTGGGGGATTCATTAACAACATAATCTTCAGCCTGCAGGGTCAACTGCAGACTGAAGGCAGCAATGTGCCTCTGTATAATACTGTAATTGTCAATTCCAATTACAGTATTAAAATTGTTAACAAACAAAAACAAAACAAAAAAGACTGACATAAAATGAGAATCTGGGGAAGAATTACTTACTGTGAAGATAAAGCCCAAGTACAAGAGAAATTACTACATTGAGCCAGGAAGAATTGCCTGTTCTTGATGAAGATGCTGTAAGGACAACAAAGATAAGTCAGTCATATGCTTTATATTTATTGTCTACTGTATATATTTGCATGTAGTATTTTACTTACAAGTAGTTGATTGGCTTTTTGTTTCTGTAGTAAAGGATGTTGTTCTTGTTGATATTGTTTGGTTAGAGGTGCCAGTAACTGAAGATGATGTGGAGCTCCTGAGGGTTGAGGCTTGGGTACTGGTTGCTGTACTGGGAGGTGGTGTAGCTGAGCTTGGTTGCTGGCTATTAAAAACTGTACTAGATGATAATGTGGGGCTCCTGGTGGCTGTAGCTTGGGTACCAGTTGCTGTACTGGAAGGTGCTGTAGTTGAGGTTGCTTGCTGACTACTAACAGCTGTAGTGGAAGATAATGTGGTGCTCCTAGTGGCTGTAGCTTGGGTATGGATTTCTGTACTCCGAGGTGTTATTGATGTGGCTGTTTTCTGGCTACTAACAACTGTAGTAGAAGATAATGTGGTGCTTATGGTGGCTGTAGCCTGGGTACCAGTTGCTATATTGGGAGGTGCTGTAGTTGAGGTTGCTTGCTGGCTACTAGCAGCAGTAGTAGAAGATAATGTGGTGCTATTGTTGGTTGCAACTTGGGTACTGGTTACAGTACTGGTAGGTGTTGGAGTTATGGTTGATTGCTGGCTACTAAGAAATGTAGGAGAAGATAATGTGGTGCTCCTAGTGGCTGTAGCTTGGGTATGGGTTGCTGTACTCTGAGGTGTTATCGATGTGGCTGTTTTCTGGCTACTAACAACTGTAGTAGAAGATAATGTGGTGCTTATGGTGGCTGTAGCCTGGGTACCAGTTGCTATATTGGGAGGTGCTGTAGTTGAGGTTGCTTGCTGGCTACTAGGAGCAGTAGTCGAAGATAATGTGGTGCTATTGTTGGTTGTAACTTGGGTACTGGTTACAGTACTGGTAGGTTTTGAAGTTATGGTTGCTTGCTGGCTACTAATAACTGTAGTAAAAGATAATGTAGGGTTCCTGGTGGATGTAGCTTTGGTACTGGTTGCTGTACTGGGAGGTGTTGTAGTTGAGACTGTTTGCTGGCTACTAACAGCTGTAGTAGAAGATAATGTGGTGCTCCTGGTGGCTGTAGCTTGGGTACCAATTGCTGTACTGGGAGGTGTTGTAGTTGAGGTTGCTTGCTGACTACTAAGAACTGTAATAGAAGATAATGTGGTGCTCCTGTTGGTTGTAGCTTCGGTACTGGTTACTGTACTGTTAGGTGTTGGATTTATGGTTGGTTGCTGGCTACTAACAACTGTAGTAGAAGATACTATCGGGCTCCTGGTGGCTGTAGCCTTGATACTGGTTTCTGCACTAGGAGGTGTTGCAGTTAAGTAAGTTTGTTGGCTGCCAACAATTGTAGAAGAAGATGATGCTGTTTGCTGGCTACTAACAACTGTAACTGTTGATGATGGTAAAGGAGAAGTTAATTTAGTGGTTGGTAGACTATGAGTGCTTACACTGTTAGTTGAAGCTGTTGTGGAGCTGATGGAAGATGTTTGGTTGCTTGCTCCAGATATTGTGATAGCTGATGATTTCTGGTTGTCAAATGCAACAGTGGTAGTTGATGGTAAAGTAGATGTATACTGGTTAGAATGCATGGCATTAGATGAAGCACCTGTGGTGGTTGACTGTCTTTGGCTACTAACACCAACAGTGGAAGAGGGCTTTGTGGTTGTGGTTATCTGACTGTACAGTCCTGTACTGGAAATAACAGACTTTGTGGTGGTTGAAAGATGTTGACTACTGGTAGAGACTGACTGGTTGCTGGGTTGAGTATTGGTAAAAACATCTGCAGTTGATAGAAGCTGACTACTGGTACTGGCTGTGAAAGATGTTAATGTTTGCTTAACATAATTGGTGGTCGCTGGTTGACCACTAAACTTTGATACTGAAGATGTCTCCCTATTATTGGTTGATGCTGACACACTACCAGTGGTGAACATCTTGGTTACTAGTGGTGACGGAGAATATTTAATAGAGGTTGTAACAAAAGGATATGCTGTGGTAGATGCAGATGTTCTTCCAGAAACAAGAGGTGTGTTGGTATTATTGGATAAATACGTATTAGTAGTATTTAACTCATCTGGTAAGCCACTTGTTGAAACAAGTCCTTGACTGGTTTTGGAAACTGGCGAGCTTCCATGTGTTCCGGTACTTTGTATTGATGATGCATTAGTTGATAGAAGCTGGACAGTGGAACCTGTTCCAACAGTAGTAGTTTTGCTTTTTGTAGAGATTATTAATGTGCTGAACACTGTTGTTTTGGTAGTGGACTTTACTAAAGTACTTGTAGAACCTGACGTAGCAGTGCTTGATTTGCTACTAAATAAAGTTGAAGCACTTGTTGCTGCAGTAACTGTTGGGGTTGCAGTTGGATGTATATTGTTTATCAACTGTTTTATCAATGAAGATAAGTCATTCAGTAGCTTCTTAAAGAGATCACCCAGACTTGTCAGTGATGAGAGCGCTGTCTGACCTTCAACTGTGTTGACTGTTAAAAAAAAGTAACAATCATGCAGGTAGTTAGTGGATTGTAATGATCTTTTAAATATAAGCTTGAATGTATATGACTTCATTTTGCTCATGTTTACTACAAAAATAGTAATTACAGTAAAATGCCAGCCATGTTTAGTTATGTGTATCATAAGGAACCTCTAGTAGGCTTTTATTGCTGTCTTTGTCTTTTTCGGGAAGATTTCCCCTCACTTTCTGTTCCAATGCCCAGATTTTACCAGGACAGAAAATGAGAGGAAATGTTCCCAAACCTGATATTGACAGTATAAGAGAAAGCTAAAGCTAAAGCTAAACTAACCATACATGTTTCTATCTTATATGTATACTCTATATTAGATCTACTAGTAGTCATGCAGAGAAAGGTCTTTGATGACTAATGCTGCGTACAGACGAGCAGAATGTCCAACAGAAAAAGTCAGGTGGAAGCTATTCATCATATGTGTATGCCTCAACTGACTTTTTTTTTCAAAAAATTTTGACGGACCTAGAAATAGAACATGTTTTAAATATTTCCGATGAAACCAATTCCTATCGGGAAAACCACTCGACTGTATGCTGTTCCGATGGACAAAAAACGACGCAAGTACGAGACAGAAGCTACTGGCTACTGGCTATTGAACCCCTTTCTAGTCCTGTCGTACGTGCTGTACGTCAGCGCGTTCTTGACGATCGGACTTTGGTGTGATCATGTGTATGCATGACAGTTTCAGCGGAACTCCATAGGAACTCCGTAACCTGTGGAGTTTATTTCAATGGGAAAACGGTTGTGTGTACACGGCATTGATGTAAATTAAATGAATTGTTTAGGTAAGCTTTCACATTAAATCATGTTTGTAGGCCTAATGGAGATTGTAAAGACATTGTAAAATAACATAAGAAAGGACAAAGCTCCTTGTCCTCGTGACATATGCATTTGTTAATTATATACTTATAAAAACGTACTCACAAGAGTAAAGGAATAAATTGCTTGTAAAATCCACAGTCAGGTTCAATCAGGCATGATCAGGCCAGAGTCATATAATCTTTACATGTTTACTGTATATCAAAATGCCATCCACACCAGCAGTATACTTTGACTAATGAATGTTGAATTTTGAAATATCTTGATGTTTTTATGATTCTGGTCTTGCATTTGCCTGTTTTAACCTGACTATTGATAGTAAGTGTAAATCATTAATTTAATCTCATGACTACCTTTTTACAAGTATGTTATGATAAACAAATACATATTTCACAAGGACAATGTGCTTTGTCTATTCTTTTGTTCTTTATACATTACAGAACTTCCTCCCTATGGCATGAGATAAGAGGTTTGGCATGAAATGGAGGTTTAGTGTGGTTGCATTTGCAAAGACTCTGGAAGTTGTTGATAGCACCCTGGCAATTGGTTTTGGACATTATAAAAGATTGTTAAATAAGTCTGGTCAGGTTAGCAGGGATCTCCAACCTACAGCCCTCCAGCTGTTACAGAACAACACGTCCCATGAGGCATTGTAAAACTCTGGCATTAACTGACATGACTAGGCATTATGGGAATTGAAGTACTGGAACAACTGGCAGACCATAGTTTGGAGGCCCCTGAGTTAAAGGGTTAATTCACCTTTACCAACCAAAAATTGCCTATGCAGTTGAGGGCGCCTGTAAATAAAAACAAACTGTGCAGCTTTGACCAAAGTTGAACAGTGCCATTGATATAGGTGTAGGCTATTTACATACTTCATGAAGCCTGACTAGAAAACTCCTTGGGTGTTGCTATAGACATTGCTAAGAGACACCTGGATGTTACTGTTCAGCTTCACCTTCACAGGAGCAATCTCTCAAACACTGATCTCAGAGCTACTGCATCAGGTGAGAGAAAATGCATGTGGGGGGAGCTGAATCATAAAAGTGCTCACTTCTGTATTGGTGAAGACGAACAGTTACAGCTAGGCATCTCTTAGCAACATTCTAAGCCCTTGTACACACGGTCGGACATTCCGACAACATAATCCGTCTGATTTTGTCTGACAGATTTTGTCCGAAACTTGTGTTGCATACACACGGTCAGACAAAGTTGTCGGAAAATCCAATCGTACGTAACCTCGATGATGTTATTTCGTTACAACAGGACTACGTTCAGGCTAGTAGCCAATAGCTTTGGTCTAGGAATTTGATCTGAGCATGCGTGGCACTTTGTCCGATCGGAATTCTCTACACACAATCGGACAAAGTCCGATCGGATCATGTTGTCGGAAAGTTTTACAGCCCAGCTCTAAAACGTTGTCCGTTGGATATTCCAACAGAAACAGTCCAATGGAGTCCACACACAGTCAGATTATCCGACAACGCGGTTCTATCGGACATTTTTCATCGGAATGTCCGACCGTGTGTACAAGGGCTAAGAGTTTCCCAGGCAGGCATCATGAGATACGTAAATGGCCTACACCTATAGCAAGGGTATTATTCAACTTTGGTCAAAGCTGTACAGCAGGCGTCTCAAACTGGTGGCCCTCCAGCTGTTTCGAAACTATAAGTCCCATCATGCCATTGCCTTTGGGAGTCTTGCTCTTAACTGTCAGCCTTGCAATGCCTCATGGGACTTGTATTTTTTTCAACAGCTGGAGGGCCACCAGTTTGAGACCTCTGCTGTACAGCTTGTTTTTATCTACAGGCATCCCTTATCTGCATAGGCAGTTTTCTGGTAAATTATCTACTACCCACGTCACAGAACACAGCTACAGTGTTATGCAATGATTCTCAAAAGTCCTCCAGAAAACTGAAACTGGGGTTCCCTGCAGCTCTCAATGATTCCTCCCATTGACCTTTTCAGGAAAAACTAATATGTGGAGGTCAGAGGAAGAAACAAGTAAGAGCTATGTGGGACCCAGTAGATTGACACTCCCAGAATTGTTGGCTTCCCAGTAGACTTCAGGGACCATGTCACAGTTTCACAGAATCTGAACAGCTTTTTGTAGCGTGGGCAGCAGGTAAGTTAAGTATTTACAGTCTTCTTTTATAAATAAATCTTTACTGGCTCTCATTTGTCTAGCCACAGGGTTACTTTAATGGATAGCTTTTCCCTGCTCTATCCAAAGCTAAAAAAAAAAAAGATCGAGTTCCACCTTTATGCATATGAAGGTTACACCACAGAGCTTCCCAAAGAAAAGCGTCTATTGGAAAAAACATTTTAACTTAAAGCGGTTCTTCACCCTAAAGGGGAAGTTCCACTAATCTGATCCCTCCCTCCCTCCGGTGCCACAATCGGCACCTTTCAGGGGGGAGGGGGGTGCTGTTACCTGGACAATCCAGGTATCTGCACCCACTCCCGGGCAGACCGCCGCAGACCCCCGCAGACGCCCCGCCCCCCCGTTGTGTTCTGGGAAACACACAGTTCCCAGGACACAGCAGGGAATCTGAAGAGACGAGCAGCGCGACTCGCGCATACGCAGTAGGGAACCGGGCAGTGAAGCCGTCATGCTTCACTTCCCGATTCCCTGACAGAGGGTGGCGGCGGGGGCAGCAGCAAGACGAGCGATCGCTCGTCATCTGCCGCCGACATCGCTGGACCCTGGGACAGGTAAGTGTGATTTTATTAAAAGTCAGCAGCTGCAATATTAGTAGCTGGCTTTTAATATTTTTTTTTGTAGGTGCAGAACCACTTTAACATTCAAATTTAGAAAATTTAAAAAAATCATTGGGCCTTTGTTGATGGTTGCTACAGTCTTCGCTGTTATGTCAATGCATTTAAGAAAAAAAGTATGTTGTACCATAATAAGATTATTTACTCAAAATAAGGCAGCAATGACGCAAACCCCAAACTTTTTGAAGAGACCTTCATATTGGATTCAATCAAATAAAGTAGCAGGTAATGCTGTCTACCATCAAAGACATATGCAGCCTTATTCAAAACTAAAACTCTTAGAGCCGGTTCACACAGGGGCGACTTGTCAGGAGACTTAGCTGCTTGACAAGTTGCGTCCCGTTTTGTGCAATGGAACCGTTCTAATTGGAGCGACTCAAGTCGCTCCGACTTAGAAAAAGGTTCCTGTATGACTTTTGGGGCGACTTGCATTGACTTCTATACAGAAGTCATTTTGCAAGCCTCCGCTAAAGTCGGATCCCGGTCGCCTGAGGCAGTCGCGCTGAAAGTCGTGCCGCCTCAGTGTGAACCGGGTCTTACATGCAGTGACTTAAAGAAAGGCATTTTTACTGGTCTAGCTTAAACTGAATGAACTGTGATTGGTTGCTAAATCAAAAGAATAGGTACCCCTAAGTGGACTTTTGAGGTATTAATATCTAAACAAAAAAAGAAGTTTCGAGATGTATTTAAATTGTTACAAAATATATTTATTATACAAAACTTTTCATTTTAAAAACATGGCCACTTAGGACTGAAAACTGATCGGAATGTATACAAATCTATATGAGAAAACACCAATATAACAGCGCACAATCAAATATGATCCGTCACCCGACGCGTTTCAATTAAAGTCTTTCCTCAGGGGTATTCTTCAAGAACTCACACATGTGCATCTATAATATTGCCAGAAATATACAATATGAATAAACATATGTCCAACCTAGAGGCTTTCACCTTGGTGGGGCAATCAAGATCGTTTTCTAAAACATAATTATTCCTCTGCTTTTTATTATGGAATGTTTCATCTGTGACACCATTTCACCACACATAGGTGCATCCATTATATAAAAACGATACTTTCTACGGATTTATATGTATTTTATGTTTATTCATTTTATATTTCTAACAATATTATAGATGCACATGTGGGAGTTCTTGAAGAACACCCCTGAGGAAAGGATTTAATTGCAACACGTCGGGTGACAGATCTGATCATGCGCTGTTATATTTGTGTTTTCTCAGATTTGTGTACATTCCAATCAATGTTTGGTCCTAAGTGACCATGTTTTTAAAATGAAATGTTTTGTATAATACATATATTTTTGTAATATTTCAAATATGTCTCAAAACTTCCTTTGTTGTTTAGATATTAATGCCTCAAAAGTAAACTTAGGGGTACCTATTCATTGGTTAATAATTACCGGATGTGGCATTATATCTAAGTGAGCACTATTGCCGACCTTCCCATTTTTTCTACGATATTGGTTGCTAAGAGTTACTGCAAAAAAAAAAATCACCACCACTCTGGTTACTTTAAGGGTACTTTCATACTGGGGCAGTGCCAGCGTTAGCGGTAAAGCGGCGGTAGTTTAGCTGCGCTTTACTGCTGTTATATCAGTGCTTTTCGGCCACTAATGAGGCATTAATAACCCTCGCTAGCGGCCGAGGAAAGGATTCAAAGTGCCTGTGTTGAGGCGCTGCTGAAGCTCTTTGCAGGCACTTCAGCAGCAATGTCCATTCTTTTCAATGGGCAGGGCGTTTTGGGAGTGGTGTATATATTGCTCCCTCACTGCCCCAAAGATGCTGCTTGCAGGACTTTTTTTCCCGTCCTGCAAGCGCACCACCCCAGTGTGAAATCACTCTGACTTTCACACTGGAGAGGCATGAGAGGCACTTTACAGGTGCTATTTTTATTGCTAAAATGCCTGAAAAGCGCCCCAGTATGAAATGGGTCTAAAGTGGAAAAAAAACCTCCAATTGTTTTCAGACAAGGAAGCTGCCATCTTGGCCTCTGTTTGATCTTCAACTGCCATGATGCTGCACATGTAATCAGTTATGACACCAGCCATTGGATGGTTTGACAGTTTGGTTGAGAGCACAAGCAATGTGACAGTTACATTCCCGACATGTGCTGGAAATGTAACTGGTTTTTGAAACTGTTAAATCAATGGGTTTACTTCCGCTTTAAGTTGCCTTTCACATGCGTTCCATCTGTCTGTTTTTCATCCGTCTGTTAATGGATGAAAAAAGGATAGCAATGCATTCCTATGGGCAAACAGATGTAGATATATGTTGACCATATAAATTTGTTTTTTGTCTACTTCTGTTCAGGTCTGTTTTTTTAAACAGAACAAGTTTTTTCTGTTTTCTACAATCTTGACTGAACAGGTGACACCAGTGTGAAAGGGGCCTAATGGCCCATACACGCGATCCGAATATCGCACGAAAATGGTCATGCGATTTTTGGATCCTGTGTACACCACGTTCGACAACCGATCACGACCGTTCATCCGATATTATTTGATTGGACATGCGCGGAAATTTTCCTTGTACGATTCCACATCGTACGATTTTCGTTTAGTCGGTATAGTTGTCGTCCGAAAATACAATACATATACATTACAGCACATGACATCACTTCCAATTTTTTTGTTTCTATCATACAAGAATTTTCATGAGTTTATTTAGCTATTCAATTTCTACTTTTTTTTACGATTATTAACTGAAAACGGTCGTATGATATTCTGATCATGTGTACGGGGCATAAGGCCGGTTTCAGATGGTTGTGCTGCAGTTCGGCCACAGTGAGGTGTATCCATGGCAGTTTTAGCTGTGGCCCCATACATTTCTATTAGGTCATGCATTTTTGGTGTTTTTTTTTGGTGTAAAAAATGCACAACCTGAAAATCTATGAGATCATGGCTTAAACTATGGGTAAAACATGTGAAAACTGTGGATACACCTGCACTGTGGCCAAACCTCAGCGTAGCAGTGTGCACAACTTTAGTTTTGGAAACCATTGGAAACCATTAATTTTAAAACCCCTTTTGAATTAGCCAACAATATTTTAGTGGTATACATATATCTAGAAATATAATAAAAAATTATCAAAAGATATGGATTTGCAAAAATGACAGTTCAGTACAAAATCCATATTTTTTTTTATTTCTACATTTGAAAAAATATTTGTTAACATTTAAACATTTTTGTTTTAAATTAACTGCTATAGAAATAAACTCAAAAATACCCACGCTACTTTTCCTTTACCACTTTTATGTTTTGGCTATTGCAGTAAACTGCAATCAGCCCATTGGAAGATGACTGTTGATTTAGGCTAGGTTCACACCTAGAGTTTCATGCATGCACATTTCCTCTTGTGCTTTTAAAGCACACACATAGGACAGCTCATTATTTTAAATGGACTGCCCTACGTGCAAAAACACACCACAGAAGCTCATGTACCTTTTTGGGTGTTGAACTTTGAGTATTTTTGGAGCACTTGCCATGTTCACAGAATGCTCCGATGTGAATACAGTCTACAGTTACCATTCCTACGAAAAGTTTTTTTTATCCCTAAGCAATAATGCTTTTACCTTTTGTTAAATAATTGTAGGGTGTGAAATCGAAAAATGTGTGTGTATATAATATATATATATTTTTTTTTAATGCTTTGGTTTCATGTATAAAATTTTACACCATGTTTGTCACAAAAATATAATTTTATTATAATATATATATATATATATATATATATATATATATATATATGTATATATATATATATATATATATATATATGTATATATATATATATATATATATATATATATATATATATATATATATATGTATATATATATATATATATATATATATATATATATATATATATATATATATATGTATATGTGTGTATATATATATATATATATATATATATATATATATATATATATATATATATATATATATATATATATATATATATATATATATATATATATATTAAATGTTTTTACTTATCAACAGTAACATTAATTGATGTAACACTATCACTGGACAAATATATTATCGTGGCCCTACCTGACCGAGAGAGATGTGGATCACATAAACACGCGACAAGACATACACCATAAATAGACCTGAAGTGTGCCTTGGTGGTCTGGTCGGTATGCCAAGTAAGGGGGTAAGGTAAGTAATGAGTAGTTTATGAACAAGGATGTGATGAAAAAGGGAAGGGCGGGAGGGTATCATGCACTGAACCGACAAAGAGCATGGGCGAGTGGGCTGATTAAATAACCTCCGGTCTCCTCCCATAAATTCAGGCCACCATACTGACCTTCTTATTTATGGTTGTGAGAGATGTGGTTCACATAAATAATCTGGTCAGTATGTCAAGAAAAGGGGGCAAAAGACACAGATAGGGGAATAACTCTTAATGGATTCTGGTGTTTATTGAGCCAGCGTGGTAAAGGCTTGTGCCATTTCTTCCTGAAGATTTGGGATGTATGTGGCAAAACAAGCAGACTTCCATCTGCCTTGTTTCTTGATTACATAGTCTGGTACTCCATGTTGGAAGGCAGCTGAGCCTGCTCCGATCCGGAAGGAATATCCAGAGAACTGACTGGGATTGAAGCCCAGTTGCTTAGGAGGAGCCTGACATGCTTGAAAAACTGACTGCCACTCAGGGGGCTGGTTAGAAAGGGTAGCAATGAGCTACCATCAGATTGGTTTGGTAGATGGGACAGTAGTCGGTTGAGCACCATCACTGAGCACCAGGTGTTGTTAGTCTGAAACAGGCTGATGTCAACCCCGGGGCTGGTTTGTTGCGTTTTACAGACTGTGAAATGAAGGGTGTAATGGTTCGGAAAGCGAGTCAGGTGTGTCGAAGCATTATCTGACTGCCGGAGCCACTGACGGTAGATTCACTAGAACGTAGGAAACCATAGAAGGCCTGGTAGATGGTCGCCTGGATGACTAGGCTGAGCAAAGCCCCAAACGGAGAACACATAAGGATTTCAGACATGTCCCTGAAGAGGGCAATCATGATAGTAGGTGTTTGCCACTGACTACGGGTTGGTGCTTCTGTATACCCTGTAGGAGGACTTGAATGCATGGGCTGAGAATACTGAGATCCTTTAAGGACAGGAAATGCTGGGCGACAGCTAGGTATAGTATTATGAGAAAGGACCAGCTGCGTGTAGCAATACGATGTGAAGAATAGGACGTGTCTAACGTCGCCTATCGCTGCTCCAGAGCAAGAGGCCAAAAACTTGTGGTAAGTGTTCCAAGCAGTGCGATAGGCCTTCAGTGTGTTGCGTGCCAAGGAGTGGTTAAAGAGCTGAGTTGCATTGGCAAGATGCGACTTAAGTCCATCCTCAGCAATGACCAGGGTGGTGCAGGAGTAGTTGTTGGGTCAGCTACAGGCTCCTGCTGGAAAAACAAAGTAAGTTTGAAAAGGGACAGCGCATCAGCTGCGATTTTGCCTGGAATATATCTACAGAAGATATTAAACTAGTGATAGAGTGACAGCTGCACGAGCCTGCACAGGAAGTACATGATGGGGAGTGACTTGGATTACCTTTATTGATGATGTCGGCTGGTGGCCTGATTGTCCATGATGAAGAGCACTGTCTGTCCTGTTCAAGTGTGTTCAAGTGTGGCCCCAGACCTGGGCCGCTGCCATGATGGGATACAGCTCGAAGAGTTATGAAGACTAGGCGAAAGCATAGATTTAAGAGAATTTCTGGGGGCCAAGGTTCGGCAAACAAGTGGCAGCTAAAATACGGCCGCAAAGCCCATGGAGGCTGCAGCATCGGTGACCACCCATGGTGGCTCGGCTGGTACTGCCGGGATGAACATTAAAATGCAAATGCCATTCCAGCTGGTGAGGAACTTGTCCCACATAGCTAAGTCTGCAACTGTTGCTTGGTCCAGTTTGAGAACTTGGTCTGGATCTTGCACTGGTGTGAGAAAAGCTAAAAGCTGTGATATAAAAGACCAGCCTTGAGGAATATTCCTCATCGTGAAGTTCAGCATTCCTAGTAAGGATTGCGACTACCTCATGGTGCACCCTTGTGGCCGGGTGAAGTTGTGGATAACTGTCCTGGTACAGGCTAGTTTGTCGGGGGGGGGGGGGGGGGGCAGGCCAAGGCATGCATATCCAGAGTGACACCCGGGAAGGTGATAGTGTGCCAGGGCTTCCAATTTATGCTCAGCTATGGGCACATTGAGATTGCTGAACACTATCCTCAAACTGTCTAAATCTGCTGGTGGTCTGCCTGGTTTTTCAGTGAGCAGGGAGTCATCGAAGTGGTGGGTAAGCGTCTGATGGTGGGCCTTGTGAGACTTTACTGAAATGAACTGTCTCACCCCTGTAATGCGACTTACCCAGGTGAAGATGCAAACGGTATGTTCTTCCTCTCCTATTTATTTATTTATTTATTATTATTTTTTTATCTGGGAAGACAAAATCCAACCTGGTGCCGGATGGAAACTAACCTCAGGGACAAAGACGGAGAAAAGATGAGTGGCCCACGTGTCACTGGAGATGAATGGCTAACTGGGTGGTGCTGCGTGTTTGTGTGGCTGATTGTTTGCAAGTTAGTTTGTATGTGGCTTTGCACGTAGATATGTGCCGTAAAGTGTTTCATACTATTGGAGATGATATTGCTTGGTTGCAAAGGGGTCAGTAAATGTCAGGTTGCTGGGGTGATATTGCGTGGTTGCAGGGGTCTCGATAAGTATGGTTTGTTTTTTGGGAAATATTTACATAGCCAAGCTCCTCCATGCCTCTTATCAGTGTGGTTGCCCTTCTCTGCACTTTCTCCAGTGCCCCGATGTTCTCAAAAAGGATATCGGGGAACTGGAGAAAGTGCAGAGAAGGGCAACCAAACTGATAAGAGACATGGAGGAGCTCAGCTATGAGGAAAGATTAGAGGAACTAAATGTATTCACTCTTGAGAAGAGGAGAATAAGGGGGGGATATGATCAACATGTTCAAATATATAAGGGGTCCATATAGTGAACTTGGTGTTGAGTTATTCTCTGTACGGTCAACCCAGAGGACACTTTACGTCTAGAGGAAAATAGATTTCATCTTCAAATACAGAAAGGTTTCTTCACAGTAAGAGCTGTGAAAATGTGGAATAGACTCCCGCCAGAGTTGGTTCTGGCCAGCTCAGTAGATTGCTTTAAGAAAGCCCTGGATACTTTCCTGAATGTACATAACATAACTGGGTACTAACATTTATAGGTAAAGTTGATCCAGGGAAAATCCGATTGCCGATTGGGGGATCGGGAAGGATTTTTTTTCCCCTGCTGTAGCAAATTGGAGCATGCTCTGCTGGTTTTTTTTTGCCTTCCTCTGGATCAATTGTGGGCATAAAATTGGGTATATTGGATTGTACGATTATTTTTTATTTTATTTATTTGTTTTTAAAGTTGAACTGGATGGACTTGTGTTTTTTTCAACCTGACTAACTATGTAACTATGTACAAAATATTTACAAAAATTATTTAAAAATGTGAGGGGTGTACTTACTTTTGTGAGATACTGTATTGATACTTTTGTGTGTATTGTATGTAAGGATAGTGTTATTGGGAAACCAGTTGCACCATAGCTAAAATGTAAAATATATTCTGATTCATAAGGGGTGATACGGGTAAGGGTGAATAATATTTCTTTTCATATAGTCATCATTCTGTTTCCTGCATTTATTTCAGCCTAAAGGATTTGCATATATAGTTGTGAACCAGACTGGCAGGATCTGTATCATATATACTGTAGAAGGGATGCTGTGCACCTAGGTAAAGCTACAGGCAATTGCCTTTTTGAACATAAGGCAGAAGCCTAACCTGAGAGTATGCTTGACTTAAACATCATAGCTGCCCTTCTACTTTAATAATAAATCTATACATTTCTAAGAACAAATCTTTCAAAGCCTGACTGTCTATTCCTGGAAATCTGGAAAAGCTGCCATGTACGCAATGATGTAACATACAACAAGATGCAAAAGTCTGCTCTATGAACAAGATAAAATAGATTTCACATGAATCACTGAACTGGTAAAGCAATGACTTTTCTATGAATGTTTCTTTCATCCATCCATCTATCCATTCTTTCTTTCTTTCTTTCTTTCTTTCTTTCTTTCCCACATATTTCATTACGCTTTTATTTGATCAAACAAATCCCACTGTCCAAACAATTATCTTTTGGATTGTACTTATAAATGCATGGACAAGAGTAAATAATTCTCACATGAATCACTGAACCGGTGAAGCATTGACTTTTCTATGATCAATTTATTCAATTTAAAGAGATCTATTATCTCTTTTTTATTCTTTCTTGTCAGACAAACACTATATAGCACACATACATTTAGCTTTTGTTATAATATTGTATACATCGTTTTAAACATTGACTGCTTACCTGTAGTTAGTAGCAGTAAGGATCCGAGGATCCACAGTTTGGTAAATCCTAGTATATTCATGTTGTGTGTTGCGTTGTCCCTGTGATCTCAGTAGTTATCTTATAGGTTCTGCACCAGTAAGAGTGTGATCACTGTACTTGTACAAATATATGTGTGAGGGAAGGAGTGCTGGGACATGTGACACACACCTGTGACATCACACCTGCCAAAATATTTCTTTGAATAGGTCAAATATGCAGCTAAGGAGGGGCACATACATATATGTATTCTTATATGTGTGTGTGTGTGTGCATATATATATATATATATATATATATATATATATATACTCACACACACACTCACAAACATATATCAGTGTCAGCCATCAGTCAGTGCCACCTATCAGTGCACTGTTCATCAGTGCTGCATAATCAGTGCCACCTATCAGTGCTCATCAGTACGGCATATCAGTGCCACCTAATCCTGAAATCTGTCACATGACATTAAAAAAAAAAGTATGGATAATCGGTATCGGCGAGTACTCGAAAAAAGTATTGGCACTTGTACACGTTCTTAAAATAGCGGTATCGGGACAACCCTAGTTGTGACCCAAACTGGTAGGATCTGTATGATATAAAAGAAGAGATGCTGTGCACCTAGGTAAAGCTACAGGCAATTGCCTTTTTTGCCATAAGGCAGAAGCCTAACCTGAGAGCACGCTAGACTTTAAACATCATAGCTGTCCTTCTACTTTAATAATAAATCTATACATTTCTAAGAACAAATTTTCAAAGCCTGCATGTCTATTCCTGGAAATATGGAAAAGCTGCCATGTACGCAATGATGTAACATACGACAAGACGCAAAAGTCTGTTCTATGAACAAGATAAAATAATTCTCACATGAATCACTGAACTGGTGATGACTTTTCTATGAACAGTTTTATCATCCATCCATCCATCTATCCATTATCTCTTTCTTTCTATCTTTCTTTCTTTCTATCTTTCTCTTTCTTTCTTTCTTTCTTTCTTTCTTTCTTTCTTTCTTTCTTTCTTTCTTTCTTTCTTTCTTTCCTACCTATCTTTCTTTCTTTCCTATCTTTCTTTCTTTCTTTCTTTCTATCTTTCTTTCTTTCTTTCTTTCTTTCTTTCTTCCTTCCTTTCTTTCTCATACAGACACTATATAGCACACACACACATTTAGCTTTTGTTATAATATTGTATGCATCATTTTAAACATTGACTGCTTACCTGTAGTTAGGAGCAGTAAGGATCCTAGGATCCACACTTTGGTAAGTCCTAGTAAATTCATGTTGTGTGTTGCGTTGTCCCTGTGATCTCAGTAGTTATCTTATAGGTTCTGCATCAGTAAGAGTGTGATCACTGTACTTGTACAAATATATGTGTGAGGCAAGGAGTGCTGGGACATGTGACACACACATGAAAGTAATGGTTACTAAATACTTTATAGGATTTATGAAATGATTGATAGATAGATAGATAGATAGATAGATAGATAGATAGATAGATAGATAGATAGATAGATAGATAGATAGATAGATAGATAGATAGATCATACAATGATAGAACTGTTCAGCCAAAAAATCATTTGTGAGATCAGGTGCTAATGTTGGGCAAGAAGACCTGAACCTCAGGGTTCTAAATCATTACAACGTTGTTCAATAGGGTTTGACCTTCGAGTTTCTTTACACTCAACTTGTCAAACTTGCCAAACCATGTCTTTATGGAGCTAGCTTTGTACATAGTGATAGAGCCATGCCCTAAATGTTTGTCACTATGTTGGAAATGTGCAATTGTCAAAACTGTCTTTGTATAGTGTAGCATTAGAGTATATCTATGTAGCATCCCCTGCCCCCCAGCATCAGGGTGGGCTCACATTACACCTAAGGTTGCAGGTTGTCAGGCACAGTGGGATGTGAACAGGTGTAGAAAGATAGGCGCCAGTCACTTTTAGGGCACAGGACGCTGTAGGACAAGCAGAAATAAAGACTAGCAGACTCCTCCAAGAATAGACAGCAACACAGAAGAAAAAATCTTTTAGGCTATACCCAGCATTCTTTGCCTTCTTAGAAACAGCTGTCTCCAACAGCAACCAGGAATTGACTGGATGAGTCCATCATTTCTAGGCTCTCCACAATTCCCTGTCTATGGCAGAGTGGCTTCTTGTACTTCATCTCAGGTCCTCATCCATTCCTTCATGCATGGAGACAGGCCCTCAATTACAGAGCCTGGAACCCATGGCTAGGCCTTAGGCTTCAGGCCTACCCAGCACAGAAGTTCCTTACACACCCACACCAGACCTAGGAGGCAGGTGGACCTTGATAACTTGACCACTCTGAATAATAATATTTTCACCCAGAAAGTGGCCAAGAAACTCCTAATGGTTGGTTCAGAGAAGTATGCATATCCGTAACCCAGTTTCACTATAGTTCATCATACTAATGCCAGAAGCACCAGTGACAACTACAAATTAGCCAAGTTACCTACCACCCAGCAACACTAAGTTCACTGGAAGCCCCAGTTTAGAACAGGGTGCCTATATCTATACCCAAGAACAGACAGGATTCTCCCCTTTTTGTCACCTGGTGATCCTGCCATTAACCCACTTGTAGTCTGTTTCTGTTTAGGTTTAGGATTACTGTTTAGGATTTCTGTTTAGGATTACAAAACACCTCTCCCTCTCCTCCTCCTTTCCATAACATAGGGGGGAAGTTTTTTTGTAGTACACAGTGAGAGCTGATAACTTTGTCTAAGATTTCTAGTGCAATAAAATTATCAGCTCAGAGTGTACAGATCATAGTAAATTGTAAAGGTAGATTAAATACTGAAACCTAAATTTGCAGTAAGCATTCAGTGTCATCAAGAACAAGCATAAATAAAGCACGAGGCCTGGGAATATTGCAGAAGGGCATAAACTTATGTACAGAGTACACTGCCTTAGGCACTTGTCTCATGATAATAGCCAGTGAGCCGATTTCAGTCTGCATAATGAAAATGAAAAAGCAGTGGGTTCCCCCTATTGTGATTCCGATAAGTAAACTGTGAGCTCAAGAGCTGCATCAAAAAAAAGGGGTGGAACAGAAGAAAAAGAAGACTAGAGGGAATATAAATTAGTGTAAAGAATGCCAGAAATAAGTTGGATTAAGGAAGAAAGTTTGAAAAGATGCGGAAAATAAATGAAGTGTTAAGCATGGGAAAAGAGGAAATGGGAGGGAAGGGGTAGGAAAAAAAAGGCAGGGAACCACAGAGGCTGCTGGGGGGGGGGGGTTTAAAAAATTGAAACGGGGGGGGGGGGGGGGCGTGATCGTGTCTTTTAATGCCAAAGGGCTTAATAGTCCTTTTAAACGCAATGCCCTGTTAAAGGAAGCTCGATCACGCAAGGCAGACATCATTTTTGCCCAGGAAACGCATTTTGCGATAAACAAGTGCCTACGTCTGAACTTCCAGCACTTCCCTCGTCTATTTATGTCCAACAGCCCAAAAAAGGCTTGCAGGGTTTTTGCTGCTGTTAAAGACTCTGTTAATTACCATCACATCCGTACTATTGCAGATCCCCAAGGACGTTACCTCATTCTTATCTGCGAACTGAATCAAACAACATTCACGCTAGTTAATCTCTACGCCCCAAATGTGAAACAGCAGAAGTTTCTTGTCCCTCTGCTCACAAAGGTTTTGGAAGAAAGGCAAGGAACCATACTGATTGGTGGAAATTTTAACATAGCTCTTAATCCAGATATGGACTCTAGTACCCATTCAAAGAGACCTGAGCACACCATAGCTCCACTTCTAAGCAAGCATGGTTTATATGGCATCTGGAGGTGCTTTCACGGATCGGAGAAGGACTTCACATTTTTATCGGCAGCACATGCCTCTTACTCACGTATTGACTTTTTCTTAACTGATAAATTGTCTTTACAAAATGTTATCCGTGCTGACATTTTACAATTTATTGGTCAGACCATGCCCCGATTAAGCTAGAATTTGATGATAACCTTCATAACTCTCCCCCTTATGGAGACTTAATGACTCCCTTCTGGAGAACAAGAAATTGTACAAAACAATAGTCAACATCATACCTTTTTTCAGTGTAATGATTCCCCGGAGATTAGTAGGTACACGGTATGGTGTACCTACAAAGCCTATATGAGAGGGATACTAATTAAATTAGCTTCTTATGCTAAGAAACAGAGGATGAGGCAGATAGACAACCTGCTCCAATCCATAGCTGTTAAAGAAAGACACAACAAAGTCAACCCGACCCATACCTTAACAAATGAAATTCTTAAGGATAGGCAACCATTAAGATCCCTTTTACTGTACACATTTGAGAACCATTTGAAATATATCAAGGCCAACTATTATGATCTGCATAATAAAGCGGGTGCCCGGCTAGCTAAAAAAGTCAAGCTGAAACAGATTAAATGAACCGTAACAACAATTAACCATCCGGTATCTCACAAAACCCTATTTAACCCCAGGGATATTGCTAACGCCTTTGTTGATTATTACCAATCTCTTTATCATCTTCACAGTGATAACTCTACCACTCAACCCTCTCAGGAGCTTATTAATACTTTCCTGACTAAAGTAAAAGCTCCCTAGTCTAACTAGTGACCAACTTCAGACTATCTCACAACCATTTAATACCCAGGAAATATGCTCAATTATTAAAAAACTCCCAAACCATAAATCTCCAGGAGATTACGGTTTCTCAAATGAGTACTACAAACACCTCTCGAATGAAATCGCCCCACACCTACAAGCAGTCTTCAGTTTTGCCTCCTCCTCTTGATCTTTCCCACCTGAAATGTTGACAGCGGTGATAGTGATTATCCCTAAGCCATGTAAAGACCCCACCAACCCAGCAAATTATAGGTCTATCTCGCTTCTCAACACATATGTAAAGATATATGCCAAACTGCTAGCACTTAGACTACAAAGTATTCTACCTAGTCTTATACATTCTGATCAGGTGGGCTTTGTCCCAGACCGCCAAGCCCCAGATGGCACTAGACGACTTGTTAACTTAACCTCCTGGGCTGGATCCTCTCGAACGCCTTCTCTGCTCCTCTCCTTGGATGTGGAGAAGGCGTTTGATAGGGTCCACTGGGGATACCTTAAAGCAGTATTAGATACCTTTGGTATTCATGGATGGTTGCCGACTGCCCTCTACTCTATCCCCTCCGCCACAGTTCTCTCCTCAGGTATCACCTCCAAATCAATCAACATAACCAACAGAACTAGACAAGATTGCCCACTATCGCCCATAATCTTTACACTTTTCATGAAACCATTAGCAGAAAGAATCCGATAGCACCCTAACATAACTGGCATCTCCGCGAGTGGGACCGAATATAAAGTCAGTCTCTTCGTGGATGATGTCACGCTTACACTCTCTAACCCCACAACATCACTACAGACAACATGGACACTCCTGGAAGAATTCAGTGCAGTATCCTATTATAAACTGAATGCAACCAAATCCCAAATCTTAGGAATCAATATCCCCCCCCCCCCCCCTACAGTCGGCCTTGACTAGAACCTTTCCCTTCCCGTGGTCATCACACTCACTACCATATCTAGGCATCCACCTGACACTGCATACTTCACAACTCTACAAACATAACTACAAACCCTTTTTGGAATCCCTACCCCAACAATTATCTCAACTGAGAAACCATGAACTCTCAACAGCAGGGAGAATAGCGTCCCTAAAAATGCTACTACTCCCAAAACTCCTGTATTTCTTTCGCACCCTACCTATCTCTCTGCCATGTAACTTCATGACATCTACTCAAAAGCTATTTACACAGTATATATGGAACCATAAACCTCCAAGATGCTCGATCAACACTATGACTAGACATAGGAAACAGGGGGGATGGGAATCCCTAATATCAGGGCATACTACAAAGCCTGTGTTGTAGATCAAATTAAATATTGGTGGACGCTTCCCAAGTACAAAACATACGCATGGAATCTGATACAATCTTGCATACGGATCTTAGAACAGCATTAATCGCTTTCAAAATAGGAGCCCCAGATCATTGGTCCCAACAGTACAAGCATCCATCAAGATGTGGCTAGATATTCCTTTCTCATCTCCAGGGAAAGGGTCATTATGCAAAACCCCCATGTCCCATTATCTGTACTCTATCACTTTATTCCACATATTGACCTTAGTATATGGGAAACTAGAAGGATCACCCTAATAAGAGACCTACTGTATACCAAGAGACTTCAATACAAACCTTTGCAGACCTTTCTTCTCAATTTCGCCTCCCACCCCTGATGCAATTTACTTATTTACGAATCAGATCCTTCCTCCACAAACATCCCTTGCCCTTATACTTATATATACCGGCTGCTATACTTACATTCTTCCAAGAACCTAAAATTCCCCTGAAAGGGATATCCCTATTCTATGCTATGTTTAACCCACACAACTCACCTTCGAAACCCACCACCATTACAAAATGGGAGGGAATACTGGGAAAATCCTTTACAGATACTTACTCGGAAAAAACATTTTCTATCACATATGCCTCAACTACTGTAGATGTGCGAATCATTGGGAAATGTACCAGAAGGTCATTCACTCATGGTATCTCACTCCATTTAAACTTTCTACCCCTCTCATACAGCCCTCTGCTGGAGGAATTGTGGAGAATCAGGTACAATATTTCAGGTACTATGGTCATGCATATCTTTGAAATCATTATGGAATAAAATCTTCTCCATACTTTCAGACATAGGAGATAGTCATGTTACCCCCTGCCCTGAACTAGCACTCCTACATTTGACCATTCAGGAATTACCACCCAATATTAGAGTTGTAGCGACAAATCTACTTCTAGCTGCTAAACTCACAATTACGAGACTTTGGAATGAATCTAACCCACCCTCCCCTATGGATTCTGTACGTACGTTAACTCACTAATGTGAAATGGAGAAATGACTGGCTATCACTAATCGTTCACTAGCATCATTTAGAGACAAATGGCACTTATGGTTATGCAACACTAAATATACAGTCAAAGTCTGAAAATGTTAAACGAGATCAGAGGTATTTCAAATTGACTCGCGATCCGTACCTTGAGCATGTTCTAAGATGGTGACTATTCTTTCCCCCACCCCACCCCTTCTCTCCCTTCCCTTCCCTCTAACCTCCCCCATATTCATTGTATCTGAGCTGTATAGGATCAATTGCAGGTTTAACCACTTCACCAACGCCTACTTCATAACAGATACTCTATCTTCATCCAATATTCAAAGTTTCTGTTGAAATGTTAACTCTGTAATGTTAATGCAGATTTGAACCTGTTTCATTATTATTGTTGTACTATTATACAATAAAAAAAATATTGAAACTAAAAAATTTAAACAGAGGGACTGAAAGTTATGATCTTGTAGTCGAAGTTGTAAGAGGAGTGAGGTGTAATGATAGAGGGGGGAATAGTCAAGCCATGGCTGCCAAACTGAAATAAATTTATTGTGGGTGCCTTCCAAAATATCGGGCAATTTTTTGTTGGTTAGTGTACCCTGGATCCTAGATTTGACCTTCTTAAATTTAAGGGATAGGGATTTCCACTCTTGGGCAATGGTTTGTTTTTGAGCTATAAAAAGAATTTGCTATAAGAATTCTACTGTGCCAAGGGACACTGTCTATTGATTTGTGGAGAAGGGCCTACCATGGGTCAGTTAGAAGACTGAAGTATAATATTGAGTTAATCATTGTATAGACCTTTATCCATGAACACCGCACCTTCGGGCAGGACCAACAAATGTTGAGCATATCACCTGCTTGTAGGCACACTCTGAGGTAGAACACATAGTAGGACAGAAGGCATTTAGCTATTCTTACTTTAGTAAAATACCAGAAAGAGAGCATTTATAAGAATTTTCTAATGCTTGCACATTTCAAGAACTTTTGAATAGGAATAACTAAAACTTAGTCCGTTTCTCTGGGGTTAGAGATTTAATAAAGTTCTGTTCCCAGTGAATACAGTATGGTGGGGCACGATTGGACACATTGCCTAAGATAGAAAGGTTGATTCAAATGTTACAGGAGACATAGGTGAGTCATGAGTTTTACGTAGAAATTCTAGGTGTTCTAATTGTATATTATCAGGCCTTTTTTTCAGCAGGGACGGGGACGGGGACGGGGGGGGGGGGGACGGGACGGGGGGGGGGACGGTGATGCAGTTTTGGCACCTCCAGCACTGAATGTATGTAATGGCAAGGGGTGCTGGATTTTGCTACAGTGTCAATTGATGCTGGCTGCTGGCAGATCTCTTGTTGCTGGAGGGGATATATTTGTGTGGGGGGTTTATTATTGCTAGGGGGGTCTATTGTTGCAGCTGGGGGACCTATTGCCTCTTGAAAGGGAACCTTTTTACAGGGGAGAGTATATTATTACTGGTGGAGAATCTATTGTTGCTGGGGTTGGTCCCCATGTTGCTGGGGGTCAGTTGTTATTGGGAGGGATCTGCTGTTGAGGGAACAGTCTATTGCAGCTGGCTACTGGAAGGTCTATTAGTGCTGTCTGCAGGGAGATCTGTTGTTGCTTCTGGGGGTCTGTTGTTACTGATTGGTATTTTGTTTTTCGAATTGTCCATTGTTGCTTGTGGGATCTACTGTTGCTGGGGGGGGGGGGGTCTGCTGTTTTTGGCTGCAGGGGATCTATTTGACTGCTTTTCTTGTTATCATTAACAATTTCTATACAAATGACTTAGTACCATAAATGTAACTTGGTTCTGTATTCTTTAAAGTACTGGGAGGTGGGTAGGGGGTGGAATCAAGGAACGGTGCTCGGAGGTAGGTAGTGGCGGAGACAAGGGATTTCTCTGAATGGAGGAGTTGCTGCGCTTATTCTCTGAGAAAAAAATGCCCTGTATATGATGTAACCATTCTCTATGCCGTGCTTGATGAGATTCCTGGATTTATTTGAACTCCGTGAATGGTCAGCAATGAATAAATGGTGGTGAACCCATGGGCAAAGCACCATCTGTAATTGTGAATATTGTCCATTCTGGCAGAGAATAGGGGACAGTTAAAAAGGCGGAGTATATGGAGATTAGTTGATGCTAATTTAGCTAAATATTGTATGAAGTCCTAAACAAACAAAGCACAACCATCAGGTTGAGAGGTTTAGGATGAAGGGAAGGATGGCTCCAAATCAGTGAGGACAGAGATAATCCAGTGTAGCTAAAAGTGTCCGTAGTGGTACGTATAATATAGAATGCAGTTGGACTAGGGGTGTAAGTGGGGCTGCTTTATAATAATAACAATCTGTATTAGGTATTCTCAGGCTTCTGCAATCTTTGGGCTTGTACAAAATGTTCCTGTTTAGCCTGGGTCTGATTGGGTTCCAGATATCTGGGTTCTTATATATATATATATATATATATATATATATATATATATATATATATAAGAGTTGGGTTTGCAAAGGATGAAAGATATGTAAAAGGACCCTAATAGGTTGATTGGATAATGAGATTTAGGTAGATATGTAATTTTGATTATATGGATGTCATTTGCCAGGACAGTTCAGACACCTCCCAAATGACCCCTTTTGGAATGTAGACACTTGATAAGAGGCATGGTCAGTATTTTGCAGGTCTTTGCAGATCTTTTTTTGTCACAAGGAAGGTTTTGAAAAATGAAAAAATAAAATAAAAAATACATTTTGGTTTTAAGTCTTCGTTTTCCAAAAACTTGTGGCAACAAATGACATCTGCAAAAAGCTTGCCATGCCTTTAAGCAAATACCTTGGAGTGTCTACTTTCCAAAAAAAGGGTCGTTTGGGGGTAATTGTGCTAGCCTGGCATTTTAGGGCCCCTAAAACTGTGTCAGGAAATAAAAGTTGCGCTCCTTTGAAACCCTGAAGGTGGTCATTGGACTTTGAGCACCCGTATTCGGCTAGGTTCCCAAAAAGTCTCACACATATGGTTTTCCCATACTCGTGGGCTGAACGAAAAAAAAAAATAACCTGACAGATTCCTCCAGTCACATTGATCTGCCAGAAAGACAGTAAAAAAAATATATGCCGAACATAGGAGCTAATGTCTGCTGACCACCTCATGCTCCTAATGCTGGGTATATATGTTTGTTTTTTGTTACTTTTTTTTTTTTTTTTTTTACTGCAGTTGGAGAAATCTTCCCTCTGCAGCACTGCAGGCACTAACATATGTATTCTGAGAGAAGCGCCCTGCTGCTCTCAGAATACACAGATCAGTGCTGCAGCTAATTGGTGTTCCTGTAAAGCAAACAGCAAAAGTTCACAATAACACACAGTAACAATATCATAATAACTAAAAAAAAAAAAACTTTTTTCAAATTGTTTCTTTTTTTCCCTTTTTTTTGGAATTCAACTTTTTAGAACCATAATATTTCCAGCCTTTGATTGTAAGGTCTCTCAAAATGTGATAGACAGTTTCCTGACTATCTCACATTTTTAGAGACCCTTCTTTGTGCAGAAATGTATGTGTGAGATACCCTAGACTGTGCCATGCTGTGCCATAGACGAATACTTCACTAGTGTGTGGTAGTGACTGAAGCAGTCCTTGAGACAGGGATCAGTTTGGTCAGGACAGGAGGGACAAAAAATATAAAATGGGTGTCACACTTCATTCTGTGTTTACTACAGACACACATTTTATAGAGTGTCCTTTGTGTTGCGGTATCTGGGAGTAGGGATAGGCGAACGGTTTGGCCCGAGCATAAGTTTGGGCTGAACTTTCATTGTTCCGACGTTTGGCGAATAGCCAAACAAACGGCCCCCTGAACCGACCACAATGCATAGCAGCGCTGAACAGTGCATTGCAAGCCCTGATTGGCTAAAGCAGTGAAAGCTTCAACCAGTCAGGGCACAGAGCACTGTCAGAGTCATGATTGGACACTGTCATCATGACTTTATCCAATCATGGCTCATTCCTACCCCACAGTATGACTTTGACAATCCACTTTGCCCTACAAGTGCACTTGCATTGCACTTGTAGGGCAAAGTGGTTTTGCCTTTTTGAAATAAGCCCCAGTGTGTCAACATGTGCTACCTCCCATCATGGGGGGGGGATCAATGAATGTATTTCGGGGGGTGCAACTCCTTCCTTTCACCTACTTTAGTTTAGAGGAAGGGGTTGCACCCACAAAACGCGTACATTGAAATCTCATGATGGGAGATAGCACATGTTGACACACTGGGGGTTATTTACTAAAGGAAAATCCACTTTGCACTGCAAGTGTACTTGGAAGTAAAGTCGCTGTAGATCAGAGGGGGACATGGAAGGAAAATAAAAAACAGAAGTTTAGGTTGCACATAATTGGATGATAAAATCAGCAGAGCTTCCACTCATTTCATATCTACCCCTTAGATTTAGAGCGACTGCACTTTCAAGAGCACTTGCAGTGCAAAGTGGATTTGCCTTTCGTAAATAACCCCTAGTGTCATTCATACATACATTAGCTTAGAGTAGGGACAGCTCAGATAGTTTCAGTGTAGTATAGTAAGACAGTGTCAGTAATCTTGACATTAGTGTATAGCTAGAGTAGGGACAGCTAAGATAACGTCAATGTAGTGACGGTTGAACACCATCTATTTGATTGCGTTACTACCAGTTTAAGGCCATATAGTTCTGCGCACGTTACTGCCAGTTTAACGCCATATAGTTTTGTGCATTACTGCAAGTTTAACGCCATTTACTTCTGTGTGTGTTACTGCCAGTTTAACACCATATAGTTCTGTCTGCATTACTGCCAGTTAAATGCCATATAGTTTTGTGTGCATTACTGCTAGTTTAACGCCATATAGTTTTGTGCATTACTGCCAGTTTAACGCTGTATAGTTTTGTGTGCGTTACTGCTAGTTTAACGCCATATAGTTTTGTGCATTACTGCTAGTTTAACGTCATATAGTTCTGTGTGTGTTACTGCCAGTTTAACGCCATATAGTTATGTGTGCATTACTGCCAGTTTAACGCCATATCGTTTTGTGTGAGTTACTGCTAGTTTAACGCCATATGGTTTTATGCGTTACTGCCAGTTTAACGCCATATGGTTTTATGCGTTACTGCCAGTTTAACACCATATAGTTTTGTGTGCATTACTGACAGTTTAATGTCATGTAGTTATGTGGGCGTTACTGCCAATTTATGGCTTTATAGTTCTGTGTGCATTACTGTCAGTTTAACGCCATATAGTTTTGTGCGTTACTGCAAATTTAATGTCATATAGTTTTGTGCTTTACTGCAAGTTTAACATCATTTACTTATGTGTGCGTTACTGCCGTTTAACGCCATTTATTTCTGTGTGCGTTACTGCCAGTTTAGCACCACATAGTTTTGTGTGCGTTACTGCCAGTTTAACGCCATATTGTTCTGTGTGCGTTACTGCCAGTTTAATGTCATACAGTTCTGTGTGCATTAATGCAAGTTTAACGCCTTATATTTTTTTGTGCATTACTGCCAGTTTAATGCCATATAGTTTTGTGTGTTACTGCCAGTTTAACGCCATTTACTTCTGATTGCGTTACTTCAAGTTTAATGCCATATAGTTCTGTGTGTCACTGTGCGTTTGGCACATTATATTGCAGTATATTATAGTGTATCCGTGGAGTGTGTCTGTGTAGTGTGAGTAATCAAATTAAAGTGAACCAAACACCACTTCACATTTATTAAAGTGCATCTACGTACAGATTTCCACTTCTTTTACATTTGCTTATAAGCACCGCCCCCTCACTACCAATAATGTCTGGGAGGAAAACAAAGAGAGGCAGATGTTCCCTTGGCACTGTAAGGGGCCCAGCAACAAATGTGTCCTCAGGCAAAGTTGGAGGTGGTCCTCAGTCCTCAGGTAGGGCATAATTTCCTCTGTTAATTGAGTTTGCCTGTGCTATCCAGCCACAGCATGCAGAGGAGGTGGTGGACTGGCTTACTAAACCTTCCTCATCCTCCTCGTTCTCTGTCACGCAAGCAGAGACAAATGTGCAGTCCCCTGCAGTTGCCAGAGTGGATAAACCTGCCTCCTTGTCCACATCTATTCCTGCCATAGCCCCAACATCAGCCATGGAGGAGTCAGCTGAGTTATTTGACCAAAGCGTCAGCCACTTGCACCTTGATGATGCCCAGCCATTACTGGATTCAGATGTTGATAGAAAGAGTCTGTCCACAGTCTCCGTGGACCGTTTGGCTTTTATAAAAAATGAATCAGTCCTGGATTACCAGCTATGATGCCCCTGATGCTGATGTCACTGATTAAGTCTTTTTGGGATGTGGAAACTCTGCAGGACTTCGAGACTTAATAGGTTTGAGGATGTTCAATCATTTTGTGTGCAAGAATGTTTTTGATATAGGTTTCATGGGCACAATTAACACCCAAAGACCAATTTTTCAGCACCCATTTTACAGGTGCATATCATTTCAATTTTTCACAGCAAGGGCAATTCTTTCTTTCATTAAGAGTACCTCTATAGGGTTATGGTGGGAAGGCACCACCGACACCCAAAGACCAACATTTCTACTTCTATCCAAAGTCAAGGTGACAACAGAATGTATCGTGAAAATCTCTAATCGTGTTCCCAGTATACTACATTGTGGCCTCATCATACACACTGGCTAACCAGCTGTTGCTGAGCAAAATAAAGGTAGCTTGCAGGGAATTTTTTATTTATTTTTTGCCTTTTATAAAAGCAAATATTGCTTCAGCAAATTCTAGACATGGTACAGATCTGCCACTGTAAAGGTAAACTAAGGGGACCCCCCAGGCACTATATTGGAAGGAATTTTTTATTTTTATACTTTCATTTTAAAAATCAAAAAATCATTGCTCATTTAAAAAACTTTTTTTTTATTGGTACATGTCCCCCAGGGCAGGACCCGGACCTCTATAGCCATTGAATGCTCAGTTACTTGCATATAAGCCTTCAAATGGGCACTTTTGATTTTGGATGTTTGGGTCCCATTGAGGTTCGTTATTCGGGTCCGAACTTTCGTGGCGTTCCAAAGTTCTGGTGCGAACAAACGGGGTCCGTTCGGCCCATCCCTATCTGAGAGGACATCTGGAAAATGCCTTTCATGCTGCTGGCTAACTGCACCTGGATTTAGCTTTGGGCTACAGAGCCTTCTGGATACAAAAGGGCTGTAGTGATTGCTTCCTGAAATTGTAGGCAGGATCTAGTTCTTCCAGTAGCTTTATAAGTAACAAAAGCATTGTATATAGCCAATTTAAATAAATATATAGATACTTTTTTGTACCAGTGGGAAACTAAATACAGCTTCATCATTTGGCCGTTGAAGTCTATGCCTCTCATACAGGCATACCCCGCTTTATGGACACTCACTTTACGTACACTCTTGAGTATGGATATACCTGCGAGTGTACGTAAAGTGTCTCACAAGTATGGACAGTGGTGTTAGGGGTGCGGCCCGCATGTCCTAATAAGCAGGGGGCACTGCCAGGCACCGCTCAGGGCAGGCACCAGCACCCCTCAAGTCACCCTCCTTTGCACAGAGCCCTCCGGTGCATACTTCTGCTGGTCAAACTTCCAGTACACTGGAGAGCTGGCTTCCAGAACGACAGAGGACACCACTGTCTCCCAGCCCTGTCCCTTCACGGAGATCTCCCTCAGGGAGTCCAAGGAGTGGAGGTGCAGCCTCCCATGCTGATTATTTGCTCTGTGTTGCTGCTGAAGCAACAATAAACAAGTACTGTGAGGGCAGTCAGCCGCAGCACTCAATTCTTTTTCACAAACTACAACAGCTAGGTGGACGCCAATGCCATAGCCAGACAGGGCTGGACTGGGAATATAATCCAGCTCTGGAAGTAATTTCATACCAGTCCCATAGCACATTTGAAGAGTGTATTATATATCAATAGACAGATATGAAAGCACATAGGGCTAGGGATATATATATATATATATATATATATATATATATATATATATATATATATATATAAAACAGCAAATTCCAGTTAAAAGTGGAGCAATCATCAAGGGGGACACCTGGGACTCTGGGAATGTAGGGGTGACCAGAGACCACCTTCCGCAGAAAGAAACCTTTATATTAGTGCCCCCTTACATTATTGTATTCACTCCCCCCTTACATCAGTGACCGCCCCTCAGACTGGCCTGGCGGCACTGACTGACCTCCTCTCAGGTGCACCGTGCAGGGATTAATCAGTCGGCTCCAGCTGGTTTTATCCTATAGTCTCCTCACCACAGTCCACCCAAATCTGACTTCTCCCATGACCCCAATCCCGGCAGCGCTCTCACTCTTGACTCCACTCCAGACTCCCCCTCAGGGACTACAGACATGATATAAGACAAGAGATGCAAGATATGGTTAGAGAATGTGGGCATAGTACAGGAGATGTCAGAGAATGCAGGCATGGTACAGGAGATGTCAGAGAATGCAGGCATGGTACAGTAGATATCAGAGGTTGTGGGCATTGTACAGGAGATGTCAAGATGTCAGAGGCTGCGGGCATGGTACAGGAGATGGTTAGAGACTGAAGACATGATACTAAAGATGGTAAGAGAATGTAGACATGATACAAGAGATCAATGCAGCCTCACCAGTGCCAATCAAATGCAACCTCACTGTGCTTATCAATGCAGCCTCACTGTGCCCATTAATGCAGCCTCACTGTGCCCATCATTGCAGCATCTGTGCCAGCCCATGCAGCCTCACTGTGCTGGGCTGCCTCACTATACCCATCAATGCGGCCTCACTGTGCCCATCATTGCAGCCTCACTGTGCCCATCATTGCAGCCTCCCTGTGCCCATCAATGTAGGTAGCCTCACTGTGTCCATCGATGTAGCCTCACTGTGCCAATAATTGCAGCTTCACTGTGCCCATCATTGCTGCCTCACTGTGCCCATCATTGCAGCCTTGCTGTGCCCATCAATGCAGCCTCACCACCCATCAATGTAGCCTCACTGTACCCATCAATGCAGCCTCACTGTGCCCATCATTACAGCCTCACAGTGCCCATCATTGCAGCCTCAATGTTCTCATCATTGCAGCCTCAAGGTGCCCATCACAGCCTCACTGTGCCCGTCACAGCCTCAATGTGCCCATCAAAGCCTTAATGTGCCCATTATTATAGCCTCACTGGGCCCATAATTACAGCCTCACTGTGTCCATCATTGCATCCTCACTGTGCCCATCATTGCATCCTCACCATGCCCATCATTGCAGCCTTACTGTGCCCATCATTGAAGTCTTACCATGCCCATCACTGCCACCTCATTGTGCCCATCATTGCCGTCTCATTATGCCTGTCATTGCAGCCTCAAGGTGCCTGTCACAGCCTCAATGTACCCACCTTTGCAGCCTCAATGGGCCTGTCATTGAAGCCTCAATGTGCCCATCACAGCCTCAATGTACCTGTCATTATGCAGCCTCAATGTACCTATCATTATGCAGCCCCAAGGTGCCCGTCACAGCCACAATGTGCCCCATTTGGCCGTCATTGCGCTGTATCTCGGAGCTGACTCTGATGTTCAGCCGTGCTGTGACAAAAGTCCCACCCTCCTCCTAGACCAGATCGTGTGATAGACGCAGTGTTCTGTCTATCACACAAGTTGGTCTAGGAGGAGGGCAGGACTTTTGTCATGGTCAACTCTGAGACACAGCGTTCTCCCGCTGTGTAAGGGAGGGAGAGAGGGGGAGCGCTGCCTGCAGCCACGGCTCAAATCGGCAGCAGCCCCAGGGCAAGATATCCCGGTAGGCCAGTCCGGCCCTGTAGCCAGACCATGCTGGCTGCAATCTAAACAACCTGAACCTGTACCAGTGAAAAAAGGTATTGCTTCACTTTAAGTATATTTTCATTTTAAATACATGCTCTTGTCCCATTGTGTACTTAAAAGTGGGGTATGCTTGTAGTTAGATAATAGTCATGGGCACAAAGAGGCTTTACAACAACACCAGGCGCTGTGTGATTTTGGATCATCATATCTGCATGAATGGAAGACAGGTTGTAAACATTCTGTTTGTCCTTCCACTTCACTGCAAGTAGTTCTTCATTGTGCAACAGGCTTTCTCTCTCTGTCTAAGTGGGGTGTCAACAAGCCATTTGAGGAAGTCTCTGCAATTAGGTTTCACAGTGCCACAGCAGCCAATTTCTTTAACCACTTGCTTACTGGGCACTTAAACCCCCCTCAGTCCCAGACCAATTTTCAGCTTTCAGCGCTGATGCACTTTGAATGACAATTGCGTGGGCATACAACACTGTACCCAAATGAAATTTTTATCATTTTTTCCCCACAAATAGAGCTTTCTTTTGGTGGTATTTAGTTACAGCTCGGAGTTTTATTTTTTGCTAAACAAACAAAAAAAGATGCAAAAAATAAATAAAAATAAATCATGTTTTAATAGTTTGTAATAAAATTTTGCGGGTCATTTTTCTCCTTCATTGAAGTGTGCTGATTAGGCGCCACTGATAGGCTGCATTGGTGGGACCTGATGGGCTGCATTGGTGGGCACTGATAGGCTGCATTGGTGGGCACTGATAGGCTGCACTGGTGGGCACTGATAGGCATAGTTAAGGCGGCACTAATAGGCACAGATAAGGCAGCACCGATGGGCACAGATAAGGCGGCACTGATGGGCAAAGATGGGCACAGATAAGATGGCACGGATGGGTGGCACGGATGGGTGGCACGGATGGGTGGCACGGATGGGCACTGATATGTACCACTGATAGATGGGACTGATGGGCACTGATAGGTGGCTCTGATAGGTGGCACTGCTGGGCACTGATGGGCGGCACTGCTGGGCACTGATGGGCGGCACTGCTGGGCACTGATGGGCAGCACTGGGGTGCAGCACCTTTGAGGCAGATTGTGGGCACTGACGGGTGGCACTTACTTTTTATTAGGGTGGCACTGCAGGGGGCAGGTGGGCACTGGCAGGGGGCAGGTGGGCGCTTGCATTGCTGGCCGTGATTGGGACTGATGTCCCGATCACGGCCGCCGGTGATCGGCTTTTTTTTTTTCTCCTCGCGCTGTCAGCGCGAGGAGGAATACTAGCCGATTACCGGCTCCATTATGTCACCTGATCAGCTGTCATTGGCTGACAGCTGATCACGTGATAAGGGGTCGGGATCGACCCCTTGCACGGATCGGTGATCAGGCGAGTCTCATGGACTCGCCGATCACAGAGCGCGCCGCGCACGCCCCTCAGGGGGCGTGCAGGCCGCTCGTACACGGGACTACGTCAATAGACGTAGTCCCGGAAAAGGAGATCCGCGCTGTAGCCGTCATTTGGCTATAGCGCGGATCTCAAGTGGTTAATGAACAAATGTCTAAAAACTGTCACACCTGCATAAAAGTTATCAACATACAAATGGTACCCCTTACGGAACAAGGGTGACAACAAGTCCCACACTGTCTTGCCACTATTCCCCATGTAGTCTGGGAATCCGGGTGGCTCCACTTGACTGTCTTTTCTCTCATAAACTCCTACAGAGCCCATACAGTTTGACCCCATATCTAGCATGCTTGATGGGGAGATAATGTTTTATTGTAAACCTGCCAGTAATAGGGACTCGTCTATGCAGATGTTTTGTTGGGGCGTATACCCATCTGTAAATTTCTAGTAGACATGATTTATGAGGGGCCAAATTTTGTGGAGTCGATCATAGTCAGCGTCACCCCAAGGATGACAGAGGTATTGTCACTGAAATGCATAAAGTGCATTATTGTCTCATTTCTTTTCCTGGCCATCGCAGCAGAGAACAAGGGTGCCACTGCTTTCTACAGGTTCATATTCTAAGCCAGATTCTGACAGTGAGGCTTCCCCTTTGCTCTCATCTGTCATGCTCAAAATCCTGTGGACCTCCTCACTAGTGTACCTGGCTAGTGCTGGCAGTGATCAAGGCTGATCCTACTAACGCTGCGTTTTTGGGGACACTATACTAATGGGGACACTAGTATGATCATAGTCGCCAACTGTCCCTAGTTGGCTGGGCTGTGTTATGGAAAATCAAGACGGGTCACGGACAGTCAGCGCCGCGATTGCTCAGCCCAGGTTATGTTATATCAGGGTGAGAAGCTCAAGGGTGCTATTCGACATCGGGGCGGGGTACACACAAGAGGCAGAGAAGAGCATTGCTAGCCTGGGACAGGAATCTCTCCCCCTAGCTCCTCCCCCAGCAGCTGATGTACAGGTACTCTCATTGAGACTGACATGGACTGAACATGGACGGGTCTTGGGAAGGGGTGCAACACTTCTGTTACCTGAACCAGCATGATCCCCCTTCTCCTCCACACAGACAGTTCTGAGCCTCCACTCTGCCATACACAGCCTATAACACCTGCCAGCACTTAATATTGCCCCTGGGAAACCAACGCCATGCCCCCTAAGCACTTGGCACTTTAGATTCAACCTAGTGGTCAGGAGGAGTTTTCAAAGCACACTGGAAGTTGGTGTGTTGTAGGGTCCCTCTCTATCAGATATTTGCAGGGGAGTAAAGATTTGTATAGAGGTAAATGGAGGCAGTGGAGTGATGGAGGATGGGGAGAGGAGACATGGCCCTGCCTGTGACTGAGGAAAGTTGCATAGCTATAGGGTGTTTACATCTACTGCAGAGCTATGTACCATTTTTATTATTTTCCTTATTTGACCCTCATTCACCTGTGACCCCAACTCCTTTTCCCATTTTTTGATATATGGTGGTTTTTCAGTTCCCGCTTTCGTCCCCAGTATTTTATATATTTGGGAGATACCATGTCTAGTAATTATAGAAGTACATTTTTGTAAATATTTTATTATACCTTTTCATGTGACAACACTGAAGAAATAAACAAACAAGATATTTGGAGGCACACCCTAAAAAAAAATGCATAAAGATGGTACTGCCATAAGACCATACAACAGAACAAAAATATTACAGTGCACACATGCAAAACTAGCATTTTTTTAGGGTGTGCCCCCCAAATATCTTGTTTGTCTATTGTATGGATTCTGACCAAATCCTTTTGGGTGGAGCACCCCACTCCCTTAGTAAATACCTCTCATTAGTGACCACCTGTGCCATGGTGGAGACCTCATGTTCTCCCATATAGAGGAGTATAGCTCCCATGGTTCAGAGAAGCAGGATCTCCCAATCTATGGATAGTGTAGGACCCACTAATCATGGGGTACTTTGTCGCAGTAAGTGGGCTTAAGCACCATATAGCAAAATGGTGTGACCAAATCCCCATATTTTTTGATAATGTTTTTTGAAAATGTCTAGGTGTTTTTAAAAAGCCTTGCTGAAGGTAAATGTTAGTTTTGCATTTGTGTGCTGTAATTATTATTTTTTGTGTACAGCTTGTATAACAGTATAACCGCAAAATAACTCAACACACAGCTATTAATGTCTAAACTGCTGCCAACAAAAATAAGTACGCCCCTAAGTGAAAATGTTCAAATTGGCTCCAGTTAGACATTTTCCCTCTTCTGTGTCATGTAACTCGTTAGTGTTCCAAGGTCTCAGGTGTAAATGGGGAGCAGGTGTGTTAAATTTGGTGTTGTCTCTCTCACTCTCTCATGCTGGTTACTGGTTCAACATGGCACCTCATGGTAAAGAACTCTCTGAGTATCTGAAAAAAGAATTGTTGCTCTACATAAAGTTGGCCTAAGCTATAATTAGATTGCCAAGACCCTGAAACTAAGCTGCAGCATGGTGGCCAAGACCATACAGTGGTTTAACAGGACAGGTTTCACTCCTTGCCATGGTCGACCAATGAAGTTGAGTGCACGTGCTCAGCATGATATCCATATCCATTTGGGAAATAGATGTATGAGTGCTGACGGCATTTCTGCAGAGGTTGAAGGGGTGGGGGGTCAGCCTGTCAGTGCTCAGACCATACGCCGCTCACTGCATAAACTTTGTCTGCATGGCTGTCATCCCAGAAGGAAGATTCTTTTAAAGATGATCCACAAGAAAGCCTGCAAACAGTTTGCCGAAGAAAAGCAGACAAGAACATTGATTACTGGAACCATATCCTGTGGTCTGATGAGACCAAGATAATAATAATAATAATAATTTGGTTCAGATGGGGCCAAGCGTGCATGGCATCAACCAGATGAGGCGTACAAAGACAGGTGTGTCTTGCTTATACCAACATGTACTGTGACATACTGAAGCAGTGCATGATCCCCTCAGAGACTGGGCAGTAGGCCAGTATTCCAACATGATAACGACCCCAAACACACCTCCAAGATGACCACTGCCTCGCTAAAGAAGTGAAGGGTAAAGGTGATTAACTGGCCAAGCATGTCTCCAGACCTAAACCGTATTGAACATCTGTTGGGCATCCTGAAATAGAAGGCGGAGGAGTGCAAGGTCTCTAACATCTACCAGCTCCATGTTGTCTTCATGGAGGAGTGGAAGAGGACTCCAGTGGCAACCTGTGAAGCTCTGGTGAACTCCATGCCCAAGAGGGTTAAGGCAGTGCTGGAAAATAATGGTGACCACACAAAATATTTGTAAAATGTGGAAAGAAAATGAAAACGCATTTTGTTTTACACAAAGTTGTCCAATTTATAAGATATTTATAACACATAGCATGTACATAGCAAAAAACAACACCTCAAAATACATTCTGCTACTCTTTCCGAGTATAGTGATACTACATGTGTAAAACTTTTACACAGCCTGCCCACATACAGAGGCCCAACATGAAGGGAGCATTATCAGGTGTTCCAGTGACATACATTTCAAATCTAATTTGACTACCTATTACACTTTTGTGAGGCACTGTAATGACACTGTGGTGGCATGGATGTGGCACAGATGAGAACTGATATGGCATGGATGAGCAGTGATGTGGCATGAATGTGGCATGTATGTGGCATGGATGAGAACTGATGTGGCATGGATGATCACTGATGTGGCATGGATGTGATATCGATGATCACTGATGTGACGTGGATGATAACCGATGTGGCACGGATGAGCCATGGATGGGGATGGGTGAGCATGAATGAGCCATGGATGGGGATGAATAGGCCATGAATGGGGATGGATGAGCTTTGGAGGGGGATAGATGAGCCATGAATGTGGATGGATGAGCCATGGATGGAGCTTGGATGAGCCATGGATGGAGCATGGATGGATGGATGAGACATGTATGAGCCATGGATGGAGCATAGATGAGCCATGGAGGGATGGATTGGACATGTATGAGCCATGGATGGAGCATGGATGAGCCATGGATGGATGGATTGGACATGTATGAGCCATGGATGCAGCATGGATGAAAAATGTATGAGCCATGGATGGATGGATGACCATGAATGGAGCATGGGTAGATGGATGAGACATGTATGAGCCATGGATAAGCATGGATGGAGCATGGATGAGCCATGGATGGAGCATGGGTGAGCTATGGATTGAGCATGGATGGATGGATGAGACATGTATGAGCCATGGATGAAGCATGTATGAGCCGTGGATGGAAAATGGATGGATGAGACATGTATGAGCCATGGATGGAGCATGGATGAGCTATGGATGGATGCATGAGACATGTATGAGGCATGGATGGATGGATGAGCCATGGCTGGGCACAGATCCGCACTGTGGGAACTTCAGATCCAGCGCTAATAATGTGTTGTAACCTCTAGCAACCAGCCAGTGAGTGGTAAGGATAGGGATTTGCAATCGCTGCGTGATCTGTTGCAGTAAACAGATTTTAAGTCTATCTGCTTTTTTCGTATGTCTCAGAATGGAGGGGGCCCAAGAAAATATTTTCTTAGGGCCCAATCAAAATTAAAGACGGCCCTGGCCAAGTACCACAAGGTGGCGACGAGCCTCTGCTCGGGAGTGATGGCTTGCCACATGCAAGTGTCCTGCTTGGTAATATAAGGGGACAGCAAAGCCAACAGACGGTGAAAAATGGGGTGCAGCATCCGGAGATAATTCCTGAAATCATCAGGATTATTCTCACGGATCTCCTGCAACAAAGGCATGTGCAAGATTTGGTCACGCTGGAGCGACCGATTCTTTGTCCATGAACTCCTCCTCCTCCTGTTCATGGACTGCGCTTGGGTCAAAGTAAGAACCCCAACACCAAGCCTCCACCTAGAATGAACTCCAGGATGAGTACATAACGGTTGGCTGGTCAGAACAAACTAACAGAACGCACTGAAAATCAGAAAGTACCTGAGAAGAACGAGCTGAAAATCAGAAATCAGACGCGGACAAGAACACACTTAAAATCAGATACATACTAGAAATAGCATGCACTGAAAACCAGATGCGAACTGACTACACGCACTGAAAACCAGATACTAACCCAAAAGCACAAACTAAAGAGCAGTAATGATCGGAAAAGCACGAGGCTGAAAAGTGCGAATCGTCTCTCACCAAACTTCTACTAACACGAGATTAGCAGAAGGAGCCCAAAGGATGGCACACTGGCTATTGAACTTCCTTCCTCTAGTCCCGTCGTACGTGTTGTGCGTCAGCGCATTCTAGCTGATCGTAATTTCATTTGTGCGACCATGTGTACGCAAGATAAGTTTCAGTCAACATCCGTCGAAAATAAATCCACTGTTTGGTTGTCAGAAATTCTGATCATCTGTACTCGGCATTAGAGTGAGAGCAATAATTCTAGCACTGGACCTCCTCTGTAAGCCCTTGTACACACGGTCGGAGAATCCGCCGGAATATGTCCTATCGGGCCGTGTTGTCGGATAATCCGACTGTGTGTGGTATGCATCGGACTGTTTCTGTCTGAATATCCGTCGGACCAAATTTTCCAACTTGCTGGAAATATTTTCCGACAAACTGGTCCGATCGGACATACTCCGATCATGTGTAGCCTACTCCGACGGACAAAGTGCCACGCATGCTCAGATCAAATTCCTAGACCAAAGCTATTGGCTACTAGCCTGAACGTAGTCCCGTCGTAACGAAATAACGTCATCACGTTATGTACAATCGGATTTTCCGACAGCTTTGTCCGACCGTGTGTATGCAACAGTTTCGGACAAAATCCGTCGGACAAAATCCAACGGATTTGGTTGTCAGAATGTCCGACCGTGTGTACAAGGGCTTACTCTAAACATGTGACCTGTAGAATTTTTTAAACGTTGCCTATGGAGACTTTTAAGTGCCTAAAGTTTGTCACCATTCCCTGAGCGGCAGCAATTTTGAAGCATGACATGTTGGGTATTAATTTACTCGGCATAACATTATCTTTCACAATATTAAAAAAATAGGCTAACGTTACTGTTGTGTATTTTTCCTAAAAAAAAAAAAAATAATACGCTTGTAAGACTGTTGCACAAATACAGTGTGATATAAAGTATGCCATTTTATTCTCTAGGGTGTCTGAAAAAATATATATAATGTTTGGGGGTTCTAAGTAATTTTCTAGCAAAAAAAAAACTGATTTTAACTTGTAAACAACAAGTGTCAAAAAGAGGCTTGGTCCTTAAAAGAGAAGTATGGAATTTTTTTATCCCATATTTATCCTTACCTAGGTAACCGATGCTGCATCTGGCCCTGGCATCTCTTCACTGAGAACCGAGCCACCGAACACTGCCGATGGCTAGGTTCTCTCACCTCCCGGAGCAGAGAGTTGCTGCCTGTCAGTCAGCATCTCTCCTCTCTGCTTCTCCATGCTCATTGGAGAGCTGAGTTTAGGAGCTTTTGGCTTTTTTTTGCTCAACTCCATAAGAGCCTGTGGGGTAGATTTACTAAAACTGGAGAGTGCAAAATCTGGTGCAGCAATACATGGTAACCAATCAGCATCTAACTTCAGCTCGTTTAACCACTTAATGACCGGAAGGATCAACCCCAGTAATGACCAGGCCATTTTTTGCGATACAGCACTGCATTCGTTTAGCTGACTTGATTTGATCACCTCTGCGTTTTTTATTTTTTGCAATCTTAATAAAAAAAGACCATCAATTTTGGAAAAACATTTTTTTTCTTTTCTGCTATGAAACATACCCAATACAATTTCTTCATCAATTTAGGCCAATATGTATTCTCCTACATATTTTTGGTGAAAAAAAAAACCCAATAAGCATATATTGATTGGTTTGCATAAAAGTTATTATTTCTACAAAATAGGGGATAGATTTATGGCATTTTTATTATTATTATTTTGTTTTTCTAGTAATGGCCATGATCGGTGATTTTTAGCAGGACTGCTACATTGCAGCGGACACCTAGCTGACATTTTTGACACTTTTTTGGGAACCAGTGACATTATTACAGTGATCAGTGCACTGACATTGTACTAATGACACTGGCAGGGAATGGGTTAACATCAGGGGGGATCAAGGGGTCAGTGTGTTTACTAACTATATGAGGGATGTTCTATCTGGGATAACACAGAGATCTGTCTTCTTGCATAGCAGGAAGACAAGATCCTGTGTCATCCCCTCTCAGAACGGAGACCTGCCTTGCTTACTTCCGGAGATCCCCGTTCTGTCTCTGCGGGGAATGATCGCGGGTGTCCAGCAGACATAGAGTCTGCCTGACCCGCTGATTGGCTCCCCCACTGGGGGAGGGCCATGTACAGTACAGGGCCATGCACGACCTGACGTACAGCTACAGTATAACTGCGGCGGATAGTCTGCAAGCAGTTAAACTTTGACAAAAAAAAACCTGGAATCTAATTGGTTTCTATGCAGAGCTGCATCAGATTTTGCACTATCCTGTTTTAACTTCCCTGGCGGTATTCCCGAGTAGTGATGGCCAAACGGTTCACCCGGTGGTCGTTTCGTGGCGAATTTCGGCTGTTCGCGGTCCGCCCGTTCGGCGGACTATTGGCGCCGTTCACCCGACGGACTTCCGCGTTTACTGTGTAAAAGAACTTTGACCTATGATGACACATCCATCATGGGGTACAGGACAGCCAATTGAGACATTACAGCACATGGACACTTGGACATTCCCCCTAACTTATAAATACACCCAATCCGGCGGCCATTTTACATTCTTTCTTCTGTCACTATAGGGAGAGGTTGCTGTGTGGAGCAGGGAGAGATTGCAGTGACCCAAATCGCTAGCTATTTGGTACACAAAAGTTCTTTTCAGGACTGGTATAGGTGTTAGGTGTATATAGGTTTGCTGTGCTACTGATTGTTGCAGCAGCCTGAGTGTCTTTTGTCAGTTTAGAGAAAGGGACAGGACGGTGTGTGCTGCAGGGAGAGTCAGTTTAATCATTAGCTGTTACTATCAGGTCCACAAAAGTGCTATTCCAGTTATTGTTCCAGTAGCCTCTGTTTTGTCAGTTTATATAGGGACAGGCAGGAAGCAGTGTGTGAGGCAGTGAGGGTCAGTTTAATCAGTAGTTGTTACTATTAGTTCCACAAAGGTTCTTTTCAGGACTGGTATCAGTGGTATGGTAATAGGCTTGAACACGTATAATATTCTTTCTTCCAAATATAGAAAGAATATTATACTTGACTGCTGCCCTTCTGCTGCAGTCTGCTAATCATTCACAACCCACTTGTTCCACAAAGCTCCTTATAAGGACTGGTAACTTGGTCTGTCTAGGGTGCTACAGTACATAGGGTTGAGTGAGGTACAGTCTGCCATTCTATATGGACTGGTATCGGTCCACAATACATAGGGTTGAGGTGCACTACTGCTGACCACTGCCCTATACTGCAGCAGTCCTTCATCGGTATAGGGACTGACGTACAGTCTGCTAATCACTCACACACAACCTACTTGGTCCACAAAAGTCCTTATAAGGACTGGTAACTTGGTCTGTCTAGGGTGCTACAGTACATAGGGTTGAGTGAGGTACAGTCTGCCATTCTATAAGGACTGGTATCGGTCCACAATACATAGGGTTGAGGTGCACTACTGCTGACCGCTGCCCTATACTGCAGCAGTCCTTCATCGGTATAGGGTGGTAGGGGTAGGGCAGGGGCAACAGGCTTGAGCCAAAGTGGGAAGTTGCAGAAGGTGCGTTCAATTACTTTAAAGGACGCACCAGACTTGGTTGAGTGGCTCGCTCAGCCTTACTCTTCTGCACCCTCCTCATCCTCTCGATCTGCACCCTCTTCTTCACTCTCTGCTATGTGCACCCCCAAAGACACTACCACCAACAACACCACCACCACCACCACCACATACCTTCCGCTTGAGTCACAGGAATTATTTTCCGATCCATATCAAGACCTTTCTGATGCGCAGCCACTCTTGGTATTGGATCAGGAAGAGGAGGCAGCAACAACCGCTACTCAGCAGTCTGACGACAGTACCCAGATCAGCCCAAGGAGGAGGTTGGTCCCCGGTGTTGCTGCCTACTCCGAGATCTCTACTTATAGCGGTGGGGAAGGTGACGTTGATGATGACGTGTCTAGTGATGTCACGTGGGTGCCCACAAGAGAGGAAGAGGAGGGGAGTTCAGAGGGAGATATGGACCAGCAGATAGGGAGGAGAAGCAGGAATAACTTACATTGCACAGGAGGGACAAAGCAGACTGCAAATGTATGAGGAGCGAGTCATCGACCATGTACGGTCACATCTGGCGCTCCCAGGACACCGGCACATGGCTCCGCATGGTGGGCTTTTTTTAACGTGTCCGCTGCTGACAATAGCGTTGCCATCTGCAATCTTTGCAGTCAACGCATTAGTCGCGGTAAGCCCAACACTCACCTAGGGACGACCGCCTTAAGAAGGCACATGAGCAGCCATCACCGAGCCGAGTGGGAGCAACGGAACACACAAAGCCACACTGCAGGCTCTCACCGTCTCCAGCCTCGTCTTCTACTTCTCCTTCTCCTCTCTCCTCACAATTGTCCTCCACACCACCATCCATCACGCCAAGCTCACGTTTTTCTGCAAAAAGGCAGGCTTCCGTGGGCCTAATGTTCGAGCGTAAAAAAATGATGACACCGGATAACCCTCTTGCCCAACGGTTGACGGCTGGCTTGTCAGAACTTATAGCCCGCCAACTACTGCCATATAAACTGGTGGACTCGGAGGCCTTTCTCAAGTTTGTGGCCATTGGAACACCACAATGGAAGGTCCCAGGAAGGAAGTATTTCTCAGAGAAGGGCATCCCAGTGCTATATGGCCATGTTCAGCGGCAAGTGAATGTATCTCTGGCACACAGAGTCGGTGCCAAGATACATCTAACCACAGACACGTGGTCTAGCAAACACGGGCAGGGAAGGTATATCACTTTTACTGCCCACTGGGTGAACCTTCTGACGGCCGTCAAGCATGTAAACCGTAGCACCCGTGTAGATTTGGTTTTACCGCCACGGATTGCATGCAGGCCTGACTCTTCTTCTCCTCCTCCTCCTACTCCATCCTCCTCCCTCTCCTCCTCAGCTGACTCCTCCTTTTCTGCTGCTAGTGTCTCTTCCGCTGTGCCGCCCAAGCTCCCCAGAACCTATTCGACATGCCAGGTGAGACGTTGCCATGCCGTGCTGCGTCTGTTGTGCCTGGAAGCCAAGAGCCACACTGGCCCGACACTCCTTTCAGCTTTGCGTTCACAGGCAGATCAATGGCTAACACCGCTCAATTTGACAGTTGGTAAAGTGGTGTGTGACAACGGTGCCAATCTGCTTAGCGCATTGAAACAGGGCAAAATCACGCACATGCTATGCATGGCACACGTCTTAAACTTGGTCGTGCAGCGATTCCTTGTCAAATACCCTGGGGTCCAGGACATCTTGCGGCAGGCAAGGAAAATCTCGGCTCATTTCAGAAGATCTTACACGGCCATGGCTCGCCTTCTTGACATTCAGCGGCGACACAATCTGCCGGTCAGACATCTTATTTGCGATTGCCCGACGCGATGGAACTCAACCTTCTATATGCTTGATAGGCTGCTCCAGCAGAAACGTGCAGTTAACGTCTACCTGTATGAACTCTGCGGCAGAACCGGTTCTGGGGAGCTGGGTTTTTTTTCACCGCGCCAGTGGCTGCTCATGCGCGACGCATGCAGACTTCTGCGGCCATTTGAGGAGATCACCAAACTGGTCAGTCGCAGCCATGGCGCCATCAGTGACATGGTACCTTATGCCTTCTTTATGGAGCGTGCATTGCGTCGTGTCATTGATCAAGCTGTGGAGGAGCAGGAGCGGGAAGATGAGGAAGTCGCAATGCTGGATGAATTCCCAGGGGGGGCTACTCTATCTGAGACAAGTGAACAACAGGAGTCTGAAGAGGAGTCAGAGGAGGATGGTGCCGGGGCAGATGAGGAGGAGCAAGAAGAGCATGCTTTAAACCTTTCTGGGATCCCTGTTGTGCGTGGATGGGGAGAGGAGAATGAAGAGGACAACATTATCCTGGATGATGAGCAGGAGCCAGGCCACCACACCGCTTCCACTTTAGTGCAAATGGGGGCCTTCATGCTCCAGTGTTTTAATAGGGACCCCCGTATAAAAAGCATAAGGGTCAAGGACCAGTACTGGGTGGCAACGTACTTAGACCCCCGGTACAAACACAAAATGGCGGAAATGCTACCGCCGTCACAGAGGGCTGTCAGAATGCAGCACTTCCAGGCCTTGCTTCGAGAAATGCTGCGTTCTGCTTTTGTGTGCGCTGGCAGAGGAGCAATTCCCACTCCCAGAGAAGGAGTTGCGGGTACCAATCCAACAGCGCCTGCAAGAAGAGGCCGGTTTGAAGATGTGTTGGTGACTTCGGATATGAGGTCATTCTTTCAGCCGACCCATCGACAGGTGTCATCCGGATCCAGCATCAGGGAACGCCTAGACCGTCAGGTGTCCGACTACATTGGGTTTACGGCCGATGTGGACGCTCTGAGGAGTGATGAACCCCTGGACTACTGGGTGGGCAGGCTTGACATCTGGCCAGAGCTTGCCCAATTTGCAATCGAACTGTTGGCTTGCCCCTCATCCAGTATCCTGTCGGAAAGGACGTTCAGCGCAGCAGGGGGGATCGTGACCGATAAGCGTACTCGCCTAGCTCACGACAGTGTTAATTACCTCACATTTCTAAAAATGAATGAGCCATGGATCTCGGAGGAATTCAACACATGTGACCAGTAGACCATGTATATGTCTATAAACAATTTTTTTAATCGAGCACAGAGACCTTCTTTCTTCATTTGGCTCACTTCCTTGTCCAAGAAAAGCACACCGTACTATATGCCCGTACCCTCCTCTTTGAAGAGGTTGAGCGGTGTCATATTTCTACTGGGGCTGCTTATTATGAGGGGCTCCCACCATCCCTGTGCTGTGCTGACATCCTCCTGGGGCTGTACCTCTGCTGTGCATATCATGAGGGGCTCCCACCATCCCTGTGCTGTGCTGACTTCCTCCTGGGGCTGTACCTCTGCTGTGCAAATTTTGAGGTGCTCCCACCATCCCTGTGCTATGCTCATTATGAGGGGATCCCACCATCCCTGTGCTGTGCTGACTTACTCCTGGGGCTTCTTATTATGAGGGGCTCCCACCATCCCTGTGCTATGCTGACATCCTCCTGGGGCTGCTTATTATGAGGGGCTCCCACCATCCCTGTGCTATGCTGACATCCTCCTGGGGCTGCTTATTATGAGGGGCTCCCACCATCCATGTGCTATGCTCATTATGAGGGGCTCCCACCATCCCTGTGCTGTGCTGACTTACTCCTGGGGCTGCTTATTATGAGGGGCTCCCACCATCCCTGTGCTATGCTGACTTCCTCCTGGGGCTGCTTATTATGAGGGGCTCCCACCATCTCTGTGCTATGCTCATTATGAGGTGCTCCCACCATCCCTGTGCTATGCTGACTTCCTCCTGGGGCTGCTTACGGTGCAGGTGTCAGTGCTGTATATCACGGTGCTGATGTCAGTGCTCTCTGTCACGGTGCTGCTGTCAGTGCTGTATATCACGGTGCTGGTGTGAGTGCTTTATGTCACGCTGCTGATGTCAGTGCTCTCTATCACGGTGCTGCTGTCAGTGCTGTATATCATGGTGCTGGTGTGAGTGCTTTATGTCACGCTGCTGATGTCAGTGCCCTCTATCATGGTGCTGTTGTCAGATCCCTCTATCACGGTGCAGATATCATTGCTGTGTGTCACGCTGCTGATGTCAGTGCTCTCTATCACGGTGCTGTTGTCAGATGACTTTATCACGGTGCAGATGTCATTGCTGTATGTCACGCTGCTAGTGATCATCTCCTGCACCCTCTTCTTTGCCTACCCTGGTCCCTGACCTTCCCTCTCCTCCATTGCCTTCATGCGCTCCACAGTCCTGAATTGTCACAACAATTTCCCATATAAAAAAAGAATGCTTGTAGTTGTCGATCCCAGATTCACCTCATACATGTGCTATGTCATTGTGGTGGGACTATGTTTGCACAGCTATTAATTATTTTGTGGCTGCGAATTTGACCTGTAGGTTTGCGAAGTTCGCCTCCCATTGAAGTTAATGGGGCCCGCCGCGAACGTTCCGGTTCGTGAACTATCGGCCGCGTTCGCCGTCCGCGTTCACGAAACGTCCCGTCGGAAGTTCATCCATCACTATTCCCGAGTCTGGCTCGGGGTAAGATTTCATTACCATAAGCGCTATTCCCGAGCCCGATCCATGTAGGGTTTACTTACCTTGTCCCCTGGATCCAGCGATGTCTCCCCGATGTAATCAGCAAGCCACCGTGTCTCGCTCAATCTGTGACAGTGCCAAGCTCCGTTCCGTGCGAGCGTTGCGACGCACGGGGATGGAGTTCGGCGCCAAATTCAAAAAGTAAAAAATGCAGTATAGATACAGTATACAGTACTGTATCAAATAATTACACATCCCCTTTGTCCCTAGTGGTTTGTGCAGTGTTTTATAAATACTGTTCTTTATGCCAGGAAACTGAAGATTATCCATAGCAACCAAAAAATGTCAGTTTACATCAAAAGTGATTATAGACCAGCTAGAAAAGAGTGATAATAAATTAGAATCACTTGCAGAATTGAGCGATAGTAATTTGTCATCAAATACTAAAAGTAATGACAGCGACAATTCGGCAACTCAGCATATTTCAGTGTTTTTGATTTTATTACATTATTTAATCATTTTTATTATTATTTTATTATTATTTGTTATAATTATTTATAGTTATTTATTATATATATATATATATATATATATATATATATATATATATTTCATATTTCAAATTTTATCATACCTGGGATGTCTATTAGACTCTGGTTTGGACAGATTTAAGTGAATTATTTCTAAGAATTACAGGCCTACAATATAAAACACCAAATTTCCATGCAAAATAATGGTACCGCTTTCAGCACCTAAAATCTGAAATAATCATCCCACTAGGGAGGTTAATAAATCAACCCCACTGTGTCCATGCACACATAGGCTTTTACAAGGGTTTAGAAGCTAAATTCAGTTGATTGGACGTGATTTGGAAAGGCACAACCCTGTCAATATAAGGTCCCACAGTTAACAGTGCATGTCAGAGAACAATCCAGAGACAGGATTGTATGGCGGCACAGATCTGGGGAAGGGTACAGAAACATTTTTGCAGCATTGAAGGGCCCAATGAGCACAGTGGACTCCATTATCCGTAAATAAAAGAAGTTTGAAACCACCAAGACTCTTCCTAGAGCCACCTGGCCAAACTGAGCGATTGGGGAAGAAGGGGCTTTTTATTTAAGGAGGTTAGCAAGAACCCGATGGTCACTCTGACAGAGTTACAGCGTTTCTCTGTGGAGAAAGGAGAACCTTCCAGAAGAACACCCATCTCTGCAGCATTCCACCAATCAGGCCTGTATGGTAGAATGGCCAAACGGAAGCCACTCTTCAGTAAAAGGCACATGACAGCTCACCAAAAGGCATCCGAAGGACTCTCAGACCATGAAAATCTAAATTCTTTGGTCTGATGAAACAAAGATTGATCTCTTTGGCTTGAATGGCAAGCTTCCTGTCTGGAGGAAACCAGCACCACTCATCACCTGGCCAATGCCAGGCCTACAGTGAAGCATGTGGTGGCAGCATCATGCCGTGGGGATGTTTTTCAGCTGCAGGAACGGGAAGATTAGACAGGATTGAGGGAAAGATTAATGCAACAATGTACAGAGAAATCCTTGATAAAAACCTGCTCTAGAGCGCTCCGAACATCAGTTTGGGGGAAAAGGTTCATCTTCCAACAGGATAATGACCCAAAGCAAAACCTACAACCACCAGGCAAGGGTTTTGGGGATGAGGCCCTTCTCCCCATCAACATTTGCTACCCAAATGCACCCTCCCAATCTTGAGGGCATGTGGCCTGGTATGGTTCAGGAGGGGGGGTGCTCACTCACCCCTCCCCTTTTTACTGTGGCCTGCCAGGTTGCATGCTCGGATAAGGGTCTGGTATGGGTTTTTGGTGGGACCCCATGCAATTTTTTTTTTTTTTACATTTTGGCGCAGGGGTTCCCCTTAAATTCCATACCAGACAGCTCTAGGGTCAGATCTAAACACCAAAACAAACAAGATACAGCTCCCACAAGAGAAGATCCGGCCTCTGATACAGAAAATGCAGAAGCTGCTATCAACGAATCACTTACCAGCCAGAGCCTGTCTGAGTGTACTAGGGTCCATGTCCGCAACCATACCCATGGTGCGATGGGCACAGTGGCACATGAGAACCTTACAGAACTCATTCCTCAGGCAGTGGGATGGAGTCTCAATGCATCAGACCATCTTCATCTCCAGATCGGTGAAGCAATCGATATGGTGGTGGACGCGCCCGAGCAATCTCGGGAAATACAAACCGATAGTCCCTCCAGATCCGGAAGTAATCACTTCAGATGCCTTGCCAGAGCGGCTGGGGGGCCCACTATCAAGACCAGGCAGCCCAGGGCCAGTGGCATATTCAGGCTCAAGGTTTGGTCTCGAACATTTTAGAGCTCATGGAAGCCTTTTATGCCTTAAGGGCATTCGCACCATTTCTGACGGACAAGAATGTGCTCATTCGAATGGACAACCAAGTAGCAGTGTCTTATGTTCAGAAGCAAGGGGGTACCAGGAGTGCCACCTTGATGGAAGAAGTTCTTGGAATGGGCTCAGATACATCTAACAAGTTTAAAAGCAGTGTATGTCCCAGCGGCACAGAACATATTAGCCGACTGCCTGAGTCGAGAAACGATATCCAACAACGAGTGGTGGTTGAACCCTTGGACTTTCTCCCTCCTTACGGAAATCTGGGGAACGCCGGAAGTAGATTTAGCAGCCACTCAGACGAATACCAAGTGCCACAGATTCCTGTCAAGAGGTTCATTCCCATCGGCGGAGGGAGTGGACTGTCTTGTTCACCCATGGAACTTCAGGTTGGGGTATATATTCCCTCCAACTCCGTTAATTGCGAGGTTCCTATCCAGGCTTCGGAGATCCTCGGTGACGGTAATTGCGATTATTCCACTGTGGCCGAGGAGGCCATGGTTCACGACACTCTTACAGCTCAGCCTTCAACCTCCAGTTCCTCTCCCAATAACTCCGGATCTACTGTCTCAAGGTCAATTTTTACATCCTGCACCAGAGAAATTGCACCTGATGGCCTGGAGATTGAGAGGGCTAGACTAGGAGCGCAAGGCTGTTCTCAGGAAGTCATATCAACCCTGATGCAAGCCAGGAAAGCCACTACCAATACCATCTATTCAAAGGTTTGGAGAAGATTCTGCTTCATGGCACAACAGAAAGGATGGAATTCCCTTTCTCCGGAACCCTCTCAGGTCCTGGAATTCCTCCAGTCGGGGGGCAAAAAAGGGTCTAAGCTTAAGTACCCTAAAGTTTCAGGTATCAGCTCTGTCAGCTAAAACAGATACTAAGTGGCCATTCCACCCATTGGTAATCCAATTTACAGAGCCTAATCTAAATCTTAGCCTAATCTAAACATTAAACTCCCCAGGAGGCCAGTCTTTCCATCATGGGATCTTTCAATAGTTCTCCATGCTCTCTCTTCTCCTCCATTTGTTCCATTTGAAACTTTCTCTTTATGGGACTTGACTTTAAAACTGTCTTTTCTCATTGTGATTACATCAGCTAGGAGAGTGTCGGAGATCCAAGCATTAATGGTTTCAGAGCCTCACTTAGTTCTCTTTCCCGACAAAGTAGTCCTAAGACCTTCCGAACACTTCATACCCAAAGTGGCAACTTCCTTCCATTACAACCAAGACATCATCCTTCCATCCTTCACGGACGATCAGGGTAATCCTCATCCACTAGATGTCAAAACAACCATCATGAACTACTTAACTGCTACCACCTCTTTTAGGAAAACTGACTCTCTTTTGATCATTCCCCATGGAACCAGGCGCGGGCAAGCCGCCTCCTCACGCACTATTGCACCCTGGTTAGTCAGAACCATTAAAAAAGCTTACTCCACCCAGCATATGGCGATTCCTGAAGACATTAGGGCTCATTCAACTAGGGCAGTGGCTACCTCTTGGGCAGCGTATTGCAGGGTCTCACCAGAGACAATATGCAGGGCAGCAACATGGTTCTCCAGGAATACCTTTATTTCCCACTACAAGGTGGATTCTGCTCATTTATCCATGGCCGACTTCGGCAGATCCGTCATTAGAGCCAATTCTTCAGCATTATAAGCAGGGCTCAAGTCCTGCGGGAACGCATGGGAACGGAGTTCCTGTACTTTTTCCACAACAGGAACTCAGTTCCCGTTAGCAATCCTGCAAGACTCAAGACGTTGAAGTATGCGAGCTGTGTAGCAGGTGCTACACCAGCAGCTGCCTACACAGCTCGCAATAGTAAGTGCCGCACACTAGGGGTGGACTGACCATTCAGGCATTGCCAGTAGGGGGCCCCATGACAGCTTCCTCTTCGATATACCTATCAATCACAGCTAGCGGATGGGTAAATCAGGTCCCGGCTGCTAAGAGATTGTATTTAGTCAGACCTCTCATGATGTGCTCCTCCCCGCCGTCCCCTCCTGATTTTCTGTCTCCTCACCCCCCCAGTCTCCTGCATACTTGCTTTGTGTGTCCCGCTGAATCCCCCCTCCTCTATCTTCAGTGCCATATGATGAGAGAACCCAGAGGAGGAGCAATACGAAAATTGGATGAAAAATACCACTTTTGAAGTGTTCGTGCATATGAACGTATCATTTTTCTTTTTTTTGGTGGGGGAGTTAATCTTGGGTGGGAGTTCCCACACTTTTTTCCCCAGGACTTGACCCCTGATTATAAGGAATAAATATTATTTTACTTGCACCCACCCGACTGGCGAGTTATTTCCCAGTGTGTGCTGCCATGAAGGCGTCAGGAAAATGGAAAATTGTATACTCACCTTTCCGTAATTTTCCTTTCCTGAAGCATCTTCATGGCAGCACACAGTTGCCCTCCCTGTTTCTTTTGTGATGATATTTACAGAGAATGCAGCAGGGGGTCTCCCCTTCAAATTTATAGTTAATCCAATCCTGTCAGGTTGTGGGGGTGGAGTCACAACCCAGTGTGTGCTGCCATGAAGATGCGTCAGGAAAGGAAAATTACGGAAAGGTGAGTATACAATTTTCCATTTTTTTTCCTTTAGAAGTGAGATTTTGCTCTCAGACTGTTCTAAACAGGGGAAACATATGCCACTTTACATGCATACTATAGACACCCCCAGGTATGAAATTTAAAGGAATATTACACTTTTATTGTTTCACTTTAAGCATTATTACAATCATTGCTCTTGAAAAAACGACAGTGTTTAAAACTTTTTTTTGCCGGTCCCCAAACACTTTTTAGGACAATAACTTGCATATTAACCTTTAAAATTAGCACTTTTGATTTCTCTCATAGACTTTTAAAAGGTGTTCCCTGGCTTTCGAATTTGCCGCGAACCACCCACACTGTTCGCTATGCGGAGAACGGGCGAACAGCCAAAGTTCGAGTCGAACTCATGTTCGGCCAAAACATAAAGCCCATCCCTACCTATAAGAGTAATACCAGTGACAATAGACCCAAGTAAGGGAAAGAAAAAAGAAAAAAAGCTGGGTTCACATCTAAGCCACGTGGATTCAGTGCATCCCTATTCATCCCTATTCTCCATTTCAGTGACGAATCACAAATTCAGGCAAAAATTTGGCCCTGAAACGGAGCCAAAGATGCACAGCTCCATAGAGAGCTGGTCACAATCTACTGTCATGCGAATTGGATGCGGGGTTCACATATCTCCATGGCGGCGCCGGAGTGCTGTGCGTCTTTGGCTCTATTTCAGGGCCGAATTCAGGCAAAAATTCCGCTCTGATTAGTCCCTGAAACAGGGATGCACCAGACCCCTGCTGCGAGCCATATCCAGCTTAGATGTGAACCCAGCCTGAATAGTATCCTGAAAAGTGAAAACATGTATCTCTCACCATAAGGGAGTAGGTGATTAAATGAAGACTAAACACCAAAAGAAACCAGAGAAGGAAACAATATAGCAGAATGATCCCTTATAGTTCTAAATGCAGATGCAAGATGTGTGCATAATATCCCAAAGTAACAAGGGCCAAAAGAAGTGAGTGCTCCACCTGGGAGTGATACTTGTAGTAAAGTGCAGCCACAGGACTCTCCCAGCATCACGCAAGTGTGAACAATTGGGTGGGTGGCGGGGGCGGAAGCACCTGAGTGGCTGTTGTCACTTGGCAATTGGCGCCAAAAAAATAAATATTCCTTTAAATATCATGCCTGGGGCATGTCTATAGTATGCCTGTAAAGTGGCGCAGTTTTCCCGTGTTTAGAACAGTATCACAGTAAAATGACATTTCTAAAGAAAAAAAGTAATTTAAAACTGATCGCGGCTGTTATGAATTTTCGGGTCTCGGCAAAATAGATAAAACTCATTGGTCTGGGATCCATTCCAGGCTCTTCAGGGCTTCTATGGAAATTAAGGGTAACCCTGCGCCAAATTTTTTTAAAAAATGGCGTAGGGTTCCCCCCAAATCCATACCAGACCCTTATCCGAGCACGCAACCTGGCAGGCCACAGGAAAAAAAGGGGGGGCGAAAGAGCGCCCCCCCCCGCCCCTTAACCATACCAGACCACATGCCCTCAACATGGGGAGGGTACTTTGGAGTAGCCCCCCAAAGCACCTTGTCCCCATGTTGATGGGGATAAGGGCCTCATCCCCACAACCCTTGCCCGGTGGTTGTGGGGGTCTGCGGGCGGGGGGCTTATCAGAATCTGGAAGCCCCCTTTAACAAAGAGGACTCCCAGATCCCGCCCCACCATGGGAATTGGTAACGGGTACATTTTACCCGTACCAGCTCACCGATATTTAAAGGAATACCGTATATACTCGAGTATAGGCCGACCCGAATATAAGCCGAGGCCCCCAATTTACCCCCAAAAAACTGGAAAAAATTATTGACTCGTGTATAAGCCGAGGGTGAGACATGCCTGTCCATCCCTGTGTGTCCGTCCATCCCTGTGGGTCCATCCATCCCTGTGTGTGTGTCCATGCATCCGTGTGTGTGTGTGTGTGTGTGTCCATGCATCCGTGTGTGTGTGTGTGTGTGTGTGTGTGTGTGTGTGTGTGTGTGTGTGTGTGTGTGTGTGTGTGTGTCCATGCAGCCTACCTGTGTCCAGCCTGCCTGTGTCCGTCCAGCCTGCGTCCCGTCCAGCCTGCGTCCCGTCCAGCCTGCGTCCCGTCCAGCCTGCGTCCCGTCCAGCCTGCGTCCCGTCCCGGCCCGTCCCGGCCCGTCCCGGCCCGTCCCGTCCCGAGCCGAGCCTCCGTCCTTCAGCTCTTCGTCGGCGGCCATTCTAGGATTCAAAAGCCGCGCCTCCGTCGGTGATAGGCGGAACACTCAATTTCCCACTGACTGCTGTTCCGCCTATCGGATGTCCGTGATAGGCGGAACACTCAATTTCCCAGCAGCCTGTGTTCCGCCTATCACGGGCATCGTCTCATCCTCGTCCGTAGTACGAGGATGAGACGATGCCCGTGATAGGCGGAACACAGGCTGCTGGGAAATTCAGTGTTCCGCCTATCACAGGCGAAGGCGGAGCCGGAGGCGCGGCTTTTGAATTCTAGAATGGCCGCTGTCTGTCTGCTCGACACGCTGATCGAGCGGGCAGACAGCGATGACTCGAGTATAAGCCGAGGGGGGCACTTTCAGCCTCAAAAAAGAGGCTGAAAATCTCGGCTTATACTCGAGTATATACGGTATTTCATTTTTATTGTTTCACGTTAAGCATTATTAAAATCACTGCTCCTGAAAAAACTGACATTTTTAAAACTTTTTTTTGCATTTATACATGCCCCCTGGAGCAGGAACCAGGACACTTTTTATGGCAATACAATGCATATAAGCCTTTAAAATTAGCACTTTTGGTTTTTCATGCTAATGTCCCATAGACTTTAACGGTGTTCCGCGGCTTTCGAATTTGCTGCGAACACGGCATAATGTTCGCTGTTCTGCGAACAGGCGAACACCCGATGTTCGAGTCAAACTTACATTCAACTCGAACATTGGGCTCATCCCTATTAACCCCCCTGGCGGTATTCCCGAGTCTAGCTCAGGGTGGAATCTTTATACCAAAAGCGGTAACCCCGAGCCAGACTCGGGACCACATCACTGGATCCAGGAGGACATTTACTTACCTTCTCCCTCGGATCCAGCGATGTCCCCCCGCTGTACGAGCTCGATCTATCACGGAGCCGATTTCCGTTCCCTGCGAGCGTTGCGACGCACGGGGACGGAGATCGGCGCCAAATTCAAAAAGTGAAACACTCTTACAGATTACATTGCTGTATGTAAATATTTCACATGCCCTTTGTCCCTAGTGTTCTGCCCAGCGTCCTGCATGCAGTTTTATATAATAAAAACTGTTCTTTATGCCAGGAAACTGGAGATTGTCCATAGCAACCAAAACTGTCCCTTTACATCAAAATTGATTTTAGACCAGCTATAAAACAATGATAATAAATTAGAATCACTTGCAGAATTGAGGGATATCGATTTGTGGGGAGATCCGTCATCAAATACTGAAAAGTAATGACAGTGACAATTCTGCAACTGAGCAAATTTCTATGTTTTTGATTTGATTACATTATTGAATAATTTTTATTATTGTTATATTATTATTTGGTACAATTATTTATAATTATTTATTATATTATAATTTATGATTTCATTTTTCAAACTTTATCATACCCGGGATGTCTGCTAGACTCTGGTTTGGACAGATTTAAGAGAGTTATTCCTAAGAATTACAAGACTACAATATAAAATGCCAAATTTTCATGCAAAATAATTGTACCGCTTTTAGCACCTAAAAGCCAAAATAATCATACCGCCAGGGAGGTTAATGATCTGTCTAGGGCAAAAAATTCAATACAATGTCTAATTCATTCAAGAAATGATTTGTAGTGCCGGTGGTAGCTTGTATCAGGTCATGGGTTGCGTGTAAACATCATGCCTTATTATACTCAAAAGCATTTTCATTACCTGAATCTTATCCGAGATTGTTTGTGCTGAAATAGGTGAAAGTAACATTTGTTATTACACCTTTCGATTATAACCCACCTGCCACAAAGGGAAAAAAAAAAAAAAACTAAAAATAGATTAAATAAGAACAAGTCAAACAAGGAGAGTTAGGTATTTAGTATATATTCATGAATACTGCTGCTGCACCTATCTTTGGCAAATATTTGATTTTTACTGTAATGACGAACAGCAGGTTTACCATTGTGCAATGCAATCTATACATATTTAAAATATGCCTTCATATTATTTTTGCATTTTATTTAAAAAGTGAATGCATTTAGATTACCCATGATTACTAGGATCTTAGTATAGAAGCTAGCCCTCATTCCCCCCCAAAGTCAGTATATGGTCAAAAAACCATAAGCTAAAAAGGAAAGATTTCAACGATTAGCATGACATGTGGAGCTAAAAGTGGACATGAAAGAAGCTTGTAATGTTTACACTGCTGATTCTGTGTGATGAATCCCTAGTAAAGTAAGATTAGAGTCTACATCAACACTTTATGCTAATATGATCGTTATAGGCAAATAAGTGGGATTGTTATGGCACAATGCTTCATGTTTCCTTCCGATTACTATACAAAGCCATCTTTCTCATTTTGTTCTTATTCAATGATATGATTAAAGGTATAATTCACCTTTTGCAAAAAAAAAAAAAAGAAGAAAATAGTAGATATACAATTAGGTTAATAAAATAAAAATGTACATTTGTTATTTTTTTACATTCAGGTCTGCAGAGCATTGCATCCATGATTAGTGTTCTATTGGTACAATGCTTAGGCTCCTGAAAACTCATCCCCCAGGCTCAGGTCTGTATGGAGGTACTAACCTGGCTGGAGAAAGATGGGAAGTCCCTGTACCACTGCTGGAACACAATGCTGTGTACTGTATGTAGCCGATACATTATACAGCTTGGCCCAAACTATTTCAAATTAAAATAAACCTGGAGTTTGGCTTTAAATGCTGGTAAAATTACATTTCCATCTACAGAGCCCCTGATCTTTTAAACGTTATTTCCTTTAAATATGCCAAACCTGAAGGTGTTCCATACACTGTTGTGTGGAGCGTTTGAAGAAATCCCATTTCTTTCTTGTGTGATTGGCTCACATACTGTAGCTGAGAGCGATGACTGGGTTGTTCTGGCAGGGAGCCGTCTCCCTCTCATAAGTCTGCCCTAAAATACAGCTCACATTTCTGGAGTTTTGGTGAAAGAGTTACATCTGAAGTTTCATTTTTGGTGTAAGCACTGTCTAAGGCCACTTTCACACTGAGGCACTTCTAAACTGCCAGTAAAAACACTGAGCGCTTTTGAAGAGCTTTTCAGGTGCTTTTTAAGAGCTTTCCATTCATTTCAATGGACAGGGGAGTTTTTCACAGCCCTGCCAGCACACTGCCCCAGTGTGAAAGCGTTCATTGATTTTTATGGAAATACGTTTTTCGTGAGCTTTTTAGGCGCTGTTTTTAGCGTGAATGCGCCTGAAAAGCACCCCATTGTGAAAGTGGTCTTAAACCTGTCTTTGTCCACCAGGATGTAGATTAATCTATTGACTTTGCAAAGGTGGCAATACTAATGGCAGCCCCTTCCATTCAGAAATAATTTTGAAAAAGGACATGTTAAAACAAATAGCTACATATGTTTTCAGCATAGAGAGAAGTCATAGCCTGCAATAAAAAATAAAAAATCCTTGTACTGTGTGTGGTTGACTAAGTGGAAAACCAAGGTTGAGTTAGGCCGCGTACACACGCGGGGACTGTTCACTCAACTTTGTCCGTCAAACAGTTTCAGCGAACAGTCCGCTCAAAATTAGCATGGACGGACTTGCCCACACACGACGAACGAACAGTTTGCTGAAACCGTGCGCGATGACGTGAACGGCACGTACGACGGGACGGAAAATACGACGTCCTATACACTGCATTACAACTTTCGGCGTGTAAATCCTTTCTGAGCATGCACGGAACTTAGTTTGACGAACAAGCCTACACACGAGGGGACTGTTCGCTGAAACCAAGTTTCAGCAGACAGTTTTTCGGAATTTCCGAAAAACTTTGTTCAGCAGACTGTTCGCTGAAACTGTCCGCTGAAAGCCCACACACGGGCGGACTGTCCGCCGAAACACTGTTCAGCGGACAAAGTTGGGCGAACAGTCCCCGCGTGTGTACGCGGCCTTAGTGACACAGTGCCCTCAATAGTGCAGGATAACAATATGCCTTCGTGTTGTCTTCATGGTTCCACAGCCAACTTCACACTGCAAGCCTCACTGCAGTGACACAGAGGACAAAAGAACATTCAACAGGTCAATGTCATCACTGACCCCAGGGCTGTTTGTAAAAGGCAATGTAAGGAGCATTTTCCTACTGACAACCAAGGAAATGTAAGACATGCCATTTACACTGAGGGTCTTTGGCAGAAAGCAATGTAAGAGGCATTCTTCCTCCCAACAATTACCAATATAAGGGGCATTATTCCTTCAACTGACTACCAATGTAAGGGGTATTCCTACTCCCACAGACCTTCAAAGTAACAAACATTCATTCCCCCACTGAACACCAACTTAAAGAGCATTATCTCTCCCACTGACCAACAATGTAAGGGGCATCCTTTCTCCCACTGATCACCAAATGTAAGAGGTCACTTCCACTGTAAGCACATTGTGCCTTTCACTGACCTCCATGTAAGGGAATTTTTTTATGTTATTTACATTGGTCATCAGCAGGAGAAAGAATGACCCTTACATTGGTGGCCACTGGCCAGAGATAGCAAAGCATAATTCTTTCCTTTTCTGTTTTCAAGCAGGTGTAAAGTACTTTAGGAAAAAACTGGTCAAAGTGCCTTATCCTTGTAAACAAAATAGTTGCTTATTATAAAATAAAATGCAGAGCTTTAAATCCTTCATGTAAATTCAAAGGACAACCATAGCCATCAGACTATTGTATAGCTAACTAGGGTTGCACCGATACTGGGCATTTACACAAGTATCGTTAAAGTGTCGTGAAAATGCACCGGTACTACTTAAAACCAATATGTAGGATGACAGCATGGTCCTCGTAATTGTGCTGAGTGTTGGGAGTGCTGTGTTTCTTCGTGCACTTGGTCTCATCCAGATGATAATATTAGACAGCACACTGAAAGATGATGAAAACCCCCTCCCTGCTGCTCCTCATCTTGATCTCTCTAAATGCCAGAAATAGGTATCAGTAATTGGTATCGGTAAGTACTTAAAAAAGTAATGGTACTTGTTGCTAAAAAATGGTATTGGTGCATCCCCATAGCTAATGCGTTTCTGGTACCATTGCGCCTTCATTAGGGCCTATGAAGAATTTAAAACTCTGCCCTGATCCTGTTTAAATCAGACTGTGGATTGCAAGAGATTAAAGTGCTTGTTAACCCACCATGATAGAATTACAGTATCCTCTCTGTTTATTCATGTAAAGTGCTCCTGTGTCTGTGCCTTATAAAAATAATGCAGCTATATACCTGTTTACAGAGTGCCACTCGGCGCTCACATGACCCACCACCTCTCTCCTCTCTCGACCTGACAGCTGCAGAGGGCGGAACCGAGGATGCCCCACTGACGTCAGTCAGGAGGAGAGAAGGAGAGGGGCTGCAGGTCACGTGAGCGCCGATCAGCGCTCTGTAAACAGGTATGTAGCTGAATTATTTTTATAAGGCACAGATACAGGAGCACTTTACATGAATAAACAGAGAGGATACTGTACAAAATGTCCAGTAATTTGAGCAGCAGGAGGGGATGGGGTGGGTACAGACACAGAGCTGATGGGCAGAGGGGGAGGGCGGAAAGGATGGAGGAGAGCACAGAGGAGAGAGTAGATAATGGGGTCACATAAACTGACCACGGTGTCAGGGCTCAGCAGCCATGATACACCATGGTTAGTTTACAAGGGGGAGGGCAGAAACTGTCAGGATCAGCCAGGTTTTACAGGAGGCCAAATGACACAACACAAGCACTGTGCTGTTTAACATGCTTTAAAGGAACAGGATTTTTTTTTGGTTAACAACAAACACTTTAATCCCTTTATTCTTGTGATTACTTTTTTTACCAGTATGTTCTTTGTGTATAACAGACCTCCCCGTTTGTTCTGCAAGCTGCCTATCCTTTGTGGAGTTTTGGACACTAAGACCTCTTTCACACTGACGGACCGATCAGGTCCTCCTGTCAGTTTTTTCAGGTGGACCCAATTGGAGCATCCATAGCTTTCTATGGAGCGGTGGATGTAAGTGGAAGTGTGTTGACATCTGCCAGCATTTGATCTTATCGTGTCTGCTTTTCTCCTTAGTTTTTCCTCTTTGAAAGTCTGACATACAAATCCGTATCGTGAAATGTACCATTTAAAGTAGAACTTCAGTTAAAAATATAAAAAAAAGTCAAAGTGTAGTAAATTGTAGTGTAGCAAATAAAAAATAATACAGCATATACAATTGGGATCCACGTTTAATCACATATAGAGTCAAGTGTTAAATGTACAGATCAGTGTCACTGGGATTAGTTGAAAGGTAACTGGGCCGGTGCGCGTCACGTGGCACTGGCTTAGAAATGCTGCATGGAAGGAGAGAGGTGTGTTGAAAAACTGTTATCTATAGTGTACAGAGAACAAAATAACCATGCCACGGAATTTAAAGCATTAACTAATGTCTGCTTGGAGAAGTGTCACTCATTACAGAGAGCGCCACCTTACTGCCATCTCCATGTTTCGGCATATGCTTCTGTCAGCCTTTAGGGGCATGAGCGCACACTTTTCCCTGTCCCCACATGGACACTGCCCACAGAGAGGAAATGCATTGATTGGAATAAGAAGCTGCCTTTCCCTCTAGCAAATAGAGACAAGCTAGGTGAATGAATACATAACCGTTAATCTCCCTGGCGGTATTTCAGATTCTAGGTGCTGAAAGTGGTACCATTATTTTGCATGGCAATTTAGTGTTTTATATTGAAGGCCTGTAATTCTTATAAATAACTGACTTAAATATGTCTAAACAAGAGTCTAGTAGACATCCCGGGTATGATAAAGTTTGAAACACAAAATCATAAATTATAATAAATAACTATAAATAATTATAACAAATAATAATACAATAATAATAAAAATTATTCAATAATGTAATCAAATCAAAAACACTGAAATTTGCTCAGTTGCAGAATTGTCGCTGTCATTACCTTTAGTGTTTGATGATGAATTTCCCCACGAATCACAATCGCTCAATTCTGCAAGTGATTCTAATTTATTATCGCTGTTTTCTAGCAGGTCTAAAAGCACTTTTGACGTAAACTGACATTTTTTGGTTGCTATGGACAATCTCCAGTTTCCTGGCTGAAAGATAGTATTTATAATATAAAACTGCATGCAGGACACTGGACAAACCACTAGGGACAAAGGGGATGTGTAATTATTTGATACAATACTGTAATCTGTAAGATTACAGTATACTGTATACTGTGTTTTTACTTTTTGAATTTGGCTCGCAGGGAACGGAGCTCGGCACTGTGACAGATCGAGCGAAACATGACAGCTCGCACACAGAGTGGGAAGACAATGCAGGATCCAGGGGACAAGGTAAGTAACCTCTACATGAATCCTGTGATGCGATCCCGAGTCTGGCTCAGGGTTACCATTTTTGGTACTGAAATCTCACCCCGAGCCAGACTTGGGAATACCACCAGGGAGGTTAAGCTATGACGCAACAAACTTCAGCCACAACACGTGAGCCCATCATTACAAGGTAAGGAAAACAAATGACACAGGGAACATAACTACACTAATACCTTGTTGAAAAAAATACAAAAACATTTGAAAGTGTACAATACCTTTAAAAATTAAAAAAAAAATCTTTTGCCACAGAAGGTCTGCTCTTCCAGCAGATGCTCCATCACTTCCATGTGTCTAGGCCAGCGGTTGCCAACTAGTGATCCGTAGACCACTGATGATCCACAAGAAAATGTTGGGGGTCTCCATGGGTTCTGCTGCAAATCAACATTGTGACGGATGTATACTCCAGTGTTGTTTCCAGTGTTGCTCTCGATGCAAGCTGAGTCAATACTGTCAGCATGCATTGATGCCCAATGCCTCCTCTTTAGTTCCAGCTAGTGTGAACTCAGAGGGAGGCAGCGGGAATAGTGCACAGAGCAGGAAGTGAAGAAGGGGGAGGCTTCCAATGGCAGCGCTGATCACAGCCTTTGAGAGGGAGCACAGAGCTCGAGCACATGGCTGGATAAGGAGATGAGATTTGATGATGAGTCTGTGTAAGGCAGCAGTGTGAGGTTGGGGGGACAGAGAGCCAGAATATTGTGTGCATAGGACAGCAGTGTGACCCACAGTGAGGGGGCAGAGAGCCGGAGCATTGTGTGTGTAAGGCATGTAAAATTCATGTTAGTGTTCTGAGGGATTCAAAATTGTAAATTTATTACTCCATGAGGTCCAAAAGGTTGGTGATAACTGGTCTAGGCTGTCATAGCAATACCTTGTGAAGGAGCATTATCCCTTATCCCTAGGCTCAGAGTAGGGATGAGCCGAACACCCCCCTGTTCGGTTCGCACCAGAACCTGCGAACAGACCTAAACTTCGTGTGAACTTTAGAACCCTATTAAAGTCTATGGGACTCGAACGTTCACAATCTAAAGTGCTCATTTTAAAGGGTAATATGAAAGTTACTGTCCTAAAAAGTGTTTGGGGACCTGGGTCCTGCCCCAGGGGACATGGATCAATGCAAAAAAAAGTTTTAAAAATGGCCGTTTTTTCAGGAGCAGTGATTTTAATAATGATTAAAGTGAAACAATAAAAGTGTAATATTCCTTTAAATTTCGTAGCTGGGGGGTATCTATAGTATGCCTGTGAAGGGGCGCATGTTTCTGGTGCTTAGAACTGTCGCTGCACAAAGTGTCATTTGTGCAGGAAAAAAAGTCTTTTAAAATCACTTGCGGCTAAATTGTCGGGTCTCCGTAATACAGAGAACACTGTGTTCTCTGTATTAGCCGACAATTCATTCATTCATTGATTAAAAAAAAAAAAAAAAAAAAAAAGCGTGGGGGTTCCCCTAAATTCAATCAAAAGGCCCTTCAGGTCTGACATGGATATTAAGGGGAACCCCGTGTCAAATTAAAAAAAAAAATTGAGGTGGGGGTCCCCCCAAATATCCATACCAGACCCTTCAGGTCTGATATGGATATTAAGGGGAACCCTGCATCAAATTTAAAAAAAAAATTGACGTGGGGGTCCCCCTAAATATCCATACCAGACCCTTTATCCGAGCACGCAACCTGGCAGGCCGCAGGAAAAGAGGGGGGACGAGAGAGCGCCCCCCCCTCCCTCCTGAACCGTACCAGGCCACATACCCTCAACATTGGGAGGATGCTTTGGGGGTCTGTGACCCCTCAAAGCACCTTGTCCCCATGTTGATAAGGACAAGGGCCTCATCCTCACAACCCTGGCCGTTGGTTGTGAGGGTCTGCGGGCGGGGGGCTTATCAGAATCTGGAAGCCCCCTTTAACAAGGGGACCCCCAGATCCCGCCCCCCCCCCCTGTTTGAAATGGTATTTCTTATATTGGGAGGGCGGGGCCACCCGTCACCTGACCCCGCCCCTCTGACGCAGGAGAGGGAAGCCAGGGGTTCCCCAGTGACGTGTGGGTGACCCCGCCCCCTCTGATGTAACGGAAACCTGCGTTACATCAGAGGGGGCGGGGTCACCCACACGTCACTGGGGAACCCCTGGCTTCCCTCTCCTGCGTCAGAGGGGCGGGGTCAGGTGACGGGTGGCCCCGCCCTCCCAATATAAGAAATGTCAGCGCTGTGCTCTCTGCAGTGTCTCCGGAGAGGAGACAGAAGAAGCATGTATGGACAGCGCTGGACTGAGAGATCCCCGTCGCTGGATATGATCATCCATCGCTGGACCCCGGAGACCCATCGCTGGATAGCAAGAGTGGATTAGCACCGCTGGAATTTTTTTTTTATTTTTTTTATTTTTAATAAAGGAATTTTTCAAAAGTGTGTTTGTCTTATTTAACCATTTTGACACTTTCTTTGTGAAATGGTAGGGGTACTTTTGTACCCCCTTACCATTTCAAACAGGGGGGGGGGGCGGGATCTGGGAGTCCCCTTGTTAAAGGGGGCTTCCAGATTCTGATAAGCCCCCCGCCCGCAGACCCTCACAACCAACGGCCAGGGTTGTGAGGATGAGGCCCTTGTCCTTATCAACATGGGGACAAGGTGCTTTGAGGGGTCACAGACCCCCAAAGCATCCTCCCAATGTTGAGGGTATGTGGCCTGGTACGGTTCAGGAGGGAGGGGGGGGCGCTCTCTCGTCCCCCCCTCTTTTCCTGCGGCCTGCCAGGTTGCGTGCTCGGATAAAGGGTCTGGTATGGATATTTAGGGGGACCCCCACGTCAATTTTTTTTTAAAATTTGATGCGGGGTTCCCCTTAATATCCATATCAGACCTGAAGGGTCTGGTATGGATATTTGGGGGGACCCCCACCTCAATTTTTTTTTTAAATTTGACACGGGGTTTCCCTTAATATCCATGTCAGACCTGAAGGGCCTTTTGATTGAATTTAGGGGAACCCCCACGCTTTTTTTTTTTTTTTTTTTTTAATCAATGAATGAATGAATTGTCGGCTAATACAGAGAACACTCATTGAGTGTTCTCTGTATTACGGAGACCCGACAATTTAGCCGCAAGTGATTTTAAAAGACTTTTTTTCCTGCACAAATGACACTTTGTGCAGCGACAGTTCTAAGCACCAGAAACATGCGCCCCTTCACAGGCATACTATAGATACCCCCCAGCTACGAAATTTAAAGGAATATTACACTTTTATTGTTTCACTTTAATCATTATTAAAATCACTGCTCCTGAAAAAACTGCAGTTTTTAAAACTTTTTTTTGCATTGATCCATGTCCCCTGGGGCAGGACCCAGGTCCCCAAACACTTTTTAGGACAGTAACCTGCATATTACCCTTTAAAATTAGCACTTTAGATTTCTCCCATAGACTTGTATAGGGTGTTCCGGCTTTTCGAATTTGCTGCGAACAGCCCAAATTGTTCACTGTTCGCTGAACAGGCGAACAGGCAATGTTCGAGTAGAACATGAGTTCGACTCGAACTCGAAGCTCATCCCTAGCTCAGAGTACTACTGCGCTAAAGTTACAACGTGAGCACTGTTCAGTGTAGAAGTTGGCACACTCACTGACACTGCTGAAGGAAAAAAAGGACCTGTAAAGTAACCAGAGTGGCCAGAAGACCCTTGGGGAAAATGTTTATTTTTAGAGCTGCGTGAAAATATGTTTTTTTTGCAGACTGTGATAAATTACACAATCACCCATCCTGCCACATATCAGTTCATGTAGTATGGAATTATAGGAGTTATAGATAGAAGAGGCCACAGGTATTAATTGTGTTGATTACTGTTTTCTGTTCCAGAGACAGGCGATAACACATAGCTCATTGAAAACAAAATAGTTCAGACTATTCAGTTACGGTATACAAATAGTGGAATAAATGGAAGTTTTAATATTTGATCAGAGCTCCTCTACTATTAAATCATTTGCTTTTCCCTTCTAGGGATAGTCAAACCTTATAGACTGGCCTCTGTAGAAATCTTCTAATATATGTTCACTTACAGATTATATTTGTGTTGCTGCAACCTACTTGAGTGCCATACTCAAGATAAGGACCCTTGGTTCAACAATTGTACAGTCATTAGAAAGAATCTTATACTCTAGTAACCTCTGTAGACGTGATATTTACAGAATATACTTTTAATTGCTAAATATGTGGTACATAACAGAATTCCTTCAAGAATTACATAATTTTAGGATCTACATTATTTTATTTTAGTGAACTTTATGTCTTTTACTGATGGTTACAAGTAAATTTTAGGTAAATTTGCAATTTAGGTGATACTCTTTATTGCCTCTCTTATTTTATTACCGGTTCCAGTTTTCAGGTGTCTTCTTCAGGCTAAAGTCTAAATTTGCTAAATACATTCCAGGTGAATGCATTCAAAAGTTTTTAAAAGTTTTACAGTTATTTTTATTTTAAAAAGCAGCCACAGCTAGATCAGTACCAAGGACATTACTTACATTAAGGATGAATATCCCGTGTTCTGGTGGTTGCTCTGTTCCTGGAAATCGTCATTCCTCAGCCCTCCATTACCCTCACAGCTGTGACCTTCTGGTGCTGAAGGGGTTAATACAAGCAGCTCTACCTGTCACCAGTTTTGACTATGATGGCATGTTCCCCCCTTGCTCCATTCATTGAAGCTGTATTATTAGTTCCCTCAATTATAAGCACTTTATGAATAGAGGATGGGCAGAAGAATGCAAGGTCTACCTCTTCTATTCACAGAGTGCTTTTTATTGTAGGTACAGATTCTATAAAGAGTCATAAACACAAAGATCTCCTGTTCTTGGGAGTAAGCCCACACAATGTAAGTAGGTTAAACTTCCATCCTGGCTTGCATAACTTTCATCTCGCTGCCCTAATAAGACTGGGGAAGTCTGTAGCCAACCTCTGGCTCTGAGGAAGAGGCTAGTCCTCAAAACGTGTTAGCCTTGGATCTTCATCTTCTCCTGCCATGTGATATGACGTACTGTGAATTGGATGATGCTGTGCTATGTGATGATCTAGCTGATATTGTCATTTTGTGAGTAAAATACTTACCACTTCTTTTATTAATAAAGCAATGGTTTTAGGATAATGCACTAGGCCAGTGCACCCTCCCTTTCTTATTTGTGGCTCCACCAGTACAGATTCTATGAATGAAGCAGGGGGTGGCAAGGCCAGTCATAATTGGTGCTTTTGACAGGTGGAGCTGCTTCCATTAAATCTGCAGCACCATAAGATTGCAACTGCAGGGGTATCTGTGGGGGACAGAGGAATGAAGATTTCAAGAAACAGTGGAACAAAGCTGCCATCAGCACATGGGATTCTTGCTATTCATGTAAGTGTCATCCCTGAAACAGCTGGTATGATTCATTAATGTTCTCTTTATTTTCTGTGTTCTTTCTTTGAAGATTTAGCTGTTTCAACACCCTCCCATAAAGATTTGGAATTACCCCATTCCTTCCCACTCACTTACATTCCTGTTGTGTCATAGCTATGAATGGCCTCAGCCAGTAGGAATGTCCTGGGAGACAAGAAGGACTGGGCAAATGCTTATCTACAAGCAGGGGTCAAGTACTGGGGAAAAAAGTGTGGGAACTCCCACCCAAGATCCACTAGCCTGCCCAAAAAAAATAAAAATGATACGCTCATATGCACGAACGCTTCAAAAGTGGTATTTTTCATCCAATTTTCATATTGTGTGTATGAAGCTTAAAGGGATTGTAAAGTAAAAAAAATGTTTTTCTTAAAATAACAAACATGTTCTACTTACCTCCACTGTGCAGCTCGTTTTGCACAGAGTGGCCCCGATCTCCCTCGCATGGTGAGAAGCACTTGCGGGCCCGCTCCTGTTATACAGCGGGTGGCTATAGCCGCTCGCTGTATCACACGGCCCCGCCCCCCAGTGTTCCGCGTCATTGGATGTGATTGACAACAGCACGAGACAATGGCTGCACTGCCTTCAATCCATCCACTCCAGCCAATCAGTGGCCAGGCTGAGCGGTGAAGAGGACGGAGCACAGGACTTTCAAGGGGTGAGGTAAGTAAAACGGGGGGACTGGGGGCGCCGGCACTCTGAGATGTTTTTTCACCTTAATGCATAGAATGCATTAAGGTGAAAAAACATTTACCTTTACAACCCCTTTAACTGTTAGTACATAAAAAAACAATCCTCAATAAACATAAATATGGTAATTCTCTGAATAATCAGCATTCATTCAATTGTGCTTCCATGCAAATGTGAATATCATGTTCTGATCTTTATTGGGGAATGTTATTTTGTATATGGAGTGTTTATGTGGTGAGTTTACACTTTTCATTGAACAGAGTTTGGATAACACAGGGTTAAACGCAAAGGTCATAAATGAACTGCACATTATTTGGACAGAATGCTTGGGGAGATAGTGATGTGCTCCTGCTTAGGAGATGTATGTTAGCTTGGGAGGCTGCAAACTCTGCAGGGCTCCAACACACACTCGCTGCTATTCCAACTCTTCACATATTTCCACATAAACTTCCCTCCTGGCATTAAACTTTGCCAGGTATTGTGCTCAGCTTACCACCCCAACCTGATGTTCCTCTCTCGGCTCACCTCTCTTCCTGCATGTCCTGTGAGCAGAATAGCTGTGCTCCTCCTCTGGGTTCTCTCATCGTATGTCACTGAAGATAGAGGATGGGGGGATTCACCGGGACACACAGAGCAGATATGCAGGAGACTGGGGAGGGGGAGGATGAGGAGACAGAAAATCAGGAGGGGCCGGCGGGGAGGAGTGCATCATGAGAAATCTGACTAAATACAATCTCTTAGCAGCAGGGACCTGATCTACCCGTCAGCTAGCTATGATTGACAGGTAGATTGAAGCGGAAGCTGTCATGGGGCCCCCTACTGGCAATGCCTGAATGGTCAGGTGTGTGGCACTTACTATTCCGAGCTGTGACGGCAGCTGCTGGTGTAGCACCTGCCACACAGCTCACATACTTCAAAGTCTTGCAGGACATGGCTGCTAACGGGAACTGAGTTCCTGTTGTGGAAAAAGTACAGGAACTCTGTTCCCATGCGTTCCCGCAGGACTTGAGCCCTGTCTACAAGGAAGTATCTGTCACAAAAGCTGACACTCAGCTGTAGTAGATATGAGTGAGATCTGCTATAGGTATATGTACCTGGGTTGCCCCACCCCCTCTGATGCCATGGGGAAACCATTGGGAAGTCCCGTGCGTCAGAGGGGAGCGTGGTCACCCGGGTATGTCACCATGTGGCCCCGTCCTTAGTTATAAAAGAACTGGCGCTGAGGCGGATCTTTTTTTTTTTGGTCTGTTGGCGGAGCCATAGAAGAAGATGAATGGACTTCGTGGGACTTTTTTATTTTTTAATAAAGGACTTGTCCCAAAGTGTGTATTTTTTTTACATTTTGACACTTTTTTGTGAAATGGTACGGGTACAATGTACCCATTACCATTTCACACCGGGGGGCAGGATCTGGGGGTCCCCTTGTTAAAGGGGTCTTCCAGATTCCGATAAGTCCCCGCCCACAGACCCCCACAACCACTGGGGAAGGGTTGTGGGGATGAGGCCCTTGTCCCTATCAACATAGAGACAAGGTGCTTTGGGGGGCTACCCAAAAGCACCCTCCCCATGTTGGGGGCATGTCGCCTGGTATGGTTCAGAAGAGGGGGCTCTCTCTCATATCCTCTCTTTTCCTGTGGCCTGCCAGGTTGCATGCTCAGATAAGCATTTGGCATGGATTTTTTGGGGGACCCATGCCATTTTTTAAATTTTAGTGGGGGTTCCCCTTAAAATCCATACCAGACCTGAAGGGCCTGGTATAGAATTTGGGGGGACTCCCGCGCAATTTTTTTTACATTTTGGTTCGGGGTTCCCCTTAATATTCATATCAGACCCAAAGGGCCTGGTAATGGACTGGGGGGGGGGGGGGGAACCCATGCCATCTTTTTTAATGACTTTTATCTGTATTGCCAGGACCCGACAATTCATTATTGCCACAATTAGTTTTAAATTACTTTTTTTTCCTTTAGAAATGTCATTTTGTGCAGGGACTGTTCTAAACACGGGAAAAATGTGCCACTTTACAGGCATACCATAGACACCCCCCGGTACGAAAGGAATATTTTACTTTTAGGCCTCTTTCACTCTACCGATCCGTTCAGGTCCGCCTGTCAGCTTTTCAGCTTTTCAGCTCCATAAAGGTCATGGAACGTCCCACTCTGATCCGAAAAAGTGTGACGGAGGAAAAACCTACTTTTCCATCCCTCATTGGATTAGATTGCGTGACGACGGACACACTCTGACAGGTCTGTTCTTGCACAGTGTGCAAAGACCGACCTGTCATCTTCCTGCTCAGTGGGGATCGACGGAGTGATCCCCGCTGAGAAAGCGAATATCCACAGGGCGGCTCATCACTGATCCGCCCGTGTGAAAGGACCCTTATTGTTTCACTTTAAGCATTTTCTTAAAATCACTGCTCCCGAAAAAAAACGTGAGTTTTTAAAACTTTTTTTTGCATTGATACATGTCCCCTCCGGCAGGACCCAGGTCCCCAAACACTTTTTATGATGATAGCTTGCATATTTACCTTTAAAATTATCACTTTTGATTTTTCACGTTCGTGTCCCATAGACTTTAACAGTGTTCACGTGGTTGAACACATTTTTTGCCTGTTCACATGTTCTGCTACAAACCGAACCTCGGGGTGTTTGGTTCATCCCTAGTTATAACCCCTGACAACTTTTCTACGCCATCTGTGTCCCATTGCAGAGATTTCCCTTCATGTTCTGTCCCATAGCCAAACAGGAAGTGAGAGGAAATCCCTGCAAATTAAGGGAATTCCTGTTCCCATTGGAAAATTTCCCTTCTATTACTTTTCCGGGGACAACCCAAAATTTGGGGTTCTCTTTTGCTTTCACTTTCAATGATAATGGTAAACTGCACAAATAGAGAAGGGAATCTCCTTAACGGGGCACAGACAGCAATAAAAACTGAAAGGCATTCTAATCCCTCCACACTCCAAATATATCCAAAACTAAAAAAAAAAATATTTTCCTTTTTGTTACACTTTAACCACTTCCCGACTGGCACACGTTGATATATATCAGCAGAATGACATGGGCAGGCAAATTGGCGTACAGGTACGCGCGTGCCGGTCGGGACCACAGTGAGTCCCGTGGAGGCAATTGCCATGGGGAGACCCGCGATCTTCTCATGGGGAGGCTGAACGGGAGATGCCTATGTAAACGGCATCTCCCTGTTCTGCCTAGCAACAAGTGACACTGATCTCTGCTCCCTGTGATTGGAGCAGAGATCAGTGTTCACTTACACACAGCCCAGCCCCCCACAGTTAGTAACACACTCCTAGGACACACTTAACCCCTACACTGCCGCCCCCTGGTTAACCCCTTCACTGCCAGTGTCATTTACACAGGAATCAGTGCATTTGTATAGCACTGATTGCTGTATAAATGACAATGGTCCCAAAAATGTGTCAAAAATGTCCGTTGTGTCCGCCATAATGTCACCGTCACAATAAAAATCGCTGATCGCCGCCATTACTAGTAGAAAAAAAATATTAATAAAAATGCCATAAAACTATCCCCTATTTTGTAAACGCTATAAATTTTGTGCAAACCAATCAGTAATCGCTTATTGCGTTTTTTTTATACCAAAAATATGTAGAAGAATATGTATCAGCCTAATATTTTTGGGGGATATTTATTATAGCAAAACGTAAAAAATAATGCGTTTTTTTTAGATTGTCGCTCTGTTTTTGTTTATAGCGCAAAAAAATAATAACTACAGGGGTGATCAAATACCACCAAAAGAAAGCTCTATTAGTTGGAAAAAAAGGACGTCAATTTTGTTTGGGAGCTATGTCGCAGGACTGCGCAATTGTCAGTTAAAGCGACGCAGTGCCGAATCGCAAAAAGTGGTCTGGTCTTAAGCCAGCAAAATGGTCTGGTCTGAAAGTGGTTAAGTGACTGCGCTCTATACTGTATCTGCTAGCAGCTGTAATGTTTAAGTGATTGAGTCAATTTAAAGAAGAATTCCATGTATGGATATTTTTACATATTTAGCTGGACAAGCTTGGACCAATGTATCTATGCATATACTGTACCTTTGGGAAACCGCTAGAAGCTGGAAATCCCTGTTGCAGACAGCACTACTCCAGCGACCTCCACTAGCTGCCAGGATCGGTGCTGAGTGACTGCCCTGCTGCATTGTGAACATAGGAGCTTGCATGCTCTGCATGGGTGCCATTCAGAGGTTGCTTTGCATTTTCTCAATGAATGTAAAGCATTCTCTGATTGGAGAAGGTGAAGACTGTGAATTCTCCGCTCTGCCTTTCCACTTCATCCAGTCAGAGAATGTTTTACATTCACTGACAAAATGCAAAGTGGTTGATCTCGTAGAAGCTAGCGAAAATCACTGTAGTAGTGGAGTCTGCTACAGTGATTTCCAGCTTCTAGATGAATCCCGCTGGGTCAATTTAAAAAAAAAAAATCCATACTTTTTTCTTTAAATTACTTACAACATGTTCATAAATGTGACATTACCTGAGATTCCTCATTTTGTAGGAAACTTGTGCCAATTATATTTTTGTACTAAGCTCAACTGCTGATGTCTGCAATCTTAAAGCTAGAGTTCCGCCTTTTTTTTTTTTTAAAGTCAGCAGCTACAAATACTGCAGCTGCTGACTTTTAAAATAAGGACACTTACCCACCCAGCACGCCCGCGATGTCGGCACCCGAAGCCGTCTCTCGGGTGCTGCCGCCGCCATCTTGGGTATGGGAATCAGGAAGTGGAGCCTCGCAGCTTCATTTCCCGGTTCCCTACTGCGCATGCGCGAGTCACGCTGCGCAATAAGGATGGTTCCCGCTGTCTCTGGGATCCGTGTGTTTCCCAGCAGATAGCGGGGGACCCGCAGGAAGTTGCGTAAATATCCGCAGATTCTGAGGATATCTATGCCGGAAGCGGGTGCAAATACCTGTACTGTACAGGTATCTGCACCCCCTCCCCCCCTGAAAGGTGCCAATTGTGGCCCCGGAGGGGGGGGGGAGGTTCCAATGAGCGGAAGTTCCACTTTAGGGTGGACCTCCGCTTTAATCCCAAAATGAGTACAAGAAGGGGACATATTTCTCCATTCTCAAGCACTCAACAAAATAACCAATTTAAAGTGGTATTAAACCCAAAAGCAAACTTTTTTTATATTGTGGCTTACCAATTCTTAGATGTCATGGCTGCATTAATTTTCTTTTTTAGGCTTTATTTTCTTTATTTTCTCCTCCAGTAAGTATGTGGTTTTCAACAGAACACAATCTCCTGCAGATATACTAGTTAGATGGTTGAGACAAACCCTTTAATACTGACAGGATGGTCAATGATCAGGTTTTATTCATTTAGAAAAAAATATTTATTCCAAAAGGAACACAACTGTTTGCTGTACATGCTTAAAAAGAGTTAGCTGGCATTTGGCTTTAATTTGTTTGTTTATTTAAATCTGCTAGTACATCTAATGCCGCGTACACACGAGCGGACTGTATGGCGTACTTAGTCCGTCGAAACACATTTCAGCGGACAATCCGCTCGTGTGTGGGCTTCAGCTGACTTTTTCAGCGTGCAGTCCGGCGTACTAAGAATTTCGGATTTTTTGAAATTCTGTCCGTCGTACTTTGGTTTCAGCGGACAATCCGCTCGTCAGTATGCTAGTTCGACGGACTAAGAATGGCGCATGCCCAGAAAGGATTTACACGGCGGAAGGGTGCTTTGCTGTGTATTGGACTTCCTATTTCTAGTCCCGTCGTACGTGCTGTACACGTCATCGCGCAAGCTTTCGACGGACTGTTTGTGCATCCGTGTGTGGTCAAGTCCGTTCATTCGAAAGTATGACGGACTGTCCGTCGGATTGTATGACGAACTAAGTACGCCATACAATCCGCTCGTGTGTACGCGGCATAACACTCTCTTCCTCCCAGACTGATAATGCTGTTTTCCGAAATTGTCTCTGTTGCTCCTTCATCCAGAGTGTAAGCACCCTAAGGCAGTGAGTGTCTTACTGGTCAGATCGCCAAGTGTAATTTTAGTTTTTGGGTTTAATACCTCTTTAACACAATATTAGTAATAAAAATGTATAAAAGAGAGAATAACCGTGCGACAAATTACAAAATAAAATTTCAAGTTGCAAACACATAAGAGAAAGTAACCCTCCCAGTAAACATATATATATATATGTATATATATGTATATATATATATATATATATATATATATATATATATACATATACACACACGTTAAATAACAGTCAATTATGAAATAAATCCGTGATGCGATGCTCCTTAAATGAATTGAACACCAAACCGGTGTCAACAGCAGCCACTGTCTCCCAGAATGTGATAAGGTACCTGCTTACCAGATTTCCATGGCTCTTTTTTTTCCAGAGAACTCATGTAGCGCATATAGGATCACTCCAAAGCCCTCACTTTAATTCCCCATGTTCTCTTACCATCTGGAAGTCAATCACTGAACAAACCAACCAAAACTCAACACAATGGAAATCATATAAAAAAAGAAGAGAAGGGCCATTTCATAGTGCAGTAAAAGACAAATAACATACCGTATATACTCGAGTATAGGCCGACCCGAATATAAGCCGAGGCCCCCAATTTACCCCCAAAAAAACTGGCAAACTTATTGACTCGTGTATAAGCCGAGGGTAAGACATGCCTGTCCATCCCTGTGTGTGTGTCCGTCCATCCCTGTGTGTCCGTCCATCCCTGTGTGTCCGTCCATCCCTGTGTGTCCGTCCATCCATCCCTGTGTGTGTGTGTGTCCATCCATCCATCCATCCCTGTGTGTGTGTGTCTCCATCCATCCATCCATCCCTGTGTGTGTGTGTATCCATCCGTGTGTGTGTGTGTGTGTGTGTGTGTGTGTGTGTGTGTGTGTGTGTGTGTGTGTGTGTGTGTGTCCAGCCTACCTGTGTCCCGAGCCTTTGTCCCGAGCCTCCGTCCCGTGCCTTGCCTCCTTGCCTCCGTGCCTCGCCGCCGTGCCTTGCCTCCGTCCCGTCCCGTCCCGTCCCGTCCCGTGCCGTGCCTTGCCTTGCCTCCGTCCCGTGCCCTCTTCGTCGGCGCCTCGGCGGCCATTGTAAAATTCAAAAGCTGCGCCGCCGCCTTCGCCTGTGATAGGCGGAACACTGAATTTCCCAGCAGCCTGTGTTCCGCCTATCACGTACATCGTATCATCCTCGTCCGTAGTACGAGGATGATACGATGTCCGTGATAGGCGGAACACAGGCTGCTGGGAAATTCAGTGTTCCGCCTATCACAGGCGAAGGCGGAGCCGGAGGCGCGGCTTTTGAATTATAGAATGGCCGCTGTCTGTCTGCTCGACACGCTGATCGAGCGGGCAGACAGCGATGACTCGAGTATAAGCCAAGGGGGGCACTTTCAGCCTCAAAAAAGAGGCTGAAAATCTCGGCTTATACTCGAGTATATACGGTATTTATTAAATAATTGAATAAACTCACAATGGGTTTAAAAAACATGCGCATGTAAAAACATATCACCATGCCGGTAAGGAGCTCTGGTTCCAGGAAAACGGTGACATTGGCACAAGGCTTTGCCCACACAATGATGTTGGCACAAGGAGGAGCCGTGTGCCGACATCACTGCCTTCCCTGAGGTTCTTGCCGGTGTTGTGACATATTCAGTCCGGTCATCCAGAAGTGTCTGCCCTGTACTGCGCAGGCGCAGCGCTTGCGCATTGCGGAGCAGAAGGAGATTCGGAAAATCTCCGAAGATGAACGGCGCCTGCGCCGTGAGTCAAGGTGAAAGCCCGACCATCCAAGTGGACATAGGGCTGCACATATTAGAGGGCCCTGCTTCGCTCGCCATGCTTCGGGCACGGCCTCGCTTCACTCGGCTCTTTTTATTATAACGCTATGTCCACTTGGATGGTGGGGCTAGAACCTGGACTCACGGCGCAGGCGCCGTTCATCTTCGGCTATTTTCGGAATCTGCTTGTCCTGTGTACTGTGCATGCGCAGTACACAGCGGACACTATCCGACGGTGGATAATATCCGACAGGACACCGGCATGGTGATATGTTTTTTAAGCCATTGTATGTGTATTCACTTATTTAATAAATATGCCATTTGTCTTTTACTGCACTATGGAGAAGCTTCTCTTATTTTTTTTTATGATTTCCCTTTTGTGTAGTTTTGTTTGGTTTGTTGAGTGGTGGACTTCCAGGTGATAAGAGAACATTGGGTAAATAAAGTGACTGCTTTGGAGTGATCCTATATGCCTTACATGACTTCTCTTGAATAAGAGAGTAATGGAAATCTGGTAAGCAGATACCTTATCACATTCAGGATAACAGTGGCTGCTGGTGACACTGGTTTAGTGTTGAATTAATTTAAAGAGGAACTGCAGTCTGCTCACATAATTTGTAATAAAAAATATTTTTGCCATTCTGAAGCTTCCCTCCAACCAATTTGCATATATATTGTGATTCTGTACTTGCCAAATATGCTGCAGAAATCTCCCTCCACTAAGTCTGGCTGCAGCCATTTTAACTGTGGGCAGCTGAAGATGCTGCCTGTTCACTTCCTGGATTTACGCAGACACACAGGCACACCTCCAGCTCTGAAGTCCTGCAGCTCTGATTGGCCCTCTTAGCCCCTGTACACACGGTCAGAAATTCTGAAGGAAAAGGTCAGATCAGACCATGTTGTCGGATAATCTGACCGTGTGTGGGCTACATCGGACTTTTTCCATCGGAATATCCAACCAACAAAGTTTGAGAGCTAGATATAAAATTTTCCGACAACATGATCCGATAGGACTTTGTCCGATCGTTTGTAGAGAATTCCGATCGGACAAAGTGCCACGCATGCTCAGATCAAATTACGAGATCAAAGCTATTGGCTACTAGCTGCAACGTAGTCCTGTTGCAATGAACGAACGTCATCACGTTCCCGAACGATCGGATTTTCCGACAACTTTGTCCGACCGTGTGTATGCAACACCAGTTTTGGACAAAATCCGTCGGAAAAAATCAAATGGATTTTGTTGTCGGAATGTCTGACCGTGTGTACAAGGGCTTATGACTCAATCCCCCTCCCTTCCTCGCAAACTCTCACGAGAGTGAGAGAGAGCTGTGCATGATGTCATCACCCCAGCTAATGACCAGACAAGAAACAGGAAGTGGGCTGTATAAGGTATTTAATGGCAGAAAAAAAAAAAAAATTTCCAAAGTTAAAACAACAAGGGCAGAAGATTTAATAGATGAAAAGTTGAAAAAATGACTTTACGGAATAATGAAAATGCACTCATGCTCTGAATGCTGAGAAACATTGAAAATGCCAAGCAACTAATTCCCAGACTACAACACAACAATACAAAAAAAAAAAATATTACAGTTACTGTATCCTGTGATCTAGGTGTAAGAATCAGAAACAAAGAATTGTTTGACAGCTATAACCCTGAAACTCACATGAGCCCAACCCAAAGTCACAAGTTTTCATGTCTGTCATACAAGAAATCCCTCGCAGGCATGCCTTGAGCAACGTCTACAGGAAAAGCAATCCAACTGGCATTGTGATTGAATTTCATGTCAGTCACGTGATCTTGGTATGAGCCTGTTTTCTGTTTTAGTGACATTTTCCTTATACACCAGAAACCACAATATAATAATTCTTTCTTAAATAAAAATCACTTTGCACAAGGACTTTTCCTATTGTGTTTCAGTTACAACAATGCATACCAAATATGCGCCTTTGTTTAATGTCTGTGTTTTATAGCAAAAAAGGACATTACAAATATTGAAATAACAGCTTTACAACAAAGTGTGAAAATGTAATAATTATACATAAATCAATATAAAAATAAGTCTACATATGAAATATAATTTGATAAAAAATGGAACAAAACAAAAGGTGAAAGAATTAACAAACCAATTATAATATAAATATTATTAACTATATTATTGGGAATATACTAAACAACCAGTAGGACAAAATAAAATAGGCACTGGGATCTGCTAAACCAGTGGTCTCCAAACTGTGGCCTGGGGGGCAGATATGGCCCTTTGCTTTCCTTTATCCTGCCCTTTGGGCACTATCCCTTCAACTGACACTCTGGCATAATTCCTGCCACTGATACCAACAAAGGGGCACGATTTCTCCCACTGACAACAATGAAGGGGCATTATTCCTTTCACTGACGCTAATGATGAGTCCACTATTCCTTTCAATTACACCAATGATGGGGTCACTACTCCTTCCACTGACACCGGTGATGGGGCACTATTCCTTCCACTGACACCAGTGATGAGGCACTATTCCTTTCACTGACACCAAGGATGGGGCACTTTTCCTCCCATTAACACAAATGGTGGAGCATTATTACTCCCATTAATACCAATGATGGGGCATTGTTTACGCCCATTGATGTCAGGGTGTTTTCTACTCTGACTGGCCACAGTCCAGACTGCTCAAAGTCTGAAGAACAGTAAGCTGGCCCTTTGTTTAGAAAGTTTGGAGACCCCTGCTCCAAACAATACACCTACTGGACAACTGTCACAGATCTGCAGCTTTGTCTGTCTCCTCTGTTCGCAAAAAATAGCAGACATGCTGGTACATGTAGTTCCATGGCTTTAACTTGTAAGATTCTGCTGTTTCCTGTTAGCCCACAAGACTTGTGTTTAAGACTGGTTAACTATGGGCTGTTGATTCAGTTAGCAACACACCCAGCTGACAGGGAAACCGAGTTCATGCTCCAGCTTAAAGAAATGCACATGCTCAGTCCACAAAACTGCACAGATTTAGGGGCGTACACACATCACACTTTGAATGGACTTTCGTGCCCAGTGGGTTAGGACTGCAAGACTCATGATCATTGCTCAGTGGTCATCAGCTCCTGTGACACGTGATCAGACCCTGCTTGTTCCTGTGCTATACCCAGTTTTGCCTGATCTCGAACCCACCGGTACCTGACCTCTGGCTTGCTTCTGGACTTTGCACCTTGCAGCTCATCTTTTGTTTGTGTGATACTGACCTCCGCCTGGCTTTGGTTTATGCTCTCATCTTCAGAATCTGTTTTGAATCTCTGCTGCCCTTTCATTGCCAAATTCTGCCTCTCTGACAATGTTTCTGCCTCCTGCTTTTGCATAGTCACTTTGATTTTGAAATGTGACAGTGAACACAGGAAAAGTAACCCTTGTCCACTGTCACAGGGAGGGGAATCTGGTGGTGGGAGACATGTGAATAGGAGTATGTTACATGTTACACCCTAAATCTGTGTATATCAGTGTATATCAGGTATAATGTCAGGATCACACCAAGCAGATTGGATATACGGTACTCAATAGGGATCAAAGCTTCAAAGAGTGTTCACAATGAAATATTACACAGGATTTCAACAGACAAACACCAGATCCACCAGGATTTGTGGTCAAACATACCATTAGAAGTGGTTCATACAGGAACACATCATGAGGGTCATACCAGCGCATAACAAGACACATACCAGTCAATCACAGAATGTCTGTACACCACCATGCAAACTGCCACAGGGAACATCTGAAAAATGAGTTCCCCTTAAATACTATAAGATACACCTGATTCCTATAGGTTGAGACGTTATTAGCTTGCACAAGGCGCTGCAATATGACATCAACGGATACGACTCCAGACTGTGCATATGGACACGCGCAGTACTGCACGATGATTTGTAACTGTGAAACACAAAAAACAAAAACGTTGGCCATCCACAAGTCTAGAATCTGTGTTTGCCATCTAGTGGATCTAACACAGAAGACAAGAGGGTGGGGAATCACACACTCACCCAGAAGAAAAAACCTCCAAAAACAACCAGAAGTCAGACATGGGGAGTAATGGCCCCTATTTACAAGGATCCAATCGAAGACCGAGGAATATAATTGAAGGATAAAGAGAGGATAAAGAATTATATTGATGTAAAAATATAAAATATATATGAATCCATTAGTTAGTATTAACTGTGTCGGTTCAATATCAAAGTGTCCAGATAACCATTGTTTATATAAAATTCTAACCCTAAAATATCGTAGTTATCCAAAATTTCGGGTACCATAAAGCTAGAACCACTGACAGAATGGAAAGGAAAGAGAATGGGGATTTTCAATAGAAAGAGCAAACAAGAATTTTAAAAATGAAAAACTTTGTGAGACAAAAAATAAATAAAATAAAAATGATATAATGAGAGACAGGGATAGTGCCATGAGGTCCTAAAGGATACGAATTGGTCCCATGGGTTCAACGCCTACAAAAAGGGTCTGTAGGAGTTGACCTCATTAACCCCAGGGGGATTAAGAGCAGAAAACTTTTCAATCCAGTAAGTCTCGGCCCTTAAAATAGCATTGTCTCAGTGTCCCAGTCGCCAGTCCCAAGGATTAGGGGAGACAACTTCCAATACAAAAAATGAAATCACTGAATTATCAAATCTGTGATGTAAACCTATGTGTCGAGTGACTGGTGTCACAATTTTACCTCCACCGGAATAGTAAAGATGATCCCATCCTTAATCCAAGCTCACGAATGGTCTTGCCTATGTAAAATGCATGGCAAATCAAATAGATCACTCCACAGCACAATCAGCATATTGTCTCGATTGGAACCATTGACCATTAGGTAGATATATGCCAGCCCCCTCACAGATCCATGGGCAGCGGCTACACCTACCACATTGGTAGGCTCCCTTACAGGAGCGAGGTAAGGTCTCCAAATTAGTTTGGTAATGGTTACTAGTCAAAGTATCACGCAGTGAGGTTGCCCTCCTAAATAGCAACTCCGAAGTAGAATGTACGTATTTAGCCAGAGTATAATCTTCGGCTAAAAGGTGCCAGTTATTAGAAATCAGCGAAAGTAAAGAACGTTCATGAGCAGAAAAACGAATTATGAATTTCACTGTATTAATTTCAGTTTTGGAAGTTTTTTTTTTAATAGAAGTTCAGCTCTGGGTCTTATTCTAGCTTTATTGAAGGCTTTTCTAAACAAAGTTCTAGAATATCCCTTGTCAGGTAGTCTTGATCTGACAAAAGAAATCTTCTTCAGATGAGCAATTACTGCGAATGCGCAGGTATTGCGCATATGGTATGCTTCCGATGAGTGAGGCAGGGTGAGAACTTTGGGCATGCAAGATAGTATTACCCAAGCTAGGCTTACAATATAAATCAGTAGTGATGTAGCCATTTTCATCAATACAGATTGACAAATCCAGAAATGCGATTTCAAGAGCATTAAATGTGTGTGTAAATTTCAAATTGAAATCATTGATGTTAAGGGCATCGGGAAACCCCAATAGTTCTCTAGATCCTTTCCACACAATCAGAAGATCGTCAATGAACCGAAACCAAAATTGTACATAATTCAAATAAGGCAGAAAGATTTAATCGGAGAACAACCACCTCTCCCATACCCCTAAATATAAATTGACCATCAACCCATCCCTGCATGCCAGGATGCTAGGTGTTATCCTGCACTCTGACTTTCGTCCCCACATCCAATCACTTTCCAAAGCTTGCCACCTCAACCTCCACAACATCTTCAAAATATGCCCCTTCCTAACCAATGAAACCACAAAGCTCCTAACTTCCTGGTTATCTCTAGCCTCGACTACTACAACTCCCTCCTAATTGGCTTACCTTTAAATAGTGGGCTGTATAAGGTAATTACTGACAGAAATTACTATCCAAAGTTTAAACAAAAAGGGCAGAAGATATAATAAATGGAAAGTTAAACATTTTTCTGAGAAAATTATTGTTAAAAAATAACATGGTTCTAAAAAGGGTCTAATTGGTGATTTATATGAAGTGGGAGTGGGAGCAGTTAGTTCTAAAACCTTAAGTAAATGCAGACAGATATGGAGTCAAGATATAAGTGATTTAGACAAGGACTAGTTGATAGTAGCATTAAAGCTCCTTCCAGAAGTTTCACTTTCCTCCCCACTAAAGCTGACACAGTTATATATACTTCATAGTGTCCATTATACCCCTTACAATTGTTCTCTTGGGGTTGTTGACCTTCACCTAATTGCATATTGGCATGTTAATTCATATGTTAAAGCACTGTTCTAAATTATTTCAGTATTGGAAAGATATATTTCAAATTTTATCCAAACTTTGTTGAATTCAACTGACTCCTAAACTTAAACTTGCCCTGTTGGGTATGTTTCTGGAGGATTGGACATTATTCTCTCTGAAAATTTTATTTACCCATTTGTTATTTCTTGCTGGTAAGTTGATTTCTCAACATTGGCTATCTTCTAATCCGCCAACTAATTTTCAGTGGTGCACAGCGATAAATGCTGTGCTGGATAGAGAGCGACTTATTTATAAGCACAGGGATTGTATGCATAAATTTAATAAGGACTTGTCTTTTTGGTTATCCTCCGCAAATATAGTATCCACTAGTATGGATGATCTCCTTGTTTCTAGCGGTAGTGTTGCTGCACCATGACGGATCTATGGCATGTTACTTAATTGAATTACTGTTCTATAATGCTAAACATTCCCCAGCGATGATTGTTATCGTTAACTTAATTTACCGTATTTATCGTGGGTATAACCCGGGCCGGCGTATAACACGCACCCCAAGTTTAGGAGGGAATTTAAAAGAAAAAAACTTTTAGGAGGGAAGTTTAAGGAAAAAAACTTACATTTAAATGCCCATCAATGCAGTCTTATCAGTGTCATTTGCAGCCTTGTCAGTCATTTGCAGCCTTGCATTGCAGCCTTGCATTGCAGCCTTGCATTGCAGCCTTCCATTGCAGTCATGCATTGCAGCCTTGCATTGCAGCCTTCCATTGCAGCCTTGTCAGACGATTGCAGCCTTGTCAGTCGTTTTCAGGCTTGTCAGTGTCTTTGCCATTTTAAAAATGGCGCCGCAGAGATACAGAGCAGATGTCCTGTGTATCTCGGCGGTGCTCGTTCTCGGCCGTTCTTCGGCGGCTTTCAGATATTTTCGGCCACACTCGGCCGTTCTCAGCTATTTTCGGCCTATCTTGCCTATTTTTAGCCACACTCGGCCGTTCTTGGCGGCGTTCGGCTTTTACCCGAGAATGGACGAAAATACCTGAAAGCCACAGAGAGCAGCAGAGAAGGTTAGGAATGGCAGGGGATCAGCGTATAACACGCACCCCCGATTTCCCCCTGATTTTAGGGGGGAAAAAGTACGTGTTATACGCCATTAAATACGGTATGTAAAAAATGTTGTTATTATTATTATTATTTTATTTGTTTTGTTCTGTATAGGTATTTGTACTTTGTATATGTGTAAGACAACAAACAAAAGCATTGTACTTGTGCTTTGTTTGTATATGTGTAAGACAAAAAAACAAAAACTTTAAATTCAATAAAAAATATTTGATTTAAAAAAAGAGAACATGTTTAAAATAATTCATGCAGTTTAGTGGATTTATTGGCCTTTTATTTTTATTTAGCCATTTATTGTTATTGTTATTTAGGCCTTTATTTTTATGTATTTATCTTTTCAATATATTTAGCGGATATAATTTTATGAACTGTAAAGGGACTTAACTTGCAATTTTTTTAAACTTTTCGGGACCCTTTAAAAGGGAAGCCTCAAAGATATTAAGAACTTTATTTCAGCGGCATCTGGTTTCTCAGCGAAGTTGGATAGGTTTATCATATTTTACTGTCAATCTGTCTGTAGGTCCCCTGGTATGGGGCGTGGTGTGTATTGTATGACTTTCACCACTTGAAAGTCATTCATCACAATATAGTCAAGGCAAACTGTAAATGTAGCCATGTAAGTCTTTGAGCTTTGCTGGAAACGGTAAAATGGCCATTTCTCAATGATTTCTGTCATTGTTCTGAGTTGCTGAGGTTTGCTTTGTGAAAATATTCAAGTAATCCTCTGACATCATATAACCAAATGTGTTTTACAAGAATAGACAGCTTAATAAATGATTGCGTACTTTAGAGGGGGGAAACACCCTCAAATTAATCCTGGATTGTTTGGATGAAACAATACATAGGTTTGCCTGAAATGTCTGTCAATGATTTTGTACATATTGCTCAAAGAAGGAAATATGAAACTGCTTAGTATTAAGAAGCTAATTATATTTTGGTAAAGGTATTCCACACCTTATGTAAGCAATTCTTTCTGTAATTCAAGGACTTCCTGACTGTGCATGTGTGGCAAGTAAAGTAATATTTTTTTTTTTTAATTTATTCTTTATTATGCTCAAGATCAAACAAAAAAATATTTTTTATCGTGAAAAAGAAATGTACAACAAAAAAAATCCATGCTTGGGCTAAAAAGGCTAAACCAGCAAATGACACAATACTTTGATACAAAGTATAACGCCCCACGAACGATCCAATCAGGTCTGCCTGTCAGTTTTTTAGGCAGACCTGAATGGACACCCCATAGACCTCTATGGAGGGACGGATGTCAGCGGTGACATGTCCGCTGACATCCGTCCCGAAAAAGTGTGTAACGGAGGAAAAACCTATTTTTCCATCCGTCTGCGGATTGGATTGGGGTGACGATGGACTCTATGGTCTCTCGTCATCCGATCCCCCATAGGGGAGAGCGGCGCTCTGACAAGTCTGTCCCTGCACAGTGTGCAGAGACGGACCTGTCATCTTCCTGCTCAGCGGGGATCGACAGAACAATCCCTCACTGAGAAGAGCGGGCTCCGTACATGGACATGTCCGTGTGAAGGAGCCCTAACAAAACTAAAACACAAAGTGACATCATGTACGATGAACCACATAGGGAGGAACTGGAACACATGCGCAGTGAGCTGCAGCCATCTTCGATGTTGGCAACCCAGTTTTTTTTAACGACTTAAGGACCAAGCCTTTTCTAGCACTTTTTTGTAAAAAGCTTTGACAAAAAACCTTTGAAGCTGATAGATTTCTTTGCAGAGCTGCACCAGATTGTGTACTGTCCACTTTTAGGAAATCAACTCCATTGCATCCCACATGGAAATTAACCTCACTCTGTAACTATGTGCTTGCGCTCTCTCTCTCTCTCTCTTAGGGGCCCCTCTACTTCTCTCCTGCAACTCCCCAGAATAGGTCCCTAGATACTCTGTGCCGCAGGTTCAGTTCCAAAATGCAGGGAGCTGGCTGCTAGTAAAGGGGATGAGCACAACACCTCTTCACCACAAGGATAACCATCACCCTACGAAAAGTTACCCATTCCCTGCCCTGGCTGGTTAGCCGCTTTAAGCTATGATACATATACAGTTGCCCCTAGCAGCTAAATGGCATATACTAGACAGCAATCCACATTAGACATGTGCATTCGTTTTCGTCCCAATGCATTTTCGTCCGAATTTCAGGTATTTTCGTTATCGTTTTGACAAATGATAACGAAAGCACAGAATCCAAAAAACGAAAGATCCGACATAAATAAATGCTGTATTTTCGGTTTTGACCCAGTTCGATACAGATAGGAGATTCGACATGACTCCGACAATAACAATCTGTGTCTACTGAACTTGTATCATGACAGTCCATTCATTCACACAAGGGCAACACAACTTCCAGCACAACTTTGAGAGGCAACTTGGACACGATTTGAGTGTGAATCACAGCGCGACTTACAACACGACTTTAATGTAAAAAAAAAAACGGCATGGGTTCCCCTTCAAGAGCATACCAGGCCCTTCGGGTCTGGTATGGATATTAAGGGGAACCCCGCGCCAAAAAAATATGGCGTGGGGGTCCCCCTCAAAATCCATACCAGGCCCTTCAGGTCTGGCATGGATTTTAAGGGGAACCCCGTGCAAAACAAAATTGCGTCGGGGTCTCCCTCAAAATCCATACCAGACCCTTTTTCCGAGCATGCACCCTGACAAGCCACAGGAAAAGAGGGGGGACAAGAGAGCGCCCCCCTGAATCAAACCAGGCCACATGCCCTCAACATTGGGAGGGTGCTTTGAGGTAGCTCCTCAAAGCACCTTGTCCTCATGTTCTCGGGCCGCTCCTCGCAATGGGAGGCTCCCGCTGTGTGACGCTTCTCTTCTTCTGACAGTTCTTTTATAACGGAGGGCGGGGCTGCCCGGAGACTCCACCCCCCTCTGATGCATGGAACTGTGAACACTTATCACTATATGATATATATTTGTTATTTATACACACTTCTTGCGCAGGATCATTATGTACTTTAACATACAGGAACAGTTCCCATTAGGCAGCTTCTCACATGAATTCCTGTACAAGATGCTTTAGTGCCCATAGGCTAATCATACCTGAATAACAGCAGAAAGTCCTTATTGTCCAATAGAGGCAGACACAATGATTAGTAAATATTTCACCTGGAGTAGCATAGTCCATGTTTGGCAAAGATCCCTAAAGTGTTTGTTACCCTAAAAAGAAAAATAATAAAATCCTGTTCCTTTGAAGCATGTTATACAGCACAGTGCTTGTGCTGTGTTATTTGACCCCCTGTATCACCTGAAATATCTGGCTGATATTCTTGGTTCTGCCTTCCTCTCTGTAAACTGACCACGGTTTATCATGGCTGCTGAGCCCTGACACCATGGTCAGTTTACGTGATTCGTCATCCGCATCTCTCCTGTCCTTCTCTGTGCTATCCTCTGTCCTTTCCCCCCTCCCCTCCCTGCCTGTCAGCTCTGTGTCCATGACCACCCCCTCCCCTCCTGCTGCTGAGATTACTGTTAAATTTTTACACTATCCTCTCTGTAATATGCCCCAGTGTCTGTGCCTTATAAAAAAAAAATGCAGCTATATACCTGATTTCAGAGCGCCAACCAGCGTTCACATGACCTGCCACCTCTTTTCTCCTCCCCTCCTTGCAGCTGTCAGGCAGAGAGAGGAGAGAGGTGGCGGGTCGCATGAGTGCCAATCGGCAATCTGATATCAGGTATATAGCTGCATTTTTTTTTTATAAGGTACAGGCACTGGGGCACCTTACATTAATAAACAGAGGATAGTATACATTTTACATTGGGTTAACAACCACTTTAAAGACAGCAAGTCCAAGATTGGTAGTTAAAGTGAAAGTAATATCCTCTATTGTTTTCATCCAAGGAAGCTGACATCTTTGCCTCTGTTTAATCTACAGCTGCCATGATGCTGCACATGTGATCAGTTATGACAACAGCCATTGGATGGTTTGACAGTTTGAGAGCACAAGCAATGGGAGTGTTACATTTCCGTGTTACATTTCCCGGGGGGTGCTGGGGCTGTGACATCATAAGGGGCGGAGTCACCATGTGACATCACCCAGTGACCCCGCCCACTATGCCTATATAAGTTGCCGCGCAATGCGTCCCCGGCATTACAGGCGGAGAGCTCGTTGTGTCAACATCAGAAGAAGAGAAGAAGGAAGAAGAAGAAGAAGACGGTGGCTGTCACGTATCTGGTGTGACCAGAGCTATGTGGACAGCAACAGAGAAACAAATGCAGATAAGGTGAAAATATATAATTTATTAAGATAAGCTGGGGATGGAAGACAAACAAGACAAGGAGAGGATGGATGGGTCACAGGAGGGACGGATCAGGTACAAGGGTCAGTGTCCAGGGTTCAGGAAACAGATGGGAACAGGTTCAAGGAAGATACTAAGGCAAGGCATCAGTGTGTCTGCCGGGTACTTATACACGCCTCCTGCAATTACTCAGGTGACGCCTAATTGCAGGAGAGGATGTCGGCCCCACACTGCCAGGAACCACCCGCTGGTGGATGCCAGTAATGCGGCCCAAGGATCATATAATACTATCAACAGGGGAAGGCTCCCCAGGCAGTTCCAGACTGCCAGGAGACACCTGCTGGTGGGACACAGTACTGCACGCCAAATGTCAAACAGTATCATCAACGAGTGGAACCTTTCCTGACAGCGGCGGAGAAGACCAGGCCAACGCTAGTAAAAGAGCTAGAAGAAGATAGTGGAGGAGCCTGGCAGAAGAACCGAAGAGCGGGAGAAGAGGCCAGAAAGACCCCCGAAGTCGGAAGAAGACCCCCAGACGGCCACGAAGACGAAGGAGAAAGCCGGGCTCCTCCGCTAGCAAAAGAGTGGGAAAGGAACAGAAGATATTGGAGGAGCCTGGCGAGAAGACCCCCGAAGTCGGAAGAAGACCCCGGAGTTGCCTAATAAACTACTTTAAAAACCTGTGTTGTGTGTTTTTTATTTACACTTTTTTCACCCAGGTGAATGGGTAGGGGTACATTGTACCCCTTACTCATTCACATAGGGTGGGGGGCCGTAAACCTGGGGGCCCCCTTATTAAAGGGTTGCTGGGAAGAGGCCCTTGTCCTCATCAACATGGGGACAAGGTGCTTTGGAGTGGGGAGGGGGGATGCTCGCTTGTCCCCACCCCCTTTCCTAACTGGTCGGATAAGGGTCTGGTATGGACTTTAGGGGGACCCCCACGCCGTTGCTCTTAAAACCCATACCAGGCGACGGGGCTTGCGAGGTGTCAATCTTGCTAGTCTCGTCGTACCTGAAGTCACGTACAAATTGAATGGACTTTAGTCCATGTGTGGTCTAGTCCGTTCATTTGGAAAGTCCGGCGGACTAGCACACAGACGAGCGGATTGTCCGCTGGAAAGCCGATTCCGGCTGACAATTTTGAGTCAAGACTTCTTTCAAAGTCCGCTGGACTTTTGGGAAGAAAAAGTCAGCTGGATAGTCTGATTGTGTGTATATGCCATTAGAAGACTGAATGCAAGCTCTGATTGGATGCAGCTAGGTAATGGGCTCTGATTTAACCAGTACAGGGCATGCATTGGCTAGGCTCTGATGAAAGGAGCTGGGGGCCCCTGAAATGCATTAGCATTTTAGTATTTGCTGTTGATAGCTATCTGTTCTGGAATTATTTTTTTTTAGACAACTATTTATTAGTGGTTCCAAATGAAATAATAACTACTGCAGTAGCGAACAGATACAGAGATGCATCTTTCCAAATAACTGTTCTGTTCATTGAAGTTTTTCAAGTCTTTCTGTCAATTTTGTTTTTTATACACATGATTACATAGGTATCACATTAATATTACAATTTTGCTTTTATGGTAATGAGGGGCATAATATAGCCAGGTTAATTCTAATCAAGACTTGAAATTATGCAATATGTAATCAAACCATTATTAGTGTCGTGCTCATAGTGAGTGCAGTGTGAAATACATAGGCAAACATACAATAGAATACAATTATTTACAGAATTTACAATTTCCTTAACACTATCTGTTAATTCTGCTGGCAGTTGGATGTTACATATCTATATATATTTTCACATGTTGGTTCAATTCATATGTTTGTATTATTTATTTGTACCCCCAAAGGAGATGCAGATAAATTGATCCTCTGATTCCAGCTTAGGAAATCCCTTCATGCAATGTCCGACCATCTTACACACCAAGGCTGAAGAAGGAGGATATATTGGGGACAAAGACCCTCTGAAGTAACAGTAAATACAGAATGGCAACAGCAATAAACAATAATAGATTAACAATTCTGTACAATACCACAGATAATGAGAGAGCCAAGTGTCTCGTCACCTGAACCATGGATCTGGGTGAAGGTCCCTAACTAAAGGAATGGTACTGAAATATAAAGGGTCCTTCAGTTTCTCCAAACCCCTCCCACTGGCTAGTTTAGTTTAATTGTTGGGGCCCAAAGTTCCTGCCTTTGTGCCCACAAGCTTAATACAATCTCATGGTACAGTGGGTAAATTCCCAAATGAAATTCCTAGGTGACACTAGTGACACTGCCCCTACTGTGTTTTTAAGAAATGAGTAAGGAAGTTGTGTCCAGTGGCCTCTCACCACTTTACAGTCTTTAAATAAACCTTTCCCTACTCCCATGAACCAATGGCACTGGCAGTGACTCAGTCAGGGCACAGTAATGGTGATTTCTCATAGAACCAGTGACGTTTCTTTTGTGCGGCTCACTATGTCTCTTTGACGGCTATTACTTCCACACAAATGTAGCAGCCCAGTCTCAACACAGTGGCAAACATTAACGATAGGCAGCATATTCCTTTTGCTGCAGCCCATCCTCCTGGGTCTTGTAGTCCAAACTAGAGGCTGTCTGCTGGAGACTACATTCCCCCATAGTTCCAGGCAGCTTTCAGCAGTCTCTCTCCCACTCCATGGACAGACTTTGCCCTCCACCCTGTAGCCAACCACTATTCTACTGCCACTTTGAGCAACGGGCTTTCATCTGGCTTGCTGTAGCTGCAACTGCAGCCCTTTCCTCACATGGCTATTTCTCACTGGTTTTTAGGGAGAGGGGGAGAAACTGTGTGTGGGCAGCTGTGGCATTCTCAATGACAGCCCAGACTGGATAGCAGTGAACAGGGAGTCCCTCAGCACAAGGCTACATATTTATATTAAACTGTGGTACATGCATCGCGAGGCAAGTGTTCTCCTTGTTTTCTCTGTTGTTTACTATATCAAATAACATTATAATATCTGTTACACGAGCTGCCTTCCCCTATGTTATGTGAAAGCAGAAAAATATTGTTTACCTGTAAGATATAAAAATTTGATTGACTTGATCATGCCTGAAGTACTGTGGGATTCTAACTGTTGAGAATCCACTTAAATCAGTGGTCACATATCTTCTCTATTCTTCTATGTATAGTGGTGGGGTCCTTTTTCAAGTGTTGATGTCACCTCCTATTAGCTGTCCAGTGACAAGTCTCTCTCAGGGTCCAGAAGATATATCTTCAGTGGTGTTGGTAATGGTGAACTTAAGTGAGTAAAACACTACTTTACCAGATATGCAGAAAAAGAACTCACTAAACAGATAAGAGGATTTTTTGTCTAGAAGTTTTGTCTAGAGATGGGCTTTACCCCCTTTCCGACCAGGTCATTTTTTGCAAAACGGCACTGTATTACTTTAACTGACATTTGCGTGGTTCTCCAACAATGTACCTAAATAAATTTTTTGTCCTTTGTGACATTTTTCGTACAAATAGAGCTTTCTTTTGGTGGTATTTGATCACCTTGATTACATTTTGCCATAAAACACATCCAAATTTTTTTTTTAAAAGTCAAATTTCTTCATCAATTTAGGCTAATATGTATTCTGCTACATATTTTTGGTAAGAAATCCCAATAAGCATATATTGATTGGTGCACACAAAAGTTATAGCGTCTACAAACTATGGGATATTTTTATTTTATTTACTTATTTCTTACTAGTAATGCCAGTGATCAGTGACTACTGCGATATTGTGGCAGACAAATCTGACACCTAACTGTCCCTTTTCACACTTTCTGGGGACCAGTGACACTAATAAAGTGATCAGTGTTAAAAATTATGCACTGTCACTGTACTAATGACACTGGCAGGGAAGGGGTTAACATCAGGGTCAATCAAGAGGTTATCTGTGTGCCTAGGTTGTGCTTACTAACTGTGGGGAAGGTGCTTTGACTAGGGGAATGCAAAGATCCGTGTTCCTGCTTAGCAGAAACATAGGATCACTGCCTTACCTTCTGACAGAACGACAATCTGCCATGTTAATAGATTGTCATTCTGTCTGTGCCCCGTGTAATCGGCTGGCGCCGGCAGACATATAGTCCGCAGTACCCACTGTGGGTACACTGCCCCAGACCCGGAAGTGTCAGATCACGTACTAGGTAGGTGATCTGGCACAGAGTGGCCGCCCTGCCGCAGTAAAGGCCCTTTCACACTGGGGCGGGCGTTGGCGGTAAAGTGGAGCTATTTTGAGCGCTGCTTTACTGTTATTTTAGCTGCGTTATTCCCCCACTAGCAGGGTGGTTTTAACCCCTGCTAGTGGCCGAAAAAGGGGTTAAAACCACCTACAAAGCGTGCTGAAGCGGCGGTTTGCTGGCATTTTGCCAGCGGTTTGGCGGCGCTGGCCCATTGTTTTCAATGGACAGGGGCACTTTAGGAACGGTGTATACACTTTTTTTTTACCTTCCTGCAAGAGCATTGCTCCAGTTTGAAAGCCCTCGGGCTTTTACACTAGAGAGACAGGAGAGGCTCTTCACAGGCACTATACAGACGCTATTTTTAGTGCTGTAGAACCTGTAAAGCGCCTCAGTGTGAAAGTGGTGTAAATGTGCGGTGGGCGGTCCGCAAGTGGTTAATGTATAAGCTGAGCCAAAACTTTTTTCTTAGATTTGGATGGATTGAAGTAGGATTACAGCTCGTTGGGGTTTTACAACTGTCTAGGGCTCTGATAGAGATTTGCTCTCGCGTTCTGTTCTGCTGGCAACTTTTTACCAAAAAGGATGTATAGGAAACTCTTTAACAGCAATACAGATATAATTTTTTTTTTTTATTTAGTAGGGGCAGGCTGGAACCCCCATCAGATATTTATTTCTGTCTATATCCCTGTTGCCCCACTTCCTGTCTGTTGAAACATTCATCAACAGGACAGAACCAACAGGCAAACAAAGCCCCAGACAGCAGTAGAAGAAAGTCACTTCTCCACACTTTAATCAAAAATTAAGATTTTTGGCTTGACATACACTAAAATACGTTAAGTGATAATAATTAAAGAAGATAGATAGATAGATCTTGAGCAGGGTAGTAGTATACAATATGTGCAGCCAATAAGATGAAACACAGATGATGACATTGAAAACACATTGCGGCATCAGATCAGCAGTTTCAGTGCATGCCTTTTCAGCTTGGAAATGAAGCATTGAATTGCAGTTTTGGGCACTTCTTAACTAACTGACTTCAGTTTGCTTACATCAGTTCTGTGTACACATTGTATACAGAGTCAAGAGGATAACATCCACAGACATTGGAACAAGAACAGAAGAATGTACTACCATATGAATACTCTGAAACAAGAGTTCCCTCTTGTGGTACACAAAATAAATGATGCAGTCTTACTTTCATAATGCTGAAAACAGTTGCTCCATTTTTGTAACTGTGGTTGCTCAGTCAAACTGTTCATTTGGTGCTGGAGATCCATTTCAAGAGATACAGGTGCATCTCAAAAATAAGAATATCATCAAAAAGTTAATTTATTTCAATAATTCCATTCAAAAAGTGAAACTCTTATTCTACATGGATGCGTTACACACATAGTGATATATTTCAAGCATTTCTTTCTTTTAATTTTGATGATTATGGCTTACAGCTAGTGAAAACCCCAAATTCAGTATCTCAGAAAATTAGAATATTACATAAGACCAATAAAAAAAGGATTTTTTAATACAGAAATGTTGGCTTCCTGAAAACTAAGTCTATGTACGATAAAGTATGCACTAAACAAATACTGGGTTGGGGGTTCATCTCTTTTTATTTTTTGTAGGAGTAACAACGTTCTTACTCCGTTGTCTCTTCCTTCTCTCCCAGGTATGAACCAAACCCCAACTGGTATGTATGTATCCAATCCAGCATTAATCTCTTTAATCTAGTGGCTAATATTTTGGCATACAGTTTTGTGTCTACATTTAATAATGATATTGGTGTATAACTGGCACATTGTGTTATAACTTTTGCTTCTTTTAGTAATTACTGTGATATAGGCCAACAGTGATTCTCCCCTCATTTCCATCCCTTCATCTATTGAATTCCAGTAAGAACATAATTTTAGAATTAATTGGTATTTCATTTTTTTATAGTAGATTGCAGAGAATCCATCCAGTCCTGGACTCTTTCCCATGGCTGTCTCCTTTAGTGCTGTAGAGATTTCTTCTTGCGTTACGGGTCTCTCTAGATCTAACATATTTAGGTAATTTGGCCTCTTTTAAATAAGCTTGTTTCTTTTCCTTAGTTTCTGATTGATTTTTTTTGCTTGTTCCCTGTTAACCACTTCACCCCCCAAAGAATTTACCCCCTTCTTGACCAAACCCTTTTTTTTTGCGATTCGGCACTGCGTCGCTTTTACTGACAATTGCGTGGTTGTGCAAGGTAGCTCCCAATCAAAATTGGCGTCCTTTATTCCCACAAATAGAGCTTTCTTTTGGTGGTATTTTATCATCCCCGCGCATTTTATTTTTTGCGCTATAAACAAAAAAAGAGCGACAATTTTGAAAAAAATGCATTATTTTTTACTTTTTGCTATAATAAATATCCCCAAAAATATATAAAAAAATATTTTTGTCCTCAGTTTAGGCCGATATTTATACATATTTTTGGTAAAAAAAATCGCAATAAGTGATTATTAATTGGTAGTTTATAGTGTTTACAAAATAGGGATCGTTTTATGGCATTTTTATTAATAATTTTTGTTTTTAAATGACGGCGATCAGAGATTTTTTATCATGACTGCGACATTATGGTGGACACATCGGACATTTTTGACACATTTTTGGGACCATTGTCATTTATACAGCAATCAGTGCTATACAAATGCACTGATTCCTGTGTAAATGACACTGGCAGTAAAGGGATTAACCACTAGGTGGCAGTGTAGGGGTTAAGTATGTCCTAGGGGCGTATTGCTAACTGTGGGGGCGTGGCTGTGTTTTACACATCACTGATCTCTGCTCCAATCACAGGGAGCAGAGATCAGTGTCACTGTTGCTAGGCAGAACATGGAGATGCTTGTTTACTTTAGCATCTCCCCATTCTTCCTTTCCGTGAGATGATCGCGGGTATCCCCGCGGTGATCGAGTTCAAGGGACCCGCGACCCGACTCACGGTGCTTCCCATGGGCGCGCACCCCCCGCCGTCTCTTAAAGGGCAATGTACAGGTACGTGATTCTGCCTTTACGTGCCCTCCTGCCGACGTATATCGGCGTGAGGCAGTCAGGAAGTGATTAACCACTTGCTTACTGGGCACTTAATCCCCCCCCCCTCCTGCCCAGACCAATTTTCAGCTTTCAGCGCTGATGCACTTTGAATGACAATTGCGCAGTCATACAACACTGTACCCAAATTAAATTTTTTTAATTTTTCCCCACAAATAGAGCTTTCTTTTGGTGGTATTTAATTACAGCTGGGAGTTTTATTTTTTGCTAAACAAACAAAAAAAGATGCAAAAAAAAAATCATGTTTAATAGTTTGTTATAAAATTTTGCAAACAGGTAATTTTTCTCCTTCATTGAAGTGCGCTGATGAGGCGGCACTGATAGGCTGCACTGGTGGGCACTGATAGGCTGCACTGGTGGGCACTGATAGGCATAGTTAAGGTGGCACCAATAGGCACAGATAAAGTGGCACCGATAGGCACAGATAAGGTAGTACTGATGAGCACAGATAAGGCGGCACTGATGGGCACAGATGGGCACAGATATAATGGCACGGATGGGTGGCACGAATGGGTGGCACGGACGGGTGGCACTAAGGGGCACTGATAGGTACCACTGATAGATGGGACTGATGGGTACTGGTAGGTGGCACTGATAGGTGGCACTGCTGGGCATTGATGGGCGGCACTGATGGGCACTGATGGGCACTGGTAGATGACACTGATGGGCACGGATATGTGGCACTGGGGTGCAGCACCGTTGTTGAGGCAGATTGCGGGCACTGATGGGTGGCACTGTGGGCACTGATGGGTGGCACTGTGGGCACTGCTGGGTGGCACTGACGGGGGGCACTTATTTATTGATGAGGTGGCACTGGCAGGGGGCAGGTGGGCACTGGCAGGGCTGGCCGTGATCGGGACTGATGTCCCAATCACGGCCGCCGGTGATCGGCTCTTTTTTTTCTCCTCGCGCTGTCAGCGCGAGGAGGAATAATAGCCGATTACCGGCTCCGTTGTATCACATGATCAGCTGTCATTGGCTGACAGCTGATCACGTGGTAAGGGGTCGGGATCGACCCCTTGCTCGGATCCATGATCAGGCGAGTCTCATAGACTCGTGCAGGCTGCTCGTGCACGGGACGACGTCAATAGACGTAGTCCCGACAAAGGAGGTCCGTGCTGTAGCCGTCATTTGGCTATAGCGCGGATCTCAACTGGTTAATCTTACTGAGTATAGTGCACTATAAAACTTTTTGAATACTCTTGCGATTTGCACTGTATAGTACACCAGTTCCCCTAGGCTGTTTTACATTTTTTCTATAAAGCATAATGACTTCTTGCTCTTACCAGAAACGTTCCTGATTTATTTCCTCCTGGTATCTTTCTTTAGTTTATTGAAAGTTTGCCTTGTCTCTTGTTCCATTAACACATTGACTTAAAGAGGAACTGCAGTCTGCCCATATAATTTGTAATAAAAACATCTTTGACATTCTGAAGCTTCCCTCCAACCACTTTGCATATTATTTTATATATACTGTGTTTCTGTACTTGCTAAATATGCTGCATAAATCTCCCTCCACTGAGTCTGGCTGCAATCATTTTAACTGTGGGCAGCTGAGGCTGCTGCCTGTTCACTTCCTGGATTTACACATAGAGGCACACTTCCAGCTCTGCAGCTCTCATTGGCTCTCATATGATTCATCCCCCCTCCCTCCTGACAAACTCTCACGAGAGTGAGATAGAGAGCTGTGCATGATGTCATAAAGCTAGGCTTTTTTCCACACAAGAAACAGGAAGTGGGTTGTATAAAGTATTTACTGGCAGAAAAAAAAAATGTTTTACAATCCAAATTAAAACAACAAGGGCAGAGGAGTTAATATATGGAAAGATGAAAAAACTACTGAAGTTCCACTTTAAGTTGGAGTGCTTCACTTCTCCAGGCCTGGGTTGAAATACCAAGTTGTGGGTTCATGGGGAAATTGAAATCTCCTGCCACTATTACTTTACCCATTTTAAATTCAATCAATTTTCCCAGGACCTGTTTTAAATTTTTCTTATTCTTATTAGGGCAGTATACGTGCATTCCATGTCGTATAATTTTCCTTTCAGGAATAAATATCTTCCCTCTGAATCTACCATACTTTCCTTCACCACGAATCTTATATATTTTGCAATTTATATTGCTACCTCCTTTCGCTCCTTTCATTGTTGAGTCCCCATGATACCATGTAGGATATTTCTTTGAGAAAAGTTTAAAATTTTTATCATGTGATATATGTGTCTCTTGCAAAAAAAACGACACCTGCAGTGTAATGTTGAATTTCTTTAAAATGGTTGTAAACCCTCGTGTTTTTTCACCTTAAAGCGGGGTTCCACCCTAAAGTGGAACTTCCGCTCATCGGGACCCTCCCCCCTCCGGTGTCACGTTTGGTACTTTTCAGGGGGGAGGGGAGTGCAGATACCTGTCTAAGACAGGTATTTGCACCCACCTCTGGGCATAGACTCCCACAGGAGTCTATGCCTCTTCCTGTCCCGACGCGCTGTCTGCTGGGACACACACGGGTCCCAGAGACAGCGCGGGCCTTTCCTATTGCGCTGCGCGACTCGCACATGCGCAGTAGGGAATCAGGAAGTGAAGCCACAGTGCTTCACTTCCTGATTCCCTCACCTAGAATAGCGGCGGCAGCAGCCGAGAGCCAATCGATCGATCGGCCTCGGCTGCCGACATCGCTGGACCCTGGGACAGGTGAGTGTCCATTTATTTAAAGTCAGCAGCTGTAGTATTTATAGCTGCTGGCTTTTAATAAAAAAAAAATTTCCAGTGAAATCCCTCTTTAATGCATCCTATGCATTAAGGTGAAAAAACACTTCTGGCAGGGACCGGTCCCCAGCCCCCCCATTTTACTTAACTGAGCCCCGTATATTCCCTCGGTGGAGATGCGCTCTCCTTCTCTGCACATTGTCCTGGCTCTTGATTGGACAGATTGATAGCCATTGGCTCCCGCTGCTTTCAATCAAATTAAGTGATGCGGGTGTCAGGGGGCGGGGATGAATCTGGCATTCCTGTTTATGGTTGCAAATGCTGGACACGGGAGCGGGCCTGCAAGGTACCCCCTGGGAGAGCGCTTCTCCTAGGGGGTTATCTGATGCGAGGAGGAGCCGCAAGAGCCACAGAGGGACCCCAGAAGAGGATGATTGGGGCCACTCTGTGGAAAATGAAACTGCACAGTGGAGGTAAGTGTGACATGTTTGTTATTTAAAAAAATTAAAAAAACAAAAAGGTTTACAATCACTTTAAGGATCTTATGTCTTTTAACCAGAGTATTTAGACCCTGCACATTGTATGTTCAAAATGTAAGTTTAATCATGTTAAATATCTATTACTCTTTATCTCCTCTTTTTCTTTCTTTTCCCTCCCTTCCGGCTGGGAGCTTGGAAGGATAGAGGGACATTAAAACAAAAAAAAAGGAGATGAGATAACAAGTTATCTGAGTGATTGGTCTATCCAGTAGCGGGTTTGTTCATTGCACTTTTCAAGTCTTCTCTTTCCACTTCTGGTAGACCTTGAATCCTTAAATTATTTCTCCTATTCCAATTTTCTTGATCTTCTACTTGTATAGCATTCTCATCTGTTCTGTTTGCACATTTTTCACATGTTTTTTATTTCATGGGCATGTTCATACACTCTCCCATCTGTATCCTCTACTTGTGCCAGTATATGGCCCAGATCTCCATGTAATGCAGCCATTTTTTGTTTTTATAGATTTTTCTAATTTTGCAAACATATCTGCTATTTCCTTTTTTGCTGGCATTTGGGAGCTTGCTCCTTGTTTCGCCTTTCTTGTGTTAGTGTCACTGTCAATTTCCAAGTCCTCTCTTGATTGATTTGAGGTTTCTTTGAGCGACTGACCAATATGCTTTTTTTCATTCTTTCCTGGCCCTTTTTTCTTACTAGCTTCTTGTTGACTCTCTGTTACCGGGCTTCCTTTTTGTGTCATATATTTTTTAATTGTCAGTCCAGGCAACCCATTATCCCAACAATGGGAGTCTGGATCCACCAGGTGCCTGAACTGACACACGTCTCAACCTTTCAGCAAGCCGCTGAGAGCCTGAGATGGCTGCTCCCCACCCTTCCACAGCTCAGTGCTCCAATGAGCGAAGAGGAAGCAGAGCGGAGAGCTGTGACTGACAGTCTACATCTCTCTGCTCACAGGCCTATGAGAACCAAGCCATTGGCAATGTTTCATCACTAGGTTATATGTGCAGAGGCACCGGAGGACTGATGCAGCAATGGACTGATGCTGCATCCACCTAGGTAAGTATGAAACTGCAAAAAAAAAAAATCCCATACTTCTCTTTTAAGCTTTGACAAAACCTGGAAGCCGATTGGTTTCTATGCAGAACTGCACCAGATTTTGCACTCTCCAGTTTTAGTAAATAACCCCATGTGCTTCAGCCAGGGGAGGACCGGACTGAGGGGAGCAGGGCCAATATTAATAAGATATGTTGGGATGGAGTCCAAGAATGGAGATACTTTACCGTTCAGACATTGTATTATATAGATACCTACTCTCTGTTAGGGCCTAGTATCTCAGTGTCTGGCAGAGGGGAATCTTCCAGCACTGACTCTGAGATGTTACTGTATGTGGAATGCATGAAGTTGAAAAGCAAACTGAAGCTGGACAATTCACCACCAGAGAGAAAGCCTCTCCAGGTGAGCACATTAGCCATCCATCCACAGCATGGCCAGGGTTTAGGTGAAGGGGCTAGTACAGCTCGTCTGCAGATACACAATTGAAAAAAAAAATAGAATTCGCTGCAACACTTCACCTTTCGTGATCCTTTATGCAAAGGACATCACAAGACAGTGTGGGGCACAGTAAAGTTGATGCATTTTGCGCTGTGACTAGCACTTACTCATAACCTCATACTGAGATGCTGCAGCAAATTCTGAATTTCTTTTGATTATGCAAACTGAAGCTTCTTGAAAATGTGAAAGGTGTGTGACAATAATCCATGTTCTGTAGTAATCCCACCTTTCACCATGCCCACTAATTAATGTAGCACCATGATACTCTCATATTATGCATTTTCTCATACCAAAATCTATCCTTATCATGATAACGCCACTTGCTTATATTCACCTCCAGGTCAAAGGGTTCCAATTCTCCCCTAATATCAGTATTGTGCTTTCAGCACTTCAGCCATTGTGTTGCCTAATTTTTCCTTATGACTAAATATAATCTTGTAAAATAGGAGGCAAACCCAATAGAAAATGATACGTTTTCTCATCTGCATTCCTGTATGACACTGAGCTGTGTATTTCATATACAACTATTTTTTTTTTATTAGTGTCATCCAGTAAAGCCGTCATTCAAAGAGCTATGACTTCACAGCCAGTGACAAACAATTGATTCAGATGTCATCTTTGTAGTAATATAATAGTTGTAATCCTCTGCTGCATGCAAATATGTGAGAGCAATAAGATTGCAAACAGGCAAAAGAGTATCTAACCTTTCCAGAAACACAGGGGCAGGTGGTAAAGTGTGTCTCATGTTGTGTTTTGTAGTTCCTTAAGTAACCTTTCAACTGAAAGGACCATTGTTGGTATCATATGCAAAATGTGCCAGTATTAAAAAGTGTCTTTGTTGTTCTACCATCCATTTTACATATACATTTTCCAGTTTATCCCTTTTACATATACATATTCCAGCTTATCCCTTTTACATATACATATTCCAGCTTATTCCTTTTACATATGCATATTCCAGCTGGTATTCAAGCAGGTGAGGATTTGGTGTTAACTCATAGGCCTCTTTCACACAAACGATCCGTGGACCTCCATGGAGCGTCGGATGTCAGTGGTGACAAGTCCGCTGACATCCGACACGCTCCGATCCGAAAAAAATGTGACTGAGGAAAAACCTACTTTTCCATTCATCTGCGGATCGGATCGGGTGACGACGGACTCTGTGGTCCGTCGTCATCCAATCTCCTATAGGGGAGAGCGGCGCTCTGACAGGTCCGTCCCTGCACAGTGTGCAGAGACGGACCTGTCATCTTCCTGCTCAGCAGGGATTGAGGGAGCGATCCCCGCTGAGCAAGTGGATGTCCATGGGGCTGATCATCACGGATCCATCCCGTGTGAAAGAGGCCTTAGAATTTATGTAATACGATACTGTTTTTTTATGAATTTTATGGTTTTCTGAACCACCCAAGCATGCAAAGTATTACTTGTTGTACAGCCTGTTTTTGCTTGCTGAGGCTGTGTTGTAACTGGCAATAGTTGTTGACTGTGCTGTTGCTGGGTTTACTGGGGTCAGCAAGCTTTGAAACCCCCATATTTGTGATTTGATGTGCAATGCACTAAAAGTGGGGCTTCAAATGTACCTAATGACACGTGATAATGTTCATCCAGTCCTGAGACCTACTCCCAATTGTCCTGGATTTCGAAGGGACTGTCCCCGATTTGGAACAAAGTCCCTCTGTCCCTCTTTCCTCCTCATTTGTCCCTCATTTTGGTCTATAGTTGTATATAAAATGCACATTTTATGTGTTTCCCAGTGCTGAACCTTTCGTCTAGATTCTAAATTGCTGCATTTTTTAATTTAAAAAGCCAATATAAAGGAATAGTAGTGGTAAAAAAAGCACTTGTGAGTTTAATAATTTTTTGGTATAATTCTCCTTTAACTACTCAAGCTCCAGAAGGTTTTAACCCCTTCCTGACCAGGACATTTTTTGTGATGTGTTATTTTAACTGACAATTGATTGGTTGTGCAACGCTGTACCCAAATACACCCCCCCCCCCCACAAAGAGAGCTTTCTTTTGGTGGTATTTGACCACCCCAGCTGTTTATATATTTTGCGCTATAAACAAAAAAAGGCTGTCAACAACATAAAATCCAATTTCTTCATCAAGTTAGGCCAATATGTATGTATTCTGCTACATATTTTTGGTAAAAATATCAGTGGCTTATAGTGGGACTGTGATATTGCAGCAGACAAATCAGAAACCTAAATGACACTTTTAACATTTTTTGGGGACCAGTGACACTAATACAGTGATCAGTGCTAAAACTTATGCGCTGTCCCTGTGCTATTGACACTGGATGAGAAGGAGTTAACATTAGGAGCGATCAAAGGGTTAACTTTGTGCCTAGGTTGTGTTTATTAACTGTGGGGGAGGTGCATTGACTAGGGGAAGGAAGAGATGCATGTTCCCTCTTATGAGAAACACAGAATCAGTACCTTCCCCTCTGACAGAACGACAATCTGCCTTGTTTACACAGGCAGACTGCCATCATGCTTGCATCCTAAATGATCGGCGGGTCCCCGCAGACATTGAGTCTGTCGCACCTGCTGATTTGCTCCCACTGTGTCCAATCACCGGTGGCACACACCCCAGACCTGGAATTGTCAGTACGTGATCTAGCACAGAACGGTCGCCCTGCCACAGTAAATATACGCTAAGTGGTTAAGGGGGTGTGTCATATGCCTACATACTTTTGTTAATAAGTGTCCCTCGTTACCATCTCAAAAAGTTGGGAGGTGTGCACCTAGACCTCATGAGCATAAGCTTATGAATGTGTGCTTCAAATATGCTTCCAGAAGTTGGCATGACTCTAATCTTGAGTATTTATGCATGTATTTATGTACGTATTCATTTACGTTTTCCACATATATGGTGTTTAGAAACGCATGAGCTTAAACACATTTTATTGGCTAGAATATTAATTTATTCTAGCTACTACAATAAATGTACAGTTATACATGCATGTTTTTGAATATTTATTCAGGTTCGGATGTGTTTCTGCTTTTACACACTTAAATGATGCTCATATGCTCTCCAAACACTCTCCAAACGCAGCTGAGGGGCATTTTTCATGCCCCTGAATGCTGGGCACAAATATGCACATAAACACCTGCACATGCATGGCCACATTAAATATCATTCTGCTGCATTCATGGGCATAAAAAATGTCAGACGCCTCTAATGCCCCGTACACACGAGCGGACTTTTCGACATCCAAACTCCGACGGACTGAGTCCGTCAGACTATCCGATCGTGTGTGGGCTGCAACGGACTTTAGCTTCGCTAAAGTCTGACGGACTTTAGAAATGAAGCATGCTTCAAATTTTCCCGACGGAACTCCGCCGGACCCGGTCCCCTTTGAAAAATTCGCTCGTGTGTGTGCTACTCCGACGGACTAAAACCGACGCTAGGGCAGCTATTGGCTACTGTCTATGAACTTCCTACGTCGAATCCAGTCGTACGTCATCACGTTTGACTCCGTCGGAGTTTGGTGTGATGGTGTGTGGTCAAGTCCGTTCGGTCGAAAAGTCCGCCAGAACTCCGTCGGAACTCCGTCGGAACTCCGGCGGAACTCCTTTGGAGGTCTGTCAGACTTAATCCCTCTCGTGTGTACGGGGCATTACAGTGCCATTTTTTCTGCCCATGTGAATGAGGCCTTAAGCCCCGTACACACGAGAGGACTTATGTCCGACAGACTTCCGAAGGAGTTCTGCCGGAGTTCCGACAGAGTTCTGACGGACTTTTCGACTGAGCGGACTTGGCCACACACAATCACACTAAACTCCGACGGATTCGAACGTGATGACGTACGACTGGATTTGAATAAGGAAGTTCATAGCCAGTAGCCAATAGCTGCCCTAGCGTCGGTTTTAGTCCGTCGGAATAGCATACACACAAGCAAATTTTTCGAAGGGACCGGGTCCGGCGGAGTTCCGTCGGAAAAATTTGAAGCATGTTCCATATTCTAAAGTCCGTCAAACTTTGGTGAATCAAAAGTCCGTTGCAGCCCACACACGATCGAATAGTCTGACGGAATCAGTCCGTCGGACTTTGGATGTTGAAAAGTCCGCTCGTGTGTACGGGGCATAAGAGTTGATTGAGGAACATTCTGTCTGTCTGAAGGTCATCCCCAATGCTCTCTAGCAGAAACTTCATGAGCACTATAAAACCCCTCATAAATCAGTCCTTTAAAGAAGGGATTGTTCCGGGCGCCCTCAAACAAGGCATCGTCAAACTCCTGCTAAAGAAACCTATCCTCGACCCTCAGGACCCAACAACCGCAGGACGATAAAGGAAAAAAATACAAAAAAATGATCTTAATAAAAAGAGTCCACTTTTCATATCTAGCAGCTCTTTATCACTTTTCCTCTAAGTGACACTTTCATTTCCTTTCTGGGTTTTCAGAAGTGGTGCTTAATGGAAATTAAACAGTTCTTATAGTGGTTGATAGATAGACAGCTTCCACCAAACAATTCACTGCTCGTGGTTCAGGAATTCCCCTTTGGGGATACACTCACCAAAATGCCAGAGAAAATGAGCCTTCAATAAACCAGTAAATAAATCATCATTCACAAGAGAACTTCTCCTTAGCCACTAGATGTCACTGTTGTTGGGATAGGGCTCCAGTGTACCATATAAAAGGAACAGAATGTGGAAGCATAGCGTAATTCTGTTTTACACCTTTATTAGTAAAAAAGGCCCCCCAATACAAAATAAGCGTACCAGATTTAAATATTCAAACAGCGTTAAAAATAAATAGTACTGTGCCTTTATCCAGATCCCGGTTACCGGAAGAGAAACAGGCATTCGCTGTGTACACCAGCGAGCTGCTTCCTGCTTCCACAGGACGATAACACGCCTCAACACCATCTCCAAGATCATGGAGAAAGCGGTAGCGCAACAGATACAACACCACCTGGATACACACAAACTCCTGTACCCACTGCAATCAGGCTTCCGCCCGGGCCATGGAACAGAAGCAGCACTCCTCAAGATATGGGACGATGCCCTCGAAGCAGCAGATGACAGAGAATCATGTCTCCTGGTACTGTTGCTACAGCGTTTGATACAGTGGACCAAAATACTCTACTCACCCGCCTCACAGATGTAGCAGGAGTCACAGGCTCAGATCTTCAATGGTTCGCATCCTTCCTAGGAAATCGTTCACAGACAGTGAAACTAGGAGAATTCACCTCTGAATCCCAGGCAGTTTCCTGCGGAGTCCCTCAAGGATCGCCCTTGTTGCCAGTGCTCTTCAACATGTACATCCGCCCACTCCTCAAAATCATCTGATTATCTGATCTCTGCTTCCACTCGTACGCTGACGACACACAACTTTACTTTTGTATCACCAGACAAAGAGACCATCATCAGCAACTAGAAAATTGCCTCACTTTGATAGAAGACTGGATGACCACTAACTCGCTCAAACTCAACAAATCTAAAACAGAGCTTCTTATCCTACACGCAAACCATAATTCCCGAACCAAGATCCCTTGGACACTACCCACCCCCTGGACACTACCCACCATCTTTGGGCAGACCATCTCCCCAAAGACCAAGGCCAAGAGTCTCGGGTCACTTTTGACTCACAAATGTCAATGGATGTTCAAATAGGAGCAGTAGTCAGTGGTTCTCACCATCTGCTCTGCCTGCTACACAGACTCATCCCGTTCATCCCAAAGAATAACAAAGCAGTGGTAGTTGGAACAGTCATTCATTCACGACTTGACTATGCAAACTCCCTTTACATAGGATTACCCCATAGGATTACCCCAATATCAACTTGCCCGCTTACAACTTATCCAAAACACTGTGGCAAGGCTAATAACAGGAAAAAAACCCTGGGAATCAATCTCCCATTCCCTGAGGAGCCTACAATGGCTAACTGTAAAGAATCGGATCACATTCAAGACCCTCTGCCTCACCCACAAATGCATGCATGGAGACGCTCCTTAATACCTACTCGAGAAAATAAAACACTACACACCCAACCGCAGTCTTCGATCATCTAACCAAAACCTCCTCCTTGTTCCCAAATCCCGGTACAAATCAAAGGGTAAACGGAACTCTCTACCAACTAACATCTGCTTGGAAGAAAACCACCAGGTCTTCAGGAAAAAAACTCAAGACCTTCCTCTTCTAGAAGCTGGACAACAAAGTTCATCACAGCGCCTTGAGGTGATTTAGTTCGCGTTGTGCGCTATACAAATTATTCATTCATTCATTCATTCAGCAGGATGGAATTTTCCTGCTGATCACTATTGTTTGCACTCAAAATAGGTGGTCATTCTATTGAAATAGGCAGATATATTAGAAGAGAAACCATTTATGTCTGCAGAGGGCTTATAGGCACAATAACAATCTAATCACTAGATTAAAATATATCAAACAGGGTTCAGATGCACTTTAAAGTGACTGAGCCTTGCTTATGCAGCATAAAATCTTGTGTACCCATATAAATGACAACTTGGCGCTCACATAAATCTGAAGACTCGCTCCCTTTCTCACCCATGTGACTAGGTTTGGTGCCTAAGTGGCCAATCGCAGAGCACCAGCCCTGTCACATGGGAGCAAAGGAGCGATTCACATGCTCTGCATACTATGTTACACACGACTGGACTTTCCAGCAGACTAGGTCCGACAGTGTTCCCGACGGGCTTTCGCCGGAGTTCTAAAGGACTTTCTGAATGAACAGACTTGGCCACACACGAACGGACTGAGTCCGTTCAAAAGTCTGTTCATTTTGAATGTGAAGACATAAATGGTTTTCCCGATTTTAGTCCGTCGGACCTGAGTCTGTCAGATAGATTTGAAACATGTTATATTTCTAGGTCCGTCTGATTTTTTTCCCAAAAACTATCGGATTATACCGCACACTATCAGATTGTCCGATGGACTAATCCCTACGGACCTAGTCTGCCGGAAAGTCCGGTCGTGTGTACGCGGCATAAGAATACCGCTACCCATCAGAAAATGTGACGGAAGTGACATTCTGAGCAGAAAACGCTTACTGCACTTGCGCCATGCATTCCAACATGGCCAATATGCATTCCAATAGGTCCCTCTCAAGGTCCAGGAGCGTGACTCCTTGTAAGCCCCTTGGAGCTGGGGCTCACCTGGTGGATGTGAGGGGGATACATGTAAACTTTGGGATCATTGAATCTACTTCCTTTCTTTTAAATATCTGGTTATAGGACACATGCCCACTTCTCCATGATCTGAAGGGTAAATATACCACCATACATATGGAAATATATTTTACACCAAATGAAATCTGTAATTTTTGTTAAGGATGATGGTTGCATATGTGTCATTAACCAGAGCTCATATTTTAAACTCACTGTGAATTTGAAATTACTTTTTGATAAATAAAAGATTTTATTTCAACAATTTTTCTAAAATTTATTCAGGTGCTAAAAAAACCCTTGGGGAACTGCTCCATTTTTGCTGCGTTCCAATAGATTTCCTAATCTTCTTACACCCAAGCAAGTCTTTAATTTCACACTTATTTTAGCAATAAACTCACTTTATAACCTGGAATACAGTATTTTTAAATGTGTGACCCTGTTTTGATGTTGCATTTGAAAAGCAGCGACAAGCCTGCAGGCAGTAGGTGGAGACAGCCATCTTGGTACACCTCACACTGCTCGGCGCCAAACTGATTATATACTGAAAAAGACTATTTCACTCGGTCACAGTGAAATAGTCTATTTATGTATAGAAGGTGAGTTTGCTGCTAAAATAAGTGTGAAATTGAAGACTGGATGTAAGACTTCTGGTTCTGTCAGATTAGGAAATCTATTGAAATGCACAGCAGCCATGTTGGAACGCAAAATGCATGCGCAATAAGTAATTTTGTTCCCAACATCACTTCCATTGCATTTTCTGATGGGTAGCGGTATTCTGATAGAACACTGGATATTTTTCTTTACCTCTGGGGGCTGAACGGAGTATCTAGGAAGTGAAGGAAGGTGAGAACAGCAGATAAGTACATTTTTTGCTTTACCAGGCATGGTTATATCAAAAGTTCACTTTACGCCAGTGGTCCAGATAGTGCCAGGAAAGCCATTTGAGATCTACTGTGTGTTACAGAACTATTAAAGATGAACTCCAAGAATTTTATTTTTTGAACACATACATTAGACCAGTTTGGCTTTGTTTAAGTATACAGTATATATCTGATAAGCGTACGGAGTTTATAGCCAAGGCCACTAATAGACAATACTCTATTAAGGATCTGATCCCTTGTTCCACAGTGGGAGTGGTTTATATGCTCGAGTGCAACTGTGGTTTACAATACATAGGGAGGACATCTAGGCCCCTACATGTGCGCATAGGTGAGCATGTAAATAACATTAAAAAGGGGTTAGTAACACATAATGGGGGTCATTTACTATAGTGCCGCAGTGCCAATTACCCTGAATTAGCACTAATCGCGGTAATTAGCGCTAATTACTGCTAAAACGGTATTCACTATATCGCTGGTGAGAAAATACTTCTAAAATCGAATTTACTATAGTTCCCTGAAACCAAATAGCGCCCAAACTCTTACTGTGCTAAAACCTGGAAAACTGCACATGGAAATATTGTTTAGAGCATAATATAATTGCCTAAATATAACTGACATATGCAGTGAATTATTTAAAGATAATCTGCTTTTAAACTTTGTGAAAAAGTGATTTATACACTGAAATATCTTTAACAGTCTGAGAAGAGATAAATTCCCCGTTTTTTGTACAACTAGGTGCCAACACAAATGAGCATGCTCAGACCTGCAAATAGCTCTAATTTTAGCTCCAGTGTCTGTGACAGACCTAGCCAGGACAGAGGCTTTTGGAGGGGACTGAATGCCAGCCTTGTGATAATTCAGCCAAAAGTTGTTCTATCGGGTTGAGGTCAGGACTCAGCTAGTCAAGTTCCTCCAAACTCACTCATCTATGTCTTTATGGAACTTGACTGGCCAGGGGATGAATTAGAGCGGAGACTGTAAGCCAGGCCTTCTCGTCCAACATCAGCGCCTGACCTCACAAATGCACTTGAAAGAATGGTCAAACATTCCCATAGACACACTCCTAAACCTTGTAGACAGCCTTCCCAAAAGAGTTGAAGCTGTTATAGCTGCAAAGGGTGAGCCAAATAATTTTGGAACCCTACAAAATAAGACTGGGATACCATTACAGTTCATGTGCATTTAAAGACAGGCATCCCAATACTTAGGCTAATATATTATATATTCTTTGTGACACTGAGCATGGCTAGGGACATAGGGCTGGTTCACACCACAGAGATGCAGAGAACATGTGTGAGGCTGCCTGCTGGCTAAGAGGGTAGCAATTCTGTCTGAAAGCACTGGGGTTGTTGTTTCAATTCCCCAACATACTAATGCTTGTGTTTTAGTTTATATGTTCTCCCTGTGTGGGTTTCTCACCACAATCCAAAGACATGCTGGCATTTTATTTGTCTCCTGTCGAAATAGTCTCTAATGTAAGAAAGTTTGTTTTTGACTTTAGATTGAAAGCTCATTGCAGTCAGGGACTGATGTTAATGTTAGCACTAATCATGCCCAGGGACTTGGACATTGAAAATTGTAGGGTTTACACTGCACAGGTGCATATGGTTAGAAAACTGTTGCTTTGTTTATGTGCATTCAAATAGACTTTAATCTTTGGTCTGTAGTTGGATATTTGATGCACATAGCCAAGGGCTAACACAGTTGCAAATAGTACTATGTGTTCCTGCCCATCAGGTGCAATCACTTTAGACAGAAGAGACAGATTGAAAGATACTGGTGGGTGTGTACTTCTATTCTTTCTCCTTCTGAGAAGGCCAGGTCTTTGGCTGTGGAGAAGGAATGATATTGTGGCTATTGACAAATGCCCAACTAGGGCTGTTTGCTGAAATTCTTGTGCATTTTTTCAACCAAAAGTGAGTTTATGTGGCCATTCTGTCAATGTTGTGTGTGTGTATTGTTCCTGTCTGACCATGCTAAATGGTTTGGTAGCATGTGCTGACCTTCTACTCTTTGATCTCATTGCTTAATCATGTACACAGAAATGCAGCTTCCAGAAGAATATGGTCACCAATGCATGTATGTGTGGATTTGTGGGGTGGTGGGTGTTATATGTTGAACATTTTTTTTATATTGTGTTGGAATGATTTGTAAGAATAATGACTTTTAAGTATGTTTGTTTGCAGATAAAAATGTGATGTGTTGCCACTGAAAGTAAAGCTGTGTCCGCTCTAAGATTTAGACAAATTTTAGATTGTAATCCAAATATGGCACTGTATATCCTGTAGACATTTTTTTTAAACTAGTAAATTAATGTATATATTTTTTTTTCTGCTGGCAAAATAAAATTGCATTATTGAGCATGTTGGTTGTGTTTTTTTTTTCTTTTCTTTGGAGTATAGTAGGGCCTTATTCATGTCAGTAAGTCTAGCGTCAGATAGCGCCTGCTACCAGGCCTGATATTGATCCTCAGTTTGGTTAGAAGCGTAGTCAGCTCCTGAAGCCTCTCCTCCAATGCCCAATAGCCAGAGAGTCTCCACAGGTGGGACCCAGAGGGAACAGTCAATACTAAAGATAGGCATAATGGAGCGTGATCAGAGATCCCTCTGGGAAGCACCCAGATATCCTGGACACACTGTAGGGTCGGTTTGAAACCAAAAACCAAGTCAGTTCTAGGCAATGTTTTGTAGGTTGAGGAGTGGCAGGTATTCTCTCTCTTGGTCGGGTGCGTGTGTCTCCATACGTCCGTAATGTGTCCGCCCATTGCCGGAGGAGAGGAGAGTCACAAGTTGACGCTCCCATCTTGTCCACATCAGAGTTCAGGATCGTATTGAAATCACCTAGCAGAAACACTAAGCTGGTATCCAATTGGACTACATCCTGCATAATTTCATGTAGGATATGTACTGAGGCCGATGGAGGGAGATATAACCCAACCAGTACAATATCCCTATCATAGATGGTAGCGTGTACTAAAACATATCTGCCCTCTTTGTCAGTCCTAACAGCTATGGGTTGAAAGGGCAAGGATTTCTGAACCAGGATGCTGACCCCACGAGCATAGGTAGAGTAGGTGGTGTGGTAACTGAGCCCCACCCATGGTTTTTTAACCACTTTCAAACCGGACCATTTTGCTGGCTTAAGACCAGACCACTTTTTATGATTCGGCACTGCGTTGCTTTAACTGACAATTGCGCGGTCGTGCAACGTGGCTCCCAAAAAAGATTGATGTCCTTATTTTCCCCACAAACAGAGCTTTCTTTTGGTGGTATTTGATCACCCCTGCGGTTTTTATTTTTTGCGCTACAAACAAAAAAAGAGCGACAATTTTGGAAAAATTTATTATTTTTTACCTTTTGCTATAATAAATATCCCCCAAAAATATATAAAAAAACTATTTTTTCCTCAGTTTAGGCTGCTACGTATTCTTCTACATATTTTTGGTAAAAAAAAATCACAATAAGCGACTATTGATTGGTTTGCGCAAAATTTATAGCGTTTACAAAATAGGGGATAGTTTTATGGAATTTTTATTAATATTTTTTTTTTTTACTAGTAATGGCAGCGAACAGCGATTTTTAGTGTGACTGCGACATTATGGCAGACACATCGGACAATTTTGACACATTTTTGAGACCAGTACAAATGCAGTGATTCCTGTGTAAATGACACTGGCAGTGAAGGGCTTAACCAGGGGGTGGCAGTGTAGGGGTTAAGTGTGTCCTAGGGGCGTGTTACTTACTGTGGGCAGCATGGCTGTGTTTTAGTGAACACTGATCTCTGCTCCAATCAGTGTCACTTGTTGCTAGGCAGAACGGGGAGATGCTTTTACTTCCACATCTCCCCGTTCAGCCTCCACGTGAGACGATCGCGGCTATCCAGCGACAATCAAGTCCGCGGGACCCACGACCGGACTCACGGGGGTCCTGACCGGCACGCGCGATGGCACGGCGGCATTCTTAAAGGGATGTACCTGTATGCCCATATGCCTGTCTGTGCCATTCTTCTGACATACATGCTGGTCGGGAAGTGGTTAAGGGAGATTGTTTTGTGGCCCTGAAGGTGAGTCTCTTGGAGGATACAGATATGGGGATTATGTTTCTGTAAGAAAGAAGCGGAACACCAGGGAGCGCTTAACTGCTGAGTTCAGTCCCCGGACATTCCATGAAATCAAATTCATTTGAGTCATTGAGAGTATGTGGGGGGAATCTATACAGGGTGTGAGGCTCTGGGAGCAGCATCCCGTCCCCAAGCATGATAGTCTCTGCAATACATAGGACACTGCACCATCTTTTCTTGAATATAGACAACTGAAGGCACCTATAGTGACAAAAAACACCTTAAACATTACCAACATAATCACTAACCCTCCCTCCTCCCCGCATCCCAAACCCCAACCTAGGAAGGCTTAGAATCCCAAACATTAGATACCCAATACTAGGGGGCGTGTACCAGTGGGTATATGTACACACTAAGGGGAGAGTGGCCGTATAACTCGGGAGTAGCTCCACCGCCTATGCAGGAGATTATGAACATATATATTAGGTTTGATCTATATCTAGCTAGAGTGCAACATGATAAAAGTAAGTCACATTCCCTTTACGTATATAAACCAGGGGAAGCTAACAAAGGAAAAGACCCAAAGATCACCCCCCCCCCCCAGTTACCATCATAGTAGAATGTTAGTGTGGGATAGGCAGTCTGTAGTAGCAGTTCACAGTCTGTGCAGGAAGAGTGAGCTACAGTACCCTTAACCTTCCACTAGAGTCCACCAATGGATCATGAAGTAGCTCAGGGAAGTCCTTTCAGGTCGGTTACTTTACAGCAGGAGGAGTGAGTCTCTGTGCAGGTAGAAAATCAAAGCATGTCACAAACTTTGCAACCAGGAATGTCCTGCAACATATCCACAGGGCCATTGGGCACAATGCAGACATCCTGAGTGGTCATGGCAGCACAAGTTCACCTGGTCTGGCCAGGGGCACATCTCTTAAAACGTTGCAAACAAGTCAGGCACAATAGGTGCAACAAAAGTGGAACACAGTCGCCCGAAAATCACCCCAGAATTCCCATGTTGATGGGGACAAGGGTATCGGGATATCGTGGTATCAGGAGAAGTAGGCGTGGCGGGAGAGACGGCGACAGAGAATGGCGGCAAGAGAGAAATCACCAGGAGAAATGTAAAAGGAAATATAAAGGAATATTAAATTTTTGCTTCACTTTAACCACTTAACAACTGGCCCATAGCCGGATGATGGCTACAGGGTGGTTGCTTAACTCTGGGAGGCCATCATATGACGTCCCCTGGGGCGAGCACTCGAGAGCATCCGACGGTATCACGGATCACGGTAAATGGCTGCTCATCACGTGATCGCTCCGTCAAATGATCACTTGTAAACAAATCGGTGTCATGTTGTGATGCCGGTTCCTCCCTCCCCTCTCTGTACCGATGGGTACAGTGGAGGGGGACAGATCGGTGTCAGCAGCGCTGTGGGCGTCATTCAGGCATCATTCAGATATCAGCTTTTTCAGCCGGCGATTCCCTACACCATAAGAACAATCATAGCTGCTATTCCTCTGCTTGATCCTTCTTACAGGAGGTGAGAGGGGATGTCCCCCCCCCCGCCACCCTCCGGTGCTTCTAACGCCTCGCCAATACAATCATATTTCAGACTTCCCAGCCTAGTGGTGAGATGTGGGGTCATATTTGACCCCATATCTCACTGTAAAGAGGACCTGTCATGCCATATTCCTATTACAAGGGATGTTTACATTCCTTGTAATAGGAATAAAAGTGATCAAAAATTTTTTTGGGGGGGGGAAAGATGTCAAACTAAAATAAATAAAGTAAAATGAACAATAAAAAAAATAAAAATTGAAGCGCCCCTGTCCCCATGTGCTCACATGCAGAACCGAACGCATACGTAAGTCCCGCCCACATATGAAAACGGTGTTCAAACCACTCGTGAGGTATCGCTGCAAATGTTGGAGCGAGAGCAATAATTTTGACCCTAGACCTCCTCTGTAACTCAAAACATGTAACCAGTATATAATGTTTTGGGGTTCTATATAATTTTCTAGCAATTAAATGATGATTTTTACATGTAGGAGAGAAATGGCAGAATTGGCCTGGGTGCTCCAGAACGCCTGATGGTGCTCCCTGCATGTTGGGCCTCTGTATGTGGCCATGCTGTGTAAAAGTCTCACACATGTGGTATCGCCATACTCAGGAGTAATAGCAGAATGTCTTTTGGGTTGTAATTTGTGGTATGCATATGCTGTGTGTGAGAAATAACCTGATAATATGACAATTTTGTGAAAAAAAAAAAGGAAAAAAAATCTTGATTTTGCAAAGAATTGTGGGAAAAAATGACAACTTCAAAAAACTCATTATGCCTCTTGCTAAATACCTTGGAATGTCTTCTTTCCAAAAAAAAATGGTCATTTGGGGGGTATTTGTACTTTTCTGGCATGTTAGGGTCTCAAGAATTGAAATAGGCTGTCAGTACTTCAGGTGTGATCAATTTTCAGATATTGGCACCATAACTTGTGGACTCTATAACTTTCACAAAGAACAAATAATATCCACCAATTTGTACTCATTTTTACCAAAGATATGTAGTGGTATAAATTTTGGCCAAAATGTATGAAGAAAAATGACTAATCTGCTAAATTTTATAACAGAAACGAAGAAAAAATATTTTTTTACAGAATTTTCTGTGTTTTTTTCTTTTATAGCACAAAAAATAAAAAGCCCAGCGGTGATTAACTACCACCAAAAGAAAGCTCTATTTGTGTGAAAAAAAGGACAAAAAATTCATATGAGTACAGTGTTGCATGACTGAGTAATTGTCATTAAAAATGTGAGAGCACCGAAAGCTGAAAATTGGTCTGGTTATTAGGCTGGGTTCACACCGCTGCGGCTGGGAGACCCGGAGACATCTGATCTCTGTGCGATGCGAGTTCAGCCATACAGATAGTATGGCTGAATTCGCATCGCACCCGCTCCAAACTCTCACAGGACCCTTTTTTTTTGTCCGCAGCAGAATCGGATCGCATGGGTGTTCACACCATGCGATCCGATTCCTGTCCGAGTTTGCAGATCACACTGCGATATGTGAACTGATCTGGGGGTGTCATTAAGGTTTCACTGACACTCCCAGCAGTCCGCATGGGGCAGTGTGAACTGCCGGCGGGAGGCATGCGATGCGGGAACCCGCTGCGGATTCGCGGCGTTCCCGCATCGCTTCAGTGTGAACCCAGCCTTAAGGGTGTTTAAGTGCCCAGTGGTCAAGTGGTTAAGCATTATAAAAATCACTGCTCCTGAAAAAAAATTCAGTTTTTAAAACTTTTTTTGCATTCATACATGTCCCCTGGGGCAGGACTGGGTCCTTATACACTTTTATGGCAACAACTTGCATATAAGCCTTTAAAATTAGCACTTTTGATTTTTCATGTTCGTGTCCCATAGACTTTAACCACTTCGCGCCCGTGCTATAGCCAAAAGATGGCTACAGCGCGGATGCTATCTGCCGGGAGTCCGTCCCTGGACGTCCTCCTGTTTATTTCCCTTCTGCGCGCCGCCGTGGGCGCGCATCGGGAAAGTTCTGTGCTGGCCGTGTCCCCCGGACACAGCCAGTCACAGATCGCTCTTAAACGGCCAATCACAGCGGGCGTTTACATCGCGATCGGCGTGCCCAATGAGAGATGATCTCATATGTAAACATATGAGATCATCTCTCATCACTGGCTCTCCCTCCTCACACAGACAGCGTGTGAGGAGGGAGAGATGAACCACTGTGAGATCCCACAGCGGTTAGTGTAAAAAAAAGGAAAATAAAGTGCCCATCTGTCCCCATTGCCACCTGTCCCCATTGCCATCTGTCCCCACTGCCCCCACTGTCATCTGCCCCCACTGCCACCTGTCAGTGCCATCTTCCCCCACTGCCACCTGTCATCAGTGCCATCTGTCCCCAGTGCCTCCTGTCATCAGTGCCATCTGTCCCCAGTGCCACCTGTCATCAGTGCCACCTGTCATCAGTGCCACATGTCATCAGTGCCATCAGTGCCACATAGTGCCATCTGTTATCAGTGGCACGTATCATCAGTGCCACATAGTGCCATCTGTCATCAGTGCCATATCAGTGTCACATGTCATCAGTGCCACATATTAGTGCCATCTGTCATCAGTGTCACCTGTCAGAGTCACGTGTCATCAATGCCAGGTATCAGTGCCATCTGTCATCAGTGTCACGTGTCATCAGTGCCACGTATTAGTGCCATCTGTCATCAGTGCCACGTATTAGTGCCACGTGTCATCAGTGCCACGTATAAGTGCCACCTGTCATCAGTGCCACATATTAGTGTCATCTGTCAGTGTCACGTGTCATCAGTGCCATGTATTAGTGGCATCTGTCATCAGTGCCATGTATCAGTGCCACGTATCAGTGCCATCTGTCATCAGTGCCACATCTGTGTCACGTGTCATTGTCCTGGTGCTCCAGGACCTTCAAAAGTGTGATAGGTAGTCAACAAGTTAAATGTGTAATTTATGCTCCTAGAAAATGTGACGGCGCTCCCTGCATGTTGGGCCTCTCTATGTGGCTAGGCTGTGGAAAAGTCCCACACATGTGGTAACATAATACTCAGGAGGAGTAGCAGAATTTATTTTGGGGAATTATTTGTGGTATACACATGCCACGTGAGAGAAATAACCTATTACAATGTAATTTTTGTGGAAAAAATTAAAATAAAATAAAAAATCTTAATTTTTCAAAGAATTGTGGGAAAAAATTACAACATCAAAAAGCTTACAATGCCTCTTACTAAATACCTTGGAATGTCTACTTTCAAAAAAGGGGTCATTTGGGGGGTATTTTTACTTTCCTGGCTTGTTCGGGTCACAAGAAATGAGATAGGCCACCAGTACATCAGATGTGATCAATTTTGTATGTTTTGCACCACAGCTTGTGGACTCTCTAACTTTCACAAAGACCAAATAATATCCACTAATTTGGGTTATTTTTACCAAAGATATGTAGCAGTATAAATTGTGGCAAAAATGTATGAAGAAAATTAATAATTTGAAAATTTTTATCACAGAAACAAAGAAAAATTCGTTTTTTTTCAAAATTTTCGGCCTTTTTTCATTTATAGCGCAAAAAATAAAAAACCCAGAGGTGATCAAATACCAATAAAAAGCTCTATTTGTGGGAAAAAAAAGGACAAAAATTTCATTTGGGTACAGTGTTGCATGACTGAGTAATTGTCATTCAAATTGTGAGAGCACCAAAAGCTGAAAATTGGTCTGGGCAGGAGGGGTGTTTAAGTGCCCAGTAGGCAAGTGGTTAACAATGTTCACACACATTTTTGCCCTCTTCGCAAGTTCTGGTGCAAATAAATATAATTAATATTAAAAAATTAAACCGTGAATTGAACATTAATAATAAAATCATCTCCTAAAAACATACATTGTACTCAGCAGCAAAATTAGCAAATGCATGTCAGTTTGGTTTATGCCATAATTTTAACTATTCAAATGCATGCAATGGTATGTAATTATTAAATATTATGGTGTGGAATTTAAAAAAAAACAGCTTCGGATCTGGTATGGACTTAAGGGAAATTCCATGCCAAAATGTAAAAAAAAAAAAATGGCGTAGGGGTCCCCCCTTTAGGTCTGGTATGGATATTAAGGGGGGCCCTGCACCAATTTTTTTTTTTTAAATGGCGTGGGAGCCCCCCCAAAATCCATACCAGACCCTTATCCAAGCATTTCACTGCTTTTTTTGGTGAATGTGTAGGGGTAAAATGTACCCGATACCCATTTACATGGGGGGGCTGGATCTGGGGGCCCTCTTGTTAAAGGGGCTTCCAGATTCCGATAAGCCCCCACCCACAGACCAGACAAGGACCTCATCCCCACAACCCTTGCCCAGTGGTTGTGGGGATGAGACCCTTGTCCCCATCAACATAGACAATACTTTATTAAGTTCCACAGTGGGCATGGTTTACATGCTCAAGTTCAACTGTGGTTTACAATACATAAGAAGGACGTCTAGGCCCCTACATGTGCGCATAGATGAGCATGTAAATAATATTAAAAAAGGGGTTAGTAACACATAATGTGTCCAAAATTTTTTGTTTATGTCATAATAGGGACCCGAGGGGCTTAACATTTTGGAGCGTTGAGAGGGATAAAAAGCACTGGGGGGAAGGAATTTTATAAAACAATTGAGCAGAGGAGAATCGTATTGGATATTTGAGACCAAAGTTTTATGTGCCATTGGGTTTGAATGTTGAATTTGATCTAAACTGTTTTAAATCTGATTGTTTTTTTTAAGTAATATTTTATATAATTTATATACCAGATGATGGCCGTGGATGATTTTATTATTAATTTTCAATTCATGGTTGAATTTTTTAATATTAATTGTATTTATTTGCTGCTATTGTATTGGGGATATCCAAGTTTTCCAAATTTTCTCTTGCACTTACCCTGGCAATTATATAATAAATGTTTTCAAATGCTTACAAATCACTTCCTGGTGAATTTCTGTGAGTGGGCTGATTCCATGGTAACATGTACACAAAGGAGGGAACCTTCAGGCTGAGCCAGAAGTGGATGTTTATTCCTTGTAGGTGATTATATGATGCACTGTGAGTATCCCAAAATATGGCATTGACCTAGAAGTATAAATATGCGGGGAGGCAATGTGATTCCTTACCCGCAGACAAAGCCCTTGTACACACGGTCGGAGATTCCGACGGAATGTGTCCGATCTGACTATTTTGTCGGATATTCTGACTGTGTGTGGTCTACATCGGATTGTTTCCGTCGGAGTATCTGACGGACCAAGTTTTCCAACTTGTTGGTAAAATTTTCCGACAAAATGCTCCGATTGGACATACTCCGATCATGTGTAGAGAATTCTGATCGGACAAAGTGCCACGCATGCTCAGATCAAATTCCTACACCAAAGCTATTGGCTACTAGCGTGAACGTAGTCCCGTCGTAACGAAATAACGTCATCACGACGGATTTTCCGACAACTTTGTCGGACTGTTTGTATGCAACAGTTTCGGACAATATCCGATGGATTTGGTTGTCGGAATCTCCGACGTGTGTACAATGGCTAAGTCCCACCCACAGGATGTAACGCATACGGAATGGAAGAAATCACGTTACGTCACCCGCAGCCATTATCATGGTTATACTGAACACTTGTTTACCTGGCACTAGGTAGTAGTGCCATGTCTGTAAGCTTTATTCTGCAATTTTTTTATAAAATAAGGTTTATACAGAGAGCACTAGATATCGCCCTGTTACATGTGCTATAACCATTTGGAGATCCGGTATATTGCCATAAGGAGATCAGGATTTGGAATATCAGACTTACATCCTTGTCCCTGCTGGTGGTCACCTCATTCATCGATGAGGATATTTACCCTTTATGGGAAGCTGCAATTGACCCATCTGTTCATTCAGAGGGTCCACGTTTTGAGGTGAGCAACTAGTGAGATCAAAGGTGGAGGCTCTGCACATTGTCACCGTTAGGAATATACATCATGAGTGGTCACCACTTTGGGGAATCTAATATATGGACTATATAATTTTTTCTGTTTAGTTATTTATTGCTTTAGCGCTGCACTAATTTCTTTGGTTTATTGACCCTGAGTATTCAGCAGCTTTATTTACATCTTTCTTCTTTTGAGCAGAATATACATCACGAGTGGTCACCACTTTGGGGAATATAATATATGGACTACATTTATTTTTTCTGTTTAGTTATTTATTGCTTTAGCACTGAACTAATTTCTTTGGTTTACTGACCCTGAGTGTTCAGCAGCTTTATTTACATTTTTTTCTTAATTTGGATGGTAGTGCTGATTGATTTTCTGTATAATACCATTCATAGAATGCCTTGTAGTTTTTTATTTTTTATTTAATGAAAAGCATTCTCTGGATAAGGTGAAGAGAAGGGGCTGTGACATCACAATCTCCACCCCAACCAATCAGTCAGCTGGCAAGTTGTAGCAGCAGGATTCTGACCACTTGCGATGGATACATTCTTTTCTGGCTAGACAAATGAGATGTCACTACTTGCTAGCAGGTGAGATTTTTCAATATTCTTGGCCAGCAAAGGAGTGCCTCCATAGGGAAAAAAATGCCTCTCCTCCAAGATTTAGCACCAGAATTGCCCCTCGGACATGGCCCTCAAAAAAGGGGATTTTTTTATTTATTTAAGAAGACTTCCATATTTATGGATGATGCATTAATTAGACTGTACCCCCTCACCCCTGAAAACTCAAAGTTGTGCTCACGGTAATGGTAAGTTTAATTATATTAGAAAAATATAACAGTGCAGTTATGCATCCATAATAACATATAGCATTCAATGTAATACTTTATTCATGTTCACATAGCCGCATTGTGACCATGTAATATTACAAATAGTAATAAATATATTATACAGCAATATATCATACAAGCCACCCCTTGACTGGCTATGGTTTTGCCTGCAATACCAGTGTAGACCATCAGAGGCGTATTTTCAAGTAGGCAATATTTAATGTATATAAAATATATATAAAATTACGACACACAGTGATCACCAGGATCATCCTTCACACTGATTTCCCATTTGATTGCATCCCACTCCCTGGTTGAACGTCTTTATAAATCTTATACATGGCAAATGCTGGTACACTAGATCTAATTATCTTGAAGGTATAGTATTCTTGGAGTAGTACACTGCATTGATTTGTAGGCTTCAGTATTATAAAGTGGTGTCTAAGGAAGTACATCCTCTTGTGCTCGGTGGATATAGATGACACCACCATTCCAAGAACATGTAGCATCGTATCAATAGGAATAGACCTCTTGCATACCCAGTGAGTACACATCACTGTATTTCAGTCATAGGAATACACCTATTACAGCATGCCACCATATTGTATGTTAGTTAATTCTAGTCCAATAGTCCATGAACACTGCTTTCAATGAATGTAAACATATTGAAAATGAAACAAGGTAATTGGGATTATCCTTATACTCTCATATTGGAAACATCATAACTGCTGGTAGCGAATCTTCTTATGCAGTAGGTAATCTGAAGGAGAAAAGAAGGAGATTCACATTAGCAAATGTTGCACATTTCAGTCATCCTCAAATATCTAACCACTATTAGTAGTAATTGTAGTACTAGTAATTATAATTAAAGTGATATACATAATGGCATAATGACAAAAATTACATTGGAGTGAGTGCTTTCAATGGACATATTTTATTTACATGGTTTAAAAAATTGCTCTTAAGTGACTTATTTGCTAAAATAAAAATACAAACTATAGTGCAAACAAAATAATTAATATGCACCTCTCCCTCTGTCTGTAAATATAATATATATACAGTATGTATTCCATGACTATTAAGGTCACTTACCAAAAATCCAAGAGCCAATACTGACACTAAGGTAAGGATCACAGCAAGACATATGAGAATGATGCCCCAATCAGGAATGACGGCGGTTGATAATCCTGTAATCAATTGTAAAGAGTGAGATTGCATGTTTGGGAAGGTCAGCACCCTCAAAACTCTTATTCTTCAAAGACTGTGACAGCAGGATCTCTGAACATGAGTAGTAGGGTTTTGCATTACTGGTAACAAGGGAGCATGACTCTGTTACTGCAGAAACAGAGGTGGAAACTCCATTGATTAGGTCCCAGGGCTGGAAATCTTATAGCTATAAACAGTACTATAAACAAGACCCCCTTCTAAGTAAATATCAATTTAAAAAATACCTATTACTCAATTACTTTTTACTATCACTACTCATGTTTTTATTATTAGTATTCATAGTGACCATACCTGTGTCTGCAGTAATAGTTGAATTTGTAGTTTTTGTATTAGTGGTCACTGTTGAGGTTCCTCCAGCTGTTGAAAATTGACTCTTATTTACAGTTGCACTTGATGTCATAGTCGTTGAGGTTGTAGTGCTCGAACTGCTTGCCACTGAAGTTCTTGTTGTAGGACTGCTTGTAGAAGTAGTGCCTGAACTGCTTGCCACTGCAGTCCTTGATGTAGGACTGCTTGTAGAAGAAGTGCCTGGACTGCTTACCACTGAAGTTCTTGTTGTAGCACTGCTTGTAGAAGTAGTGCTTGAACTGGTTGTCACTAATGTACTTGTTGTAGGACTGCTTGTAGAAGTATTTGAACTGCTTACCACTGAAGTTCTTGTTGTAGGACTGCTTGTAGAAGTAGTGCCTGAACTGCTTGCCACTGAAGTTCTTGTTGTAGGAATACTTGTAGAAGAAGTGCCTGAACTGCTTGCCACTGCAGTTCTTGATGTAGGGCTGCTTGTAGAAGAAGTGCCTGAACTGCTTGCCACTGAAGTTCTTGTTGTAGCACTGCTTGTAGAAGTAGTGCTTGAACCAGTTGTCACGAATGTACTTGTTGTGGGACTGCTTGTAGAAGTATTTGAACTGCTTGCCACTGGAGTCCTTGTTGTAGGATTGCTTGTAGAAGTAGTGCTTGAACTGCTTGCCACTGATGTTCTTGTTGTAGAACTGTTTGTAGAAGCAGTGGTTGAACTGCTTGCCACTGAAGTTCTTGTTGTAGGACTGCTTGTAGAAGTAGTGCCTGAACTGCTTGCCACTGAAGTTCTTGTAGGAGTGCTTGTAGGAGAAGTGCCTGAACTGCTTGCAACTGCAGTCCTTGATGTAGGACTGCTTGTAGAAGAAGTGTCTGAACTGCTTGCCACTGCAGTTTTTGATGTAGGACTGATTGTAGAAGAAGTGCCTGAACTGCTTGCCACTGAAGTTCTTGTTGTAGCACTGCTTGCAGAAGTAGTGCTTGAACTGTTTGTCACTAATGTACTTGTAGGACTGCTTGTAGAAGTATTTGAACTGCTTGCCATGGAAGTTCTTGTTGTAGGAGTGCTTGTAGAAGAAATGCCTGAACTGCTTGCCACTGCAGTCCTTGATGTAGCACTGTTTGTAGAAGAAGTGCCTGAACTGCTTGCCACTGAAGTTCTTGTTGTAGGACTGCTTATAGAAGTAGTGCTTGAGCTGGTTGTTACTGATGTACTTGTAGGACTGCTTGTAGAAGTATTTGAACTGCTTGTCACTGAAGTTCTTGTTGTAGGACTGCTTGGAGAAGTAGTGCTTGTACTTGTTTCCACTGATGTTCTTGCTGTAGAGCTGCTTGTAGAAGGAATGCTTGGACTTGAGAGGCTTGTATTGGAATGGATTGATGTGGCAGCGGGTGATGTATTTGGAGTAGTTGTTTTGGATGTGGAGCTGGTTAACATAGTTAAAGTTGCAGAACCACTACTAGTAGCAAATAGTATAGAACTAATAGTGGAAGGTGTTCTGTTACTGGTTATTGTAGTAGATGTTGTTACAGTCTTACTGGATGCTGGGTTAATACCTGTTGAATTAGTAGAAGAAGGAGGGTTAGTAGTTGAAGTTTTCTGGCTGTTAGTTGTAATAGCTGAAGTTGTAAATGTGAGTTTACTACTGATTAAAGGAGAGATAGTGTTAACAGTGGAAATATCTAGGCTAGTGGTTGCATTAGTTAAAAAGGTTACTGTGTTAGGAGAAGTTATTTTACGTGTAGTCAGGGTAGTTAACATGGATGCACTGTTACTTGTATTTGTCTGCTTTGTGGGTACTGTAACTGAATATGTCACTGTGCTGGAGAATTTTGGATTGTTTGTGGTCAGAGTAGTAGGTGAAGTTGAAATAATAATTGAAGGTTTCTGGCTATTGGTACTGTTGGTTGGGAATGTCATTGTGTTGGCAGAGGTTACTAAGTTTGTTGGTTTAGTAGTGATTAAAGTGGTTGAATAAGATATAGTATTATTGGAAAGGTTTTGGCTATTGGTAACAGGGATTGAAAATGTAGCTGTGTTGATGGAGGTTGACTTAGTTGTGGACACTGTAGATAATAAGGGTAAAGTGTTACTGGAAAGTGTCAGATTAGTCGTTTTAGCAGATAATGTGGTAAATATGTTGCTAGATGATGTTTTAGTGGTTAAAGTGGTTGAAGGTGGTATAGGTACAGTATTGGTAGTAGATAGATTTTGATTACTAGTTGTTGTAACTATAAATGGTGAAGTATTAGAGAAGGTTGGGTTATTAGTAGTAAGCGTAGATGAAGAAGACACATGAGTAGTACTAGAGGTCTTCTGGCCAGTGGTTGCTGAGTACCCCGCTGTTTTGGTGGGGGTTGATGCAGTATTTGTCAAAAAACTTGTCGAATATGAAAAATTATTAGTGGACGTGGTACTGCTTGTCACAGTAGATGAAGGTGCAACTATATTAGAGGAGGTTAAGTTATTAATGATAGTAGTTGAAGGAGGTACAGTAGTACTGGAAGATGGCTTCTGGCTATTAGTTGCAGTAAATAGGGATAACATTGTGTTCAGGGAAGTTAGTTCACTAGTGGTTAAAGTAGCTGAAGAAAATACAGTGTTACTACTGGAAGCTGTTGTTTTGTTTGTAACATTAATGGAAGATGGCACAGTGTTGCTTGATGTAGGTATGCTACTGGTCATTACAAGCAATGAAGTTTGTTTACTGTATGGTGAAATGAAAGAGGTCACAGTGCTGATAGATTCTGCAGTGTTGATAGTAGAAGCTATTCGGCTACTTGTTGCTAATGTATTAGAAGATGTCACAGTAGTGGTTGATGCTTGAGTTCCAGTAGAAGATGTTGGTTGTGATGGTGGTGTTGACTGGCTGTTGCTTACACTATTTGAAATTGATGTTTGCCCAATTGTAGATGTGTTACCTGCCAACGTGCTTGATGAAACTACATGGTTAACAGTAGAAGGGGTTAGGCTGCTTGTTGCCAAATTACCAAAAGATGTCCCTGTGGCGATTGATGTTGGAGTACCAGATGAAGATAGATATGGGACACCTGATGGCAGCTTGCTGCTACTTCCAGTATTTGAAGCTGATGTGTGATCAGTGGTAGGTGTGCTACCAGACAAAGTAGTTGATAAAATGGTATTCGCAATGATAGAAGGTGTTTGGCTGCTTGTTGCTAGAGTACTAAAAGTTCCAGTAGCAGTTGATGTTTGTTTTCCAGGAGAAGATGTAAGTGTTGAATATGTTGATGATGGACTGTTGCTTACAAAATTTGAAGCAGATGTGTGCCCAGTTGTAGGTGTGCTACCTGACAATGTAGTTGATAAAACTAAAGTGTTAATAGAAGAAGGTGTTTGACTGCTTGGTGCAAATGTACTAGAAGATGTACCAGTAGCAGTTGACCCTTGAGTTACAGAAGATATCAGTGTTGATGATGCAGATGACTGGCTGTTACTTGCAGAATTTGTAATTGTTGGGTAAATTGTTGAAGGTGTGCTACCTGACAAAGTAGTTGATGATGCTGAATTGGTAATTGTAGAAAGTGTTTGGCCATTTGCTGCAGAAGTACTAAGGGATGTCCCTGTGGCAGTTGATGTAGGAGTACCAGATAAAGCTTGATATGTGATACCTGATGACAGCATGCTGCTGCTTCCAGTATTTGAAGCTGTTGTATGCCGAGCTGTAGTTGTGCTTCCTGGCAATGTGCTTGATGGACTTGCTGTGATAATTGTAGAAGCTGTTTGACTGCTTGTTGCTAGTAAAACAGAAGAAGTTCCTGTGCCAGTTGATATTGCAGCTCCAGTGGAGTATGCTGTAGGTGTGTGGCTAATGCTTTCAGTATTGGAAGTTGAAGTGTAACCACTTGGTGTGCTATTTGTCAATGTGTTTGCTGAAACTGAAGGGCTAAGAGTAGAAAGTGCTTGACTGTTTAATGTTACAGTACTGGAAGATGGCCCAGTAGAGGTTGACGTTAAAGTACCAGATGATAATATGCTGCTGCTTCCAGTATTTCTAGATGATATGACTTCTGCAGTAAATAAAGTTGTCTTCGTTGGCATTGTGATTGAACTGCTAGTAGAAGGAACCACAGAGGTCCCTGATAGAACTGTGCTGCTGATTCCAGGGTTTGAAGTTGAAAAATTAGTAGATGTTGCTTGACTGCTGGTTGCTGTGGTGGCCAATGTTGCAGTGGTGCTTGATGTTAGAGTACCAGATGTCACTGTGGTACCTGGTGGGGATGATTGGATGACGCTTAATGTATTTGAAGTTTGTGTGTTTCCAGCTGCAGATGTGCTACTTGTTCCTGTAGCTGATGAAACAACATTAGTAGTTAAAGCAGTGTGACTACTGGAAAATGTTTCTGTAGTTGAAGATGCAAGAACACTAGTTACACCTATGGTTGATATGCTGCTGGTTACAACTGATTGACTGCTTGGCACTATAGTAGTTGAAAGTGGCTGGCCACTGGTTCCAGTAGATATAGTTGAGCTGCTAAATACTCCAAGACTAGAAAACGTTTCAGTGTTGGCTGATGAGGACTTTGTACTGGGGTTATTAAATGTTGTTATGCCATTTGTTACAATTGATTGGCTGGGTAGTTCTGTGACAGAAGAAGTAAATGCATTACCCGTAGATGGCTGGTTGCTGGTTGCAGTAGATAAACTGCTAAACTGTGGCGATGTTCCGCTGCTTGATGAAGGTGATTGGCTAATCGTCTCAGTTGTCAGTGATGAAATGCTGCCAGTAAGAACTGACTGACTGCTTGCACCTAGATTTGAAGATGTGAATACATTGGTTGATGATGGTTGAATACTTGATGTGGAAGTTCCAGTGGAGCTGCTAAATACAGCATGGCTACTTGTGCCAAGTAGCGAGGATGTTATTGAACTGGCCGATGGTGATTGGGTACTTGACTCAGTATTCAGGGTTAATATGCTGCTGGTTTCGATAGACTGGCTGCTTGGTAAAGAAATAGAAGACATGAAAACATTGGTTGTGGTTGGTTGGTTACTTGTTTTTTCAGTAAAAGCAGAGTTACTGGATACAGTTTGACCATTTGTGCCCAGACTTGAAAATGTTTCAGAGCTAATAGATGTCGGTAGACTGCTGATTGCTGTTACAGCTCCAGTGGAGTATGCTGTAGGTGATGATGGTAAAGACTGGCTAATGCTTACAGCATTGGAAGTTGCAATATAAACACTTGGCTTGTTATTTGTCAATGTTTCTGCTGACACTGAAGGGCTAAGAGTAGAAAGTGCTTGACTGTTTAGTGTTACAGTACTGGATAATGGCCCAGTAGAGGTTGATGTTGGAGCACCCGATGATAATATGCTGCTGCTTCCAGTATTTGAAGATGATATGGCACTAGTTTCTGTAGTAATTAAAGTTGTCTTAGATGGGGTTGGGATTGAATTGCTAGTAGAAGGAACCTCAGAGGTACCTGACAGAACTGTACTGCTGCTTCTAGTGTTTGAAGTAGAAAAATTAATAGATGCTGTTTCACTGCCGGTTGCTGAGGTGGCCAATGTATCAGTCTTACTTGACATTAGAGTACCAGCAGAAGATGTCTCTGTGGTGCCTGATGGAGATGACTGAATGACACTTATTGTATTTGAAGTTTGTGTGTTTCCAGCTGCAGATGTGCTACTTGTGCCTGTAGCTGATGAAACAACAATATTAGTTGAAGCAGTGTGACTACTGGAAAATGTTGCTGTAGTTGAAGATGTGGGGACACTAGTGGAAGTTATAAATGTGTTGTCTGATATTAGTGTACTACTGTTTTCAGTATTTGAAGCTGGTGTGGAATAACTAGTGCTGGTAACAGTATTTATTATATTAGGGGATTGATTATTAGTTACACTTATGGTTGGTATGTCACTGGTTACAACTGATTGACTGCTTGGCACTATGGTAGCTGAAAGTGACTGGCTACTGGTTTCAGTAGATATAGATGAGCTGCTGAATACCCCAAGACTAGAAAATGTTTCAGTGTTGGCTGATGATGACTGTGTACTGGGGTTATTAAATGTTGTTATGCCATTTGTTACAATTGATTGGCTGTTTGGTTCTGTGACAGAAGAAGTAAATGCATTACCTGTAGATGCCTGGTTGCTGGTTGCGGCAGCTAAACTGCTAAACTGTGAAGATGTTCCGCTGCTTGACGAAGGTGATTGGCTAATGGTCTTAGTTGTCAGTGATGAAATGCTGCTGGTAAGAACTGACTGACTGCTTGCACCTAGGTTAGAAGATGTTAATACATTGGCTGATGATGGTTGAATACTTGATGTGGCAGTGCCAGTGGAGCTGCTAAATACAGCATGGCTACTTGTGCTAAGTAGCAAAGATGTTATTGAACTGGCTGAAGTTGATTGGCTACTTGTCTCAGTATTCAGAGTTGATATGCTGCCAGTTTCGGTAGACTGGCTGCTTGGTTCAGAAATAGAAGATGTGAAAACATTGGCTGTGGTTGGTTGGTTACTTGTTTTGGCAGTAAAAGCAGAGTTACTGTATACAGTTTGACCACTCGTGCCCAGACTTGAAAATGTTTCAGAGCTGATAGATGTCGGTAGACTGCTGGTTTCAGTATTGAATGATGTTAGACGTCCAGTTACAGGTGGTTGACTACTGCTAGTGCTTACTGAATTTGAAGAACTGAGTTCAGTTGAAGAGGGCTTGTATGCAGTTTGAGTGGCTGTACTACTGGTAAAGTCAGTTGAGCCACTTATTCCATTGCTGGAAGATGTTACCAGATTGGTTGAAAGTATTTGACTACTTGATTCAAATGTTGAAGTTACTACTGTGTTAGTCACTGACTGACTAATTGCTCCAGTACTTAAGGGTGTTGCTGTACTCTGTGTGCTAGTCACAGGTCCTGTGCTGGCTGTTAATGTTACAGGATGTGTTGACACTGATAACACACTAGTTCCAGAGACAGGTGTTGATGTTAAGGGGCTACTTGTTCCAGTATCAAAAGGCGTCACAGTGTTAGTTGATGACAAAAGTGTACTTGTGCTGCTACTAGTAGAAGATGTTGAACTACTGGTGGAAACTGTAGAAGCACTGGTTGCAGTACTAGAAGATGTGCTAGTTGATGTGGGCTGTTGAGTGCTGGTTTTAGTGGTAGTTGCAGTCACTGTTGTACTGGCAGCTGTGGAAGCTGTTGTTGGAGAAGGCGTAGGATTAAATGTGTTGCTTATCTGATTTATTAAATTTGCTATAGCTTGAGCCAGGGATGCAATGATACTATTAATGGCCTGAAGTATCGAGCTAGTAGTCTGTGCTTCAACAGGAGACGCTGTAAAAAAAATACAAATGGTTAGTAATTATATAGAAACCATAGATGTTTAAATGTTTGTCTTTTGAACATTATTAGCAATGTATCATTGTGTAGCCTTTAATGCATTGTCACTATATACTAAATTATTTCTTGGCACTAGTCACATGGCTTTCTGCTGCCCCCTCCCCAAAACCTGCTAGACCTCTGCAGCATGTTTTACATAAGTAGCAGTATGGATATGTTTTTAAATGTCATGAAACAAATACAGTTGTAATATGTCATTTCAAAGTGTAAAATACCTTGTATTAATTGTATTAAAACATGTACTGGTGGGTCCTTGTATTTGAATGAGTTTTTAGGTGAACCCATAAAAAAATTAAAATCCAACTGTTCATTATAAAGTCAGTAAAGTAAAAAAAATGTTCTTTAGCTCAAAAAGGCTGATTGTAGCATTTTACCAATAAGTAAAGCCCTTAATTAAACCTAATGTAGCCCCTTAGAAAGGTATTCTACTCAGATCATATCTATGTTCAGTCTATCAGTGGGAAAGCTACTTGAATATCACCAGCCTGATCATTGACCTAAGACAGAGGTCATAAAATATTACAGTCAATAAAATTAGGCATGTATACTTATACCCTGGGTGAACGAACAACACTACCACTGGCCTAAATTTGAATGAACAATAGCAAACAGGAAAATCAAGTCCAGCCAATCAATTCTTCCCCCAAGATAAAAGGACTGTGGGGATGCCGCTGGAGAATGAACTGTGCCTGAAGACATGCAATCAGATAGATAGTTAGATAGATTGTGAGATTATGTGACCATAATTCTGTATATACAAGTGAGAAGATAGTTGCACTGCACCATTTGTTGCAATTTGAGTATTCCATGTGTAGTTTGATATCTCCAGTAAGTAACTGAGACAGCTCTCAAGTCACAATTGCCATGCCAGGGGTGGAACCTCACAAGGAATATCAGGTTTATGAAGCCAAAATTCAATACTTTTTGGGGATCAGGAGGCACCCCCCTCATTGGGGCTACAAAAAGGTTAGCCCTGATGAGTAAAGTACATAAACTGATTAATCTTGTCTCTATAGGAAACTTAAAGAGGAGTTCCACCCATATAAAAGTCAGCAGCTACAAAAAGTGTAGCTGCTAACTTTTATAAAATCGGACACTCACCTGTCCCATGGCCCATCGGTTCTGGCGAATGAAGACTCGCTCCTCTCTCCCTCCTCTCTGCAGCACCGGCATTGTCACTGTGGGCACCTGGCTGTGGCTGGCCGGGCAATCATCTGGGACCTGTGATGTGTCCCAGATGATTTCTGAGAGGGAGGGGGGAGAGGTGAACTTCTTTCAGAATCCGCAGTCCCCTGGGAGGAAGTGGGAGCTGGATCTCTCTAAAAAGAGGGTATTCGCCCCCCCCCCCCAAAAAAAAATGACATGCCAAATGTGGCATGTCAGTTGGTCACCTTCTCTTAAAGCGGAAGTTCCATATTTGGGTGGAACTCCACTTTAAGTATGTTCATAGATGTCCAAGTTAGTGCAAGCAGTGCTTCCAATTTTAGCATTAAGTAGAAAAACTTAAACAGTGAAACAGCAAGCTTCCCTGGTGGTCAGAGGGCTTTTCTGTCACACCTAAAGATTTTAGGACTGCATATGTGGGTGGGATCCTATTATTTCCTCTTCTATGTATATTGTATATGACATTACAAGCTTATGAGCATCCATTTGTCTACCTTTCAGATTTATGTGAATGTTTTTGCTTCTGCTAAAGATACAATAATATGTGCTCATTCTGTGCTAGTAACTATAAACATTTGTATACACAAAAACCAAAGAGTGACTTACTAGATGTAAAATTCAATCAACGTGTGGAAATAATGTGGTTAACCAAGGTGTGGAAGTGCATACAATTTATATGGAAGTCGTGTGATCTTTAACATGAGTAATAACATGACTAATATATCAGTAACTATGTTTGCCCTGTACAGTAGCTAAGAAGATAAGATAATGGATGATTGATAAGCCACAGGACAGTGTCACCAGCTAAACAAAAAAAAAAGACAAATGGTTGCCATTGATGTATCTAAGGTGTAGCTTGCTAATTAAATATCTTTTGTTGCTTGACATTTCTTTCTACTGTGGCAAGCTGCTATTGATAGAAATTGTGTAATGTTAATTCAATAAAGATTTAAAAAAAACATTTAGTAAGTGTTATCCCAACCTAAAATGGTATACTAGTTTTCGGTCAATACAGGGTTGAAACTGACTGGCTTCTCTGCTGCAACAGAAGTCTCAACTGGGTCAGTTTGTGCTTACGATCAAAAGGTGCTGAATATTCCTTTTTTATTACCAAAATCTACAAGTCAGTGCATTTGTCTTATATTGGACAAATATGCAGACTAAAAGGATCAGCACTCCCTAAAGTGATATTTCAGATTTTGTTAAATGGTTGAGAAATGAACCATCTGACCTATTGGTTAGATCTTTGCACTTGGTCTGAACATCTGCTGTGCCCTTCATAATGGACTCCCACTTTCCTTTCTCCTGAATTTTATATCTATTCTACATTGTGGAGAATATAACAGGAAGAGTAGGCACATGAAAACATGGGCCAGGAACACCCGAAGCTCCCATGCAGGCAGTATTAAAGTTGAAAAGGCAGAGGGATCTCCTTGCTGGAGTATCCAGGAAGCCAGGAGCTAATTAGCTAGCAATGCTCCACTTCAATACTTTTGGATTGAACAGGTCTTTAGCATATGTCAACCTTTTTGAATGTACGCCTATATCAACATCTGCCTTTTTATTAAGCCTTTATTTGTCAAATTCTGTGCATTTTATAGGTTTCCATCATCACACCATGCGGATACAGTGATACATACATCCACTGATACAAAGTAAATCCAGATGTTGAAAATCTATTATCTCTTTTAAATCAGTATTATGCATCCATAAGAAAGTGTGCACAAAATGCCAGCTATTACCTTGAGACAAAACAGACTTTTCTGTGCTTTTTTCTGATTTAGTTTCACCTAGTTACTGGGGCTTGACTTCCCCTGGCATAAATTACTGTAAATTCTACCTATCCTGTGTCTATACTATCTCATTAAAACAAGCAAAACTTAAAAATTTTCTTCAGAATTATGTGTTACGAGTAGCAAGTGTTAAAACATGCATTATAAAACATACCGCAGTGCACTGTGGTGTCATTTCTCATGAACAGAAGCCTAGTGCACTAAACAGACATCCAGTGGCATGTGTTTAAAGTGAAATAAGTAAATATTAGTCTATTATTACATGGCAATTCTTTATACACAGATACACGCGCGTGTGTGTATTCAGCACCTTTTATATATGATTTACCACACTGCTTATAAAAGACATTTAGGCAAATTATTTTACAAGCCAACCATGTTCTATCTTAAAGCACAATGCTGTCCCAATCTTCATTTTTTTTTTAACATTTGACAGGTTTTTACTGAGAAGATACACTTTTTTTTTTACCACTTAAACATAAATGAATAGACACTATGGCCAAACATGAGGTGGTTTTTTTTTTTCTTACGTACACAGGAAAGGAAGGGAAAAAAAAAAAAAAAAAAAACAGAATAGACACTATGGCCAATAGCGATAGTGGCCTCTTTGGAAATATGGGGGGGGGGGGGGGGTATTTTTTTTTTTTTTTTTTTTAATCACTTAAAATGAATGGACACTATGGCAAAGTGAACGCGTCTTTTTGGAAGTAAGTGGGACGGGTTTTTTTTTTCTTTTCTTTTTTTTTTTCTTTTTTGGACACAGAAGAGCATAATGGGAGAATACATGACTTAAAGGAGATGGAGTGGGAAAGGACAGAGCAGACTTATCCTAGAGATGGCAGGGAGGGGGGAATTAACAATCCCCCCCTTTTTTTTTGTTTATGGGGGGGGGGGGTAATATAACAGGTAAACTTGTGACAAGATAACTTTGTACCTAGCCTCTCCCTGCAGCAACAGTTCACTCCTGACATTTTCCTAGCTGATTGCAACCAGCAATAGACCATTACTAGAAGTGATCTGATGCTACATAGGTGCATGCGGGGTCTGGATCATGTCTCCACTGACTAGTTCCAGACCCTCAACAAAGAAAGAAATGAATAAAAAATTGTACAACATATAAAAAAGTAAATGCACAGTGTATGTGTGCATGTATGTATTAAATATTTATATATAAAACCTCCAAAAAATAAAGAAAAACATTCCTTGACAAAACGAATCCCCAGGTTGCAAAATTATGACATTTGTGTTTATTGCACAGGCAAAAAAAGCTCACATAATTGAACCCAAATGTTATTTACAATTTTAGCCACCATTAACCCAAAAAAAATCACAGGTGTGCTAATTTTTGCCCTTGTCCATCTGAATTAACCTTGTCCAAATGTTATGCTAACAGCAATTTTTTTTCCCCCCCTGCTCGCATCATAATTTAAAACGGAAAGCGTAATAATCTCCTGAAATAAAACATTCGCTTTGAGCTTTGCCATCCCACTATGCTACATAAAAGTCTAATATGATACCATGTTATTCAGCACACATTGATATTTATATTTTGCGGTAAATATATAGGGGTGTGCAAATTACACCCCTGTTGCATTGGGAAAAATAACAGAACAAGACCTTTCTTTCTATTTTTTTACTATTTACAATAAAACCAAGTAATTAAATAATGTATATGTTTCCAAGCTTGCTACCAAATTATAGAGCTACCTGCCTCTTTCCAAATAATTTTTTTTTTAATACACTGCGGTAGACTAAAAATACTAAAAAGTTTATTATGAGGAACTGAGATATCTCAAAAACAAAATAAAAAGTGGCTAAATACATTTACATGACCCTATGTGATAGAGTAATTAACAATCAGATTATTATGTTAAATATTAACTCCAGAGAAAACTGGAGGGTGTGGAAGAATTTGACCCTCGCCTCCATCAGGTTTTAGCTATGTCCCCTCCGGGGGAACATGCCCCTCAGTTCAAGTATAGTCATTGGGACAGAAAATGAATGAAGATACGGGCACCAATATATAGACTTATCAGAGGTTCTACCCCTTTCCTAATGTACTCTACACAACAAAATGGTCAGAGATATGCTTCAAGGAGCTGTTAATAATACTAACATTGACATTCTTATGCCTGCAGAGACATGTGATATTTGATGAACATATGCAATCTCTCTGTACAAGTATTTGTTAGCTGTGATATCGATGATTAAAATAAACCTGTGCTTTGCCATGCAGGACAGAGCAACAGGTTTACTTTATTCCCCCCTCTCCAGTAGCACAAACTCACCACCTGTCCTCCATTCACCTGCTGCATACTTCAGCAGCCGGGACGCGAAGAAAAACCCTCTATCACCAGCACTGTCAAACAGTAAGAGTCTATTGTCCTATGTAAGCTGCAACTTGGGTGACTCATATCTTACACAGGATAACTTCTACTCCAAGCAGTCAAACTTACCAGCAGGAGGTGATTATGTGCTGCCGACAGAATGAGCCCATTGCTTTGCCCTGCCGATTCACATTTTCATTTGGGAGAAGTTGATCTAATGATCGATCTATCACAAATGGGCTTGTTGGAAAATTTGTATTCAATCAGCACTGCAGCTAATCATCTGCAGGGCTGATCAGTGTATTCTGAAAGCGAAAGAGTCCCTTGTTGTCAGAATACAAACTCACAGCATTGAGGGTTCCTCTTTCCACCTCTCTTGTGTGCTGGGGAAAATGGTTCAGTTTTTTTGAACAGCCCAGTGGCTGATCGAAAAAAAAATATATGGATCCATCTATGGCTGACTTAAGGAGCAAATATAACAAAAAACTGATAATAAAGAAGGGCATTTTTTTAATTCAAATGTTAAAAAAAAAAAGATTTTCAAGACGGCAGAAGCTATAATAGCATAGCAGGGGACTCTTTCTGCAAACACACAAAATAATGAAACATTAATGATATAAGCCAAATACACCAGCCAATCAAAAATTTGACTTCATCAGCCTGCGTTTCATAATAAGTTCTTATTGGCTGCTTCATATTACAGTTTTAAAGGGCTATTTACTGTTATCAGTTAATAAAAAACACTAGTCATTATTTTCTGTAATAAACACTCTATTAAAAATAAATAAATAAATTGTTAAAAAAGCAAAGAGTTTTCTTACCGCATGACAGCAGTAGAATTCCAAAGGTAAAAAAGGTGGCAGTCCTCGAAAGATGCATGTTCAATAAATATTAAATTAAGATACTCCGTAAAAAAAAATTGGCAACGATAATATTGGCAATGTTTCAGAACCTGTTAATATAGTATTGTACCAGGTTCCCTGCTCTAGCAATGCTGAAAGTATTAAAAGCTCTGTCTGTGCTTTTATATATATATGTACAGACATATAGATATAGATTTGATGAGTAGGGAGTGCTCTAGGGTGTGTGATCTGTGACATCATACATACCAATCACAAGTAACAGATTTGTTCCTAGAGCTAGATAACGTAGAGGGAGGTTAAGGTTGAAGCAACATCTAAATATAGACGAAATAAAGGAAGGTGTCGGCATCACAGATTGGTATTTGTACTTATAAGAATCGAAAGTGCTTATCTCTTAACCATTCTGCTCTGTACTTCATGTGATACCCTAGAGAGCTCTGGTAACAGAGTCTCCTCAATCACCTGCATACATTGTTATGGCAGGAAAATCACCAGATTATCAATTTGATTACTATATCATTTGCTGAAGTTTATACAAACATTTATATATATATATTACATATATTTAGGGAAAAAAAAAATCATAATTTACCAATTTTCCCAATTTTAAGTTATTCACTTGTCATTGGTGTCTAAAAAGTTTTTTTAACTTTGGATAGAATGGTGAGGGATTAGACCTTCTGTCAGTTTTTATTGCTGGGGAGATTCACTGTTCATTTTTTCACTGTTTTCCTGGTATTGGCACCGGGACAGAAAGTGGTAAGAAATCCAAAATTTCAAAATGACAACTTGTGTCTGAATTTGCTTTAACCAACCTTAGACATTAGCCTTAAGGGTAGACTGCTTAGGTGGAATTTGCTTGAAGAAAAAAAATGCACAACCAAAATTGCCTATTGAAGAAAAAAGCTTCAGTATCCAATATGTTCTTTAAGGGGCATTTTCCAGCAAATCTCAGGAGCCATTTTAAGCCATTTAGTAAGAAAATTAAGTTCTGCTAGAACACTTCATGCTGGCCACCTTGTGCAGGTATAGCTACGAAAATCATTAACAAATAAATTAGGGCTGTGGAAATTAAAGATGAATTTCTCTATTAATTGATTAATTTTTTTGATTCTTTTGTTCAGTACTCACCTCTCCGCCGGCTTCCGAGTCTTCAGGGAGTTCCATCGGAGGTGACGTCATGGACATCGATGTCACCGGAGTCCTCTCCCCTTCCCCAAGTGGCTCCGTCTGCTAACGAAGGGAAGGGGGAGGAGTCCAGTGACGTTGAACTTCTGATTGAACGTAACGCATACGGGGAGGAGCTATGCATGACGTCACCCGCTGCTGCCCTATGGAACTAACACGATTGTCGGCTTTACATGCTGTGTTTTTATCATCTTTATGTGAGTAGTTTGTGTTTGAACACAAAAATGTAATCTTATACTTAAGCGGTGAGCACTTAGATCTTTTCTTTCTACCCATGACCCGGCGTCCTTGCTAAGATCTAAGGAGACATGAGAGAAGTTTATGGTCTGTTTTAACCCTTTTGATACCTGCTTGCATGACCACCTGTTTGCACAGGGGTCCATGCCATAAGGTGAGAGTGATTAGTTAGACCGGAGGTGGAGGGTTTGTCACGCTACTGTGGAAAAAAAAATACTTACGTCAGTGCTGCAGTTTGAATTTAAAACGGATTTGTGTGAACTGTGAAGATAAGTCATGGATTGTGGAAACTAACTAGTGCCGGGTGATTGTATATAGTGTATACTACATTTACCACTGACTAATGCAGAGTTGTAATGCAAGGAGATCAGCTAAAAGTAGTTGGATCTGTATGTGCGTTATAATTAATCAAAATTTGTAGATTAATTGATTTTAAAGAATTGATTAATCGAACACAAAAATTTTAATCAGTAACATTTAACAGGATCAGTGCTACTACTCATTCTAGATATCTTGCCAAGTGTTAATAGGATATAAACACTTGCCAATTTTTTTTGCCTTCATCAAGAGCACCTCTATTAAGTTACAGTGAGACGGTGCCCCCAACACCCAAAGAGTAATTTTTCTGCACCTGTTTGACAGGTGCATATCATTGCAATGTTTTACAGTAAGGCCAATTCTTGCCTTCATCAAGAGTACCTCTATAGGGATATGGTGGGAAGGCACCACCGATACCCAAAGACCAATTTTTCTGCACCTGTTTGACATGTGCATATCATTGCAATTTTTTACAGCAAGGCCAATTCTTGCTTTCATCAAGATTACCTCTATAGGGTTATGACTATACATTTTTCAGCATGCAGACAACTGAAAATGGTGGATAAATAAGCTGTTTAATAATTCATATACAAACAATGGTATCAAATGATATCCTATTAAAACTTGGCAAGATATCTAAAATGAGTAGTAGCACTGATAAACAGTGATCAACATATAGACTATGATATCAAATAGCAAGATAGGTAAAACAGGTAATAGCATTGCTGGGTAAAATCAAGGGACCACCAGTGTCCAATAAGGTAAACAATTATTGAACAATCATGACTGCCTCTCAAAAATCCTGTTAAAAGGAGTAATCTATATTAACGCAATGAAATTAGTGAATAAAAGATGGCTGGTAGCTTGACGCATTTCATGATTCAAACCACTCATCAGGAGCAGACACATCATGTTTCTAAAATTGAAATGATATAAGTCATCATGGTTAAAGGGTACAAAAGGTGCAGATAGATCCCCTGAAGGGATAAAATACTCACTATGATACGTTTGTTGGTGGTGGATGGGCAGGAGTGGTAAACCGTCCAAAAAGACTGCAACAGGGAGCTGAGGCTGGTGCCCCCGCCGCGGCGACAAACACCCTTTCCCCCAAACACACTCTCTTCCCATCTACACATTCACATATACTCCACATCGTTCACTTGCCACCTTTCCGCTAGAGTGCCTCATGGTCCTGTGTCTCCTCGATGGGTGCCTGTGTTTGTCGCCGTGGCGGGGGTGCCCGCCTCAGCTCCCGGTTGCTGTCTTCTTGGACGGTTTACCACTCCTGCCCATCCACAACCAACAAACGTATCTTAGTGAGTATTTAATCCCTTCAGAGGATCTATCTGCCCCTTTAACCACGATGACTTATTACATAATTTCAATTTTAGAAACATGACGTGTCTTCTCCTGATGAGTGGCCTTGAACCACAAAACGCGTCGAGCTACCAGCCATCTTTTATTCACCAATTTCATTGTGCAAATATGGATTACTCCTTTTAACAGGATTTTTAAGGCCAGAGATCAGCTTTTACTAGTGAAATGGATAATCTATAGATAGGCAACTCCTATCCTCATATTGATTAGTGGTATATCTATATTTATTAATAAAATTGTTAAACTCATATTAGAAATTAATACTCATATGATAATTTCAATATCACACACTAATATATATGCACAGATAAATGTCCTTAAAGGGGGACATATTACTTAATTTTAATTAATTTAACTTTTTTAAATGCACTGTTTCCACTATCAAAGGATATTCAATTTGAGTAAAACACGGTTAAATGTAACCTTCATTATACCATGTTTGGAAAACAGATCCAAAAATAATTGTGATCACATTGTTTATCACTAGATTTGTTAACCCGGCACGTTTTTTTATAAATGTTTGTCTAAAAAAACAAAATCCCAGGTACATTCTTTCATGAGAGCACAAAGGAGGGGGTCACATCTGCGTACATGACACACACAAGCGATAGAACTAAAGGTTCCAGCATTCACAAACATACACAAATATATCTCTAAAATCGCTTACATTTTTCCCATTTGTACACAACACATGCATATAATTCGCTCACTTTCTTTTAACTTTTTAATACTTCCTTGCTTAAACTTCTGCTTTCTTTATTTTGTTATGATATCCTTTGCATCCAATGTATTGTAATACCATACTTCACATACTGTACCTTCTATGATCAGATGGGCAGCTATAATACTCGTCCCATCTTCCCTCTCTGACAACATATAAAGTATTCTTTTTTAACACTCATTACTGTTTCTTGACTTTACTAGTTGCATTGCCTGACCCCAAATTCATCCCGCAACTTAACATCAAAATGTCCCTTTCTGTCTAGTGTTAATTGTCACCCTTGATCCATCCTGCTCACTTAGATAGCTGTTTCTCTAGCTGTATATTCTGCATGATTCTTTGTCCCTGTGGACTTTGGTGGTAACCCAGTTACCCTTTGTGGATCCTTGTCCACTTTAACCATTAATCTAGAGGCTCAGTATAGGCGGAACCGCACCTTCGGTTCATATATAGGGCATTTTTGAGGGTCTCTTACCCTTCATTCCTTACTTAATTTAATGCCCATAATGACAGGCCAGTCTTCTCTACGTGTGCCTATACCCTCTTGCCTCTAAACTACTTATGTAGCAGATGTACTACATATACCTGTGAACAGCACTATTCTTCCCTTTCTTATCTATAACACTCCAATGGATAGTAGACAGTGACAACATAACATATAACCACCAATCAACACAGTTCGATTAAGGGGAGTAAAATAGGGACCCTTTGTCCCAAAAATGCCTTACCGATCAAGGAAGTCTGATAACTTAAATGTAAGCCAAAGGCTTACCTAAGCCGGCTGATTATAAGAAATTCCAGGATCGTCTCCAGCTCCTCATTTCAGACACTCATGGTCACCTGGGAGCCCCTCCTCGGCAAAGTTTGCCACCTGAAATTGATATTTTATAGATAGGCAATTCCTATCCTCATACTGATTAGTGGTTCCAAATTAATAATAACTACTGCAGTAGGGAACAGACACAAAAGATACACTCAGCATCTTTCCAAATAACTGTTCTCCTTTATTATGACGCATTTAATGGTTTCTAAACACATGATTACGTAGGTATCACATTAATATTACAATTGTACATTTATGGTAACAAGGGGCGTTACATAGGCAGGCTAATTCTAATCGGGACTCGAAAGAATGCAAAACATGTACTCAAAACATTATTAGTGCTGTGTGCACAGTGAGTGCAGTGTGCAATACATATAAAATAGAATAAAATTATATACAGAACTTACAAATTTCCATTACACTAGTTAAGTTATTATTAGCTAGTTATTATCTCTTTTCAAATTTTTCGGGTTTTCAGATTCTCGCAATTCACATTTCAAATTCCAGAATGTAGGAATTTTCGTATATTTGAATATTCAAATATTCAAATTTGCGGATATTTGGAAAAATTTGTTAAACGGGTTTTCATTAAATCGGATGTTTTCGAATTAACAAATTTGTCGAAAATTGTTAAAAAACTAATTTGGAACGAAACAAATTGCACATGTCTACTTGTCACCCCCTTACTCCACTTTCTCACCACCACTGTTACTATAATACCCCCTCTCTCCCCATTCTCATCACTGTACTTGCCAGCATTCCCCCTCCCCATTCTCACCACTGTGTATACCAGCATGCACATTCCCAACTCTCTTACCACTGCTCTTCCACAAATCCTACTCTTACCACTGTGCCTTAAACCCCTCCTAACCACTGCATCGACACTCATCCCCAACACTTTACTCCATGCCTGACACACTTCTTTTGCCGTGCCTGTTGTCCTCTCACACCCCCATCAAAACCACTCTTTCTCTATCCCAACACCATCTCCGCACTTCACCCACCAGGATCAAACTTTGTCACTGTAAAAGAATCAAGACAGAGCTGCCTTCCCTTGGGCTAGATTGATGGTGTGAAAAAGAACAGCATGGATGAGCAGCTACTGTAAATCTAGAGAAGTAGAAATGTTACCTGATTTTTTGCACATGTGTGTGTGTGTGCATACATATACCACTATGCTATTAATAATTTTTGAACGTATGGGTCCACACTTTGATGCAATGCCTTTAAATGCAAAAACATCAAATGTGAAGATGCGTATATGGTAGATAGATAGTGTGCACACAAGCTTTCTCCAAATAGAAATGATGAATAGAGGTTGAAGGACCAATTTAAAGCTTGTAGAGGACACCATACAAACAGATACAGGTCATCAGGTGAATAAGCAAACACTACAAAGTGCTCATGTCAAGGAGGAATTCCATTTTACCCTCTTTAGTAGCATTCGGCAGCCATCCAGCAATCCCTTGAAGCTATTAGGACATTAAGATCTCCCTTACAGGGCGTGGCAAGCCACAGAACAAGATGGCCAACCTCAGACCATGCAGATTCGCAGAGTGACAGAGGTAAGAGGATTGCCTCATCTACCTTCAACTCTTCTAGCAAAACACTCCTGGCTAAAAAACATGATTGGGATGCTACAGACCCCAGAGCTCCTCTCACATATCTGGGATGGCTAACTGATAATCCAATATCAGAAAGTATACTTAAATCTATGCTCCTAACACAAAAAAGATTTACATAGAGATCTCCAACTATCTCTCTCCCAAGTGCATGACAGGATGGAATGCCTGTAAGAAAGAACCGATAATATGGCGGAGCATATCTCTGAGGTGGGCAAAGCTCACAATGCACTTCTGGATGCTTATTATCATCACTCGGATGAGATCCAAAGAATTAATCTGAAATTAGCGGACCCATCGAGGATAGATCCAGACAAAACAAAATACAATTCAGAGGTATCCCTGAATTGGTATCCTCTATCAAGCTAAAAAAAAATATTTACAAAAGCTTTTTACTACTTTACTCCCTAATCTATCATCCCGCGACATGCTCATCGATCGTGCGCATAGAATCACAAAACCGGATTATCTCCCTGTGGAGACGCCTAGGGATATCCTGGCCAGAATTAATTTTTTTCACATAAAATAACAAATTCTGCACTTGCCTTCAGGCCTTTACCGGAACCTTACTCTAAAGTATACAATGCAGCTATGAAGAACATACGCCCTGTCACTTCAATCCTTCAGAAGAATACAATTATTTACCACTGTGGATACCCCACAAAATTACTGGTCAACTACCAGCAAAAAGTCATCCCAATTTTATCTCCTAAAGATGGCAACAAAAAATTTACCAATTGGGGCTTACTACCCAATCCAGTGACCTCTCACCCATCACACAATCAAACTGTCTCCTCATCTTCTCATCAACCTCAACCAAAACAGGCGGTCAAAGACTAACTATTACTGCAACGGTCCTTGTCCTCAACGTGGACATATCCTGCTTGGGCGAACTGTTGAATTCCACCTTACCCCCAGTTGAATAGTGTGCTAAGCATACTCAGTTGAACACGGCTTTATAACACCTCCCAATTTACACATTTCTTGCCTTCCTTTCCCATTTCTAGTGTGGGTATTGTTACCGAAACTTCATAATCTGTAATACATACTGAATTACAACAATTGTCCTTTCTACCGTTCAGACTTCATTGTTCTTCCATATAGTGTTTAATACAACAGTTTAACAATCTCCTTTTCAAACTGCTAAAAATATACAGTGCTATAGTCCCACTCAACTTCCACAAGCCAGCCACTGTATTCTAAAAATATTATACTCAATATTACATCTATTAGAGCCCTTTCACAATGTGCCGCCTAGGGTGTCAGCGGTAAAGCGGCTTTACTGTCATTTTAGCGGTGCTATTCGGCTGCTAGTGGGGCAGTTTCAACCCCCCATAAAATCACATAATAAGTGAAATGATGTTCACCTGTGTGCAATCTAAGTGTCACATGATCTGTCATTACATATACACACCTTTTTTGAAAGGTCCCAGAGGCTGCAACACCTAAGCAAGAGGCACCACTAACCAAACTCTGCCATGAAGACCATGGAACTCTCCAAGCAAGTAAGGGACAATGTTGTTGAGAAGTACAAGTCAGGGTTAGGTTATAAAAAAATATCCAAATCTTTGATGATCCCTAGGAGCACCATCAAATCTATCATGACCAAATTGAAAGAACATGGCACAACAGCAAACCTGCCAAGAGATGATCACACACCAAAACTCACGGACTGGGCAAGGAGAGCATTAATCAGACAGGCAGCAGAGAGACCTAAGTTAACCCTGGAGGAGCTGCAGAGTTCCACAGCAGAGACTAGAGTATCTGTACATAGGACGACAATAAGCCGTACACTCCATAGAGTTGGGCTTTATGGAAGAGTGGCCAGAAGAAAGCCATTACTTTCAGCAAAAAACAAAATAGCACATTTTGAGTTTTCAAAAGGGCATGCGGGAGACTCCCAAAATGTATGGAGGAAGGTGCTCTGGTCTGATGAGACTTAAATTGAACTTTTTGGCCATCAAAGAAAATGCTATGTCTGGCGCAAACCCAGCACATCACATCACCCAAAGAACACCAGCAGTCGGGATTGGGAAACTGGTCAGAGTTGAGGGAAAGATGGATGGTGTTTAATATAGGGATATTCCTGAACAAAACCTTTACCACTCTGTGTGTGATTTGAGGCTAGGATGGATGTTCACATTCCAGCAGGACAATGACCCCAAACACACTGCTAAAGCAACACTTAATTGGTTTAAGGAGAAACATGTAAATGTGTTGGAATGGCCTAGTCAATGCCCAGACCTCAATTCAATAGACAATCTGTGGTCAGACTTAAAGATTGCTGTTCACAAGTGCAAACCATCCAACTTGAAGGAGCTGGAGCAGTTTTGCAAAGAGGAATGGGCAAAAAACCCATTAGTAAGACGTGGCAAGCTCATAGAGACTTATCCAAAGCGACTTGGAGCTGTGATAGCTGCAAAAGGTGGCTATACAAAGTATTGACTTTAGGGGGGTGACTAGTTATGTACATTGACTTTTTCTGTTATTTTGTCCTATTTGTTGTTTGCTTAAAAAAAAAAAACATCTTCAAAGTTGTGGGCATGTTCTGTAAATTAAATGATGCAAAGCCTCAAACAATCCATGTTAATTTCAGATTGTAAGGCAACAAAACACGGAAAATACCAAGGGGGGGGGGGGGTGAATACTTTTGCAAGGCACTGTATAATGGTACCTTATGGCGGCGGCCAATGGACCGGCTTGTTGATAGATTTGCTGGAATCCTCATGAATCCCCTATGAAATCCACACAAACAGGGAAGGGGGAGGGAAAACCCAAATTTAGTGTGGAATGGGAGACGATGTAGAGCCTTGATTGAGTCCCTGATGGTATCCAGAGGTGAGCAGCAGCACAGCTAGCCAGCCATAGGTGGAAATGGGTCGGGAAACAGTCAAAGCAAGCCCCAATAGAAACCAGTGAGCACGGGACTTTCGGGCGTGATGTGAAACGTTGAGGGAGACCAGATTCAAAGTGAGAAATAAATATAATTAAATTAACAATATATGTATAAGTACAGCTAAATGGTTGTATAGTAACACCATGTGAACCAACAGAATGTTATTACCCATGACCAGACAAAATATAAGTGTTGTACAACAAAAATCAATGATGCAGGGTCTAGATGATACTATGGATCTCAAGACCCTCATTTAACTCATTGGGGGACAAAGAAGCCTGTTTATATCCAGAATGATTCCCGTTTGCACAATAAAGTGAATCTTTCATTGTCAGTTAAGGATCCACTTATAATATATTCAATGGCTACAACCTTTAGACATTGGATGTTCTTGGCATGGTGACTTTTTAAATGGTGGGGAATGCTGTGTTCAAGAAAGCCTTTCTGTATGAACTGTCGGTGCTCACCCACTCGTTTCCGTAGAATTTGCATTGTCCTGCCCACATAGAGCAGATGGCAAGGGCACTGAAAGATACCAGTTCTATTATCAAAGTAGGACCTAATGTCCTTGACTCTCTACCTTTGGAGATTTTTTAATCTGCTGGGGGCTACAATGTTAGTGCGAGTTCTTTTGAATGTGACCTGTGGAACTGGGGGTAAAATAGGTGCCAGTTTTGGATCCATATGTAGAATATGCCAGTGTTTTTTAACAATATTGTGGATGGATCTATATTTTCTGTTATACTCAGTTACAAACCTGATGGTGTTAGCGTCTGTTTTTTTAGGGGGTGGTACGCTCTCCAAAAATTTATCATGAGCCATTTGTATTAATTCTGCTGGATATCCTTTTTGCAGGAACTTATTTTTGAGAGACACGCTTTGTAACTCATATTCTTCAGTCTTTGAAACTGTCCACTCTGAATGATTTTTTGTCCAGGATGGATGGTGGCAACTATTATAATGTAAGTAAGAGTTGCACTGATAGGTTTACAATAATTTTTTGTGCAAATGGACTCGCCTTCATGATATACAACCAAGTCCAGAAACACTAAATCCGTGGACTCTATCACATGTGTAAAGCTGCGATCTAAAGTGTTGGCATTGCAGTAAGTGACAAATGACTCAAAAAGCTCAACACTTTCATTCTAGATTAACAAAACATCATCAATATACCATCCAAAGAACACTATGGGGTTTATTTACTAAAGGCAAATCCACTTTGCACTACTGCAAGTGCAGTAGTGCAAAGTGGAGTGTACTTGAAAGTGCAGTTGCTGTAGACCTGAGGGGGGCATGCAAGGAAAATAAAAAACAGCATTTTAGCTTGCACATGATTGGATGAAAAAATCAGCAGAGCTTCCCCTCATTTCAGATCTTCCCCTCAGATCTACAGTGATTGCACTTCCAAGTGCACTTGTAGTGCAAAGTGGATTTGCCTTTAGTAAATCAACCCCTATGTGTCTTGCAAAAGGATTATGTGTTATATATATATTTATCTTCCCAATAGCCCATGATGATGTTAGCATATGAAGGGACAAAATTAGCACCCATTGCTGTTCTGTGTTTCTGGAAATAAAATTTGTCCTGAAACACAAAATAATTATGTTCCAAGCAAAATTCTGTGGAATCAATCAAAAATTGAGCTTGCCTGGAGTTCATATTGGAATCCTTGGAAAGAAAGTGTTGAAGTGCTTCTAGACTTACTCTATGGGGAATTGAGGTATACAATGACACCACATCCAAGAATGCCCAAAGGTATTCAGTCTCCCATTTATATTTTTGAAGGGTCTCAATAACATGACCAGAATCCCTAATGTATGAAGGTAATTCTGAAACTATGGGCTGTAGAAAGAAATCAATATAGTGGGATAATCCGAAGTTAAAGCTGTTACTGGCTACAGTGCGTCTTCCGCGGGGACATGTGTTGGATTTAGGGATCTTCAGTAAATTATAAAAATAGGGTGTACAGCATGTATAAGGCAACAAAAACTGTTTCTCGCTTTTACATAATATCTCAGCCTTGGCTGCCTTTTCTACTAATAATTGTAATTCTAGTTGGTTGCCACTATATCTGATGCCGTAGGATTTGAACTGTCTGTTTGATCTTTAGCTTAAAATCTTTTTACAGTCAAATTTCTGATAAATCTATTTAGATCTTTAACCACTACAATACAGGGCACTTTCGCCCCCTTCCTTCCCAGCCCAATTTTCAGCTTTCATCGCTCTCGCACTTTCAATGACAATTGCGCGGTCATGCTACACTGTACCCAAATGAAATTTGTATCATTTTGTTCGCACAAATAGAGCTTTAGTTTGGTGGTATTTATTCATGACTCTGTTTTTTATTTTTTGCGATATAAGCGCAAAAAGAGCAGAAATTTGAAAAAAAAAAAAATATTTTCTTCTTTCTATTTTCAAAGAAATCCAATAAAATCTAATTTTGTCATAAATTTAAGCCTAAATGTATTCTGCTACATGTTTTTAGTAAAAAAAATTCTGTTAAGTTTATAATTATTGGTTTGTGTGATCACGGACATATGTACGCAAATGATCATGTACAGATGTGTACAGGTGATCACATAAATATGTGTGAAGATAATCATTGGGACATGTGATTTTAGTGGGACATATGTGGGGGACATGTGTTTTTATTATTTGGGGACATGTGTTTTTATTATTTGGGGACATGTGTGTTTTGGGGACATGTGTGGGGACATGTGTGTTTTATATTAGACTGGTGATCAGTGAGTAAAAAGCTGAAAAAACAGCTCATACTCACTGATCACCAGCCGGCTGCAGCGATCTGCTCTCCTCTCCTTAGCGACGACTTCCGTGTGAGGCGAGGAGAGCCGATTGCCTAGCAACCGGCTGTTTGTTTACATCACATGACGGCTGTGATTGGACACGGCTGTCATGTGATCAGGAGGGCCAATCACAGAGCCCTCCTGCCGATCCGAGATGTGCCGTGTCCGGGTGACACAAGCGCATTGGGATCGCAATGCTGCGTGGGCACGTGTGTGCGCAATCCCCCTCCTTCTGAAGGACGTTCCTGAACATCCAGTTAGAAGGAGGAGGCTCCCACCCGGCCGTTTATATACAATGGCCGGGTGGGAAGTAGTTAAATAAGCCAAGTTTGTTTGGTTTGGTTGGTGGAAAACCTAGCCCTTTTTCCAGTAGTGAGTTTCCGGCTGTAGTTAGTTGGGGGGTAGAAAGGTTAAAGATTTTTATAGTATTAGCCTCAATGGTTATTGGCTTTCTTTGTTTTTCTTTTTTGTTTGTCCTTGCAGACTCGTCTTCTTCATCTACCTCTTCTATTTTTCTTTTTTCTTTGACTGAGTTTGTTGGGGGCTGTAGTAAAAATAATATTAACCATGGTGTTAGAAGCTTGCATAGGTCCAGATATATCTGCATCCCCACTATGTACTGAACGCTCTTTTAGATGAAAATTGGTGTGTGAAGCAGTGGCGGTTGGTGCTCAAAATTTTTTGGGGATCGCAAACAAACTGAAAAATTCTGGAAAAAAAAACATCAATTGCAGCCACTGTGCCATCAAATGAGCCACTATGCTCATCAAGTGCTGCCACTGTGCCATCAAATGCTGCCACTGTGCCATCAAATGCAGCCACTCTGCCATCAAACACAGCTACTGTGCCAAGTAAATGTTGCCAGTGTGCCCATCAAATTCTGCCAGTGTGCCCATCAAATTCTGCCAGTGTGCCCATCAAAGACTGCCAGTGTGCCCCTCAAATGCTGCCAGTGTGCCAACTAAATGCTGCCACTGTGCCATCAAATGCCGCCAGTGTGACCCCCCTCTCCCACTCGCCATCTGCCCGGCACTTACCCTGTCTTGGTGTGGCAGCGGGTGATGGCGACCAGCGGGGTCCTTCAAGCCAGCGTCTCCTGCCATCCTCATCTCCTGACTCCTATCCTCTCCTCCTGATAGGCATCCAATAGCAGCACCTGTTGTTTCAATCAGGTGACAGGTAACAGACCTGAGCACCTGATTGGCAGAGAGGCGGTTCAGTGTTAGGAAAGCGAATATTAATTTGCTTTCCTAACACAGCTGAGTGAACTGTGAGCTCCAAGTATGGTGCTAGCAGGTCACAGTTTTTGACGCTTATTAGAGCCTATTGCTCTACTCAGGTGCTTCAAAACCTCCCTGCCACTGTAATTCAAGAGCCCAACACCAAAAAAGGGGCCGGATGTCTGAATGGGGGGTGGTCGCGGCGGCCATGAATAGATTCATGCAATGCATGAATCTATCCATAGTGCACAGAGGGGGTGGCAGGAGAGAGGGCCACCACTGGTGTGAAGACACCTCCTTTCGAGAAGATGTTGAGGTCCCTCGCCAGCGCACTGTACATATTGTAGGTGGATATAGAAGGTAACAGATGGCCTGACTCCTCACTATCTTTGATTTGAGTGGGAGTATGTGGTAGTATAAGATTATTAGAATCTGTGATGGTTATAGGCTGAGCTATATGCGAAATGCCAGCTAGATTTACTGGTGTATCAGGATTACTCTTATTGGCCATGATGGGTATAGTACTAGGGTGTGAATTGATATCAACATCGATTGGTTCAGCTGATGGTAAATGATTAGGGACCATCTCGCCAGACAAATCGACCGCTTGCTTGACAATTATACTGTGGGCCTGCTCTACAGTATTATGCTTGGGGATCTTTTTGTATTTTTAGTTGTTTGTATTTTTATTTTGCTGACCAATTAATTTAGACTGGCGCTTTTGATTGCGTATGGCCTTTTTGTTCCTATTGTTATTTGGGATACCCTTAAACTTTTTGGGAGATGTTGAACCACCTGGCAGATGAATTGAATTATCTAAAGGATTGGGCGATCTTGTAGTCCTCGATATCCCTATCAATTTTACCCATTTTTTTTATCTATCAATTGGTCTTCAAATTTCTGAGTGCTTTTATTATGGACAGTCATCCATTTGGAAAAAAGACAAGAAGAGAATACAGATAGTCCCTCTTCCAATGCTTTTTTCTTTTGTTTATATGATCTAATTTGTGTTTGGGTTGTATTATCAGGATCTTTATCCATTTTGTGGTACAAAATTTGGACATTATCTGCCACTTCTTTTGGAGATCAGGATCCAAAAAGCTACACTGCTTTTTTATCCTGAGTCTTCTAGGGGGGATAAATAATTCCAAATATTTTTTAAGGAACAAAGGTCCCACCACTGAGTACATCCGGATTCTCTGGCATTTTGTACCAGAAAGAAGGAGTAGCAGCATGAGAGGGAGAACAAACCTCCTGTCGATTCAGGAATGGCCTGGATAATAATCTGATTAAGCCTAACAATTCTATTCTGATCCATGTTGAAGGGGGAGGGGGAAGGGAAGATGGAGACAGGAAGAAAATAAAAATAGGAATGATAGGGAAAATAAAAATAATAAGAAATAAAACAACCCCAAAAAAATAATAAAAGTGGAAATACAAAAGGCTATGCAAAAAAATAAAAAAAATTATAATAATTCAATAAAATTATAATAAATGTAAATGAAATTGAATTATTATAATGATGTAAAACAATAAACAATAAAGCATAACAAATGATATTGAGAAATAATAATACAAAAAAAATAATGAAAAACAATAATGTGAGTCCCAAGAAAATATGTATAAAAAGTCCTTGATCTAATTAAAAACTCTGCATAATAGAGTAAAACCGAATCACAACAGTTCCCTATAGACCACATGGACAACGCCTAGAAAAGACATGAAAACAGGAAAAAAAGTCTGGCGCCAGAAAATGGGAACATTTATAACAATGGGACTAATTCTTTATTTCCTACTTGTGCCCAATAAGAAGCTATATGAATGAACACACCAGGAGAGATGTGCATACAGTCAATGGCAACCATAAGGAAAAGCCCTATTCGAGCCAGTCTTGTGCGGACAGATAAACAGGCAAAAATAAATAAAAAGAACAATTTATCAATATATTTTTGCCATAAGATAATTTTTTAAATTAAAAAAATAAACAATTAAAATTCTCCTTTGCATAGATGGTAGGCAATCAGCTTGCTCACCACTATAATGGTACCTGATGGTGGCGGCCAATTGACCAGCTTTCTGATAGATTTGCTGTAGTGATGGAATCCTCATGCATCCCCTATGAAATCCACACAAACGTGGAAGGGGGGGTAAAACCCAATTTTAGTGTGGACCAGGAGACAATGTAGAGCCTCACCCGAGTTCCTGATGGTATCCAGAGGTGAGCAGCAGCACAGCTAGCCAGCCATAGGTGGAAACGGGGCCGGGAGAGAGTCAAAGCATGCCCCAATAGGAACCAGTGAGCATGGAAACCTGGACATGAGGTCAAACATTCAGGGAGACCAGATTTAAAGCAAGGCTTGGACCTCAAGATGTTGGAAAGCAAGCCGAGGGAAGCAAGGAAAAAGCATGGCTGTTATCTTGACAACGTGTATCAGGGTGTGGCCCTTTCTCAGGTCATGTGACATGATCAGCCAATGGGGATTAAATAGGAATTGACTGCGGGAAGATTAACATTTTTAAAGAAACCGTGACAGGTTACATCCACTTTAGCAAAACCTCTACTATTAAACAACACAATAAAACAAATTCATAATACAATCACTAGAAAATCACTGACTAAGACCTACATCAATACTTTCAAAGTGAAGCTTGGAGCTCGAGAGGGTGGAGATCAAGCAGAGGGAAGCAAGGAGAAAGCGTGGCTGTTGTCTTGACAGCTCACTACTGGATACCATCAGTGACTCGGTCAAGGTTCTACATTGTTGTTTCCCGGTCCAAACTAAACTTGGGTTTTTCCTCCCCTTGCCTGTTTATCTGTCTGCACCAGACTGGTTCGAATAACGCTTTTACTTATGGTTGCCATTGACTGTGTGAAATAGACTCAATGCTACAGCAACTCAAACATTTAGAACAAACAAACAAACAAAAATTCACCTAATCAGGCAACCTATAATGCAATAAGAGACCAACGCTACAAACAAACTCCTCCATCATAATTTCGACTTGGATGCAGAGAAGGCATTCGGTAGAATAAAATGGACTTACCTGGTCTTGTGTAAGTTCAACATATCAGGTATATTTTTGAATGCCATCCTCAGCCTATACAAGTCTCCAAGTGCAAGAGTATAGACACCAGGGGTGATATCTAACACTTTTAACATTGCAAACGGCACGAGACAAGGTTTCCCATTGTCACCTTTATTCTTTGCCATGGTGATGGAGCCCCTTAGCCCAAACGATTCGCTCCACATCCCAAGTCAAGGGTGTCACATTGGTACCATAGAACACAAAATAGGGCTCTATTACAATGGCTCTCATTTATGCTGGAGGAACTGTGGCCTTCCGGGAACCTTCTTCCACATATGGTGAGAATGCCCAACTCTCAAAAACATTTGGGACCAAATATTAATTCTCCTCCAATCAATCACCCCCATGACAACTAAATTATCTCCACTAGACTTAATTCTCGGCCTGGCAATCCCCACATGACAAAAATGTTTTCAAACCATAGCTACTCATGTCCTTATTGCTGCACGCCTGACATTGGCCAGAAAATGGAAAACCACCCAACCCCCAAGCTTCCAAGAAGTAATTTCAATTCTGAATAACAACCTCAAAATGGAATACAGTTTCTCCAAAGCTAAACTCACCACTAAAAATTTCTACACAGTCTGGGTCCTATGGCTCAAAGACCCCAGAAGTATACAGCTGGAATGATCCCCTAGCCTCTAATGATCTATAGCACACTCTGCTTTACTCTTCAGTACTTTGCTGGTAACACACACATCTCAGCACTGTGCACTCAGTCATTTTATATAATGGATCAATCCAACCTGTGCGATTACCTGCCAGTTCCAGTTCTTATCTGCAGCATGTTTAGACTTAAATATAAATTTGAAACTTTACCCCATAGTTTATCACCCATGCAAGTTAATGTATACACATACAATGGCTTATATTAATGTGCTCTTGTGTAATATGTACACGACTATTATTTGTATAAATGAATGTGTGTATAAATACTATATATATATGAGAATGTACCATCACATCCCCTTTATTGCTTCCTGGATGTATTCTCTTTTTTTCCTGCAAAATGAATAAAAATGAGAATTTTTTTTTAAAAAAAAGCTTCTTTACAGGTCAATGGCAATAACTCATGATACTCATGCTAATTTGTGTATCTTCAGCATAAAGCAAACATTCACTGAACACATACATGGTGAAACATATCCCACATGCATATCTGTCTATCTACTGCAACCTAATGGATCAATAGAAATACAAAATGTGTTTATTGTGGTAAAACATATAATTAAATTAATTATTATAATGCACTTCATAGCAATATTGTCATACATAAATACTAATAATAAATTGCAGGCCCTTGGGCTGCTATTCCTACTGGTTTCACCGGACATACTTTGCTCACACTGGAGGCAGACATAAAAAAACATTAAGGCCTCATGCATACTGGACATTTTTACAGTAGCTGTTTTTGGCTTGAGACATTTTTTTCTACAGTCAATAAACTCCCCATCATGTTATCCTATGTGTCCATGCACACATAGGCTGTTATTAGCAGTTTTTGACTAGTGGGCTTTGAAAGGAATTTTATCAACTGTTTTCAACTGCTCTAATGTCCAAAAATGCTGATAAATGCTGATAAACGCTCAAAAATGCATCTCACCATTGTTTTTCGATCCATTGAAAATAAATAAATGGAATAAAAGAAAACGCAAAAAAATGCAAACGCGGAAAAAAGCTCAAAAGCACACATTAGCGATGTAACCCGTGTTTTTGAGTGTCTACATTTTTAAGCTCTAAATATGTGTATTATGTGATTGGTCCCTGTACGTAAGAAAAAACAGGAAATTTCTGTCTATAATTACCAAAAAGTCCTGTGCACACCCAGGGGGATTGTGGCAAAGAGAAAGAGGAAGAACAAGACATGGTCCGCTCTGTGTCACAGACAGTTCTAATTACAGCTGTGGAGGCCCATCCCCAGATTTGGGACCTGGCGCACCCACAGCATATAAAAAAATAAAGTGTGGCTGGAGATCAGCTCGTCACTCACCCCAGGGTGGGAAGCTATGTCACATGGTGAACAAAAAGAAACAAGTAAGTCTATGTTCATGGAATGCATGATCTGTTTTTTCTTTAATGTAAATGTAGAATGCAGAACTCTATTAACCACTTCCTTTCCACTTTTCTCTTCTTGTCCACTATTCTTTAGGCAAAGTCCTTCAGTGGCGGTAGAAATTCCTCTGCAATCGTGTGAGGAGGGACCTCACAGAAGAGATAAAGGCAGCAAGGTCCAGAGCGCCAGGGCCCAAAAAGTGGCTGTATGTTTATCACCAGGATCTGGCCTTCGTAAGGCAAGCGATGATTAACAGCATCAGAGAGTAAGTCTTTTATTGTCTTCTTTCTTACATCATATAATTCAGCAGGATTGTTTCATCAACATTCTGGACAACAAAATCCATAATGAAAAAATCCTAAGAAAATGCAAAATCACAAAAACGCCACAAAAACTCCACAAAAACTTCAACAAACTCGCACTGACTATTTCTCTCCTCTCTCTCTCTAACCAAAATGGCACCGTCACATGATATAACATTTTTTTATTTATTTTCCTTGGAATTGTGGGTACTTTTGGAGTGGAAAATTGCAGAAGGATGTATTTAAAAAAAAAAGTGCCTTAGTGCTAACGCGCAAAAATGCCGCTAATCGAGCAAAAACACCACTAAACGCGCATTGATGCCAATGCAAAATGCTGATAAAATCACGGTATTTAAACCACTTTTTTCCTTGGTGGTGGTGTGTATGAGGGCTAAAGAAAAGTTAGCTAAATGTGTTCAGGAATGGAAAACAATGGCAAAAGTAAGGGTAGGGTTTTGGTTTTGTCTAATTGAACATTCTCTTTCTAAGAAAAATGTGATACTGAAGGTGTCTGCTCAAACCATGAACAAAGCTATAACAAAGTTTGGGTTTAATCCATTAAAGATAATCACCCACCTCTATACTGTACACCAGCAATAATTCTAGCATCAGACCTAAAGTCCCTACAAGTCATCAGTTTAGTGTTACACAGGAGTTCTGGTGCTAGAATTATTGAATACCTTTTGAAGTTTTTTTTTTTTTTTTGGTGGGGGGTGGCCTTGACCCCACGACGTCCACCCCGTATACATGAGCAGGGCAAAAGGGGTGGAGTCAGGGGTGGAGCTAAATGGGCGGCAAAACAAGGTTTCGCCTAGGGCAGTGATGGTGAACCTTGGCACCCCAGATGTTTTGGAACTACATTTCCCATGATGCTCATGCACTCTGCAGTGTAGATGAGTATCCTGGGAATTGTAGTTCCAAAACATCTGGAGTGCCAAGGTTCGCCATCACTGGCCTAGGGTGTCAAGAATCCTTGCAGCAGCCCTGAGTACACCCCTCACATATTTGTAAATATTCTATTATATCTTTTCATATGACAGCACTGAAGAAATTACATGTTTCTACAATGTAAAGTAGTGAGAGTACAGCTTATATAACCGTGTCAATTTGCTGTTCCCTCAAAAAAACTCAACACACAGCAATTAATGTCTAAACCGCTGGCAACAAAAATTGAAACTGTCCAAATTAGGCCCAATTAGCCATTTTCCCTCCCCGATGCCATGTGACTCATTAGTGTTACAAGGTCTCAGGTGTGAATGTGGAGCAGATGTGTTAAATTTCTTGTTATCATTCTCACTCTCTCATACTGGTCACTGGAAGTTCAACATGGCAAAGAACTCTCTGAGGATCTGAAAAAAAAGAATTGTTGCTCTACATAAAGTTTATAAGAAGATCACCAAGACCCTGAAACTGAGGTGCAGCATGGTAGCCAACACCATACAGTGGTTTAACAGGACAGGTTCCACTCAGCACAGGCCTCGCCATTGTCAATGAAAGAAGTTGAGTGCAAGTGCTCAGTGTCATATCCAGAGGTTGTCTTTGGGAAATAGACATATGAATGCTGCCAGCATTACTGCAGAGTTTGAAGGGGTCAGCCTGTCAGTGCTCAGACCATACGTCGCACACTGCATCAAATTGGTCGGCATGGCTGTCGACCCAGAAGGAAGGCTCTTCTAAAGATGATGCACAAGAAAGGCCGCAAAAACCGTTTGCTGAAGACAAGCAGACTAAGGACATGGATTACTGGAAACCATGTCCTGTGGTCTGATGAGACCAAGATAAACTAATTTGGTTCATATGGTGTAAAGCGTGCATGGCGGCAATCAGGTGAAGAGTACAAAGACAAGTGTATCTTGCTTACAGTCAGTCATAGTGGTGGTAGTGTCATGGTCTGGGGCTGCATGCGTGCTGCCAGCACTGGAGAGCTACAGTTCATTGAGGGAACCACAAATGTCAATATGTACTGTGACATAATGAAGCAGAGCATGATCCCCTCACTTTGGAGACTAGGCCACAGGGCAGTATTCCAACATGATAACGACCCCAAACACACCTCTAAGATGACCACTGCCTTGTTAAATAAGCTGAGATTAAAGGTGATGGCTGGCCAAGCATGTCTCCAGACCCTATTGAGCATCTGTGGGGCATCCTTAAACAGAAGGTGGTCATCATGGAGGTGTGGAAGAGCACTCCAGTGGTAATCTGTGAAGCTCTGGTGAGCTCCATGCCCAAGAGGGTGAAGGTAGTGCTGGAAAATAATGGTGGCCACACAAAATATTGACACTTTGGGCCAAATGAAGACATTTTCACTTAGGGGTGTACTCACTTTTGTTGCCAGTGTTTTAGACATTAATAGCTGTGTGTTGAGTTATTTTGAGGGGACAGCAAATTTACACTGTTATACAAGCTGTGCACTCACTACTTTACATTGTAACAAAGTGTAATTTCTTCAAAATTGTCAGATGAAAAGATATAATAAAAAATTTACAAAAATATGAATATGATGCACTCACTTTTGTGCAATACCGTATGTATAGCTCTGGGGTATTTGGCTCTTATGCCTCATCTGCCCCACCCTGGCATTCACATCAGCAGTGGCCTCCAGCAACAGGATTGTTAGATTGTACAGTGAAAACATTCACCTTTGTATGTGTCACTCCCCTACTGAATTTGGCCGAAAAACGTCACTCTCTCACTGTCTAAAAGGCTGCAAAATGCAAAATGTAAATAGCTAGCGAGAAAAAGGGAAGATTTGCTCATCCATTCCATGAGGGAACAACGCATGCAACCCGGTAAATATGTCACCTCCCTGCTGTGTCCTCCATAGTGATCCTACATTTGGTGAGTTTTCACCAGCAACAAGATTTCAATTGGGATATTAGCTTTAGAGAAACCTAAAAACATTACCGAAAAATAACAGCACTGACATAGGCAGGCCACAGCTTAGTTGGTGTGCACTGAAGCTCTGGGAGGGTATATTTCATAGAAAACCCACACCTAGTTTATTTAAAGTGTTACTAAACCCAGGACCATGCATTCACTATAAGCGTTTTCCACAGTAGACAGAACACGGAAATGCAATTATTTTAGTAAATATAAACTGCTAAATACCTTTTCTCACCAGCAGTATATAGAAGTCTTGTGACTTCTGTCAGTGTCTAGTTAAAGCTTGAAGGAGGATTTTTTTTTCTCCTCTGATTGTCTGTATTATGAGGCTGTATGACCCCTGATTCCTTGTCTGGACAGTGCTGATTGGCCCTGTGCCGAAAAACTATCTAGCAATACACACCAAACTGAGCATGTGCAGAGTGCCTCCAATGCTCTGTTTTACTAGAAAATTAATTGGGGACAGTAGAGGAGGGGAGGATCACAGAATACAGTATCAAACAGCCTTTGTACACAATGCACAGAATTATCCCCTTAGGTTGCACAGTGAGTATAACAAGCATGCTTTACTGCATATACAGACTGATTTTACTGTTGTGGGTTTAGTAATCCTTTAAAGCATCAAACTATGTCAGTTTGAAATGATGACAGCCTGCACCTACTGGATAAACTTTGTGTTGAATCTATTATTAGTAACTAAAGCATGTGATATCCATGGAAGTAATTGATATGTTTTGGTCCTGTCAGTTTATCTTATCTAAATTATCTTTTAGACTCTGGGCTGTGTACTGTATAGCCATATATAAATGTCTTTAAAGGTAAAAGAATTTAGTTTTTCTCCTGCCCTCTAACTGCTACCGCCTCACACCTAGTTTGTAAATAAAGTGTTGGCGTAGGTCAATGTGTCACCGGGGCGACCTTGAAAAGTATTTTCAGTCTTGAGGCACCCCTGTCCAAGACTTGGTTCACGGTACTGTGTGTCACGGAACGCGCACAGAATCACGCTCGTTCCTGACATGCAGACAAATGCTCTGCTCTTTAGGAGTTCCAATAATTCTTAATGGTACCCCACACATTGGCAAACGCAGGATGTTTTTTTCTGTGGCACAATTGAAAAAAAGAGTTGGGTCTTCTTTCCTTGCATTTATACAGGTAGGTGAGCCCATTGAAATGAATGAGCTTCCCTACATGCAACACACAGCCACACAGATGTGAACCAAGGGCTTGTTCACATGTGAGGTTGAAGGGGCTGTAAAACTATGTGGTTGAGCAGAGACAGCAGCTGGGGGTGTACACATGCCATGGCTGCAGCTAGAAGTATACCTCTAGGTGAATGGGGCTGTACTGCCAGCACCCCACAACTGTGTGCATTGCACATAGTTGCGGTGTTGTGATGTTGCATTTACAGGGTTAAAACCAGGGCTTGAGTCCTGCGGGAACGCATGGGAACGGCGTTCCTGTACTATTTCCACAGCAGGAACGCCGTTCCCATTAGCCGCCTGAGCCTATCCTGCCTACGCTGTGGCCGCCCGATTGACTGGTTGCTAGGCTAGGGCCGCTCCGCGTCTAGCAATCGGTCACATGACGTCTGCCGTACACGTGGGCACGCACTGGCAGGAGTCAGTGGGCAGCGCACCTACGGCCCGGGCTACGGCTGAGCAGCGCCTCCAGAGCAACCAGCCACAGACACACCGCTTGGATCCCGACTGTCCCCTCCCTCCCCTCTGCCCAGTGCCAGACAGTCCTGGCCTCCTGGGGTCACTGCCGATCCCCAGCCGCTGCACTGCTGCCAGTTTACTTCTCTCCTGAGAAGAGAATACCAGGTTAGTGTGTTAACTAAGTTGCAGTCTGCAATACATACTCTGCCAATACTCTGCAATACATACCCTGCTAATACTCTGCAATACCCTGCCAATACTCTGCAATACATACCCTGCCAATACTCTGCAATACCCTGCCAATACTCTGCAGTACATACCCTGCCAACACTCTGCAATACTTACCCTGCCAATACTCTGCAATACATACCCTGCCAATACTCTGCAATACATACCCTGCCAATACTCTGCAATACCCTGCAATACATACCCTGCCAATACTCTGCAATACCCTGCCAATACTCTGCAATACATACCCTGCCAATACTCTGCAACACATACCCTGCCAATACTCTGCAATGCCCTGCCAATACTCTACAATACATACTCTGCCAACACTCTGCAATAACCTGCCAATACTCTGCAATACTTACCCTGCCAATACTCTGCAATACCCTGCCAATACTCTGCAATACTTACCCTGCCAATACTCTGCAGTACATACCCTGCCAATACTCTGCAATACCCTGCCAATACTCTGCAATACATACCCTGCCAATACTCTGCAATACCCCGCCAATACTCTGCAGTACAAACCCTGCCAACACTCTGCAATACTTACCCTGCCAATACTCTGCAATACATACCCTGCCAATATTCTGCAATACATACCCTGCCAATACTCTGCAATACCCTGCCAATACTCTGCAATACATACCCTGCCAATACTCTGCAATACCCTGCCAATACTCTGCAACACATACCCTGCCAATACTCTGCAATGCCCTGCCAATACTCTGCAATACATACCCTGCCAATACTCTGCAATACCCTGCCAATACTCTACAATACATACTCTGCCAACACTCTGCAATACCCTGCCAATACTCTGCAATACATACCCTGCCAATACTCTGCAATACCCTGCCAATACTCTGCAATACTTACCCTGCCAATACTCTGCAGTACATACCTTGCCAATACTCTGCAATACCCTGCCAATACTCTGCAATACATACCCTGCCAATACTCTGCAATACCCTGCCAATACTCTGCAATACATACCCTGCCAATACTCTGCAATACCCTGCCAATACTCTGCAGTACATACCCTGCCAACACTCTGCAATACTTACCCTGCCAATACTCTGCAATACATACCCTGCAATACTCTGCAATACCCTGCCAATACTCTGCAATAGATACCCTGCCAATACTCTGCAATACCCTGACAATACTCTGCAATACATACCCTGCCAATACTCTGCAACACTTACCCTGCCAATACTCTGCAATGCCCTGCCAATACTCTGCAATACATACCCTGCCAATACTCTGCAATACCCTGCCAATACTCTACAATACATACTCTGCCAACACTCTGCAATACCCTGCCAATACTCTGCAATACTTACCCTGCCAATACTCTGCAATACCCTGCCAATACTTTGCAATACATACCCTGCCAATACTCTGCAATACCCTGCCAATACTCTGCAATACATACCCTGCCAATACTCTGCAATACCCTGCCAATACTCTGCAATACCTGCCAATACTCGGCAATACATACCCTGCCAATACTCTGCAATACTTACCCCATCAATACTCTGCAATACTTACCCTGCCAATACTCTGCAATACATACCCTGCCAATACTCTGCAATACCCTGCTAATACTCTGCAATACATACCCTGCCAATACTCTGCAACACTTACCCTGACAATACTCTGCAATACATACCCTGCCAATACTCTGCAATACTTACCCCATCAATACTCTGCAATACTTACCCTGCAAATACTCTGCAATACATACCCTGCCAATACTCTGCAATACCCTGCAAATACTCTGCAATACATACCCTGCCAATGCTCTGCAACACTTACCCTGCCAATACTCTGCAATACATACCCTGCCAATACTCTGCAATACCCTGCCAATACTCTGCAGTACTCACCATGCCAATACTCTGCAATACATACCCTGCCAATACTCTGCAATACATACCCTGCCAATACTCAGCAATACTTACCCTGCCAATACTCTGCAACACTTACCTTGCCAATACTCTGCAATACATACCCTGCCAATACTCTGCAATACATACCCTGCCAATACTCAGCAATACTTACCCTGCCAATACTCTTCAATACATACCCTGCCAATACTCTGCAATACTCTGCAATACTTACTCTGCCAATACTCTGCAGTACTCACCCTGCCAATACTCTGCAATACATACCCTGCCAATACTCTGCAGTACATACCCTGCCAATACTCTGCAATACCCTGCCAATACTCTGCAATACATACCCTGCCAATACTCTGCAATACCCTGCCAATACTCGGCAATACATACCCTGCCAACACTCTGCAATACCCTGCCAATACTCTGCAATACCTGCCAATACTCTGCAATACATACCCTGTCAATACTCTGCAATACCCTGCCAATACTCTGCAATACATACCCTGGCAATACTCTGCAACACTTACCCTGCCAATACTCTGCAATACATACCCTGCCAATACTCTGCAATACTTACCCCATCAATACTCTGCAATACTTACCCTGCCAATACTCTGCAATACATACCCTGCCAATACTCTGCAATACCCTGCCAATACTCTGCAATACATACCCTGCCAATACTCTGCAATACTCACCATGCCAATACTCTGCAATACATACCCTGCCAATACTCTGCAATACATACCCTGCCAATACTCAGCAATACTTACCCTGCCAATACTCTGCAACACTTACCCTGCCAATACTCTGCAATACATACCCTGCCAATACTCTGCAATACCCTGCCAATACTCTGCAGTACTCACCATGCCAATACTCTGCAATACATACCCTGCCAATACTCTGCAATACATACCCTGCCAATACTCAGCAATACTTACCCTGCCAATACTCTTCAATACATACCCTGCCAATACTCTGCAATACTCTGCAATACATACCCTGCCAATACTCTGCAGTACTCACCCTGCCAATACTCTGCAATACATACCCTGCCAATACTCTGCAGTACTCACCCTGCCAATACCCTGCAGTACATACCCTGCCAATACTCTGCAATACCCTGCCAATACTCTGCAATACATACCCTGCCAATACTCTGCAATACCCTGCCAATACTCGGCAATACATACCCTGCCAATACTCTGCAATACCCTGCCAATACTCTGCAATACCTGCCAATACTCTGCAATACATACCCTGCCAATACTCTGCAATACTTACCCCATCAATACTCTGCAATACTTACCCTGCAATACATACCCTGCCAATACTCTGCAATACCCTGCAAATACTCTGCAATACATACCCTGCCAATGCTCTGCAACACTTACCCTGCCAATACTCTGCAATACATACCCTGCCAATACTCTGCAATACCCTGCCAATACTCTGCAGTACTCACCATGCCAATACTCTGCAATACATACCCTGCCAATACTCTGCAATACATACCCTGCCAATACTCAGCAATACTTACCCTGCCAATACTCTGCAACACTTACCTTGCCAATACTCTGCAATACATACCCTGCCAATACTCTGCAATACATACCCTGCCAATACTCAGCAATACTTACCCTGCCAATACTCTTCAATACATACCCTGCCAATACTCTGCAATACTCTGCAATACTTACTCTGCCAATACTCTGCAGTACTCACCCTGCCAATACTCTGCAATACATACCCTGCCAATACTCTGCAGTACATACCCTGCCAATACTCTGCAATACCCTGCCAATACTCTGCAATACATACCCTGCCAATACTCTGCAATACCCTGCCAATACTCGGCAATACATACCCTGCCAACACTCTGCAATACCCTGCCAATACTCTGCAATACCTGCCAATACTCTGCAATACATACCCTGCCAATACTCTGCAATACCCTGCCAATACTCTGCAATACATACCCTGGCAATACTCTGCAACACTTACCCTGCCAATACTCTGCAATACATACCCTGCCAATACTCTGCAATACATACCCTGCTAATACTCTGCAATACTCACCATGCCAATACTCTGCAATACATACCCTGCCAATACTCTGCAATACATACCCTGCCAATACTCAGCAATACTTACCCTGCCAATACTCTGCAACACTTACCCTGCCAATACTCTGCAATACATACCCTGCCAATACTCTGCAATACCCTGCCAATACTCTGCAGTACTCACCATGCCAATACTCTGCAATACATACCCTGCCAATACTCTTCAATACATACCCTGCCAATACTCAGCAATACTTACCCTGCCAATACTCTTCAATACATACCCTGCCAATACTCTGCAATACTCTGCAATACATACCCTGCCAATACTCTGCAGTACTCACCCTGCCAATACTCTGCAATACATACCCTGCCAATACTCTGCAGTACTCACCCTGCCAATACCCTGCAGTACATACCCTGCCAATACTCTGCAATACCCTGCCAATACTCTGCAATACATACCCTGCCAATACTCTGCAATACCCTGCCAATACTCGGCAATACATACCCTGCCAATACTCTGCAATACCCTGCCAATACTCTGCAATACCTGCCAATACTCTGCAATACATACCCTGCCAATACTCTGCAATACTTACCCCATCAATACTCTGCAATACTTACCCTGCCAATACTCTGCAATACATACCCTGCCAATACTCTGCAATACCCTGCAAATACTCTGCAATACATACCCTGCCAATGCTCTGCAACACTTACCCTGCCAATACTCTGCAATACATACCATGCCAATACTCTGCAATACATACCCTGCCAATACTCTGCAGTACTCACCCTGCCAATGCTCTGCAATACATACCCTGCCAATACTCAGCAATACTTACCTTGCCAATACTCTGCAATACTTACTCTGCCAATACTCTTCAATACTTACCCTGCCAATACTCTGCAATACATACCCTGCCAATACTCTGCAATACCCTGCCAATACTCTGCAGTACTCACCATGCCAATACTCTGCAATACATACCCTGCCAATACTCTGCAATACATACCCTGCCAATACTCAGCAATACTTACCCTGCCAATACTCTTCAATACATACCCTGCCAATACTCTGCAATACTCTGCAATACATACCCTGCCAATACTCTGCAGTACTCACCCTGCCAATACTCTGCAATACATACCCTGCCAATACTCTGCAGTACTCACCCTGCCAATACCCTGCAGTACATACCCTGCCAATACTCTGCAATACCCTGCCAATACTCTGCAATACATACCCTGCCAATACTCTGCAATACCCTGCCAATACTCGGCAATACATACCCTGCCAATACTCTGCAATACCCTGCCAATACTCTGCAATACCTGCCAATACTCTGCAATACATACCCTGCCAATACTCTGCAATACTTACCCCATCAATACTCTGCAATACTTACCCTGCCAATACTCTGCAATACATACCCTGCCAATACTCTGCAATACCCTGCAAATACTCTGCAATACATACCCTGCCAATGCTCTGCAACACTTACCCTGCCAATACTCTGCAATACATACCATGCCAATACTCTGCAATACATACCCTGCCAATACTCTGCAGTACTCACCCTGCCAATGCTCTGCAATACATACCCTGCCAATACTCAGCAATACTTACCTTGCCAATACTCTGCAATACTTACTCTGCCAATACTCTTCAATACTTACCCTGCCAATACTCTGCAATACTTACTCTGCCAATACTCTGCAATACATACCCTGACAATACTCTGCAATACATACCCTGCCAATACTCTGCAATACCTACCCTGCCAATACTCTGCAATACTTACCCTGCCAATACTCTGCAATACATACCCTGCCAATACTCTGCAGTATTCACTCTGCAGTATTCACTCTGCCAATACTCTGCAATACATACCCTGCTAATACTCTGCAATACTTACTCTGCCAATACTCTGCAATACTTTCCCTGCCAATACTCTGCAATACATACCCTGCAGATACTCTGCAATACATACCTTGCCAATACTCTGCAATACCCTGCCAATACTCTGCAATACATACCCTGCCAATACTCTGCAGTACTCACCCTGCCAATACTCTGCAATACATACCCTGCCAATACACTGCAATACTTACTCTGCCAATACTCTGCAATACTTTCCCTGCCAATACTCTGCAATACTTACTCTGCCAATACTCTGCAATACTTTCCCTGCCAATACTTACTCTGCCAATACCCAGCCATACCCATCCATGCTCAGCCAATATTACATTGGGGGAGATGACGTGGATATTACAGTGGGGGAGATGTATATTACAGTGGGGGAGATGTATATTGCAGTGGGGACTATATGGTGGTGGCATTTTCACAGCTTTTTGCAAATTCAATTATTATTTGCTGATCCGAAAAATGATCTGATCCGTGACTCTGATCAAAGGAACGATTCAATCCCTGAGTTTTTTGATCCATTGCCGATAATCTAGCACGGCAAGGGCAATGTTATTCCAGTTTGTGGGATATTTTCTAATGGGCTGCGTAACATAGATTTTGGAACAGGGTGTATTTGTGTTAGAAATTCCCTGCGAGGGAAAGATCATCACCCATTGTGTTGATTATTCTGTTTGACAAGTTAACTGATTTTGTTTTTGTAAACTGGCACTTTACAATAAATGTTGTACTGTATTTTCTGTGAAATATATATGCATATGGGCGTACCTTTTTTTTTTTTTTTTGGTGGGGGAGTGGATCTTGGGTGGGAGTTCCCACACTTTTTTCCCCAGGACTTGACCCCTGGATAAAACAGGTGGCGACGGGGCAACATTTTGCCTCTTTTCCACCTATGAGGTACCTCACACTCACCTGACACTAGAAATGTCTCTCTCTAAATGATCCAGGGAATAGCCATTCGCAACTGGATATTTCAACTATCGGATTAATCCCCTTGTGAATTTAGCAGCCGACAGGTGATTTCAACTTAGCAAAGTCTCTGCCACAGACTTGGTTGTAGAACTTTAAAATAGATCAGAAAGTCTCTCACAGAAACTTAGTTGTAACAGAAGGATGAAATTAGTAACTTTCTTATGGTACCAGTATCTTACAGCTGGTCCAGCGATACCGTAAGAATGCGGATTCACTTGGTGTCCTTTCAGCTTAGGTTCCAGGCTCTTACCGAGCAGCCAGCCCTGTGCGTGGCCATCTTCTGAAGATTCCTCCCCTGGTTGCATATTGCTGGGCCTCTCCAAACCCGAGACAGCACCGGACCACCTTGGAACCCTCCTTCGAGTTACTGTGCCTCGGGCTAGCAAGCTCTGAGACTTGGAATCAGATGGATCCACACCCCAGGCCATGAGGGCCTCTGGGGGCTGGTCAGGAGGACCAGAACCTCAGAGTCAGAACATACTTCTGGACCGGAACCCAGAACCATGTGATCTCAGCGCCTTAAGTACCCTCTCCCGAAATACACAGCGAGACAACGCACCCGCTGATTGGCTCAGAGAGAAATTGGTATCCACTACGTCCAACCAGACTGCGTTCCAATGCCTGTCAGAGGTGACACCTACACCCATGACCAGGCAGAACATAGTACAGTCCAGCTAAACTGATGCCAAGACCATAATCTACTGAAATTAACCCTAAGACCCAACTATGGTCTTAGGAAAAAACTAAATTTACAAAACATAGCACGAGCTCTTCAGGAGCCCGGCGCTACACATGCGCTAAAATTATTCCTGAACAACTGGGGCTCTGCATACCCTGCACTATTGAATGTGCCCATCGCATTGTTCAGTCCTCAGAAAGTCACGCCAAACCTCGACATGTCATTGTCAAATATTTCAACTATGCTGACAAAAACGCCATTATGCAGAAATTTCACCATACACGTTCCCTGTCAGTTGATGGCGCAAACCTGCTACACTTTGCGGTCTACTCAATGGAAGTAATGAAACAACGTAAGGCATTCTCTCCGATCTGCACAACTCTATACAACAACCAAGTTAGATTCTCTCTCGCCTACCCAGCAATCCTGTGCATCCAAGCGCACACAGGGGAACACCTTACTTTCACCTCCCCAGAAGAAGGGGAACAATACATCAATACCTCTGGCACAGAAATGGAACACATCAACTCTGCAGAGGGCTCCTCTTCAACATCTGCTACTTCTCCCTCTACACCACCTAAACAACTCAGCCCAACCAAGCCTCCATACAAAAGCAGTCGATTTATTCACCAGGAAGATCGATCCATAATCGCTGAAAGACTTTGGAGACTCTCATATCATTCAGTCTACATGGGAGATGGATAGTATTACCCCCTTCTCTTCTCCCCCTGTGCTGTTTTTGTTTGAATTCTCTGTTGCAGTCTATGGGCTAACCCCCTGCGCTACTCATTTATGGTTGTTAGCTAGATGTTTCTCTTACCACTAGGATAAATTACTATCCACACATCTGGTTACCTTTAAAGTTCCTCCTTCTAGCCAACTCCCTTGGTCCCTCCTTGAGGTGACCCTTGAGCCGAGCACTTGCTCTCTAGAACCTATCCCTCCATCCAGCTCTGACCAGTCTTCCTCTTATCCCTACTCCTCTGACCATCCCTCCCCAATACCCATTATCTGTACCCACCCTTGCCCCTCCCTCCCCCAAGCTCACACTTCCTACCAAGGAGAGAAGCTAGCGACTGGCGGAGCTCTGTTAAGCAGTAAAACCTCATGTGGAAACAAGTGAAGTACACCCTGTGGTTTCTTCACCTGACTTCTGTTTTGTTGTTTTTTTTTTAATTTTAGTTCTGATAATCGTATTTACCTGTTTTGTACCTTTACCCTCAGGAGGCCTACAATACTTTGGAGACTCACAGATTGACGACGCAATGCCTGAACTCATTACCTTTCTTTACATCAGACATGGCCTCTTCAACCAATAGGAATCCTTAGACATTTGAAGCATCTCCAGGCAGATGTGGCATTGCTCTAAGCCCTTGTACACACGGTCGGACATTCTGACAACCAAATCCGTTGGATTTTGTCCGACGGATTTTGTCCGAAACTGTTGCATACACACGGTCGGACAATGTTGTCGGAAAATACGATTGTACATAACGTGATGATGTTATTTTGTTACGACGGGACTACGTTCAGGCTAGTAGCCAATAGCTTTGGTCTAGGAATTTGATCTGAGCATGCGTGGCATGTTGTCCGTCGGAGTAGGCTACACATGATCGGAGTATGTCCAATCGGAGCATTTTGTCGGAAAATTTTACCGGCAAGTTGGAAAAGTTGGTCCGTCGGATATTCAGATGGAAACAGTCTGATGGAGACCACACACAGTCGGAATATCCAACAAAATGGTCCGATAGGACACATTCCGTCGGAATCTCCAACCGTGTGTACAAGGGCTTAGAGATGCATCTGTCTGCAGACAATCTAAGCCATCTTTGCAAACTATGGAAACTGTATATGGTTCACCAGCCATAGGCCGTAAGGCTGGAGTAGCTATATTGCTCCACAAAAACTTGAGACACACTATTAGAGATGTTAAGACTGACTCGACTGGTCAAAAAATGATGCTGCATCTGACCTTAGCCACCAAAGACATAGCTATCACTAACATATACGCTCCTAACTCACCAGACACTCCCTCTTTCCAAGACATGGTGAACTGAATGCCCCTGAGACTCTCCACTTGATAGGCAGAGAATTCAATTCTGTTATGTCTGGCAGATCGAACAAGTGATCTAACTCACAGACCGAGTAAATCTACTTCACCGGCTTCTGACTGTACCCTTCTGGCACAGTCCATCGCCTCCATGCGTTTTGTAGATTTATGGTGTCTAACACACCCGAAAGATCGAGATATACCTTCTTTTCACCCCCCACAACTTATTTGCACGCATCGGTTACTTGTTTGCCTCTCCTGCATTAATATCGGCACTATGTGACTCGGAAATCAGAATCTCAGATCACAGCCCCATCGCAATAGGGGCAATTAGGACTTCCACTACATGCTATATGAAGCATGGACGGAATATGCCTCTACAAACGGAGCACACCTTACCGACCCAAACCTCTTTTATGGAAGCAGGCAAAGCGTTCCTAAGAGGGAAAATCATTTCCTATACCACCCAATTTAAAAAACATGTCAGGCAACAATACATGCAAGCCAGTGAAGCTCTATGCATAGCACACAAACAACTAACACTAAACCGCAACCCTGATAGCATACAATCCTGACGACAGGCCAAAAGCAAGTTTTTTATCTGTGAGCAGAGCAGCAAGAAGTAGCTAAAACATCCTACTCTACATTTTCATAGTTTTGGTAACAAAATGAGCAAACTACTGGCTAAGCTATGCTGAGGACCAAGACGGCCCACCCATATCTCTGCCCTAAAAATGCAGCTGGCTCCCTGGTTACCTCACTGCTGAAATTAGTAAATCACTTGCAGATTAGTACATAACTCTATACTCTGCAGACTTGACTGACCAAATGACTGCAGAAGCTTTACTGGCTAAGATACGTCTACCTAAACTTCAGGATGCCAACTATGCCTCCATGTACCTTGGCAAACCTGGTGAGTTCAAATCCTTCCAAACCTTATCACAGGAATTTTCCTTGCCATCATCACACATCTTCTTCTACCATCGATTAACCAACTATCTACATTCTTGTTGTGGACCTCAGGCTGATCCCCTTCAAAAGTCTTTTACTGACATTGTACTCCAGAGAGACGACTACTCCATCTCCAGCCTGCACGCTCACCTCATTGCACACCAATCAGAAAAATATCATCTCAATTCATTCCAAAAATGGTCTAACATGTTTGATGGCAATGAACTATCGGAAAAAAATCCTTGAGGGATACAGACACGTCCAGAAAATGACTGTCTCAGAAACATGGCGTGAAATGCAATTTAAGATCAAACTGTCAGAAACCATGAATCAGACAGAAGTACAGTTAAATCACACTTGTTTATTAATAATAACAATAAAAAAAAGGTAAAAAGAGTAAACGTAGTCAAAACATAGCCAGAGTTCAGGAACCGGAATGGATAGTCAGACAAGCCAAAATATCAGGGAGCCAGAGATGAGCGTAGTAGAACAGCAAGTGGGATCTGGAGCCAGAAGGAATGTCAGCCAAGCACATCTTTAACAGGAACACAGGAGAGCATCTCTATAGATGTGACCAAGGTGAAGGCAGAGATCATCTGGGCTGGATGGCTGAAGTAGGCAGGACTGACGAGTAGGATATCATCAACATGTGAGTCACTGTGGATAGATAGGAGCTGCCAATTAGCTGACAGCTGAGCGGCCAGCTTTGAGAAGGAAGGGCTGAGCCCAGCCCTGACACATACACAGGGCATGCTACCCGTTCCACATCAACAAGGCAGATCCAACTCAAGCACAATGCCACTACCACACCCCAAATTGCTTCATCTTGGATCTTGGAATGCCCAACTATTAAAACTCATTGGGACTCTGTGCTGGCCTTCATCTCCAAAATCAATAAAACTCAGATTTCAAAAAATCATCTACTGTAATGGTTCGGATACGAAACCACCCTCATTCACATCATCAGCAGTGGGACCACTCAACATTTCACAATAGACTAATATATGTCTTCTAGTTGCTCGCAGGACTATTATGTCTCACTGGATTAAATCAACACCACCCAGTTTACCGGCAGTGAAAAAAGCTATATTATCGCTCTTCTACCTGGGGAGGCTGGACACCATCATACTGAACTTTCTCTCTACTTTGCGCTTTTTCACGAGATAGCATAAATACATTCACCCAAAGGGACCTTCAGGAACTTATGCAACCATTACGCTTTACGGACTGGTATCTTAAACAAGATCATACCGATTCCCTAGGTAATCTCAAACTTTTCAACTTGTCTGACCCCTCCTTCCTATCCAAAACAAGTAGCCTCATCTGCTATTATTGTTGTAGCTAGGCCAGTCTGTGAGACCACTAGTTAAATACATCAAATGTTGCTTCCACTCCTGAAGGTACTAATGTCTAATGCTGCGTACACACAATCAAATTTCCAACGGGAAATGTTCAATGTGAGCTTGTTGTTGGAAAGTCCGATCGTGTGTATGCTCCATTGGACATTTGCTGTCAGTGTTTCCACCAACAAATGTTTCTTAGCAGGTTCTCAAATTTTCTGCCAACAAAACTTTGTTGTCGGAAAGTCTGATCGTGTATACACAAGTCCACGCAAAAAAGTCCACACATGCTCGGAATCCAGTACAAGCTGGAAGCGCTCGCTCTTGTAAAACTAGCGTTCGATAATGGAGATATCACATTCATCAGGTGGAAAATTTTGAAATCTCTCAATGCAGCGCATTCTCTTCTTCTTTATAATGCTAGAATAATGATTTCTTGCGTTTCTCCTGATATTCACAGCGCTGTCCCTGTGTGATGAAACGCATAAGCCGGGACATACTTGGTACGCAATACGTTACTTACGTTTTTTTCTTGAAATTCCGCTTCTAGCTAGCTCGGCTGTGGAACGCAAGCCACGAGCACACTGAATTTGCGGAAGTGCTGTGCTCTATACGAGTTGGAGCATTGGAGTTCCTTTTAATTGCCTTTAACCAATTTTAACCAATCTATATGGTACTGTTATTTAATAAACAAGCCTGCTTTTATGGAATTATTCTGTGAGTCTCAACCTTTCCATATACATGTGGCTGCCCATTGCGGAGGATTTTTAAATCACCCTCAAAAGGAGGACAGTATCCAAAAGTCTACAGCCATCTAGATTGAGGGAGATCCTGGTAAGGGGTACGCCATTATCTGGATACAGTTGGTATGCCTGTTACCCCTGCAGGGTTGAGGAGCTCTGGTGAGTGCAAACACAAGAGGGGGAAGTGTAAGAAGGAGGGGAGCACTGAAGAGTCACCCTTTTCTTTGCTGGTTTTTGCACGGATCACTCACAGACTGTGTTTTTTACAGTTTTTTTTTCCACGGATCACACTAGACTGTGTTTTTTACTGTTTAGGACTTGTTAATATTTCTGTTAATTCTGTTTTTATTTTCAATTATTATAAAGCATTGTACATAATTAAGCAATTTCATACATACCGTATATACTCGAGTATAGGCCGACCCGAATATAAGCCGAGGCCCCCAATTTACCCCCAAAAAACTGGTAAAAATTATTGACTCGTGTATAAGCCGAGGGTGAGACATGCCTGTCCATCCCTGTGTGTCCGTCCATCCCTGTGGGTCCATCCATCCCTGTGTGTGTGTCCATGCATCCGTGTGTGTGTGTGTGTGTGTGTGTCCATGCATCCGTGTGTGTGTGTGTGTGTGTGTCCATGCATCCGTGTGTGTGTGTGTGTGTGTGTGTGTGTGTGTGTGTGTGTGTGTCCGTGCAGCCTACCTGTGTCCAGCCTGCCTGTGTCCGTCCAGCCTGCGTCCCGTCCAGCCTGCGTCCCGTCCAGCCTGCGTCCCGTCCAGCCTGCGTCCCGTCCCGGCCCGGCCCGTCCCGTCCCGAGCCGAGCCTCCGTCCTTCAGCTCTTCGTCGGCGGCCATTCTAGGATTCAAAAGCCGCGCCTCCGTCGGTGATAGGCGGAACACTCAATTTCCCACTGACTGCTGTTCCGCCTATCGGATGTCCGTGATAGGCGGAACACTCAATTTCCCAGCAGCCTGTGTTCCGCCTATCACGGGCATCGTCTCATCCTCGTCCGTAGTACGAGGATGAGACGATGCCCGTGATAGGCGGAACACAGGCTGCTGGGAAATTCAGTGTTCCGCCTATCACAGGCGAAGGCGGAGCCGGAGGCGCGGCTTTTGAATTCTAGAATGGCCGCTGTCTGTCTGCTCGACACGCTGATCGAGCGGGCAGACAGCGATGACTCGAGTATAAGCCGAGGGGGGCACTTTCAGCCTCAAAAAAGAGGCTGAAAATCTCGGCTTATACTCGAGTATATACGGTATGAATATATATTACTTACATACATAATGATCACATTTATTATTTTATTTCCTCTTCCCTCCCTCCCTAAAAAAAAAAAAAAAAAAAAAAAAAAAAAGGGGGGGGGGGGGGGAAAGGGGAAAAATGTATATCTGATTTCTCCCCCTCCTCCACCTCTCACTCCTCTCTCCTCCGCAAGACCCTCCCTCCCCCCTCTTCCCTCCTAGTTCCTCAGTCCTTTACCAATTTCCTATGCTGACTCCAGGGAGTCCAGACCAAGAGACACCTTTCATATGTATCTAATTCTTGAGCTAAGAGTATCTCCATTCTCTCTATGTTATCCATTTCTAAAGCCCATTCATTTATCGTAGGGGACTGGGATGATCGCCAGTGCCGCGGTATCACAGTTCTTGCCGCAGTCAACCAGTATCCCAGAAGATTCTTTTTAACGTTTTTATATGTTCTTGGTAACATAGAAAGAAGGGTGACTTGTGGTGTATTTGGAATTACCTCCCCAGTGATTGTTGTATATAATTGCATAACCTTCCATTAATAACTTGGCCCAAGACTTATACACAGTTTAGAAGACCGGAACCCCGGGAGGATAATAGAAACAATCAATCAGAAAATCCAAAATTTAATTAGGCAGAGTAAAACAGCTGGCGAATTCAAGTGTCACTTGAGTAATAGCTATTCAATTTAATAGTGAATTGAGAATTGTCTTTTCTTGGATTATTATTATATTTGTTTATGGATGCCCATTGTTACTGCACAGAGTCTCCTTAAGTGCTCCATAACTCTTTCCCCTTATAGGAATCACCGTCCCTCAGGTAGGGTCTGGTGTTTTTTTTTGGGATAGATATTTAATCAGGCAGAGCAAAACAGCTGGCAATCTCAAATGTAATTGGAGTAGTAGGCATTGAATTTAATAATGAATTAAGAATTATTTTTCTTCTCAGATTATTATTATTATGTTGGTTGTGGATGCCCATTTTCACTGCATAGAGCCACCCTCAATGCTCTATAACTTTTTCCTCTCATAGGAATCACCGTCCCTCGGGAAGGGTTTGGTGGTTTTTTTTGGGATAGATTCCTTATTGGGTGGGGTTTTCTTTTTTTTTTTTTTTTTTTCTTTTTCTTGGGTAATTAGTTAACGTTTCCCTGGGTAACTTGGGATTCGGGGAGAAGGAGCTTCTCCAATTTTAGAGAGCACAACTCGGTAATTGTTGTGCCGGGGTGTGTGTTTTTTTTTTTTTTTTTTTCTCTCCCCTTTCTCTCCTCCTTCCTTTTCCCCTTTTTTCTTTCGTGTTCTTTGAGTTCCCTGATAATTTGATATGGCAGCGATTTTCTCCTCGCCAGTGACATTGAAATTATGTACCTACAATATTAAAGGTCTTAATAATAAATCAAAAAGAGGTCAGATTTTATATAGTCTATATAAAGCTAAGGTAGATATTATACTTTTTCAAGAGACCCACTTTCGAAGTGATAATATTCCAGTGTGTTCTCGTAAACACTATTCGCAATGGTTCCATAGCACCATGTCGAGTTCAAAATCAAGAGGGGTCTCTATTGCTTTGCACAAGCACTTACCAGTTCAGAATTTGGAATATAGAGCTGATTTAGATGGAAGATATCTGTTTCTTAAAATTAGATTGTGGGATAAAATCTTCACAATTGCAAACTTCTATATTCCAAATTATGATCAAACTAAGACAATTGTGAGTTATCTTGGCCTCTTAGCAGACTTTGCAGAAGGTACGGTTATTGTGGGAGGAGATTTTAACCTAGCTTTGGACCCTTCACTAGATACGTCAGCTCAACGATCAAATATTTCATATGCTCGTCTGAGGGCACTTAAAAACAAACTTTATGAACATAGGTTGATGGATCTCTGGCGGACCCTCAACCCTAAAGATCGTAACTATACATATTTTTCTTTAGCACATAAAACATATAGCAGAATAGATTTTTTTTTAACTGGTCCTAAGATATTGGAATGGAATCCGTCTATGGATATCGGTTCATTCATTTGGTCCGACCATTCACCAGTATTTTTAACAATAGCACCCCCCCAGATTCAGGGTACTAATTGGTCGTGGCGTTTGAATGATACACTTATGCAAGATCAAAACTGTTATAAAGCAATTGCAGAGGCGATTGATAATTTTATCTCCGACCATGAACAGGATGAAACTACTTTACCCTTGAAATGGGAGGCCTTAAAGGCAGTAATACGAGGGGTATTTATTCAACATGGTTCTCGTCTTAAAAAAGAAAAATCTAAAATTATCGAAAATACGTTATTAAAACTTCATTCTTTGGAAACTCGACATAAAGCCCATCACTCTCCAGATATATCAGCCGATATCTTCTCCACAAGGATATTTTTGTTACAATTATTCAAATCAACTCAGGGCTCATACCGACAAAGACGGGTAGCGGGAAGATATAGATTTGAGAATAAGTGTGGGAAAATGTTGGCTGATATGTTACACCCACGTCAATCACAGACTTTTATATCAAGTATAAAAAAATCATCAGGAGAACTGACATCGGATCCACGTGAGCTTCATCAAACCTTTATGGAATATTTCTCAGGCCTCTATAATCTAACTCCATCATCACTATTGGAGGATAAGGGAGCTGGAGATAATATTATTGGGGAATATGTGCGGGAAAACGCTATTCCGACAATAGACAGTGCTACTGGGGAATCTTTGGATTCTCCATTTTCGCTCGAGGAACTATTAGAAGTAATTGCTAATACTCCAACAAATAAGAGCCCAGGTCCCGACGGGTTTACATCAACATTTTATAAGACGTTTAAAGAGCATATAGCCCCGTTTATGCTTCAAGTGTTTAATTCTATTTCTTCTATGAATCAATTTCCAATACAGACCCTGGAATCTCATATTACTTTGATTCCTAAACCAGAAAAGGATTTAACACTTTGCTCTAGTTATCGACCTATATCATTGATTGGGATAGATTTAAAGATATATGCTAAACTGATTGCACTCCGTCTTCAACCACTCCTCCCAAGCTTAATACATACGGACCAGGTAGGATTCATTCAGAATAGAGAAGCACGTGATAACACGATCAAAACTTTTTTGTTGATGAACTATGCACAAAGGGCTAAAATTCCAGTATGCCTTCTTTCAGTTGATGCAGAAAAGGCATTTGATCGGGTGGGATGGCCCTTTCTTAAACACTCTTTAATGCAAATAGGATTGGGGTCGAATATATTGCATAAGATCATGGCACTCTATACTAAACCGGCAGCCAGAATAAAAATTAATGGTTCATTGACAACAAGTTTTAATATACAAAATGGTACTCGCCAGGGATGCCCGTTATCTCCTCTACTTTATGTTATAGTAATGGAATATTTAGCTACGGCTATTAGACGGAACCCTTCTATTTCTGGTATACAGATAAAACAGAGGGAAATAAAAATGGCTTTGTTTGCTGATGATTTATTACTTTATATCACTAATCCACACATTGCAATTCCCTCTGTGTTAGCTGAATTTCAGCGGTTTGGAAAATTGAGCAATTTTAAAGTAAATGTATCAAAATCAGAAATTCTCAACGTGTCGCTCGTACCCGAACAGGTTGCAAGGTTGAGAGCCAATTTTACGTTTAGGATTTGCTCTGCAGCTGTAAAATATCTAGGTGTTAAAATCACCCCGGATCCAAAGTATTTATATTCAATGAACTATGTTCCTCTTCTGCAACGTACCCTACAAGATCTAAAAAAATATGATGTTAAGCAATATTCATGGTTTGGGAGGATTAATATACTGAAAATGGACATAATACCGCGGTTTCTGTATTTTTTTCAAACTATCCCAATTAGTGTCCCTCGATCATTTTTCTCCACTCTGCAATCGGCCTTTACAAAATTTATCTGGGGACATAAAAAACCAAGATTACAAAAGAAATTATTATCATTACCTAAAACGAAAGGAGGTGCGGGTGCACCTGATTTATATTATTATTATGTTTCGGCTGTTCTGACTAGACTGGTGGACTGGTTTTATTGCTCGGAAACCAAACAATGGGTAAAAATAGAACAAGGGTTAAATCAACTGGATTTAAAGGTGTTACCATGGTTAGATCTGTCTGGTAGCAATTTAAATCAAGAGTTGAAAGAGTCTATGCCTTCCCTCACATCCCATGTGTTGAATATATGGGGAAAAACAGCTATTAAATTGGAACTCTCTTCTTATGAAGGACCTATGACACCTTTATTTGGCAACCCTTTTTTTCCACCGGCATTAAATAGGACAAGTTTTCTTATATGGAATAGGGAATCCCATTATAGACTGAGCAATATTCTATGCCAGGGGACAATACCGTCCTTATTAAATCTATTTTCTACACAGCGACCATCACCTATGCAAATGTTGGAGTTTTGGCAGTTGCGATCATTTTGGTGTACAATTCATTCAAATAAGTCTCTGGGTAGAGATTTAACAGAACTTGAAACTCTCTTGATACAAGATCAGAAACCAAAGCATGTTATATCAGTACTATATAAGATGTTTATTATTAAAAATCACCCGGAGCCCCCAGAATATATAAATAAATGGGTTAATGAGATCAACGCTCAGATTGCGGTTGGGGAATGGGAGAAGGCATTTAGCTTCACTCACTGTTTATCACCGTCGATTAAAGCACAAGAAACAAATTATAAATTGCTCTCAAGATGGTACTGGAGTCCAGTGACACTCCATCGTATATACCCAGAAAAATCAGATATGTGCTGGCGGTGCCATAGAGACAAGGGTACATTGCTCCACATCTGGTGGGAATGCCCCCTAATTTGTAGATTTTGGGAAAAGCTTGTTAATATTTCTGAAGCTTTTTTTTCGGGATCTTTTTGTTACTGAATGAAACACGATTTACGTTTGTCATTTTATTATTTATACACGGTTTATGGTGTTTTTGCTCACACCATTGGTCACCTTTTATAATTAATTATTTTTTGGTATTTTTACATTTAATTATATGCACATTGCACTTTACAGAAAGTGCCATATTCATTAATTTGTGTTTGCACTTGTTCACAATTTTGTTAATATTGATTTCACTTATATTTTGCCCGGTGCACATGCACTTGCATACATGACTTATATTATTTTTATTTGAACAGCACCAATTTTCCTCACTTCAACAGTGCAAGTGCACAAATCTGCATCAGTGAAATAATGGTATGCAATCAGGATTTAAAATAGGTCAAGGAAAACATCAATAATATTGAAAAAAGACTGACCAACATCATTGATGTTTTAGCCAAAATCTAAAAAAATAAAAAATAAATGTTGTTGGTATTGTTTATGTTTTTCTAAAAATGTTAAAGTAATTTGAAAGCCAAAATTTGAAGATGCACACAGTGTGTCAACATGTGCTAGCTCACATCATGTGGGATCAATGGATATGTTTCGGGGGTGCAATCCCTTCCTCTTATCTACTTTAGTTGTGAGGAAGGGGTTGCACCCACAAAACACATACATTGATATCCCATGATGGCAGATAGCACATGTTGACAAACTGTGTGTCTTTTCCCTACATCTATCAAAATAGATTTAAGGAAAATACACATATTTTAGGCATGGGATCATGATTGAAATCCACATTTTGAGTCCCAATTTGTGTACATCTTCAAAAGTTGGCTTTTAGAGGGGTGAGATCACTCCATCCGATGAAGGCAAAATCAACACAGTTTTGACATACTAATGTGTCATATGGTCTTCACTTTATGAAAGTTGAACTTTGTAAGTTCCTGAGTTGGGGATGTGGATGTTATGTTTTTAAACATGCCTGTTTAGCCACACAAAAAGATTATATCTACTGTCAAACATACATGTTATACACCAAAGATGTTGGTTTGTTTAACCACTTAAGGACCAGGCCTCTTTTTCAGACTAGGTGTTTACATGTTTAAAACAGTTTTTTATTTTACTTAGAACCCATAAACATTATATATATTTTTTCCGAACACCCTAGAGAATAAAATTGCGGTCATTACAATACTTTTTTTCACACTGTATTTGCGCAGTGGTCTTACAAGCGCACTTTTTTTGGAAAAAAATCACTTTTTTGAATAAAAAAATAAGAAAACAGTAAAATTAGCCCAATTTGTTTTTATATTGTGAAAGATAATGTTACGACGAGTAAATTTATACCCAACATGTCATGCTTTCCATATTTGTGCCTGCTCGTGGAATGGCGTCAAACGTTTACCCTCAAACATCTCCATAAGCAACATTAAAAAAATTCTACAGGTTGCATGTTTTGCGTTACAGAGGAGGTCTATGGCTAGAATTATTGTTCTCGCTCTTCCAATCGGGGAAATGCCTCACATGTGTGATTTGACTACCGTTTTCATATGTGGGAGCTACTCAAGTATGTGTTCGCTTCTGCGTGCAAGCTTGTTGGATGTTTTTAAAACAAAAAAATGTTCTTATATATTTTACTTGGATTTTTTTTTTTTCACAGTTTTTTTTTTTAAAATGGATCCCTTTTATTCCTATTGCAAGGAATATGTAAACATCCCTTGTAATAGAAAAAAGCATGGCAGGTCCTCTTAAATATGAGATCTGAGGTCAAAAAGTCCTCAGATCTCATATTTGGACTTAAATGCAATAAAAAAAAAATGTAATTTGAAAAAATGACATTGAAAAAATGTTCCTTTAAGAGGTATGGGAGTAAGTGATGTTTTGACGTCGTTTCCGCCCTCCCATGGTATAGAGATGAGTGGGGGCCATCTTAGCCTCACTCGTCTCCATACCCAGCAGTGTGAAGGACCCGATCGCCTCCAGCCGCCGGTGATCTCGCGGCGAACCCTTTCGCAGAGACCACCATTATCATAAACACGACCTCCTCCTGTAAAGATTGATATCTCGGTTGTGGCAGCAGCTGTGTTCTTTAAATGCTCAATACCATTTTTTGGATAAGTTGTAGTTACAGTGACAATGGGGGTTATTTACTAAAGGCAAATCCACTTTACACTACAAGTGCATTTTCAGTGCACTTGCAGTGCTCTTATAGTGCAAAGTGGATTACCTTTAGTAAATAACCCCCACAGTGCTCTAAAATTTGCCCCAATCAGGCTACTTTAGGGACTCCAAGCAATTAATTCTTGGAGTTGAAAAGGATGATTATTTTTATCATTAATGCATTACATACATTAACAACAAAAACATTGTGTGTGTGTGTAGCAGACCCATAGCACAACATAATAATGAGATTGTCACCTCATGTATCAAATAAATTATGTTTGCACTGTTGAAGAAAATGGCTAAATAAAAAAGGTCAATGGAGAACCTAGGAGACAGATAAAAGAAACACAAGCAGTAAATCAAATGAAATATGAGTTCAGTTTTTAACAACAAATTTATTTTCAAGATGTTTTAAACATTATCTGGCATATTAATTGTCCCCCTACCCACAAAGTACTCCAAATAGCTTTGCCATACCTCGTGGGCGCTTTGTAGGGGCAAGCCAGAATGAGGCCAGATAGTTGGCTGCATTTTTTTTTTTAAATTGTGCAAAATGCAGCAGAAAAGAATAATGTGGTTTAGTTTATATTTTGCCATATTTATCGCAGTTAGGAATAGGCGGAACCGGCTAGCCATTATACCAAAGGAATTTTCAACCACTCTTCTTGCTCTGGCCAGCCGGTAGTTAAAAATCCTCTGGTCTGGATGAGGGTCCTCATAGGGAATGGCTGCATAAGATGGTCCCCCAGCACAAATGCTTCATCTGCTACAAACATGAATGAGAGGCCCACCATGTTGTCTTCTGGAGGTGGCAAGCCCAAGCTGCCATTTTGGAACCATCTGTAGAATTCTATCTGGGTGATGACTCCACCATCCGACATCCGGCCTTTCTTCGTCACGTCTCCACCAACAACACAACACTACTATACCCCTTGTAGTTAAAGTAGTACGACCCCGAGTTGGGGGGTGGGATGATGCAGAACTGTTTCCCATCTATTGCCCCACCACAGTTGGGAAAGTCCCACTGCTGGGCAAATTGGCCACAGTTTGCCATTCCTGTGGATTGGAAGGAAACTGTGGAGTCAAACAAGAAAAAAATTAGTACTTTTGCCCATTACATTGCAAGCATATTAGACACAAACATTCCTGGCCAACATAAGTATAACATTTATTGGCATGAGTATTTAAAGTCAAAAGTATAAGGTCCACTTATCAGATTCCTCATTCCCTCTGATGGCCCATTGTTAAAATTGTAGGGTGGGGGAGGGGGAGATTTTTTGGACAGGTAACCCTCTCCACTTCATTGAGAGCTGAATGCATAAATGTGTGTTACTTTGGCCAGCTATCCTTACTTACACTATTATATTTTTGTATTATGACACTTCTTACCTGTCCAGTGGTCTACTGGACAGGTAAGAAGTGTCATAATACAAAAATATTAATACACACAAATTGAAGCACATTTTTACATTCTGCAATAACCTATCAAGACAATAAGAGAGCACAACTTTAAACAGTACCATTTGAAAGTATTCAGGCAGGTATTCGCCCATAAATATGACCACAAAAGAGGTAGGTATAGTGTGTATGGGTTTGGCAAAGTCAGCAGATAGAGTATTGGTATTGGCTGACTTAGTGTTTTGGGGGGTTGAGGGTTCCAAATGAGTTTTGCCCCCCCCAAAAAAAAGCCTCTTGCACTCTGCCTGAATTTAAGGACAACAAGGACATTTGGACACATTTTAGGGGATGTTTAGGGTACACACTACAATGGAGCTGGCAAAATACATTGTTAAGTGACTAGGCTAGGTGTGTATGGGCCCAGAATAGCATGCTGGGGAGGTTAGTGAAGACAAATATGCATGAAGGACAAAAAAAGAGCATTAAAAGCATAAAGCATGCATGAGGACAAAGAGGACATTCACAGTCATGGTAATTATGGAATGATTAAATAAATACAATACATTAGCAAACATGAAATACATGAAATGTGACATTAAAGGATAAAACTTACCTTAATATAGTCCTTCTGCAGGACCTGAATTATGGCAGAACTGGCCTCTGGAGTAATCATTGCCAGAGCCTGGGGGGAGATCCCAGTCGTGAACTTAATATCCCGGAGACTTCTCTCCGTCTCCAAGTACCGCAAGATATCGACGAGCCTTTGCTCAGGAGTGATGGCTTGCTGCATGCAGGTGTCCTGCTTCATAATATAAGGGGTAAGCAAAGCCAACAGACGGTGAAAAATGAGGTTCGTCATCCGCAGATAATTCCTGAAATCGTTAGGATTTTTCTCCTGAATCTCCCACAACAAAGGCATGTGAGAGAATTGGTCATGCTGGAGCAACCAATTCTTGTTCCATGAACTCCTCCCCCCCTGTTCATGGATTGGACTCTGTCCATTCATAACTGAGCATCGTAAACTGTGTTTACGGTGCTTCAATTTATGAATGGAGAGGAGTCTGTCTCCTTCCCATTCATCTCCAGTGCAGCTGAGGCAGCAGAGAAAGGAACTGGGGAATCTGTGTCCTCAGTCCCTTTTTCTGTCTCAAAGGGGAGATGTCAGGGGTCTGTTTAGACCACTGCCATCTCATTAAAGCCCTCCCCCCAACAGGGTTGATTAAAAATATAAATAAAGGAAACATTATAATAAATAAATATTAAATAAATATTTAAAAAGTAAAATTGTAGTGCTGCATATTAGTGCAACTGCCACATAACATTAAAAAAGTATCATAATTGATATTGGCGAGTACTTGAAAAAAAGTATCGGTACTTGCACTAGGTCTTAAAAAAGTGGTATAGGTGCAACCCTAATACAAATGTTATAATTTGAGTTGCAGTTCTGTGAGTTAAATAAGTATTTGATTCCCTACCAACCAACAATAATTCTGGTTCCCACAGACTGGCTACAGTATGTGCTTATGTGCTACACAGATTAGTCTTGTCAATTTAAGAAGGGGCTCCTAATGACAACTCGCTATGTGTTTAAAAGACACCTGTCCACAGAATCTCTTTCTTCCATTCACACCTCACCATCATGGGCAAGACCAAACATCAAGGACAAGATTGTATACCTGCACAAGGCTGGAATTCACTATAGCAAGGACTATAGTCCGTCAGCAAGAAGCTTGGTGAGAAGGAAACCACTACTAGGAGTGATTATTAGTAAGCGGAAGAAATACAAAATATCCATCAATCGCCCTCGGCCTGAAACTCCATGCAAGATTTTGCCTTATGGGGCAATGATGATCATGAAAAAGTGAGGGATCAGCCCAGAACTACACGGAAGGAGCGTGTGAATGATCTCAAAGCAGTTGGGACCACAGTCACCAAAAAAAAACATTGGGAACACAATACACCACCATTGGATTAAAATCCTGCAGCGCCTGCAAGGTCCCCCTCCTCAAGAAGGCACATATACAGGCCCATCTGAAGTTTACCAATGAACATGTAAATCATTCAGAGAAGGATTGTGAGAAAGTGCTGTGGTCAGATGAGACCAAAATTGAGCTCTTTGGCATTAACTTGACTCGCCGTGTTTGGAGGGGAAAAATGCTGACTATGACCCTAAGAACACCATATCTACAGCAAGCATGGAGGTAGAAACATTATGCCTTGAGATTGTTTCTATGCTTCAGTTCAACTTTGAAGGAGCCAACGGATGGAGCCATGTATTGTAAAATCTTGGATGAGAACCTCCTTCCCTCAGTCAGAACATGAAGATGGGCCCTGGATAGGCCTTCCAGCATGACAATGACCCAAAACATACAGAAGTCAACAAAGAAGTGGCTTAAGAAGAAGCACATTAAGGTCATGGAGTGGCCTAGCCAGTCTCCAGAACTTAATCCTATAGAAAATGTATGGAGGGAGCTTAACATTTTTTAGATTGTTCATTTCTTTGTAAGTGAGCAAATTTACAATTATTTTCCCCACTATACAAAAGACCTCTTTCCATTATAAAAGGGTTGGGGAGGGGGAGAAGTGTTTTAGTTCACATTACAAGAGCAACTATGGTGATAGCAATGCTCCTCCATAGACTTTGTATATTATATATAAAACATATTAAATTTTGTTTGTTTTAGGGTTTGGATACCTGCATATTAGTGGTGGTGATTTGAAATTTTCTTTTACAAAAATGTGAAATGATTTAAAAATATTTTCTTGATTATGTATTGTTTGGGCATTTGTACATTACAGTATATTATTGGATTTTTAAACCCATGCTTCTCTTTTCCTGCTCAGCAGTATACTCACTTTTCATTTTCTCCCCTACCACACCAATGAGTTTAAGAGCCAAAGTAAATACAAGGTATTTTCAATTATAAAGTCGAACTTGAATCTCTCCAATCAGTGTGTATGAATAGCCTTGGGTGAAATGTGACTCCCGAAACTTGTAGCTTACAGAGCATTTTTGCTCCCCTGGGCTGAAAGGTGATGAGGGGTAGTTATAAGAAGCACAGATTCATTTTGAAATAAACCCTATCTTAAAACAAATATACAGGAGAATTGCTATTGCTGGCTTCCATCTGGAAATGTTAGTTGCCTTTCTGTTCTACTGACCCTCTGGCTTTAACTTTTTGATTCACTAACCTGAAACAAGAATGCAGGAAAGTCACAATCAAGTCAGAAGGCCTGATTTACCTAATTTTCTGGGTTCATGACCTTGATTACTGAAGCCATAATGTCAGGATGACAGCCAGGCAATGTATAGAAAGAGAAGTCATCAATGATGGACTCCAGAGTGGAAGCTAGTAAACTAGGTGTAAATGTCACATGACATGTCACATTGTACAGTTTTGTAATCAGAAATACAATCTAGAAGGGAAACAAAAAGGCTGTTGCGTTTTCTTAAGTATACAGGTATGCTTTCCAACATTTTGTGAGCTTTAGACAAAGTAATATATCAATATTTAGAAAGGGGGCTGGAATAATAATACACAAAGCACTTTATGTCATTAACCAAATATTACCATGAGGCCATATTAGACCAATGATATCACCAACATGCCCACCCCTTTGTTATGTGCAGCTGCAAGGCAGGGAACTCCCCTGCCGCAGCTAATTGGGCCAGTGCCCTGCTAACATGTGACCATTATTGCAGGTTCAGGCCATCCTGGGTTTAACCCAAACCTTAGCTCATCCCTAGAGTTTACGCTAATGCTGCGTACACACCGGACCACAGTACGCCAGACAATTCGATCGTGTGTGGGCTCCAGCGGACTTTTTTATCGTAAAATTTTGCGGACTTACAAAGTAGTTTTGACTCAAAATTTGTCCGTCGGACTTGGCTTTCGGCGGACAATCCGTTCATCAGTGTGCTAGTCCGGCGGACTAAGAATGACGCATGCTCTGAAGCAAGTACGAGAAGGAAGCTATTGGCTACTGGCTATTGAACTTCCTTTTTCTAGTCCTGTCGTACGTGCTGTACATCATCGCGTTAGAAACCGCCGGACTTTCGGAGCGTCCATGTGTGGCCAAGTCCGTTCATTATAAAGTCCGCCAGATTGTTTGCGGACCAATTCCACCAGACAATTCGATCGTGTGTACGCGGCATTAGAGGTGTTGCAAAATTGTCAATGCCTTGACTCTTCACTAGTGAACCCTAAAAATATAGACTACAAATAGGCAGGTAGATCAGCGTGTAATTTAAGAACTCTTACAGAGTGGGATAACCTAAACTCTAGGCATTTATCAACTTGGAAATTGTACTCTATTTTTATAACACATACAAGGTCTTGATAATACTGTCTGGAAATGCAACCGGCAAATGTTAGCAGGTTGTTAACATAAAAGACGGGAAGTTTAAAAAGCAAGTGAAATGGCTTCCAATAACTTACTTTATCTAATGCTAACTTTATATAATGCAGAGGAATATAAGTTTATAGCCCGAGTTATTTATTACATGTTTATAGAAATCACCATGTACAACGGGTAGAAAAGTGAGAGAGCAAACATAGTATACTCATTGCCTCATTATTTTATTACTGATTCATGAATGGTTGCCTTCAGAGATAACCAGCTATAAAACAGAATGGGCGTTTTACTAAAGTCTGGAAAACTAGACAGTCTATTCATAAAGGATTTCCTGTATGATACAACCAGTGAATGTTTGCTGGACATTCACCGCCTATTTAAGGCAATTGTGACCTGTCCCAGCTGAGATATAACAATGGCATGCCTCCATCCCTAATTATGTGAAAAAAAGGTGATAGAAACTACAATGGGACTTTGATTCACCGCCTATATTTCCTAGCTATTTCCCTAAAATTTTCAAAGAGTGTTTGTCAGTCAGCATACGACATAACAGAGAGGTTCCAATTACGTGATTTGTTTGTCACATTTAATGTCAAACAAGACTCACCGATCAGCAAGCATCATCATACAACATAATAGATTCTAAATGCAAACAATATCTGACCATTAGGGATGAGCTTCGTGTTCGAGTCGAACGTACGTTCGACTCGAACATTGGCTGTTCGTCCGTTCGGCGAAATCCGAACTCTTGGTCCGTTCGCGTCAAAATTCGTGTGGTGCGCACGGCCCACAATGCACTGCGATGGCGCAGTGCATTGCTGGCTCATGATTGGCCAAGCATGCACTGTGACCCCGCATGCTTGGCCAATCGCAGCGCCAGCAGCGAGGAGAGCCATGATTGGCCACAGGCATCCTGCCTGTGGCCAATCATAGCTCAGGCTGTGTAGTGCACGCCCCACACTATATAAGGCCGCCTTTGAGGCGGCCTCGTGTAGTATGTTGACATCTGAAGCAGTGGGTGTTCTGTGTACCTTCAACACAGTACACACCGATCGTTTTTGGCTGATTTCCTATCTTGCTGTTGTGTAGTGGTTATTGTCTGTGCCCTGACCGCAGTATACACCACTATATTCACCTCACCTATATAGCTAGTGGTCCATCTTTAATAATAGAGCTTGCAGTCAGTAGTGTTAGGAGATAGTGCGTGCTGTCTGCGTGCTCTGTACCCAGTACATACCGCTATAATCCACCTACATAGCTGTTCTCTATTTGAGCCCAATTGCCATCTGCAGGAGTTATTGGAAGTTGTGTGTGCCTCCAGCACAGCACAGTATACATCTGTATATACCCCTTTATCTCTGCTGTTTTCTGGTTATTGTCTGCGTGCCCTGACCGCAGTATACACCGCGATATTCACGTCACCTATATAGCTAGTGATCTATCTTTAATAATAGAGCTTGCAGTCAGTAGTGTTAGGAGATAGTGCGTGCTGTCTGCGTGCTCTGTACCCAGTACATACCGCTATATCCACCTACATAGCTGTTCTCTATTTGAGCCCACTTGCCATCTGCAGGAGTTATTGGAAGTTGTGTGTGCCTCCAGCACAGCACAGTATACATCTGTATATACCCCTTTATCTCTGCTGTTTTCTGGTTATTGTCTGCGTGCCCTGACCGCAGTATACACCGCGATATTCACGTCACCTATATAGCTAGTGATCTATCTTTAATAATAGAGCTTGCAGTCAGTAGTGTTAGGAGATAGTGCGTGCTGTCTGCGTGCTCTGTACCCAGTACATACCGCTATAATCCACCTACATAGCTGTTCTCTATTTGAGCCCAATTGGGGTTATTTCCTGCAAATTCCTGCAATAAAACAGGGCTAATTCCTGCAATAAAACTAGAGTATATGGCAGAGGTTGCAGTGTGGTGGCACCAGCACCAGTGCCTAAGGCCCAATTTTTCTGCCCCTGTTTAACAGGGGCGTTTAAGTACAATTTTTGATGCAATGCTTTGCAGCAGGGCTAATTTCTGCAATAAAACTAGAGTATATGGCAGAGGTTGCAGTGTGGTGGCACCAGCACCAGTGCCTAAGGCCCAATTTTTCTTCCCCTGTTTAACAGGGGCGTTTAAGTACAATTTTTGATGCAATGCTTTGCAGCAGGGCTAATTCCAGCAAAAAAACTAGAGTATATGGAAGAGGTTGCAGTTTGGTGGCACCAGCAGCAGTGCCTAAGGCCAAATTTTTCTGCCCCTGTTTAACAGGGACATGTAATTAAAATTCTTGATATAATATTTCACAGGAGGGCCCCTTCCTGTGCCCACCCAGAGTAACGGTGAGGACTTATAGTGTTGTGGCACCAGCACCACAACCACCAAAGGTCAATTTTTCTACCACTGTTCAACAATGGCATGTAATTACAATTCTTGATATAATCGTTCACAGCAGGGCGCTCCAGCGCCCACCAAGAGTCACTTTGAGGGCTTACAATGTTGTGGCAAAACCAACACCTTGTTCCGCCATTTCTGCAGAGCACATAGGGCAGGCCCCTACTTTCAAACATCCAACTTACAAACATCTCCTACTTGCAAACGCAAGAAGACAGCAGCAAGTGAGATGAAAAAAGATGGACGACAAAACAAATTATACAGGGGTGAAAACCCTTCCCTATGTTTTCCAAAAAGCTTAAAAATCGTTTTTTTGACTGGAGCTACACTTTAAAAATGTACCAGTTGAAAATTACAAACAGATTCAACTTAACACAACAAACCTACACAGTCCCTGTCTTGTTTGCACCGCCTGTATACTGCTGTTCTGAGTATATAGGGCCTGGGGGCCACACGCATTTCCTTTTTTTAATATGGGTACAGGGTTCCCCTTAATATGCGTACAAGACCCAAATAGGCCGGTAATGGGCAGGGAGCGCTACCCATGCCATTTTTCTCAATGATTTTCAACCATATTGCAGGAACCAGATATAACATTAAAACCGCAAGCAGTTTTAAATGGTGTTATTTCCGTTTAATGTCATTTTGTGCAGGGACTGTTCTAAACACGGGAAACACGTGGCACTTCACAGGCATACTACAGACACCCCGCAGGCACCATATTTAAAGGAATATTTCACTTTTTTTTTTCACTTTAATCGTCATTAAAATCAGTGCTCCCGCCAAAACGGCCATTTTTAAAAACATTTTAGGCATTGACCCATGTCCCCTGGGGCAGGAGCCAGGTCCCCAAACTCTTTTTAGGACAATATCTTGCATATTAGCCGTTAAAATTAGCACTTTCCATTTCGAACGTTCGAGTCCCATAGACTTCAATGGGGTTCTAACGTTCGTGACGAACGTGGGGTCCGTTCGAAAGTTCTGGTGCGAACCGAACCGGGGGGGGGGGGGGGTTCGGCTCATCCCTACTGACCATCACACTTAAAATCAAACAGTCAGCATACAACATAATAGTTTCCAATTGCAAGCAAGATTCCCAATTTATATTTACAATTTGAACAAGATCAGCCATGGCATTACACACATAGTGAATTCACTGAAAATGATATCTAAATACTGTAAAATACAAACAGACTAATGTCCAGTAAACATTTACTGTGCAAATTGCACAGCAAATCTGTTAAAAATAGACCTTTAACCAGCGGTAGCTGGTGTTTATTTTTTTCTGTGGTTGGCCGGCCGGGACACGGGGGTCACGAAGGTCAGAGGGGAATTTATTGACCCTTTTCCTTAGACCTGCATTGATAAATTAAAGGCACACTTTTCCTCATCTCCCATTGAGTGTAGGCTACAGGAAAGACCTTTCCATCATGCTGACTATTGATTAGAGAAATATAGAAGAACTTGGTAAGCTTTCATCTAACTGATTTTTGATGTCTTCCTTTGTAAACAGCAACTTTATGCCGATTGGCACACAGATGGTTTCACCATAGCTAGCAGGGATGCTGTACACTTGATGAACCTTCATAATTGGTGGAACAGACTGAAATCTTTCAGTTTACTGGTATGTAATTTTTTTCTCATTATCCTTCAAAAATACACTATATTACCAAAAGTATTGGGACACCTGCCTTTACACGCACATGAGCTTTAATGGCAGCCCAATCTTAGTCTGTAGGGTATTGAGTTGGCCCACCCTTTGAAGCTATAACAGCTTCAACTCTTCTTGGAAGGCCGTCCACAAGGTTTAGGAGTGTGCCTATGGGAATGTTTGACCATTCTTCCAGAAGCGCATTTGTGAGGTCAGGCACTTATGTTGGACGAGAAGGCCTGGCTCAATGTCTCTGTTATAATTCATCCCAAAATTGTTCTGTCGGGTTTAGGTCAGGACTCTGTGCAGGCCAGTCAAGCTCATCCACCCCAAAATCGCTCATCCATGTCTTTATGGACCTTGCTTTGTGCACTGGTGTGCAGTCATGTTGGAACAGGAAGAGGTCATCCCCAAACTGCACAAAGTTGGGAGAGTAAAATTGTTCAAAATGTTTTGCTATCAGTGGCGGCTGGTGTTTTATTTGGGGGGGGTGGCAAACAACCACCCTCCTGGTTGGCAGGCGCCTTTTCACTATTGTCACACAACTAGGTGATTGCAGTGCTCTGCACTCCGAGACCACCCTTTTTAGAAGCCTATTAGAGCTTCTGGCTCTAATCAAGTGCTTAAAAAAAAACACCACCCCCAGTGGAATCCATGTGTCTGGCACCCTGCATGTAGATTAGGGAGCCAGACGCATGGTTAGGGGAGCGGCGCCCATGCGCCCCTAATGGATGGGCCGCTGCTGCTTGGTATGCTGATGCCTTAAGAGTTCCCTTCACTGCAGCTAAGGGGCCCAACCCATGAAAAACAACCCAACACCATAATCCCCCCTCCACTAAATGATTTGGACCAGTGCACAAAGCAAGGTCCATAAAGACATCCATGAGCGAGTTTGGGGTAGAGGAACTTGACTGGCCTACACAGAGTCCTGACCTCAACTCGATAGAACAGCTTTGGGATGAATTAGAGCGGAGACTGTGAGCCAGGCCTTCTCGTCCAAGTTAGTACCTGACCTCACAAATGCTCTTCTGGAAGAATGGTCAAACATCCCATAGACACACTCCTAAACCTTATGGACAGCCTTCTCAGAAGAGTTGAAGCTGTTATGCCGCGTACACATGACCGGTTTTACCATTGGAATAAACTCCAAAGGTTTTTCGGAGTTCCGACGGAGTTCCGCTGAAACTGTTTTGCGTACACACGATCACACCAAAGTCCGATCATTAAGAACACAGTTATACAGCAGGTAAAACAGGACTAGAAAAAGGAAGCTCAATAGCCAGTAGCCAATAGCTTCTGTCTCGTACTTGCTTCAGAGCATGCGTCGTTTATGGTCCGTCGGAACAGCATACAGACGAGCGGTTTTCGGAAATATTTAAAACATGTTCTATTTCTACGTCCATCAGAATTTTTGTTAAAAAAAAATCAGATGAGGCATACACACGATCGGAATATATGATGAAAAGCTTCCGTCACAATTTTTCTCTCGGACATTCCGCTTGTGTGTATTCGGAATTATAGCTGCAAAGGGTAGACCAACATAATATAGAACACTACGGACCAAGACTGTGTTGCCATTAAAGCTCATGTGTGTGTAAAGGCAGGCACCCTAATACTTTTGGTAATATAGTGTATACTTTAAAAAAAAAAGCAGATTGCCAGTTCTGAACCCAGAAATCTGGGTTGAACAGACTTGGCAAACGGGCAATAAAGGGGATTATTACCAATACAATCCTTTCCAGTAATGACATCAGTATCGTTTGAATGACTTTAGTCTTTACTTACATTCCCATCAGTTACACATTGGTATCATCTTTGGCGGGTTCTTGTTTTTCATGTATTACATGTGTATGGTGACATGTTAATTCGAGTAGAAGAATGACAGTAATGTGACTATATTACACAACTTCATGTGAAAAATTAAGAAACTTTTTTCATACCACAAAGACACACCTCTCCTCCATATTTTTTTCAAACTTGATTGGCTTTGTTGTTAAAAGGATATCATTTACCTTTAACAATACAGATACCATAAAAAATTGTTTTTTTCTTTTATTGTCAACTGGTAATCCTGCCAGTAACACACTCCCTGTCCGAGGTAACAGCGCTCACTCTCTGTACTGTATCTCAGGAGGAACAGCTTTGACACCTTAGAACAGAAACACATGCCCCTCAGGACACAAAGAAAATTTGTGAAATTTTAAGGTGTATAATTTCTCAAAGAATCAATAGACAAATAACTGTTAAAATCAACCATTATTGTGACAGCTCAACCAAACATCAGGTTGGATGATTAAATAAAAATAACAAATCGGTGACCAATATAATGGAGGTGGAGGAATGGATGACCACATATAAAGGTCACTATAGTAAGTTCTATGCTGTTTGGGCCACATGGATCCAGTATACTTCAGGGGCTTTATGGACTCCACTACCCCTTTACCAGCAACTTCAATACCTCCAATGGCGGAGGTCTGAGCTTTGTTCACAGCTCCTTTTTCTCTATAGGCCCTGAAATGTAGATATATATGAACCAATACTTCTATTGCCTATAATTTGATTTCACTTGTTGCCTTTTACCACTGCTCAGCCTCCAAACCTTGTTCGAGTGCTTTTAAGTGAGAGAGAGAGAGTTCAGGTAAGTTCTCTTTGAAACCTTTAAGAGGAAATAGAATATGGAACTGAGTAGACATAAAATTATATAATATGGTATTAGGTATTTCTGAAATGTGTAATTTGGCATAGAATGTTGTCTGTTACTGCCTTGGGTCTTTCATTGAAGTATGAGTGTGTAAAACATTGTAAGAAGAAAACAAGCTAGATAACATTCCATGACGGCTTGAATGTCTTAACTTGACAGTAGTTAGCGTCGGCAAATAAAGCATTTGTATAGTGCATTGTTTTGTAAATTGTATGACGCTCCCAGTGAATTCCTTTATTGTTATTAATGATTTGGTTGAATTTAGCATTTTTGTTTTTATGCCTTTTTCAATCCATAATTTTTTCTTAATGAAAGACATCCCAACTGACAGATGAATGCCACTTTAAATCAATAATGCCCCATACACAGGGTCGGACATTCTGACCACAAAATCCGTCAGATTTTTTCAGATGGATTTTGGCCGAACTTGTCTTGTATACACACGGTCGCACAAAGTTGTCAGAAAATCCGATTGTTCGGAACAAGGTGACATTATACACATACAACAGGACTACGTAGAGAACAGTAGCCAATAGCTTTCGTGTCCAAATTTTTCTGAGCATGCGTGGCACTTTGTGCGTCTGAATTCTCTATACACGATCGGAAAAAGTCTGATCGGCTTTTGTTGTCGGAAAATTTTAGATCCAGCTCTCAAACTTTTTCCGTCGAAAATTCCGACAGAAAAAGTCCGATAGAGCCCACACACGATCGGATTTTCTGACAACATAATCCGATCTGACTTTTTCCGTCTAAATTTCCGTGTGTATGGGACATAACTGTAGTAGACAAATAGTTTTAAAAGCAATCAAAAGACATGACTGGCTAACTACATTCACTCTATGAAATGAATAGCCACATGCCTTTGAAGCTTGGGTAAATAATTATGTAGTATTCTTGCATTAGGACCCAGATATCCTACCATATAGATATTTTTTGGTGTAAGTGTTGGTATATAAACAGATGGGCAGTCAGATATTTTTTTGTCTTCAGAGGATTCCCTTTATTTTTGTAGAACTCAGACTGTTTCCAAAATTAAAATAAATAGTAGCTCACACAACCTATTATAAATGTGTTAACATGAACCTGTAGGTAGGTTTACGTGGGGACACAGGAGAAATGTATGCTCATGCCCTTAGAGACTGACCAAGGTATATGACTAGACACACGAAGTGCCACTCAGGCAGAACTCTCTGTTAGAGACCTTATCTTCACCATGGTTCTCACCTTGCAGCATTTCTGAGCCAGTGCTGCAGAGCTTGCACCGGACCCCTCCAGCCATTATATGTCACTTCTCCCAGCGACACTTATACCACGTACACACGACCAAACTTTACGGCTAACTAGGTCCGACTGGATCAGTCCGTCGGACAATCCGATGGTGTGTGGGCTGATGCGATCATTTTTCAAAAAAAAAATCCGACTGACCTAGAAATAGAACATGCTTCAAATCTATCCGACGGACTCAATTCCAATGGACTAAAATCAGGAAACCGCTTGTCTGTATACTAGTCCGATGGAACAAATACGACCCAGCAGCTAGGGCAGCTATTGGCTACTGGCTATTGAACTTCCTTGTTTAGTCCCATTTATGTCATCACGTTCAAAATGTACGGACTTAGTCCGTTCGTGTGTGGCCAAGTTCGTTCAATTGGAAAGTCGGTCGGAAGACCGTTGGACCTAGTCTGCTAGAAAGTCCGGTCGTGTGTACACGGCATTATACTTATATTTGACTAATTTTTTCTCTAGACCCCCCACTTGTATTCTTCACCCAAGCATTAAGTGTCATAGACTTGTAGGTGGGGTGGTTGGTCATTATGTCCTCCATGTTTCCCTTCTCGTTGGATGTCAATCAAGAGTCACATGAAAAGCCTACCCCGGGGTGGGTTCTTCTGAGCTATGCTAGGCACTTTGGATAAGGTCACTGTCTTAGAAAGGGGTACCTTTGCTGGAACACCTGGCTGATCTGTAATATACTTTTTCAATGTTGCTGTGCTTCACCAGGGTCACGTAGCAGGGACACAATGGGCAATTAGTAGGGACACACAGAGCCCTTACCCTCTCCATTTGTCCAGCGCAGTGTATCACCGTTACCTCTCTCCCAGTAACCAAATGGTGTCCCTGTGCACCTATTGTGGACTCCATGCATGCACTTCACTGGTGCAGATCTGTTCCCGTTGCTATGGGAGGCAAATTGCTGCTGAAGGAGTGCCAACAACATCTTCCTTGTTACAAGATGCTATCTCATCTGCCACATGTACACACTTAAGGACAGACTATTAGAGAGACCTTTTTTATCCTTGGTAACCACTTTATCTTCACACTGTATGAACTCCTACACTATTATCTGCATACCCCAATGTGTTTAGTGACCTCAGCTGTAACTATATGTGCCAGTTACTTGGATTACATCCCTTGAGTAACTTCAGACCAGTCAAAGGCAAAGCTTTAAACAATTTACTCAAAGGAATTAACATGATGACAAATACAGACAACAGTCCAAAAAAAGTGCATTTCCCTAACATTCCTAGCCCCTAGTAACCACTGGCTTGTGGCTGCCCCAACATACCTGCACAGGAAAGAGTCCACTTGAAAGTCCATGAGTGGGTTGCAAGTTGCAGCAATCCTCCTGGGCAGCGGGAACTCCAACCTTGGCAAATTACTGGGAATCCAGACGCCTGTAACAAACACTCCAGCCAAAACTAACCGGCTGAAACCAAACCGACAGTACGGCAAGAAGAACACCCCCAAGACCCCTTGGGTCCGGCCCTCCATCCCTTTTACAGCACACAGGACTGGGGGATCAGACCCTGAAAAACCCGGGAAACACCATTAACTTTCAACTTCCCAGCCTAGGAGCATTAACCACTACCTGCCTACAGACTCCACTCGTAAATGACAATAGTCACCAGAAGGGATGAGCCGAACACCCCCTGGTTTGGTTCGCACCAGAACTTTCGAACGGAAAATTCGTGCAAACTTTAGAACCCCATTGAAGTCTATGGGACTCGAACGTTCAAAATAAAAATTGCTCATTTTAATGGCTAATATGCAAGATATTGTCCTAAAAATGGTTTGGGGACCTGGCTCCTGCCCCAGGGGACATGGGTCAATGCCTAAAATGTTTTTAAAAATTGCCTTTTTTCGGGAGCACTTTAATTACGATTAAAGTGAAAAAAAAAAGTGAAATATTCCTTTAAATATGGTGCCTGGGGGGTGTCTATAGTATGCCTGTGAAGTGGCACGTGTTTCCCATGTTTAGAACAGTCCCTGCACAAAATGACATTTAACGGAAAAAAAGTAATTTAAAACTGCTTGCGGTTTTAATATAATATCTGGTTCCGGCAATATGGATGAAAATCGTTGAGAAAAATGGCATGGGTAGCCCTCCATGCCCATTACCAGCCCCTTTGGGTCTTGTAAGGATATTAAGGGGAACCCCCGTACCCATATTAAAAAAAGGAAAGGCGTGTGGCCCCCAGGCCCTATATACTCAGAACTGGAGTATACAGGCAGTGCAAACAAGACAGGGACTGTGTAGGTTTGTTGTGTTAAGTAGAATCTGTTTGTAATTTTGAACTGGTACATTTGTAAAGTGTAGCTCCAGTCAAAAATATATATTTTTAAGCTTTTTGGAAAACATAGGGAGGGGTTATCACCCCTGTATAAGTTGTTTTGCCGTACGTATTTTTTCATCTCACTTCCTGTTGTCTCCTTCCGTTTGCAAGTAGGATATGGTTGTAAGTTGGATGTTTGAAAGTAGGGGCCTGGCCTTTATGCTCTGCAGATATGGTGGAACAAGGTGTTGGTGTTACCACAACACTGTAAACCCTCAAAGTGACTCTTGGTGGGCGCTGGAGCACCCTGCTGTGAACGATTATATCAAGAATTGTAATTACACGCCATTGTTGAACAGTGGTAGAAAAATTGGGCCTTTGGTGGTTGTGGTGCTGGTGCTGGTGCCACAACACTATAAGTCCTAATGCCCCGTACACACGAGCGGACTTTTCGACATCCAAACTCCGACGGACTGAGTCCGGCGGACTATCCGATCGTGTGTGGGCTGCAACGGACTTTAGCGAAGCTAAAGTCTGACGGACTTTAGAAATGAAGCATGCTTTAAATTTTCCCGACGGAACTCCGCCGGACCCGGTCCCCTTTGAAAAATCCGCTCGTGTGTGTGCTACTCCGACGGACTAAAACCGACGCTAGGGCAGCTATTGGCTACTGTCTAGGAACTTCCTACGTCGAATCCAGTCGTACGTCATCACGTTCGACTCCGTCGGAGTTTGGTGTGATGGTGTGTGGTCAAGTCCGTTCGGTCGAAAAGTCCGCCAGAACTCCGTCGGAACTCCGGCGGAACTCCGGCGGAACTCCTTTGGAGGTCTGTCAGACTTAATCCCTCTCGTGTGTACGGGGCATAACAATTACTCTCGGTGGGCACAGGAACGGGCCCTGCTGTGAAATATTATATCAAGAATTGTAATTACATGCCCCTGTTAAACAGGGGCTGAAAAATTGGGCCTTAGGCACTGCTTGCTGGTGCCACAACACTGCAACCTCTCCCAGATACTCTAGTTGGAGTGCAGGAACGAGCCCTGCTGCAAAGCATTGCATCAAAAATTGTAATTACACGCCCCTGTTAAACAGGGGCTGAAAAATTGGGCTGCTGGCACTGGTGCTGGTGCCACGACACTGCAACCTCTCCCATATACTCTATTTGGAGTGCAGGAATGAGCCCTGCTGCAAAGCATTGCATCAAAAATTGTAAATACATGCCCCTGTTAAACAGAGGTTGAAAAATTGGGCTGGTGGCATCACCCAGAACCAAAAATGTTCTTCCAAGATATCAGCGGAGGAGGAAGAGGCTAGACAGTCAACATAACAGGACAGTCACTCAGCATCAGCATAGGCAGTCTTGAAGGGATGTGATATTTAAAAAAAAAATATTCGGTTACATCAGCTTCAGTTGCTTGGTAGCTGGTGGTGATCCAAGACTGATTCATCTTTATGAAGGTCAGTCGATCAACCGAGTGGGTGGACAGGCGCACCCTGTGATTGGTTACAAAGCCACCAGCAGCACTGAAGGTGCGTTCCGAAAGAACGCTGGATGCAGGACAGGCCAGTAGCTCAATTGCATACTGTGCAAGCTCTGGCCAGTGATCCATCCTCAAGACCCGGTAAGCCAGAGGATTTTCGGTGGGAAAGGTGTCCAAGTCTGACCTTGCCCCTAGGTATTCCTGCACCATGTAAATCAGACACTGGCGATGGTTGCTGGAACTGATCATACCTTGGGGCTGTGGACTAAAAAATTGTCTGAACGTATCAGTCAGACGACCACCTTCTCCACCGCTCCTTCTGACCAATGCCTCAGCAACACGTTGTCCAGGACAAGGAGTTTGTAACCTCCCAGTCTCTGGGAATGCGTTGCACAGACCTTTCTGCAAGGCCTCCCGGAGATGTCTCATCCTCTGCTCCCTCTACAACGGCAAGATAAGGTCAGCAACCTTACCCTTGTACCATGGATCAAGGAGAGTGGCCATCCAGTAATGGTCCCTCTCTTTGATCCAAAGAATCCTTCCACAGGCTTTGAAGGATCAGGGAGGCCATGCAGCGTAGGTTAGGTGAGGCATTTGGTCCGGAGTCCTCTGGGTCACCAAGGACAACATGATCCGCAGCTACCTCCTCCCAGCCACGTACAGGTCCACGGGTTTCTTGGGACTGTAAATCATCCCTACAAGACTGCTGCTGCTGATGCTGAGTGCCAGGCTCTACCTCCATGCTGACACAATCATCTTCCTCCTCCTCATCCTCCTCGTCCTCTTCCTGTGTATTGGGTGGGACAGCAGGAACACTGTCTGGATAAAGGGGGCCTTGAGAGGCAAGGAAGTCCTCCTCTTCTTGCCTCTGTTCTGCCTCAAGTGCCCTGTCCATAATTCCACACAGCGTATGCTCCAACAGGTGGACAAGAGGTATAGTGTCACTGGTGCATGCACTGTCACTGCTCACCATCCTTGTGGCCTCCTCAAACGGTGACAAGACAGTGCATGCATCCCTGATCATGCCCCACTGGCGTGGTGAGAAAAAACCGAGCTCCCCTGACCCTGTCCTGGTGCCGTAGTCGCACAGGTACTCATTGATGGCCCTCTGCTGCGTGTGCAGCCACTGCAGCATGGCCAACGTTGAGTTCCAACTGGTGGGCATGTCACATATAAGGCGGTTCTTGGGCAGGTTAGACTCCGTTTGGAGCTCAGCCAGCCGAGCACTGGTATTAAATGATCGGCGGAAATGCACACAGACTTTCCTGGCCTGCTTCAGGACATCCTGTAAGCCCGGGTACCTGCCCAAGAACCGCTGCACCACCAGGTTAAGGATGTGAGCTACACAGGGCACATGTGTCAGTTGTCCCTGTTGGAGGGCAGAGAGGAGGTTGGTGCCATTGTCACAAACCACCAAACCCAGCTTAAGCTGTCATGGCATCAACCACCTCTCGGCCTGCCCCTGCAGAGCTGACAAAACATCTGCCCCAGTGTGGCTCCTGTCCCCCAAACAAACCAGCGCAAGCACGGCATGGCATCGTTTTGCCTGCGTACTTGTGTAGCCCCTTGAACGCCTATGAAGTACCGCTGGTTTCGAGGACAGAGCACTGGAAGAGGCCATGGAGGAAAAAGAAGAGGAGGGGGTGGAGGAGAGAGGTGTGTCACAACCAGTAGTAGCATTTTGGAGGTGTGGTGGTGGAACAACCTCCGACACTACTGCACCTTGTCCTGCATCCTTCCCAGCTGCCAGAAGAGTGACCCAATGGGCCGTGAAAGACAGATAACATCCCTGTCCAGGCCTGCTGGACCATGAATCAGCAGTAATATGCACCTTACCGCTGACTGCCCTCTCCAGCGAGGCAAGGACATTGCCTTCCACATGCCAGTAGAGAGCCGGAATGGCCTTCCATGAGAAAAAGTGGCATTTGGGGACCTGCCACTGCGGAAGCGCACATTGCACATACTCATGGAAGGGGGCAGAGTCTACCAACTGAAAAGGCAGCGGTTGAAGTGCTAGCAATTTAGTCAAGCTAGCATTCAACCGCTGGGCATGTGGATGGCTGGGAGTGAACTTCTTTCAAGGTCCAGCAGCTGAGGCAGGGAAATTTGCCTGCTACAATCAGACGGGGGTGTACTGCTAGCAGAGTTCCCGCAAGCACTGGGCTCTGACACACCTAATTCTACACCTTCATTCGTCTCAGTGCAGGTTTCAGAGAGGACTGAAGGTCTTGTGGGGTTGGAGATCCCAGCTGAAGAGGAGCAAGAGAGGTCCGCTTTGTTCTTTGCTGTGGGTCTTTGAGGTAAGCTTGCCAACGAGCTGCATGGCAGGTCAACATATGTCTGGTCAAGCATGTGGTGCCCAAGTGGCTCATGTTTTTGCCACACAAGATACGCTTGAGACATATGTTGCAAATAGCAGCGGTGTGATCTGATGCACTCGTCTCATAAAAGGCCCATACCAAAGAACTTTAAGAATAACGCGCAGAGGCAGCGCCCTGCACAGGCGGAGCTCTGCGGTGTGATTCAGTCAGTGTGCTGCCCCTAAGATGGCCCCTGGAGGGCATCCTGCCTCATTGGAGATGTGCCTCCTCTCCCTCCTCTCTCCTACCAGACACCCACGTGGAGTCAGTGCCCTCATCATCCCCTCCCTCTTCATCACTGGAGCAAACCTGGCAGTATGCTGCAGCTTGTGGAACATGACTGCTAGATTGCTGTCCTTATTGAGCATCCCCTCTCTCTGCGCTCACACTACTGCCTTCCCCTAGCTGAGTATCATCATCAGAGCCTACAAAGCACTGGGCATCCTCCTGGAGCATATACCCAACACTGTGCTCAAAGAGTTCGGGGGACTCCTCAGGAGGACATGGTGGGTCTAGGGAAGGATTCACTGATGATGACATTGAGACAGGGGAAGAGGATGCATTGGCAGCTGCTTTGCTAGTACCCTGAGCCTGGGTGAGAGAGGATGAGGAGGATGAAGAGGGCTTGGTCATCCACTCTACCAAGTCTTCGGAATGATGCGGCTCAACAAGTTCCATGGCCACGTGCTGATGATGATGATGCACCGTGTCCATGACCAGCACTGTTGTCTCTAGACACAGAGCCTACTTGCCCTCTATTATTGGCTCGTGCCTGTCTGCCTCTCATTGTTGGCCTTCCAGACAGGGTAATGGCCTGCAGGGAGATGGGAAAACAAGCAATTGAGAAGTGTATATTGTGCTGGAGGCACACAACACTCACTAACTCCTGCAGATGCCTGTATGATAGAACATCAGCAATAAAGGGTAGATACAGGTGTATACTGGGCTGGAGACACACAACACCCACTAACTCCTGCAGATGCCTTTATTATCGAACACCAGCAATTAAAGTGTAGATACCGGTGTATATTGTGCTGTGCTGGAGGCACAAAACACCCACTAACTCCTGCAGATGCCTTTATTATAGAACATCAGCAATAAAGGGTAGATACAGGTCTATACTGGGCTGGAGACACACAACACCCACTAACTCCTGCAGATGCCTTTATTATCGAACACCAGCAAATTAAAGTGTAGATACCGGTGTATATTGTGCTGTGCTGGAGGCACAAAACACCCACTAACTCCTGCAGATGCCTTTATTATAGAACACCAACAATAAAGGGTAGATACAGGTGTATATTGTGCTGTGCTGGAGGCACACAACACCCACTAACTCCTGCAGATGCCTGTATGATAGAACATCAGCAATAAAGGGTAGATACAAGTGTATACTGGGCTGGAGACACACAACACCCACTAACTCCTGCAGATGCCTTTATTATCAAACACCAGCAATTAAAGTGTAGATACCGGTGTATATTGTGCTGTGCTGGAGGCACAAAACACCCACTAACTCCTGCAGATGCCTTTATTATAGAACATCAGCAATAAAGGGTAGATACAGGTGTATACTGGGCTGGAGACACACAACACCCACTAACTCCTGCAGATGCCTTTATTATCGAACACCAGCAATTAAAGTGTAGATACCGGTGTATATTGTGCTGTGCTGGAGGCACAAAACACCCACTAACTCCTGCAGATGCCTTTATTATAGAACACCAACAATAAAGGGTAGATGCAGGTGTATATTGTGCTGTGCTGGAGGCACACAACACCCACTAACTCCTGCAGATGCCTTTATTATAGAACACCAACAATAAAGGGTAGATACAGGTGCATATTGTGCTGTGCTGGAGGCACACAACATCCACTAACTCTTGTAGATGTCTTTATTATAGAACACCAGCAATTAAAGGGTAGATATCGGTGTATACTGTGCTGTGCTGGAGGCACACAACACCAACTAACTTCTGCAGATGGCTCAATTAGAGAACAGCAATATAGGTAGCTACAGGTGTATACTGCGCTGGAGGCACACAGCACCCACTAACTCCTGCACATGGCTCAATTAGAGAAAAGCAATATAGGTAGCTACAGGTGTATATTGCGCTGGAGGCACACAACACCAACTAACTCCTGCAGATGGCTCAATTAGAGAACAGCAATATAGGTAGCTACAGGTCTATACTGCGCTGGAAGCACACAACACCCACTAACGCCTGCAGATGGTTCAATCAGAGAACAGCAATATAGGTAGCTACAGGTGTTTACTGTGCTGAAGGCCCACAGACAACATCCATCAACTCCTCCAGGTGGCTCAATTAGAGAAGAGCAATATAGGTAGCTACAGGTATATACTGCACTGGAGGCACACAACACCAACTAACTCCTGCAGATGGCTCAATTAGAGAACAGCAATATAGGTAGCTACAGGTCTATACTGAGCTGGAAGCACACAACACCCACTAACGCCTGCAGATGGTTCAATTAGAGAACAGCAATATAGGTAGCTACAGGTGTATACTGCGTTGAAGGCACACATACAACACCCACTAACTCCTGCAGATGGCTCAATTAGAGAACAGCAATATAGGTAGCTACAGGTGTATACTGCTCTGGAAGCACACAACACCCACTAACTCCTGCAGATGGCTCAATTAGAGAACAGCAATATAGATAGCTACAGGTGTATACTGCACTGGAGGCACACAACACCAACTAACTCCTGCAGATGGCTCAATTAGAGAACAGCAATATAGGTAGCTACAGGTCTATACTGAGCTGGAAGCACACAACACCCACTAACGCCTGCAGATGGTTCAATTAGAGAACAGCAATATAGGTAGCTACAGGTGTATACTGCGCTGAAGGCACTCAGACAACACCCACTAACTCCTGCAGATGGCTCAATTAGAGAACAGCAATATAGGCAGCTACAGGTGTATACTGCGCTGAAGGCACACAGACAACACCCACCCTCCCCCTGTGTGTATTGGTAAGGGGTACATCCTGCCTGTGGCCAATCATGGCTCTCCTCACTGCCGGCACTGTGATTGGCCAAGCATGCGGGATCACAGTGCATGCTAGGCCAATCATGAGCCAGCAATGCACTGCGATGGCAGTTGTTCAGTAGAACTGGTTGAAACTAGTTTTATCCTGGGGCCCTCTCAGTCATTTTCACATATACAGCATATAGATGAACAAAGAAGCCCATGTTAGAGCTTCATCCAGGTGAATGAGCCTAGAACCTTGTGTAAAAATTGTCACCTCCAGGACTTTCTGATGTTTCCAGAAGTCGAGGGGCTCCCTGGATTGAACTGAATCTATATGTATACAGCTTTTCATTTGTACTCTATCTTTAATCAAAACTAAGTGCATTTATTTAATTACTATACTACTCAAGAGTTGTTTGAGTTTATAGCACTGCACCCACAAATCTGAAAGGATAAGAATACCAACCTTTCAACAAACAAATGTAACAAGGAATTTAAAACTTTTGTAGAGCTTCCCCCAAAGGAGCAGATTGAGTATGTTTGGTTTTGTTCTCAGCCTCTCAACTCTAAAAACAGTGTCAGTCCCTCTGGCACACCTGGCAACAGTGTAAGTGTAAGGACCAATGAAAACACACGTTATGATTAGAGATGAGCCCAATGTTCGAGTCGAATGTAAGTGCACATTTTTCCCGTGTTAGAACAGTACCACAGCAAAATGACATTTCTAAAGGAAAAATTGTCATTGTGATTGCGGCTGTAATGAATTGTTGGGTCTCAGCAATATAGATAAAACTCATTGAAAAAAAGAGCATGGGATCCCCCCCCCCCCAGTCCATTACCAGGCCCTTTGGTTCTGGTATGAATATTAAGGGGAACCCGAACCAATTTTCTTTTTAAAAATTGCGTGGGTCCCCCTAAAATCCATACCAGACCCTTCGGGCCTGATATAGAAATTAAGGGGAACCCTGCTCCAAATTTTTTTAAAAAGGCATAGGGGTCCCAAAATCCATACCAGACCCTTATCCGAGCATGCAACCTGGTAGGCTGCAGGAACAGGGGGGGCAAAAGAGCGCCCCCCGCTCCTTAACCGTACCAGACCACATGTCCTCAACATGGGGAGGGGGCTTTGGAATAGCCCCCCAAAGCAGCTTGTCCCCATGTTGATGGGGACAAGGGCGTCATCCCCACAACCCTTGCCCGGTGGTTGCGGAGGTCTGCGGGTGGGGTGGCTTATCAGAATCTGGAAGCCCCTTTAACAAGGGGACCACCAGATCCCAGCCCCCCCCTGTGTGTATTGGTAAGGGGTACAAGTACCCCTACCATTTCACAAAAAATGTAAAAATGTAAAAAAGACAAGAGACAGCTTGGGACAAGTCCTTTATTAAAAAAAATCCACGATGTAAGGTCACGATGCCCTATGGGCTGAGAAAAACACTGCAACTGATCCACCTCCATGGTTTTTTTTTTTGCAAATGTCATGTTTTTTGCAATTGCAGACATTAACGGAACGTCTTACAGTAGATGAGACTGCAACGAATATGCTGGAACAATGGGTGTCTGCACTGGAGAGAGGTAGGATCTCACAGACAGAAGCAGCAGTGGCACTACAAGTGCAGATGGAAGACCTGGAAGATCGTGGCAGCCGGAAAACAGCTTGCGACTCCAGAGTCTCCTGGAAACTAAAGATCAGGAGAGCCTCCGGAATACAGTTTAAAAAAAAAAAATTATGATTGGAAATGTACTGGAGTTGGACAGGGTACGTAGAGCATTAGGACCTAGGGCCCTGGACTCTATTCGCCCCCGTGATGTGATTTGCATTACTATTCACATAGAGAGACTAAGCTCTAGAAGGCTTGGGAAGCAGGCACAATAGATTTTGGAGCAGCACAATTAAAAATATTGCATGACTTGTCAAGAGCTACGTTGCAACACAGAACTATGCTCCACCCAGTTTTAGGCCAGGCATGACAGCTGGGCTGTACTTATCCCTGGAAGTTTCCAATCTCTGTCCTAATACGGAAGGGCTCTGCTATATTTTTTCTATGTACACAGGCTTATTTGCCAGACCTTTTTTCTTTTCTTGACATTGAGCCTTTTATGGTCTCGAATTGGCTTCAGCTGCTTTCACAGCCAGCAAGTTGCATGGGTGCAACACATCAACAGACAGCTCTAACTATACAGCAAATAGAGGCCCTCTAAATGACCGGAGTGTTTACAGAAGATAGACTATAAGAGTTATAGCTGGTCCACGAGTATTAGTAATTAATTTGATTTTACACAAAAGGGATTTAAATGGATAAGTGAAATAAAATATAGATATTTTCTCGGTCTTAGGGGGGTTCCCAAAATTAGGTAGAGCCAGATGAACTGCTTACTCCCTGTACTTTAAAAAATCTAGAATTATTGGTGTTTATTTCGCCAACTTAATTTTTAGCTTAGTTTTTATGCTGAAAGACAGAGAGGCAATTGGAGATGGGCCCTTTAGTTTCAAGAAGATGTTTGAGATAGGTAGGGGAGAAAATGTAAGAGAGTGGCTGGAGAGTGGGTTGCTACGGGTAGTGGAGGGGGGGTAGAGAGGTGAGAGCAGGAGCTGAGGTGGATGGGTGGAGTTAGGGGGTTTGGGATGGGGAGGGAGATGGATAAGTTAAGGTGCGGTGGGGGGCTTTGGGGGTTTTTTTTCCTTCTTTTTCCCGCCCTGGGGAAACAAGTCGGCCTCATGAAGGGCTCTTAAAAATGTTTTTTCTTTATTTTTGTTCTTTGTTTCTACCTTTAGTTTGAATATGCAGTGTTTTTCACTATGGACGTATTTAAAGACAGCCCCCACAAGGATGTATTGTGTGGGGTGAGTGGAAATGAGATGAGATGAGAAAATTAAGTAGAAAAATGACGCCACCTGGGAGGGTGATGAATGAGTGAGCTTGGATGGGAGAGAAATGAGGAGTCGAGTTACTGGATATCACTCTTACTGGATATCACTCGACCAAATAGATTGCAAAACCTACTGGAAAAATACAAATAAATTGTGGAAAGGGCTAATTAAAAAAGATCAGTAAGTACTTCTATGCGCTAGGTTGCAAGAATTATCCCGGCACAGTGAGAATTAAAGTAATGGGGGAACAGGGGATAAATGTGTATCCCCATGTAACAACAGGATCTTGGCCTACTTTACAAATATTGACATCCAGTTCCAACCCTTACCAATTAGATTTTTGGCGGGTGACACAATTGAGGCATTTTTTCCATACCTAACCCCCTCCCGGAAATTTTGTGCAGGAGTTAACTATATTTAAAGAATACTGTAATGGGAGAGGTTCATTTTCTCACACTCTTTTGAAGATTTATGATTTGTTGATCAGTGCCTCAGAAGATTTCCAACTGCCATTCTTAGGTAAGTGGGAATTAGATCTAGGCAGAACTTTTTTGGAAGAACAACGTACCAATATAATACATAATATATTTGAATCCTCAGTTTGTACGAAGATGCAGGAAACAAATTTTAAGATTGTTTCCCAATGGTATCGAACTCCAGTTCTTCTTCATGGATATTTTCCAGATATTTATGATTGTTGCTGGCGATGCCGTGAGGAGCATGGGACGCTATTACACATCTTTTGGCCCTGCTCCAGAATTGAGGGCTTTTGGAGGGCGGTTTGGAGAATTACTCAGAAATTTGGGAAGATTAGATCCCTGAAGATCCGGCCCTCTTCCTACTACATGATTCTAAAATTTCAGTTAAAGCAGAGTTCCACTCACTTTTGAAAGGTGGTCTTAAATGAAAGACCAACTCTCTACCCCTTGTTTTTGGATAGTACATTTTTTTTCTTATAACATACCTTTTTATGAAGTACAGCCTGTACTTCTGATTCATCTGGTCCACGGTGCAGGACATCATATCCTCTTCTTCGGCGAGCCCCCCCCCCCCCACTGTTTTCTGTGATTGTGAGTGTCCCAGAAGACAGTCGACCATTCACAAAGCACCATAAGACTCGGGCTCCACTGCCGGTTTCCCTTAATTAGAATGGCTGCTCCTGCACCCAATCTGATAGGTGGATCGGCCTTGGGGGGCCGACATCGCAGGCTCGCTGGACAGGTAAGTGTGCTTATTAAAAATGTCAGCAGTTGCTGCTGACTTTTTTTTTTTTAAAGTGCATTGAGGGGATTTTTCCCTTTTTGATTTTTAGTCCTGTCTTTGTCTTGTTTTGTATTTTTGGTTGGGTTGGAAGAAGGAATGGCTAGATATCTTACTACTGTATGGGGGTTCCCCATGCAATGGGATAATTGAGATTTTTGTATTTGAGGTTGAGGTTTTAAGTTCATGACTAAGGGGAGATGAATATATTGAGAAATAGGTTGTGAACAAAATGAACTTAAGCGTTGAAATTTATTTATTGCCCTGTAGTTGGAGTATTGTCACCATGTTATTTCGATGTTTGGGCGTCATGACATTGTTTTTTTTCTTTCTGAAATAAAATTAAATAAAATATAGAAAAAAAAAAAGAAATTGGTGGTTATAGATTCATTTACATCATGGCGTGGCAGTAACAACAAAAGAAAGATCTCACATCTGGAAACAAGTTAGATTTTTTAAATGAAATTATACTGCCCTTTTGGGCTTAATGTAGAATAGAACCTTAATTGTTTCATAAATAATAGTTAACAGCTCATCTGGGTCAATATTATTTTAATTCATTGTATTTTGCATTGTTCATTCTTTTACTTTTAGCATGTGATTGTAATGGGGCCTACTCTGTAGAGGAGGCATTCCTTTTGATACAGGTACTTTATTCTCTTTGAAATTGTGGGATTTGACTGTAATCTCTATTTTGACCACTGGAAGCAGCCAACATTTGATTCCAAATTTATTCATCTAATACGTCTTTTACTATGTTATTTTTATTAAGAGTTAAACATATTCCATCTTTAGGGCTGTGTCCTATATTTATACTGTTTTTAGTGGTATTGAATCCTGATTTGCAAGAGGAGTGGCCTCTTTCATTATACAGCTTCTGTGTACTATCCAAAACTATTCACTGACCCCAGGACAATGTCCATTGTAATGATACACGTAGGGGGAGTTAGCGCTAATGTTATCACACCCTCTTGACTATGTTTGTCCTGTGTTCCTCACCCTCATTTCTGCTGCACATATGATTTTGACTGAGAGTGTGGCTTCCTGATACATCCCCCAGATGTTATGGCATAGCTTGAGCCCTGTTTGACCATCTATACAGGGGTTGTTTTCTCTGCAGATTGTGTTTCCTCTCCCTAGTGGTAGAACACTAAAGTTGGGTCACCGAGCAATAGAATTTGTACCTTTATGGTCCCATTTATGATTTTTGAATGGGCATTTATTTATGGATGTTTGAATCATTATTATTTTTTCACAAATCTGGTTTGGATTGGTGATTTATTAACAACAATGGAAGATTTTGTATACTTATTTTTATGTTATTTCCTATATTCTTATATTGAAATGTGTGTATAGGATAGTGAAAAATTATTTGATCCCAATTGAATCTTATAGTTTGCCAGTTCAAAAAATAGCTGGATTGGCTGTGCCATGTCCATAATGTTGTTTCTATGTTATCCAGGCAAGGCTCATATAAATGAAAAATGCAGTAAAGGAAGGGGGCTCTCAGTTGATCAAAAGACTCTTGTGTGGTGGTCTCATCGCAGATAAATCTTAAACAAGAAAGTCCCCCTATATGAGTGAGGTTATAAATGACCACCAACACCACACACCAATAGAAACCATAAAAAATACTTTATTAACAAATACAAGACAAAATAACATAAATACACTTAAACCAGGGGGACTACTAAACAAACAGTCTCCCTATGGTATTACAAAATTATATGTACACATGATTACATAAAAAAAAGCCAACCAATGAATGTTAACCATACTCTAAGCTGATAAACCCACACCCGATGCGTTTCTAGTTGCTGATGTCACAGAAACTTTCCTCAGGGGTGAAGAGCAATAATTAGGTGGCAAGTTGATATTTCTACAACATAGAAAAACAAAATCTTACACAGATTTACAAATAATCACTTGTGCTGCCATAAGTAAAGTGGGGGAAAAAATAAAATAAAAAATAAATAAATGAAAAATGAAGTGTTATTAGAAGCAAGAGGTGCTACACCTTACATTTTCACACTCTATAAACGTACCTATCTGTCATCACAGATCTGACTGTCTCTTCTTTTTTGATCCAGATGCCTTTTTACTCATCAAATAATTTTTTTTAAAGATTTTATTGATCACGGTTTTGGCCATGTGGCCTAAACTTGTGATGGCCTGCTCTTGAGCACTGACACTATCAGAACTTTTAATGTGCGTAATGACTCTGTTGTCATAGGTGTGCTGTTACTTGGCTATGTGCTGTATCTAGGTCACATGAAAATGAAACACTGCTGGACCTGCGAACCCTTGCCTGCAGGTAAGATTCTTCTCTTCTCTACAGTCCTTCCTGCTCTTGCTAAAGCTTACTGTCCCTACTGTTTCAGAGGATGTTTCAGGGTTTTTCTAGGTGGTTAGAGCACCTTGATATTATCATCTTGCTATTGTTGTCACTGTCTCTGCTTGCCAAAGGGGTTCTGCCAGGAACTGTGCTGTTACTTTGTCACATACGTGGTCAGACAGAGGTTGAAGTGCCAGGGAGGGCTCCCCTTGCAGCTAAGAACACTCCTGGAGGTGGTACAGGGAATGCATTGACCAAAGAAGCAGGGGTTGCCAGTTTTAGTAGTCTGCAGATCTGAACACCAGATGGTAGCAGGAAAAAGCAGGATGCACTGGAAGGCAGGTGTCCTTAGCAGATCTGGGCATACTTGGCAGCAGGGCAAACAGAAAGCAGAAGCAGAAGTCAGGCCAGGGGGCATACTCCATGGATCAGTCAGTAGCAGAGGCAGGTAGCAGAAACTGGAACAAGCTGAGGCTGTACATAGGCAGGCAGATAATAGCAGATTCTGTGAGCCAAGCTGAGATCAAACACAGGGGATCTAGCAGAAGCAAAATCAGTAGCCAAGGATCAGAGCCAGGAATGAAGATGAAGCAGGTCAAAAGGCAATTCAGGTTGGTAACAGGAAGATCAGGATAAACAAGGCACAGGAACACAGGGGGGCTGACGATAATCCAGCAATTTGTAAGAGGAACTGTTGTCCCTATACAACCCCTGGAAAAGGTATAGAATCATGGAAAATGTTCATTAAATTGTTTAATTGGTAAAAAAAACCCTAAAAATTACAGACATGCCTCAAAACTATTTTCATTTAACATTCCAACCTTCTGACTTTAAGAAACTTTTTTTTGTTTAAGAAACACTTAAAAAAAAATAAAAAAGAAAGAAAACTGTAGTCAGTTGCAACTATTATTGCAGATCAAGCAGAGAAAAAATATGGAATCACCATGTACTTTGCAGTTCTAAAACAAACATCTGCATCAGATTACATACTAAAAAATGATGTCATCATCACCAAACATCCTTTAAATTCTAAATCTCAATATGAACTTGTGCATTTATTGAAGATTTATTGACTGTCATCTCCCCCATACCTTTACCTGAGATGCAACCCCATATCATCAATTGTGTACATTTTTATGTTTTCTCCTGGCAGTCGTCTTCATACATTTCATTGGAACGACACCAAATAAAAGTTCCAACATCTTATTTACTTTTCTTATTCCATCAATTGAAAGAATGTTTGGTGATGATGACATCATTTTTCAGCCTGTAATCTTGAGCAGATTTGTTTGTTTTAGAACTGGAAAATACATGGTGATTCCATAATATTTTCCTCTTAATTGAGTGCATCCATATTTTTTTTTGCTTGATCTGCAAAAACAGTTGCAACTTACTACTGTTTTCCTTATTTATTTATTTTTAACTGTTTCTTAAAGCCAGCAGGTTGGAATGTCTGTGATTCGTTTTTTCTACACAAGTAAACAATTGAATGAACATTTTCCTTTTTTGCCAGGGGTTGTATAAGCCAGTGAAGGCTTTCAATTAGCACTCTTTGCGTGTGCCGATGCTCTGCCATTCACTAATGTGCATGCGCAAAATATCGCCGCCATGTTGGATATTGGCATATTTGTTCGGTCTTTTCAGCAATTCTTCCCTGACATATTAAAGGAGGTTGTTACCCTCTCCATCATCCCACTGCTCTCTTCTCTCCCCCTCCCTCCTCCTTTCCTGCCTGTCGGCTCCTGTGTGTGTGAGCTGCCCCACCTGCCTCTATTAGTAGCTGACAGTAAAGTTAAAGAACGAACACTGCCATCCCATGTCAATGTTTGGATAAGGAAGGTGCACTGGATATAGCCTTTTTGTTTTGAGCAACATACAGTTCCACACATAATGACCTAATTAGAAAATGTTGTACAAGCTAGGATTTAACCCTTGGTTGGTGCAGTGGATTTGCACTTGGTTAAAGGGCAGATATCAGAATATAGTTTTAGATGGGGTACATTTGGAACAGAGACCATTCAATTGTCTTGGTATTGGGTATTTTTCTGTTTAGTCTGTTTGTAAGTGATATAACTGAAGGTATAGTGGGTAAGGTATGCCTTTTTTGTTGATAACACAGAGGTGTGGAGTTTAGGGTTGATATTCCTGGAATTGTAATATGAAACATGATTTATCACTGAAAAAAAAAATCGGTCAACCTTTGGTTGCTGCATAAAGTAGTCATACAATTAATACAATTAATAACTAAAAAAACACAAAAGGAAAAAAATGACATGGCTTTCCCCACAAATGCATAACAGATCCTTATCTTAGATAGGGATCTGGTATGGATTGTGAAGAGGTCCCCAGAATTAATATCAGATCCTTCAGGTCTGGCGTGTATTTTAAGGGGATAGCCCACACAAAAAAAAACAAGCTTGTCTCCCCCCCCCCGCAAAAAAGAATGCAGCTTGACTGGTAAGGAAAGGAGGGACAGAGAGTATGTAAGGGACACTATGCATTTTTTTTGCACAAGGTCCCCCTTAAAATCTATAGCAGACCCTTACCAAGAATAGGGGCCTAGTATGTATTTTTAGGGAGACCCCCTAACTGTTTTTTTTGGGGGTGCCCCCTTGAAAATGTATACCAGATCCACATCTAGGATAAGCATCTAGTATCAATGTTGAGGGAAATCCATACTAGACCCTTATCAGGGAGGAAAAATCTATGCCAGACCCTTACCAAGAATAAGTATAAGAAATATGTATTTTTAGGGAGAACCCCTCACTGTTTTCTTTCTTTTTTTTCTATGGGGTTCCCACTTCACAAACCATACCAGATCCACATCAAGGACCAAAACCAGGATAAGCATCTGGTGTGGATGTAGAGGGGAATTCCAGCTGCTTTGTTTTGTAACAAAGTGACTGTGATTCCCCTCAACATCCATACCAGAAATGCTATTTAGTGGCAATTGAAATTATTATTATTTTTTTTTTTTTTATATAAATGACACTTTTCCTTTAGTATATCATAAAGGTATAGCACTTCAGATGCAGGTTGAAGACATTCCCCAATGATTTTGTTTAAAGGAATTGTGTATTTTTAATTTATCACTTTATGTCTACCAAACAGTATTGGAAAATGATTTGGTAGGAGCTTGTTTCAGATGATTGGGAAATGAGAAAACAGATGGGAAAGCAAATATTGTTGTGGGATAAATCACTAAAGGGGTCATCAGCAGAAGGAAAGAGGTACTGATAACTTTAGTTAGACCTCATATAAAATAATATGCAGTTCTGGAGACTTTGTTTGCAAAAGGATATTGATAAGCTAGAACTAGTGCAGAAATGGGAAACAAAACATATGAGATGAGAACATAATGTATACAGTCTGAGGAAAGAATGTAAAGGAGATACATTATTGAATGTATTGTTGAGCAAAAATACATTCCCCTCTGGGTGATCGATGTACATTGCAAGGATTATAACAACCTTTGTTGCAGATTTCTACTTTTTCTGAAAAAATCCATCTGTGTTTGTCTGTGCCTCTGTACTGAGTGGGTCTAATGGGAGTGGTTTCATAATTAACTGTCAGGTGTGCCGCTGCTGAGTACTAATGAGGAAATCTGCTGGGCCTGCATCCCTTTAGACATTCTCCTATTGAAATATCTCTCCAAAAAAATACATTTTTTGTAGCAGGGGATGCCTGAAATCTGACTTGTATCTTAGGCAGACATCTGGGAAAAGTGATGAGCCAATCACACAAGCAGGAAATGATGTTTCTGGTGAGTGGTCAGTACACATTCTGTATACAGAACAACTCCAGGTAGCCATATTGCAATGCATTCTCAGAAAATTACGGTGGCTGCAGTTTGAAAAGGAAAGGTAATTTTTAATAACATTCCATTACAATATGATTAGTGTCACACATTTATGTGCTATATTATTTTTTCTTTACTTGCTATTTTTTCCCCACGAAAGTGGAGTTACCCATTAAATATACAGTATTATAAGTCTGAGTAAGGTTCAGAAGGGCAGCCTTTTCAATATGGTTGTGAGCATACTTAGAGCAGCACTTGGCCTTTTTTAGCCCTCAGCCTTCTGTACTTCTATCTTTTTACACCGTCATCACAATATTAGAATATTATTATATTGTTCTCTTTGATAGCATAGGAAATAATCTGTGGCTTTTTATCTTTCATTACCATACATTTCATTCTTGGTTGAAAGTCTAGTGCAGGGAGCAATGTGTTTACAATGTATACAAAATTTTATACAGGTACATCTCAAAAAAATAGAAAATCATCAAAAAGTAATTTTATTTCAGTAATTCAATTCAAAAAGTGAAACTCATATATTTTATATACTGTAGATGTGTTACACACAGAGTGATATATTTCAAGCATTTCTTTTTTTTAAATTTTGATGATTATGGCTTACAGCTAGTGAGAAACCCTAAATTCGGTATCTCAGAATATTTGAATATTACATAAAATCAATAAAAAAAATAATTTTTAATACAGAAATGCTGGCTTACTAAAAAGCGTGTCTATGGTTTTAAGCATCTACATAAAATATATGAGCTAAATTTTTTGAATTGAATTAGTGTAATAAATTAACTTTTTGATGATTTTTTGAGATGCACCTGTACTGTATATATAGTTTAAAAACCTACAAAGCTCTAACCCTCTACCCTAAATTCATGACCCTCCCAAAAAGTGATCATGCCAGATAAATAAAACAAATGATCCAAAGTGCTACCCCAAATATACCGTAAATAAATAGACCTAATAATAGACTTATTTATAGACCTATTCCTAAGTGGAATATTTATAGAGTCTGTTATTTGTTTATTAAAATTTTCAACATAAAGTGATTTCAAAAAAAGTTAGAATGAATACAAACACATTTTGGTATAATAAAAAAGAAAAATAGTAAAAAAGAATGGAGGGGGGGTATCGTGTAGATAAATACATATGCTGTTAGGTTGGTGCCAAACATGGAGGCATTTCTTTTGACTGAAAATACTAAGGTACATATTACCCTTTTTTTTTTTTTACTATCATGACTTGATAGTTATGCTCTAAACAGATCTTTCCACAATATTGATTATGATCAAAACTCTGTTTATTCCTTTGTTAAATGACAAGGAAAAAAAAGAGGTAAAATTGGAAACAGTGTCTATGATTAAGCTGTGCGCTGTTGATTGTAGCCAATCACCTCGTTCTTCGTTTCTACCTTGATAACAAGAATGGCAATTTGAATCTAGGTTCTTGCTAAAGGGAAAATGCAATTTTTCTTTCTTTAATAAACAAAGGCCATTACCTCATGGGAAACCCACAGTTTTGGTTGTCATCATTTTTCAATCTAGTGAAGACTCTTTATATCAAACACTGCCCTGTCATAAAAGTGCAAACCTCATAATTCTGATTGCTTGCGTAGCAGCTGATAAGAAATGTAAATATGGTTATTTATACCTAACAAAGTTCTGCTGAACGTAATATTTAGGAGCGGCCCAGATAATATTTTACTAAGAGGGTGCTTATCCCCACAACGCCTTTACAAAATATTCTGCTGTTAATCTTTAAGGAAGTCTAGAAATAGCTTCAATATATTCATGTAACAGTGAATATCTTTGAATGTGTCAGAGATGATGAAATAGAAATTGTGTTACATGTTTATTATTGGTCCTGTACATTTCAAAATGATGCTGTATCTGACCCAATCAAATATATGTAGCTTTAGCAATACTTGAAACGTTTGGTTTTACTTATTTGAGGTTTTGAGGTGCTTTTAAGACTGCTTACTGTAGCTTATTTCATTTTGGCTTTGTTGTGTATTTTTCCTTTTTTTTTCATTATTCTTGTAGACAGTTTCATTTTAGCATTCTTTTTTTTATTATTATTTACTAAAGGTAAATACGGGCTTATTTTAGCACAAGAACAAGTATATTAGCAAGGATAAAATTGAGAAATTTTATACCTAAGGAATTTAAAGCCCTTGGAAAAACACCAAAAAACACTGTAATTGTGCCTTTCCTACTGACTTAGCTAAAATTTGGAAATTGTGCCAAATTCTGTTAATTTTCCCTCTTACTTTTGAGGAAATGATAACTCCCACTATTTCGTACCCTCATCTCCCAATAAAAGTGAGTACCAATGCCACTACAAATAAGTGTGCAAAAACACACTTGTTCGTGCCCTTATGAATATTTTTTATATATTTTATTGGAGTATCTTTTTGGCATATAGTAAAATGGAAAACAGTGTATACATGTCAAAGGAATTCCATGGTTCTGTAAATATGAAAAACTAGACCTGTGTCTATTCTTTAATTACAGGGCCCAACAAGGCAAAGGCCAACCTAACAATGGGCACATGGTGCTAGAGATCCAGCCTACCGTTGTATCCAGGAACATTGTGAGGGACAGGCAACCCAAGCACAGGGGATGTTCTTTTTTGCACCATTGTAATTTACTTATTTTTTCTGTTTATACGTTTTTGCTTGTAGGAAACAGCATTTGCACAGCACAGTTTTCAGAAAAGACTAGTAAAACAAGGACAATGTGTGAAAGGTTTTACAATTTGTATAACTTGTCAAAAAAGAAAAAGAGGATCCCCGCATTGGTTTTTGCTTGTAGGAAACAGCATTTGCACAGCACAGTTTTCAGAAAAGACTAGTAAAAACAAGGACAATGTGTGAAAGGTTTTACAATTTGTATAACTTGTCAAAAAAGAAAAAGAGGATCCCCGCATTGGTGTAAATAGGGATGACATACAATATTTTGGTAATATGCAATGTAAAAGGAAAGGGGTTTGAAAACGTTTTACATGGAAGGAAATCTGAGGGTGGGTTGAACTGGAGTCCCAAGGCTACTCAGTGGGTAGGATCGAGATGTAATGGGGTAAGTCAAGATGTGTACGATGTGTCTTAATCCCTATAGTAAATGGGGAATAGGGGGAAGGAGTCTTGGTGGGGAGAAGAAATGATAATTGCATAGATGCATCCAATAGACACATTGCCTCTTAAAAAGCTTGGAGATCTTAGTCAAATTCTATGTGAAGGAATCAGGAGCTCCAGGGTAGCCTGGTAGAAAGGAATGTATTCATATTGTTGATCAACTGAGTTTCAGTCTTTTTGTATAGCCTGACTATGTTTATTTCCGACTTAGTTTGATTTCCAAATGTTTTCAATTGTCTGCTTGGAGTTGGTTTTTAAAAAGGCCTGAGGGTTTGAAATTTAAGAGAGCATGTTGTGCTAAAAAAGGGATTGAGGAGTCCGTTAGTTCTGAGATCACCTGAAACCCTTGCACTCTGAGCTGAGCAGGTCCACCATGTGTAGAAAAAAGGTCCCATTTGCCTGAACCCTCTAAAGCTATGTGACCTCTTCAAAAGTCTGCATACCCTTAGTTCTTAATTCTGTGTATTGCCCCCTTTAGCGTCAAAAACAGCATGCAGTCTTTTGTAATAGTTGTATATGGGGCTTATTCGACTTTGCAAAATGCCTCCAGTCATGCAAACTCTTTGGTCATTATATTAGGGTCAGGAGGCTGTGATTGCCACTCCAGAATCTTCACCTTTTTCTTCTGTAACCGCTGTAGGGTCAAATTTGTCATTGAGCTTAAGGTCATTGTTGTTCTGGAAAGTCCAACAGTGTTTCATGTACAGCTTTCTTGCAGAAGAATGTAATATGTCTGCTAGTATTTTCTGATAACATGTAGCATCCATCTTGCCCTCAATTTTCACAAGATTCCTGTACCTTTAGATCTCACACACCCCCAAGACATCAGTGAGCCACCACTATGCTTCACAATGGGCTGGTATTCTTGTAGATATAGGCCTCGTTGACCCCTCTCCAAACACAGCGCTTATGGTTGTGACCATAAAGCTCTATTTTGGTCTTGTCACTTTAGATAACAGTGTGCAGAAGCTGTGAAGTGTGTCAAGGTGTTTTCCGGCATATTGTAACCAGGCTTTTTTGTGATATTGGTGCAGTAAAAGCTTTTTTTCTGGCAACTTGACCATGTATCGCTTCTATGCAAATCAATAATACACTCACTAATGCCCTTTCACCTGTGTATTTACCACTGCACTTCCAGCAAAAGATCCCTTCCCCACTAAGCAGCCACTTAAAATAATGTGTAATTTCTGTGTATTTGTTCCTATTATAAATAATTTAAACATGTGGCGCTAAACCAGTGTTTCTCAAATCCAGTCCTCAGGCCCCCCCAACAGGTCATGTTTTCAGGATTTCCCTCAGATGAAACGGCTGTGGTAATTGCTAAGGCAGTGAAACTGATCAAATCACCTGTGAAAAATAATGGAAAACCTGAAAACATGACCTGTTGGGGGGGCCTGAGGACTGGATTTGAGAAACACTGCGCTAAACCAAGTGACTATTATACCACTAAATATTATACTACTAAGTGCATCAAATATAACTCAAAAAATTGTATACATACTGTAAATAAAAAATAAAAATTATTAATAGTAAATAAACATTAAATAAAAATAAATAACCCAGTGAATAAGTGATAGTTCACACTATACATTTAAACACTCCTCGGGGAGTATTGCAGAGCATATGCAGTGTTCATACAATGTTGCAAAAGTATGTGAGTCTCCAAAACATATTTCACTTTAAAAAGCAATATTGATCAGTGTTTTTTTCTCTCAAACCGCCTTTCCTTCACAACACCACTGTGAAATGTGATTCCTCTCCCCCTTATGTGAATTAACTCACCGACTAAATCAGCCTCACACTCAACGTGTTTGGCAGAAAAGCGTTTTCCAAACCCTTTTTGCAGGGATGCGGATGACAGGCATACAATCCTTCACTTCAGCAAGAGAAAAGCTGACCCAATTGACACTTTCATAGACAGTGCTCTCATGAAATAGAAAAAAGGAAATGCTCTCATAGCGTGATACGGTAAAAAAAAAAACTTTTAATCACACATAAGAAGATCCTCTTAAGTTACACTCACATTTGAAAACTTGTAACCACACCAAATAAGTCAAGCCACAGCACACTTTAACACATCTGATTGCCAAAGCATTGGTGATTTTTAGCGGACCCAGGGTATGCGAGACACACTCTTTAAATCTCTCACTGCTCCTTGGCCTCCCCAGCACCTTGGTGAAGATAGACGTCCGATGGTTCCTTTCACTCTCAGTTACCTAGTAGCCACGCCCCGACATGTTTCGTCATTCACTTGACTTAATCGTGGGGTTTCAATTATTTATAATAGGAACAAATACACATGTATCACTTCTATTGTGCTCCTTGAAACAACCACATTGTTTTTTTCAGAGCAACCTGTATTTCTCTTGAGGATACCTGTGGGGTTTTCTTTGCACCCTGAACAATTCTTCTTGCAGTCGTGGCTGACATTATTCTTGGTCTACCTGAATTTGGCCTGGCATCAAGGGATCCCTGAATTTTCCACTTCTTAATAAGACTGGCATATTTAGGACTTTGGATATATTTTTATACTCTCTTCCTTCTTTGTAAAGTTCAATTACCTTGTTACACACATTGTTTGACAGTTCTTTTCTGCTCTCCATGGCACAGTATTTAGCCTAGACTAATATATAATTTATACACAGACACTAATTGCAATTTAAAAAGAAACAGATGTTGAAAATTAACCTTTAATTGCCATTTTAATTTGCATGTGTCACCTTCTGTCAAAGCCAAACATTCCACGGTATGCAAACTTTTGATCAGGGTCTTTTGGGTGATTTCTGTTATCATTAGGATTTAAAAAGAAACCAAATAATTATGTAATAATAAATGGCTTCATATGAACACTATCCTTAAATAAAAGACAGTTTTTGGTATGATCAGTCACATTTTCAATACCAACATAAAAATTCAACACATTCTGCCAGGGTATGCAAACGTTTGAGCACAACTGTAGTGAACACCCTGGTATGGTACCAGTTACCATAATGGCGAAAATGCAATAAGGTACAAAAAAGCTTTTGCCTTTAGAACCACTTTAATCACTTCAATACAAAGGATTTTCACCCCCTTCCTGCCCAGACCAATTTTCAGCTTTCAGAGCTGTAACATTTTGAATGACAATTTTGCGCTAATGCAACACTGTACCTATATGACATTTTGATAATTTTTCCCCCACAAATAGAGATTTCTTTTGGTGGTATTTTATCACCTCTTCAGTCTTTATTTTTTGCACTATAAACAAAAAAAGAGCATCAATTGTGAGAAAAACACAATATTTTCTACTTTTTGCTATAATAAATATTCCAATAAAAAAAAAGTCTGCCTCAGTTTAGGCCGATATGTATTGTATATGTATTATGGTAAAAAAAATCACAATAAGCGTATATTGATTGGTTTGTGCAAAAGTTATAGCGCCTACAAAATAGGGGATAGATTTATGGCATTTTTTTTTCTTTTACTGGCTTTTTCACTGGCAGGGAAGGGGTTAACACTAGGGGCCAATCAAGGGGTTTAAATGTGTTACCTAGGGAGTGATTCTAACTGTGGGGGGAGGGGACTGACTGGGGGAGGTGACCGATTGGTGTTCCTATATACAAGGAACACATGAACTGTCTCCTCTCCCCTGACAGGATGTGGATCTGTGTGTTTACACACACAGATCCACATCCCTGCTCTGTGACAACAAGCAATTGCGGGTGCCCGGTGGACATCGCGGGTGCCAGGCATGCACATTGGCTCCCGAGTGACGCGGCGGGCAGGCACCCCTAGATGGCCGGGAAGCCGAGGACGTCATATGATGGCCGCCCAGGATTAGAGAGACACCTTGCGGCCGTCATATTACTATAAGCGGGATGGGAAATGGTTAACAGAGGAGAGGAATTCTCTGATTTTTCAGAGATTTCTTCTTAGGACTTATTGCATCTCTGGGACAAGAAGTGAAGGTAAATGTCTTCAACGAGTCACAAGCAGCAAAAAATACACCAACAGAGATTTGAACTGTTCCCTACTCTATCTCCATCTAAAACTAAAAATGGCTAGGGTTAGATGTTAGGGTTAGGGTTAAGGGTTAGGGGTTAGGGTTAGGGTTAGAGTTAGGGTTAGGGTTAGGGTTAGTGGTAATTGTTTTGGTTATACCCTGTTTCCCCTAAAATAAGACCTAGCATGAGTGTCGGTGAGGGCTGCAATATAAGCCCTACCCCCCAAATAAACCCCATCCTCTTTCCCCAAAAATAAGCCCTACCCTGAGAATAAGACATAGAAGGACTTTAACTAGGGCTTATTTGGGGGGTAGGGCTTATATGGCAGCCATCGTCGACAATCACGCTAGGTCTTATTTTAGGGGAAACAGGGTACCTGTGACAGGCTATGCACACTTAATTATTTATATATTTATTATTATTATTTACGTATTTTGAACCAGCAGTAAAATCACTTAAATTCCATAACTGAGGCACTGCAATCTGAGATTTGTTCCTATGAGAGCAGAATCTTGGTAGCCTGTCAGTCCTCTAAGCCCTTGTACACACGCTCGGAAATTCCGACCACAAAATCTGTCGGATATTTTCCTGACGGATTTTGTCCGTAACTGGTGTTGCATTCACATGGTCGTACAAAGTTGTCGGAAAATCAGATCGTTCGGAATGTGATGATGTTTGTTCGTTCCGACGGGGCTATGTTCAGCCTAGTAGCCAATAGCTTTGCTCTCGTACTTTAATCTGAGCATGTGTGGCACTTTGTCCGATCGGAATTCTCTACAAACGATCGGGAAAAGTCCAATCGGATTTTATTGTCGGAAAATTTGAGATCCTGCTCTCAAATTTTTTCCGTCGGAATTACCAACGGAAAAAGTCCGATAAAGTCCACACACGATCAGATTTTCCAACAATATTATCCGATCGGACCGTTTCCATCGGAATTTCCGACCGTGTGTACAAGGGCTAATATAAACAGCCAGCTAGTGTTTCTAAGCTGTTAAAAATTGGACTTGCTATGATCTTGAAAGATCTTTCAGAATTAATTACCTTACCGTATGCTAGAGAGGTCAAGGTTGGCTTGATTTAGGCTAGGTGCACATATGCTGCAGTCGCGGTTCACAATAGTGCGTCCCTGTTTACTGATTCAGGTGCGAATCAGGTCCAAATTTTTGCCTGAATTCGCACCTCCTGAATCTAACCCAAAGATGCACAGGACCCTTTTAAATGTGGACCGTGCCCCCCCCCCCCCCGAGCTGTGTGAACCGGCTCCATTGAAAGCCAGTCACTAGGGATGGTCCTGATGTTTGAATTGAACATAAGTAACATAATTGAGTGACTCAGACATCGGGTGTTCATTGGTTCGCAGGGGAACCAAACAAATTTGGGTGCTGTGGGGAGCTCCATAATGCACTGCATGTTCGCCGCGCATTGACAGTTGCTGATTGGCCAAAGCATGCGCCTGATCACAGCATGATCTGCTGTGAGAGCCATGATTGGCCAAAGGCAGGCATGGCTTTAGGGAGCTAAGTCCACGCCCCACACTATATAAAGCTGCTTACACGGTGGCCGTATGTAGAGTGATAACATGGAGATTGAGAGAACTTGGCAAGTTAGTTAGTGGCGTGCAGGCAGTTATATATATACCCCTCAAATCCATACCAGACCCTTATCTGAGCAAGCAGCTTGGCAGGCCAGGAAAGTAGGTAACGAGTGAGCGCCCCCCCCCCCCGAACCATATAAGGCCATTTGCACTGAACATGGTAAGGGTGCTTTGGGGTGCTCCCCAAAGCACCTTGTCCCCATGTTGATGGGGACAAGAGCCTCTTCCCGACAACCTTGGCCATTGGTTGTTGGGGTTTGTGGGTGGGGGCTTACCAAAATCTGAAAGGCCTCTTTAACAAGAGGGCCCCCAGATCACCCCCCCTATGTGAATGGGTATCAGGTACATTGTGCCCATACCCATTCATCAAAAAAGGTGTCAAAAAGTAAAAACCACAACAGACAGTTTTTGACAATTTCTTTATTAAAAAAGAAAAAAAGTGTCCTACGATGTCCATCCATCTTCAATCACACCACCTGATGGACACGAAAAATAGAAAAAAAAGAAAAAGCTCCACCTCCATGGGAGGCCTCCTGACGACTGCTGTCTCTTGGCTATGACAGCTGTTTCATAGGCAAGGGCGGGGCCATCCAGTGGTGTAACCGAGTAACCCCGCCCCTGTTGATGTCATGTGATGTCAAGTGACATCAGACAGAGTGGGTCATCCAATTACATTAGTGGAGGGACCTGTCCTTGCCTAATTAGGAGCTGTCGAAGGGAAAAGACAGCAGTCGCCGGGAGACGTAGGCGGGGTTTTTTCTATTTTTTTTACTTTCTTGCATGTGATTTGGCATTCTTGAAAATAAAAACTTCTTCACATTCACTAAGCTCTGGCAAAAATGCCACTACAAAGTGCAACTTCACTTGCAAAGGAAACATCCCTCCTGTGTTTGGAAAATGAACCCATTTGCATTTAAATTCACAATAAAACCAGCTAGTGTGCCCAAGCCTGGGTTAAGCAAAAAGTGGTGATTTACGTCCCTTGTAAACATTTTGCTAAAGTGAACTGATAAAGGGGTCCATAGAACCAATTATAATTTAACGTGTTTTTTCAACGTCACATTGTGACTTTACATGTATCACCTCCAGATTGTGCTGCCAATAACTACAGAGTGTGTCTTTTTATTAAATGAAAAGGCTAAATACCTTCTCGCAAACTGCAGCTGTGCTGTATTTAGGTAAGGTATTTAGCCTTAAAAAAACACACACGCAATTGTTATTAGTAGGTAAATTTGGAGGGGATACATGTATATTTGCTGCATATTGCAGCTAAATAGTGGTGGGAGGGGCCAGAAGGAGAGCCGCTCTCACGCTAACAGGCAGGTAGGGAAGGGGAGAAGAGAGAGATTCAAAGCAGCGGGTTGTTTGATGGAGGCATGCCATCTGACCATGGTATCATGGCTCAGAAGCCATGATTACCGCATCAGCACAGATGGGGGGGGGGGCACAGGAACAGGCAGGATCAACCGGGTATATTACAACATAGGAAGGGACAAATTATAATGCACTGTACTATGCCTTAAAAGAACAGAACTTTTTTTTTTTATTTTTTTTTTTTTTTTTTTAGGGTTAAGCCCCATACACACTATCAGATTATCTGCTGAGTTTTTCCTTCATATTTACCAAAACAATATAATATGAGGACAAACCTTAGGAGTTTCAATGTGTATGCAATCAGGCAGGCTCTTCTACTACATGGTTTTGGTAAATCTGAAGGAAAAACTCAGCAGATAATCTGATAGTGTGTATGGGGCTTTACAACCACTTTAGCTACTGACTCAACAGCCTTCAAACAATACTGCAAATCACTGTGCTAATAGGGAATTAATATCAGTTCTATATTTTATCTTAAGGATAGCACCATATGAGCAAGTATTCTATTCTCACTCCATACCTCTGAACGGGTTTAAACCATGACCCCTATTGATCGTGTTGGGAAGAGATCACCCATGTGTGAGTGTGGTACTCATGCCTCCCTTGGTACTCATGCCTCCCTCAGACTTAGTTTTTTAGGAGTGGACTGCTGCACACTCTGCATTCTATGTATTAAGGTTAAAAACCTTCTGTGCTGCAGCTCTCCCCAGACCCAACTATTTTCTTACCTGAGCCTGATGTGATCCAACGTTGTGCACGAGTGCAGCAGCTCCAGCCACTGTCACTCTCCTCACTGGACAGATTGGCTCCTGCTGCTGTCAATCAAAAGCTGTGACACGGGAGTGGGGGTGGGTTGAGTCCCGCAATCTGTGTTAATGGACGCAGTACAGGGACTCGGGGACAAGCCCGCACAGGTGCCCCCATGGAAAGAGGCTTTCTATGGGGGCACCCTATGAAGTGGAGGCGCTGCTCTATGTAGGTACATATAGGCAGGTAAGTATAGGCGTGTTTGTTATTTTTATTTAAAAAATAGTGAGAGTTTACAAGCACTTTAACTCCTAAGCAATCCCTTTTGCCACTTTTTACTCACTCATCTCCTTATTTATACTGATAGAGAAATGTTTAATGCTGTGTTACAAGCTAGGATATGCATATTTATTATGTTGTATCAAATTTACATTATTGGAGTATCCTACCAGTGGCCATTAGCACTAACCATTCAACTATGTTTCCCAGTAACCAACACAAAGCAATGAGTAATGAACCAATCATCCAGATCTGATGTGTTAAGAACTGTGTTGCATGCTCAACCCTCACTTTTATGTGGCCATATATTATCTCTTATCATGAACACATGCACGTTCATGTTGACACACTATGACCTCAGCTCCTTGTTTAAGCAACACTCTTTTGTGATTTGTCCACTTCATCTTTGAGTGCAAATGGCCTTTTTACTCTGTAATACACTGTTCACACGCATTCATTCTTCTTACTGCTATAAAAATAACCTCTTTTATCTTGCAGCCAACCTGCGTAACATTTCTAATTTTATAAAGCGGTTATTAACTAGCATGTAACTAAAAGCCTATGCTTTGATTCCACAGCTGACCTGGGAAAGATCAAGAATGAGGACAAGGGTGATCCTTGTTGTTATACCCATTGTAGTATAGCTCTTATGGCTTAATAAAGGACCTCCTACATTTATTACATAAAGTGAAAGTGGATTTTGTTTTACAAACTCTCTGGGCACTCAGAATCTCAGTAACCGGTCATATGTCCAATCCAATTTTAAAGCCTCATATGTATGGTTACATTCAAGCATCACATATATGGAATGTTCTTTGTGTTCTTCCAACAACAGTTTGGACAAGCAAGTGGCGCAATGGGGACAGTGCTAAAGGACTGTCAAAATGACTGCCATTTTGCTGTTTATTACAACATATTTTTTCATCCTTTATTTGCAGTTACTTCCTATCTAGATGTACACTATATTACCAAAAGTATTGGGACACCTGCCTTTACACGCACATGAACTTTAATGGCATCCCAGTCTTAGTCCATAGGGTTTAGTATTAAGTTACCTGAGCTTGATTCAATCCAGCGATGTGCATGAGAGCTCCCTCCTCCTGGGCAGATTGATAGCAGAGGGAGCCATCGGAGCCATTGAAGTAACATAACAAATGTAGTGGCGGGCTCCTGAAGAGCACCCACTATGTTTTTCAAAGTTAAAACTTTACCCAGACTGCAGTTTGGTTTGGGCCTATTTGTCTTTTGTGATTTGTCCACTTCATCTTTGAGTGCAAATGGCCTTTTTACTCTGTAATACACTGTTCACACGCATTCATTCTTCTTACTGCTATAAAAATAACCTCTTTTATCTTGCAGCCAACCTGCGTAACATTTCTAATTTTATAAAGCGGTTATTAACTAGCATGTAACTAAAAGCCTATGCTTTGGTTCCACAGCTGACCTGGGAAAGATCAAGAATGAGGACAAGGGTGATCCTTGTTGTTATACCCATTGTAGTATAGCTCTTATGGCTTAATAAAGGACCTCCTACATTTATTACATAAAGTGAAAGTGGATTTTGTTTTACAAACTGTCTGGGCACTCAGACACTCAGTAACCGGTCATATGTCCAATCCAATTTTAAAGCCTCATATGTATGGTTACATTCAAGCATCACATATATGGAATGTTCTTTGTGTTCTTCCAACAACAGTTTGGACAAGCAAGTGGCGCAATGGGGACAGTGCTAAAGGACTGTCAAAATGACTGCCATTTTGCTGTTTATTACAACATATTTTTTCATCCTTTATTTGCAGTTACTTCCTATCTAGATGTACACTATATTACCAAAAGTATTGGGACACCTGCCTTTACACGCACATGAACTTTAATGGCATCCCAGTCTTAGTCCATAGGGTTTAGTATTAAGTTACCTGAGCTTGATTCAATCCAGCGATGTGCATGAGAGCTCCTCCTGGGCAGATTGATAGCAGAGGGAGCCATCGGAGCCATTGAAGTAACATAACAAATGTAGTGGCAGGCTCCTGAAGAGCACCCACTATGTTTTTCAAAGTTAAAACTTTACCCAGACTGCAGTTTGGTTTGGGCCTATTTGTCTAAATTAGACTTTTGTGTCAGTCTTACTGGGCTGTGAAATGTTCAGCCTGGCCACAGGGGGGCGCTGCTCTCTGGTGGCAGGCGTGGAACTATAGTCTAGTCAGGCATTTGGTTACTCTCTTTCGGAGCCAGGTCAGTGGGAGTGGCCCTCCCGCTGTGCCCTCTGAGAGAGGGTATTTAAGACACCGATGTCACGTGGTTCTGGGTTCCGGTCCAGTATGAAGTGTTGAGTACTTAGTCCTGGTCCTCCTGACCAGCCCCCAGGAAGGCTATGGCTTGGGGTGTGGATCCACCCGACTTTGATGCCTCGGGGCTGGCTAGCCCAAGTCAGGGAAACTAAAGGAGGATTCTGAGGTGGTTGTGTGCCGTCTCCGGTTTGGGAGAGACCCATTGAACTTCAAGCATTCCAGGGGAGGACTATTTAGAAGATTACCACGTGTGAGTTTGGTTTTCTTAACAAGAGCCGGGCTGAAATAACCGAGAGAATCTGGACTTGTGAATATCACCAAGCTGATTGAAAGATCCAGGTATCCTACAAGTGTTCTATAGCTAAGTTTCCTACGTGTTTTGCAACAACGTCTGTGGCAGAGACTTTGTTCCTGAGTAAGCACCTTGTTGGCTGCTAGGCCTTGTGAGAGAGGGACTGTCCAACCTGAGTGCTCATCCAGCTGCGAATGGCTATTCTCTGGCAGCAGTCAAAGTAAGCAAGTTCCTTAACGTTTTTGACTGTGACATTGAGAGTACCTGAACTTTCCTTTCCAACCCTCTGATCCCAAGTTAAAGACTGTTCAATGGTTGAAGTTTGCTAATAAAATCCACTCAACTGGATCTATTGTCAGTCTCAAGTTACTGGGTTATCTACCACGGGATATCCCCTAAACGTGCCACAAGAAGAAGCGGAAGGTAACGTTAAGCCCAAAAATAACCAGCAGCTCCTTCGGGGGTTAGTGCTACACAATCTATCTGAAAAAAAAAACAAATTTTTATGTTCTGCACGTCTAGTGCTTTGAGCTGCCCCTGACCCAAAGCACCTCCCCATGTTGAGGGTTTGTGGTCTGGTATGGTTAAGGACCCCCTCCTTAACCATACCAGACCACAAGCCCTCAACATGGGGAGGTGCTTTGGGTCAGGGGCAGCTCAAAGCACTAGACATGCAGAACATAAAAATTTGTTTTTTTTTCAGATAGATTGTGTAGCACTAACCCCCGAAGGAGCTGCTGGTTATTTTTGCTTTTCCCCCCTTTTCCTGGCTGCCTGCTCGAATAAGGGTCTGGTATGGATTTTGGAAGGGACCCCATGCCATTTTTAAAAATAATTGGCGTTTGATTCCCCTTTATTTGCCCCAATACCAGAGACCCCCACTCTGAATTTTTCCTTGGCGGCTTTCTTTTGTTTACATTTCAGCTGTCATAGGTTTTTAAGTATGCAGTGGCCAGCTCCTTCACAACCAGCTATTCTGCATACAGATGGTCCTGATGGTCCACAATAAAACACCCAATGTGTGTTCATTGGTCTCCCTGTACCAATATATTGGATTTTTAAGCTCCTTACAGATGTGGCTTCCACCAACATCTCCAAACACATGAAGTTCAGAGAACAATCCTTTTGCTGCCAGAGCCTTGTTTGCACTTTTAGCACACATGATTACAAAAAAATGTAGGCCTGAAGATTACTTGAAACCCCCCATCATTATACATTTTCTGAAAGTAGAGACCCTGGAGAATAAAATAATGGTAGGTCTAAATGTTTTATGCCATGCAATGTTTGTACAAAGGTTTATCAAGTGTACATTTTCAGTAAAATTTAAAAGATGAGGTTGTGCAGACTAAATAGATTCCCAAAATGGCAAGCTTTAAAATTAGTTTGTAGTGACAATGAATGTTGGTACTGTCTGATTTTCCATAGTCAACACGTTAAAAGTGTTAACTTTAAACTGATGACTTCTGGTCATAAGTTTAGCGTTAACCATGAATAATGGCCCTAGTATTATTGCTCTCACTCCAACATGCATGGCAAATACATGTGTAACTAAAATAACTTTTTCATATATAGGCTCCCATGACAAGTATGTTCACATGCTAATGTTTGGGTGGGGCAGTCCCAACATTTTGTGATGGAGGAATTTTATGTGCTTGGGTGATACTTCATATTTTGGTGCTTTTTTCACTAAAGCTTTATATTAAATGGGGATCTTAAAGTCCCCTATGAGATATAATGTCTTTTTGAAAGGTTCTTTAACCACTTGGGATCCGCGCTATTGCCAAATGACGGCATTAGCGCGGATCTACTTTTCCGGGACTACGTCTATTGACGTCGTCCCGGGTACGAGCAGCCTGCGCGCGCCCTGAGGGGCGCGCGCGGTGCGCTCTGTGATTGGCGAGTCCGTGAGACTCACCTGATCACCGATCCGTGTAAGGGGTCGATCCCGACCCCTTATCACGTGATCAGCTGTCAGCCAATGACAGCTGATCATGTGATAGAACGGAGCCGGTAATCGGCTATTATTCCTCCTCGCGCTGACAGCGCGAGGAGAGAAAAAAAAAGCCGATCACCGGCGGCCGTGATCGGGACATCAGTCCCGATCACGGCCAGCAATACAGCTGACCACCTGCCCCCTGCCAGTGCCCACCTGCCCACCGCAGTGCCATCCTGAATAAAAGTAAGTGCCCCCATCAGTGCCACCCAGCAGTGCCCATAGTGCCCACAGTGCCACCCACAGTGCCACCCACAGTGCCATCCAGCAGTGCCACCAACAGTGCCACCCACAGTGCCCACAATGTGCCTCAAAGGTGCTGCACCCCAGTGCCGCCCATCAGTGCCCATCAGTGCCGCCCATCAGTGCCCAGCAGTGCCGCCCATCAGTGCCCAGCAGTGCCACCTATCAGAGCCACCTATCAGTGCCACCTATCAGTGCCCATCAGTCCCATCTATCAGTGGTACCTATCAGTGCCCATCCGTGCCACCCATCCATGCCACTTATCCGTGCCACCCATCCATGCCATCTTATCTGTGCCCATCTTTGCACATCAGTGCCAGCTTATCTGTGCCCATCGGTGCCGCCTTATCTGTGCCTATTAGTGCCGCCTTAACTATGCCTATCAGTGCCCACCAGTGCAGCCTATCAGTGCCCACCAATGCAGCCTATCAGTGCCCACCAATGCAGCCCATCAGTGCCCACCAATGCAGCCATCAGTGCCGCCTAATCAGCGCACTTCAATGAAGGAGAAAAATGACCCGTTTGCAAAATTTTATAACAAACTATTAAAACCTGATTTTTTTTTTTTTTTTGCATCTTTTTTTGTTTGTTTAGCAAAAAATAAAACTCCGAGCTGTAACTAAATACCACCAAAAGAAAGCTCTATTTGTGGGAAAAAAATTATAAAAATTTCATTTGGGTACAGTGTTGTATGCCCGCGCAATTGTCATTCAAAGTGCATCAGCGCTGAAAGCTGAAAATTGGTCTGGGACTGAGGGGGGTTTAAGTGCCCAGTAAGCAAGTGGTTAAAGAGATGTCAGGTATTTATTAGACCCCTGATGTCTCATTTGCCCTCCATTGAAGCTAATGGAGCACAGATCATGCTCATTAGATTCTTCTCTGGCTGCTTCAGAGTTCTTTGTAGCTAGGGAAAATTAATGAACAAATATCCCACCCCTCCACCTGGCAACATCTGCTCTACAAGTCTGGGCCCTCAGGTGAGTCAGCTAGTTCCTAGAAGCATGGCAGGGGGCACAATTTTAGGGGTCATTGAACTACCAGGGTATTAATCAGTATCCTCGTAGTTCATGGACAAGTCTTGCAGCTGAGTAACTGCCTGTAGAGAGATATGGGCAGAGAGCTCTCAGTAGTGTCTGCAAGAGCCTGACATTGTGGGTGCAATGAATTGCAGGCTGAAGTGTAAACACATTTAAAAATGCAAATTTTTTACCTGCAAAATCACCTGCTTTTTTTATTTTTTATTTATTTACAAAAAGGTGAACAGGATCTCATCCTTTTCGTTACATTCTCTAACATTGATTCCTAAGAGCAATTGCCTTAGATGCATTTGAACAGAAGAGATATCGTAGAATTGTGAAGAGGTATTTGACCATTTGACCAATATAGAAAATACCTTAACACTATAGGCTATCATTTGAGCATAAGAGGAAATATTATGAGGAAGACCTTTTTACTATGTACAAAGTGTATGAAGCTTGCAGTGCTCACCACCAACAGAGTAATGAATCCAATACTGCAGAGTGTGAACTGATATACAATACATAATTGATACAGTGTTGCAAATACAGAACTCGGTCCCTTACCTCCTCTTCTGGAGTCCCCCACTGGCACTGTCCACTCCCCTCCTCCTCCAGGTGCCCTCTCAGCAAGCAGGGTGCTGAGAGGGCACTTGTGCAGATGCACTTCTGATCCATGCTGTGTGCCCCCATAAACATACACAGCGCTGGTAAGCCATGGCCCCTCTCTCTCCTCACGACTGATAGCAGCAGAAACCTATGGTTCCCTCTGCTCTCAGAGTTTCCTGTGAAAGCGGGAAGCGAGGAGAGCAGTGCTACAGCCAGGGGGCAGTTAAGTATTTAGGGATGCGAATATGAAAACAAGTGGTAGGGAGTTAATGCAGGGAATACATTAACGTAAAAAAAAAAATTTAAGTCTAGGGGACATAGACAAGAAATATTTATTTTCCTGATCCACTAATCTGCTAGACCAGTCCCCGAGGCATGTTCTCCCCTATGCTCCAGCTGTCAAATGTCCTGATATCAATAAGGTTGATGCAAAGTCTGTTTTGCACATGATGCCAAAGGACTGTTCACCTCTAGAGCACAGAGGAGCACTGTCTGCCAGGGCAGTAGAGGATTTGGTAAGTAAAAAGGCTTTTATTCTCCCCTAGAATAAACAAGCAGTTTCTCAGAGTTAGGCTTTAAATATTTTTTTTACTATGACCAACATCCCCATCTAGTGATCATGATGTGATATTTCTGTGATTCACTCTTTTCTAATAGAGGAAAAACATTTTAACTGGAGTGAAAATAGCATAATAACATTTACATAATAGCCCCTATTCACACAAAACAAATGTATATACCGTTTCACAGGATAAATACATCTACAATATGTTTATAAATATACCCCTTAATTTACAATGCAGAGGTCTTCATCAGTATTTCCTCTTCTGCTCAAATGTTCTTAGCCTATATTGTTAGGCTGTTTTCTTTATTGGTCAAATATCCTGTATCTGGAAGCTCGGAAATGCTGTGTAAATTTAAAGATCTGTAGAGGACAGAGGGCTGCAGATGAACAAGTGCAATTTATGTAGGAGGGTTTGTTTCATCTCTATGTATCAAGTTGCTTAAGTGGGTATATGTTAGGGTTTACAACCGCTCTAACTTTAAAGAATCTGGGAGTTGTCATATATCAACAATAAATACTAAAGCAAAAGCATTGTATAAATTAACCTTAAATAATAACTGAATTGAATCAGTCTTTTGGATATGATGGGGTTTTGGAAGCAGGGGATAGGAATTCTTCACCTAGAAATAGTAGTCAATGAAGCAGTTGGCTGTTCTGGATCTCACAGGCTGCAGGTTTGATTGCTCCCCCCTTTTTTCCAAAGGCTTCTGGAACATAGAGAATAAAGCAAGGCAAATAGGCAGCCCGAATATTTAGTGTGCTCCAGCCAATCCTTGGGGGGGTTGCCCAGAAGGTGGTTGAAGAGGCACATACATAATCTGAGATTTAGAGCAGGGGGCCATTTGTTCCCTGCAGAGGGAATCCACCCATCAGGATGGAGGATGGCTACCCCATACTGCAGCAGTTCTTTTTTTTCCAGCTAATATTCATCAAGGTCTCAGCTGTGGCATAGCCAAAAGACCCCATTTAGAGCTATTCAAAGGAAACCTCGTCCAAGGACCTGGTTTAGAGAGTTCACTGAAGAGTGCCCGGTGGAAGTTATGCCGCGTACACACGAGCGGACTGTATGGCGTACTTAGTTCGTCATACAATCCGACGGACAGTCTGTCGTACTTTCCACTGAACGGACTTGACCACACACGGATACCCAAACAGTCCGTCGAAAGCTTGCACGATGACGTGTACAGCACGTACGACGGGACTAGAAATAGGAAGTCCAATACACAGCAAAGCACCCTTCCGCCGTGTAAATCCTTTCTGGGCATGCGCCATTCTTAGTCCGTCGAACTAGCATACTGACGAGTGGATTGTCCGCTGAAACCAAAGTACGACGGACAGAATTTCGAAAATCCGAAATTCTTAGTACGCCGGACTGCACGCTGAAAAAGTCCGCTGAAGCCCACACACGAGCGAACTGTCCGCTGAAATGTATTTCGACGGACTAAGTACGCCATACAGTCCGCCCGTGTGTACGCGGCATTAGAAGAAGTCTGGCTGACCTGTGGCATTGTGAGCATAGACCTCTCCCTCACTGAAGAGTGTCTGGTAGATGCTGGAAAGAGGCATCTGGTAATCCTGTGACATTGTGAGTACTGAACTGGGCTCAGGGTTCTAGTTACTGTGTGCTGTATCCCTTGGGTGGACAAGCCAGTAGTATTACTGCTGAGGATAGCTTCTAAGAAGGGAGCTCAGTCTTCACCATCTGTACCTAGCAAGGTGTTGTGTCCTCCTGCAGTATGGAGTATGAGTATCTCATATCAGCCTACATCCCTTCCCAATTTCTTGAACAATAAAAAAACAGACATCCCCTAGTTTGATTATTGAGACAGAATCAGTTAAATATTGTTATGTGCCTGGCTGAATCTATACTTACACTGGGGAATAACTGTTTAAATCACAGTGGCTCCTATGGGGATAGCACTACATTATTTTTCTGGAGTAGGGATGAGCTTCGAGTTCGAGTCGAATTCATGTTCTACTCGAACATTGCCTGTTCGCCTGTTCAGCGAACAGTGAACAATTTGGGCTGTTCGCAGCAAATTCGAAAAGCCGGAACACCCTATACAAGTCTATGGGAGAAATCTAAAGTGCTCATTTTAAAGTGTAATATGCAGATTACTGTCCTAAAAAGTGTTTGGGGACCCGGGTCCTGCCCCAGGGGACATGGATCAATGCAAAAAAAAGTTTTAAAAACGGCCGTTTTTTCAGGAGCAGTGATTTTAATAATGATTAAAGTGAAACAATAAAAGTGTAATATTCCTTTAAATTTCGTAGCTGGGGGGTATCTATAGTATGCCTGTGAAGGGGCGCATGTTTCTGGTGCTTAGAACTGTCGCTGCACAAAGTGTCATTTGTGCAGGAAAAAAAGTCCTTTAAAATCACTTGCGGCTAAATTGTCGGGTCTCCGTAATACAGAGAACACTCAATGAGTGTTCTCTGTATTAGCCGACAATTCATTCATTCATTGATTAAAAAAAAAAAAAAAAAAAGCGTGGGGGTTCCCCTAAATTCAATTACCAGGCCCTTCAGGTCTGACATGGATATTAAGGGGAACCCCGTGTCAAATTTTAAAAAAAAATTGACGTGGGGGTCCCCCCAAATATCCATACCAGACCCTTCAGGTCTGATATGGATATTAAGGGGAACCCCGCATCAAATTTAAAAAAAAAATTGACGTGGAGGTCCCCCTAAAAATCCATATCAGACCCTTTATCCGAGCACGCAACCTGGCAGGCCGCAGGAAAAGAGGGGGGGACGAGAGAGCGGCCCCCCCTCCCTCCTGAACCGTACCAGGCCACATACCCTCAACATTGGGAGGATGCTTTGGGGGTCTGTGACCCCTCAAAGCACCTTGTCCCCATGTTGATAAGGACAAGGGCCTCATCCTCACAACCCTGGCCGTTGGTTGTGAGGGTCTGCGGGCGGGGGGCTTATCAGAATCTGGAAGCCCCCTTTAACAAGGGGACCCCCAGATCCCGGCCCCCCCCTGTTTGAAATGGTAAGGGGGTACAAAAGTACCCCTACCATTTCACAAAGAAAGTGTCAAAATGGTTAAATAAGACAAACACACTTTTGAAAAATTCCTTTATTAAAAATGAAAAAAAAAAAAAAAAAGATTCCAGCGGTGCTAATCCACTCTTGCTATCCAGCGACGGATCTCCGGGGTCCAGCGATGGATGATCATATCCAGCGACGGGGGAATCTCTCACTCCAGCGCTGTCCATACATCCTTCTTCTGTCTCCTCTCCGGAGACACTGCAGAGAGCACAGCCCTGACGTTTCTTATATTGGGAGGGCGGGGCCACCCGTCACCTGACCCCGCCCCTCTGACGCTGGAGAGGGAAGCCAGGGGTTCCCCAGTGACGTGTGGGTGACCCCGCCCCCTCTGATGTAACGGAAACCTGCGTTACATCAGAGGGGGCGGGGTCACCCACACGTCACTGGGGAACCCCTGGCTTCCCTCTGCAGCGTCAGAGGGGCGGGGTCAGGTGACGGGTGGCCCCGCCCTCCCAATATAAGAAACGTCAGCGCTGTGCTCTCTGCAGTGTCTCCGGAGAGGAGACAGAAGAGGGATGTATGGACAGCGCTGGACTGAGAGATTCCCCCGTCGCTGGATATGATCATCCATCGCTGGACCCCGGAGATCCGTCGCTGGATAGCAAGAGTGGATTAGCACCGCTGGAATCTTTTTTTTTTTTTTTTTCATTTTTAATAAAGGAATTTTTCAAAAGTGTGTTTGTCTTATTTAACCATTTTGACACTTTCTTTGTGAAATGGTAGGGGTACTTTTGTACCCCCTTACCATTTCAAACAGGGGGGGGGGGCGGGATCTGGGGGTCCCCTTGTTAAAGGGGGTTCCAGATTCTGATAAGCCCCCCGCCCGCAGACCCTCACAACCAACGGCCAGGGTTGTGAGGATGAGGCCCTTGTCCTTATCAACATGGGGACAAGGTGCTTTGAGGGGTCACAGACCCCCAAAGCATCCTCCCAATGTTGAGGGTATGTGGCCTGGTACGGTTCAGGAGGGAGGGGGGGGGGCGCTCTCTCGTCCCCCCCTCTTTTCCTGCGGCCTGCCAGGTTGCGTGCTCGGATAAAGGGTCTGATATGGATTTTTAGGGGGACCCCCACGTCAATTTTTTTTTAAAATTTGATGCGGGGTTCCCCTTAATATCCATATCAGACCTGAAGGGTCTGGTATGGATATTTGGGGGGACCCCCACGTCAATTTTTTTTTTTATTTGACACGGGGTTCCCCTTAATATCCATGTCAGACCTGAAGGGCCTGGTAATTGAATTTAGGGGAACCCCCACGCTTTTTTTTTTTTTTAATCAATGAATGAATGAATTGTCGGCTAATACAGAGAACACTCATTGAGAGTTCTCTGTATTACGGAGACCCGACAATTTAGCCGCAAGTGATTTTAAAAGACTTTTTTTCCTGCACAAATGACACTTTGTGCAGTGACAGTTCTAAGCACCAGAAACATGCGCCCCTTCACAGGCATACTATAGATACCCCCCAGCTACGAAATTTAAAGGAATATTACACTTTTATTGTTTCACTTTAATCATTATTAAAATCACTGCTCCTGAAAAAACGGCCGTTTTTAAAACTTTTTTTTGCATTGATCCATGTCCCCTGGGGCAGGACCCAGGTCCCCAAACACTTTTTAGGACAGTAACTTGCATATTACCCTTTAAAATGAGCACTTTAGATTGTGAACGTTCGAGTCCCATAGACTTTAATAGGGTTCTAAAGTTCACACGAAGTTTAGGTCTGTTCACAGGTTCTGGTGCGAACCGAACAGGGGGGTGTTCGGCTCATCCCTATTCTGGAGTATAATGATTGATTGATAGGATGTGATTTGGGAGGCCAGGAGTAGACATTTATCATGCAGAAATATGAAATCAAAATGTGGTTTTTCAAATATTATCTGAAAATTAAACAGATTTGTTTCATGGAATCAAATCTTTTTTAATCTAAGGAAATATATGAAGCAGGGAGAAGTCATATATAATCTACAAATAAGCAATGACACTATTCGTTTTCAAAGACACTATATTATAATGGTGCTGATGCACTGCACTAAATCTCTTCTTTTAAAATAGAAGGGATTATTCCAAATAGAATCATAACAATAAAATGAACATTATATATTTCTCTTCCGTTTACTGACTGACACAGCTCCTTTATTCTTGACCATTGGGTTGTTACGCCACCCTCAGGAGAGGACTAGGCAGAACATGTTAACATGTACAAAAAACAGAACTTTCTAGTTCCGCCCAAGGGGTGGTCCCTTCAGTAACAACCCCCCAGCCTGCTTCCTGCAGCCTGTTTTTTTCTGCCTAGTGAAGAAGGACCTAGGAACCCATCGGTCCTTGGATTTTTTCTGCTGAAGTTTGAATTTTGCACAAGATTAAGATCCTGTGATCTGCTATCAACAGCCGGCTGTGGTACAGGCTGGATACCCTTAGTAGTCTCCCCAGCCTGGTTAGCAAGCGTGTGCAGACCAGAGCTCCATGCAGGGTCAGCCATGACATGCCCCTCAGGCTCCAGGGACGGCCGGTGAGAGTAATGTTCTGGGGCACACATATGACCGGGCTACTGATGTCTGCATCACAGTGTGCTGGGACAGTGTTGCCAACAGCCACTCCATACTGATCGGAGAGTGGGTCTGTGATGGAATGTTTCCCCAGCTCGTCAGGACTGGTAAGTACAGCTCTCCCTGCCTTGGTGGGGCTGAGCAGCTGGGTATTCCCTGGAAGGTTGATTTGGGTGCCCCTCACCTCCCTCTCCTCTCTCCCTGTGCCTATCTTCCCTCCACCTCTGTGGGAGATGCTGCATGGGCTGCTGAGCGGTGTGTATGGCACATGGATAGGGTCCCCCTCACCTTGGGTGGGGAGCTGCGCTGGGTGGCTGTGCCCTGGATGACTGTTGTCTCTCCCCTGGGTGTCTGGAGGTCTGTGTCTGCTGATCGCTGTAGCGCTGTTTGCCGCCATTTCCTCTGCCTGTGTTTCACTGTCCCTCTCTGTATACAGTGCTCGGCAGACATTTTTTGGTGTGACCAGGGAGAAGCATGGTCAGGAGCTGACACAGGACACAGGCACACCTAGCTGACAGCGCAGAACTTGGTCAGGGTGGCAGGGGCGTACCAAGCAGGGGGCGGGGGGGCGTTCCGCCCCAGGTGCCACACATTGAGGGGGGTGTAAGTGGCTGGGTGGCATTGCTATGGGGTTCACTCTGCACTCAGACACTGTCTGACAGTATCCTGAAGGGAATCCCTGGCTCTGGCTGCTCTGTTTTTTGTGAGTTTTTTGTGAGCTTGACCACCCCCAGCACTGTGGCCAAAATAGTATGGTCTAGTTTCTGTTTTCCCCTGCTAGCTCCACCCACCACTGCTGAGCAGCCGAGATGAGTGTGTCATCATTCAGCGCGGGGGTGGTTGCTGTTACAAACTGTGTCCACAACATCTTCTGGAGTCTAAACCTCCCTAGCTGAAGCTGAGAGCCAAGGTGAGCTGGTGATAGGGGATGTGTGAGCTGTGAGAAGACATTGGAGTGTGTCTGTCCTGCCATTCTTACTGTGCTGCTCTGTCATAGAAGGGGAAGGGGGGGGGGGTTGCTGTGTAGTAGGTATTGTGTAGCTGACCTGATGGGGGGGTGCAGAATACAGGCGTGTGCTATGTACAAGTTGTAGACTCCAGATTTGTGCTATGTACAGGTTGCAGAATGCAGGCGTGTGCTGTGTGCAGGTTGCAGAATGCAGGCGTGTGCTGTGTGCAGGTTGCAGAATGCAGGCGTGTGCTGTGTACAGGTTGCAGAATGCAGGCGTGTGCTGTGTACAGGTTGCAGAATGCAGGCATGTGCTATGTGCAGGTTGCAGAATGCAGGTGTGTGCTATGTGCAGGTTGCAGAATGCAGGCGTGTGCTATGTGCAGGTTGCAGAATGCAGGCGTGTGCTGTATACAGGTTGCAGAATGCAGGCGTGTGCTGTATACAGGTTGCAGAATGCATGTATTTGCTGTATATTGCTGTGTGATTACCACTCACCTATAGTAGCTGAGCTGTGAGCTTACCTGGTTAGGGGGGGTGGTGTTGCTGTATTCACAAACCAGGTATAGAGTAGATGAGCTGATCTGATAAAGGGGGGACTTACACCCACATCTTGCAGCCATCAGATCCATCCAGCAAGCAGCAGGTCACTGCAGCATCTTGCCATCTTCCCTGTGGCCATCAGATCCCATCCACGGTCCAGCAAGCAACACGCCTTGTCAGCAGGTCAGTTCCCAAATCTGAATCAAATCATCAATGCCAATGCTGTCCTCAGGGACAGATCCGATCCAGAGATCGCTATACAGTGGGATCTCTGGATCAGATCTGTCCCTGAGGACAGTAGATAATGCAAAGTATGGGCCAGTATGGGATGTCTCCCTCATAGCAGCTCTAGTCCAGCTCTCCACTTTCCTGACCTTGGCACAATCTGTCCAAAAATGTGGCATCTCACACCTGAGTGAGTGACACCTCTGTCCTTTCCCGTCTATTGTCACTGGCTACCATGAATGAACAGCATCGGCTGTTATTACAAGGAGCGGGAGGGGACGTCCCCATCCCCACACAGCTTCGCCCAAGTCTCCCATCCCTACCACAGACCTGAGCCACCAGCCAGCTGGCCAGAAACCCGAACAAAGCCGAATTTGCCTTTGATCAGGTCTCCGATGTAGAAAACTGGAAGCGACAGCACAGTGTCACTTCCGGTTTACTCGGTAGCCAACAGCGCCATTTAAAAAAGAAAGCAGAATTAAAGAACGCTGATCTTGGCAGAGGAGGGTGTTTTTTTGTGGGTGTTTTTACAGTTGGGGGGGGGTGCCAGATATAGGATGGGCCCTGGGTGCCAAATGCTCTAGGTACGCCCCTGCAGGGTGGTGAGTCCTGCGGTGGGGGCTCCTCAACCTCCAGCAGTTAGTAGGGTGGGACCATCACTGCCTAAGTCCCCAACAGGTGGCAGACAGGGTAGGGTCAGCATGGCTTCAGAAACTGGTGTTTCTTCCCTGAAATCCAGGCAATTGCAACTGGTTCACCTGCAGACAGTGCAGTGCCACATTCATTACCAAGATGGAGGCGGTGCCTGGGCGTAAAGGCAGTAAAAAGTGGCCCCTGCCCACCGTCTCCGGGGAGAGCTCTGACGCAGACTTGGGCCCCGCTGAGGCTGGTGACCCCTGCTCTGTTGTTTCAGATGACGCTGACCAGGACCGATCCGACAGTGAAGATGACTCCCCATCCGGGTCCACTCGTGACAAAGTGCTTTATGGAGCACTTATCACAGCTGTGCTTGATACCCTGAACATTCAGGACACAGCAGATTCCTCTGCTGAGGTAGCGTTCCCTTTTGGGTCCTGTAAGCCAGAGCATACACCGAAGCTGTTTCCGTATCTAACTTATTCCGATAAGTTCATTTACAGGAATGGGGACAACTGCAACTAACCTTTTTAGGTCCAAAAACGCATGGCGATGAGTTACCCCCTTGAGGAGAGCCTTCCTAAGTAAGGGTCGGCTCCTCTGGTCGTGGACCCCCCCCAGTATCCAGGATAAATAAAAGTAACCACGATCCCGGTAGTAGAGGTTCCTGTGTTCTAGGACCCCACGGGCAGGAACCGAGGCAGTGGCCCATTCCTTATTCACGGTTGGGGGGTCAGCAATACGACCAGTACTAACCACAGCACTTGTGTCACAGACACTTACTGAAGGGCAAAACTTTTGCACCACAAAATGGAGAAGCAGCAGGCTACTCCTGTCTGCGTGGAACTAGCAGACCAGTTAGTGCACCGTCGTAAGTACATTTGGAACATGGCTCTGGATACATTTCCTCTGCTATCTAGGGTTTCAGTGTCAGCAGTGGTGCTGAGGCGCCTGATTTGGCTGAAAGGCTGGTCAGCGGACCAGGCATTTGAAAAAGCTTTGACGGATTTACCCTTCCTTAGTGAGCGGCTCTTTGGAGCCTGTTTGGATAACATTATTAAGATTGTCACAGGTGGGAGTACCTTGCTCCCACAGGCCAGAAAGGAGCCATGCCGCAGGCAAAGGCCCTCATTTTCCTCTCAAAAGAGGCTTTTCCATCCGTCCGGGACTTCGGCAAAACACTCCCAGTCCAACAGAATGACCCTTGGCGTCCCAGGAACTGCAAGCCTGACAAGCCTGCGAGAACAGTTTTACCCCATGAAGGTTTGCCCCCACCCGTCATACGGGTCTGGAGGTCGCCTTCGGGAGTTTGCAGCCCGGTGGGCCTCTCGGCTATCTGGCCAATGGGTCTGCAAACTGATTTCCTTGGCTACAAGATAGAGTTCCTCTCTTGGCCAACAAACTGATCTTCCCTTCCAGCATAACCTCTTCCCTTCCAGCATAACCTTACTCCCGGCTTGCTGGGAGGCCCCATGGGGGCAGTATGGGACCCGCTAAGCCTCAGGGTGATAGTGTCTGTTCCAGTTTTGGAAAGGTTCCAGGGGTTCTACTCCAATCTGTTTGTATTTCCCAAAGAAGGAAGGGGTACGTCCAATCTTGGACCTAAAAGTCTCAATTGCTTTGTTTAAGTACAGAGGCTCAGTGTGGAATCAGTTCTCTCAGTAGTCATTGCACTCCTTCCAGGGGACTCCCTGGCATCTTTGGACACCCAGGATGCGTACCTGCACATACCCATATGCTTCAGGCATCAGAGGGTTCTGCAAAATGCAGTCGGGGAAGCCCACTACCAGTTGTGGCTCTCCCTTTTTGACTTGGCTTCAGCACTCCGAGTCCTTACCAACGTATTGACTTAAATTTTGGCGTTGTTGAGACAATGTGGGATTGCAATCAAGGTTACTGGGACGACCTCTTTCTGAGTGCAGCTTCCACCTCAGAATTAAAGGAGGAATTGCTGATCACCATGCAAACCCTGCAGGTATTTGGGTGGCTTTCTCCCTTCAGACAAACTGCAGACTCTCAGAGCCGCAGTAAATCTATAGCTGAACCGCAGGTGGTCATCGCTGCTTTTCTGCATGTGAGTTCTGGGCCTCATGGTGACCTCCCTCGAGGCAGTACCGTATGCCCACTTTCCACCAGAGTCTTGCATAAGGAGATATTGACATAATGGGACATATCTCCATTATCCCTGGATCGACAGATTCAGGTGAGCCAGCCAGTCAGGGACTCCCTGCTCTGGTGGCTGAGGTCCCTGACACTTCGGCTGGGGTGGAGTACTGGTAGTACAGCCAACCCAGGGTCTCTGGTCGGGTGAGAAACCCAAGTTTCCGATCAATATGCTCGAACTCCAAGTGATCAGGCTTGCCTCTCCACATAGTCCATGAGACTACGAGGGCGTGCGATCAGGATCCAGTCAGACAACACCACGGCGGTGGCAAATGTCAACCATCAAGGAGGAACAAGTAGCTCGGCTGCAGCACGGGAGGACCGCTCACATCCTTCTGTGGACAGAGCGACAGGTACCGGCCTTGTCGGCCATTACATCCCGGGAGGAAGAAACTGGCAGACAAACTACCTAAGTCACCAGATGCTGGACCCAGGAGACTGGGCATTGCATCCGGACATGCTCAGGCTATTTTACCCCTGGTGGGACACACTAGACGTGGATCTCCTGGCTTCCCATCTCAATCAGTAAGGCCGAGATTCTTATCCAGGATAAGAGATCCTTGGGCAGATGCGTCAATCGCGCTAGTGGCTCCATGGGATCAGTACCGACTGATCAACGACATTCTAAAGCTACTACCATGTCTGCTCCGCAGAGTGGAGACCAAGGGGGTTCCAGCTATATTAATGACCCGGAATGGCCTTGGCGTCCCTGATGCGCTGACCTAGTGTGCCAGATTACGAAGACTCCCTGGCGACTGCCGTTGAGAGAGGACCTTCTGTGTCAAGGACTCTGTGATCGCAACTATGTTGAGAGCACCGAAATCTTCTTCTCTGAAGATATACCGTCGTACCTTGAAGGCATACATCTCTATGTGTGAGGAGAAAGGATGGCGTCCATGCACCTATTCATTTTCCAGGATCCTGCTGAAGTTGGTTTCAAGCACCATTAAGGGACAAATATCAGCTTTGGTTGCTTTTTTTCAGTGACCCCTGGCATCCCACTTTCTAGTTCGCACTGTTGTTCAGGGGGTCCGACTTGTAGTTCCTCCGGTGCGTCCACTGTTACCCCATGGGATCTGAAACCTGGTGTTATCGGCGCTTCAGAAAGTGCCATTTGAAGAACATCAGAGGAATTCCCTTGTTTCTAGTGGCCATTACATCAGCCAGGAGGGTTTCGGAACTGGCGGCCTTGTCTTGCAAGTCGCTCTATATGGTTAACCCTAAGTATAAGGTGGTGTTGTGTTCGCAAACCTTCCTTTCTGCCAAAGGTGGTTTCGGCATTCCACATCAATGATGATATTGTGTTACCTTCTCTGTGTCCTAAACAGACACATCCTAAGAGGTGGACCTTTATTCCCTGGATCAGGGCTATAAGGATATATTTGTCTACCACGTCTCCCCATCGGGGGTGAGATCTCTGGTACAGGCCTACACCTTGAAGGGGCAGGTGCCCCCCTTTCCTACCATGGCCCATTCCATCAGGACAATGGGGCCTCTCAGGCTTCCGACATCGAGTGTCAGTCACTCTGGTGTGTAAGGCGGTGATTTAGTCATTCGTTCATACTTTTACCAAATTCTACAGAGTGGATGTAAGCACATCTTCTGATGCCTGCTTGGTTGCAAGTTTTTTTTACAGAGTGGATGTAAGCGCATCGTCTGATGCCTGCTTGGTTGCAAGTTTTTTTTACAGAGTGGATGTAAGCGCATCGTCTGATGCCTGCTTGGCTGCAAGTTTGCGGGCGGCCGTGTAATATTGCAATTCTGCACTACTTTTTCTGTTTTAAAGAAAATACAGTTACTTTTGAGTATAATGCACTGTTGCATTGTCACCGCAAGTTCTGATGCGGTCAGATAAGCTGGTGACTCCCTTGTTAGGGAGCACTTCTGTTTGTGGGTGGAGTTCTTTTATGCTGTTTCCCACCCCTCGTTATGATACTGCTTGGGGACATCCCAATGGTCAAGAATAAAGGAGCTGTGTCAGTTGGTGAACGTAAGAGAAAATAGGATTTTTGTAATCACCATAAAATACCTTTCTCTGTAGTTCACTGACTGACAAAGCACCCTCCCCTCTTATTTTTTTATGTTATACTGCTTGTTGACGTACTGAGGCTGGGCGGAACTAGAAAGTTCTGTTTTTTGTACATATTAATATGTTCTGCCTAGTCCTCTCCTGAAGGTGGCCTAACAACCCAATGGTCAAGAATAAAGGAGCTGTGTCAGTTAGTGAACTACAGAGAAAAGGATTTTACGGTGAGTACAATAATCCTATTTTTTAGAGACAGGTTAAAAGTTATGAACATTTCATGCACAGAATATCATCCTTTTAACTAGAATTACATTTTGGAAGTAGAGTCATACTGTAGTACTGTAATTTTTTTAAACATAATTTATTTTTATTAATATATTATATTTATATTATTTTCAATAGGTGGCAATTGAAGACTGAGAATGGTTGGGACAAACATTCATACCCCCCCACCCACAGCTGAGCCATGCTGGGCCACAAGACCTCAAAATGGGGGGGCTACTCTGGCAAAACACCTCGTCCCCATGTTAATAAGGACAAGGATCTCTTCTCCATAACCCTGGCCCAGTAGTGGTTGTTGGTGGGGGGTTGGAGGCTTATCAGAATATGGAAGCAACCTTTAAATATTTTTGTATCAATTAATTAAAAGGATTGTAAAGGGATTTAAAAAAATTAAAATAAAATCACAAACATGTTATACTTACCTCCACTGTGCAGCTCATTTTGCACAGAGTGGCCCCGAATCTGGTCTTCTGGGGTCCCGCGGGAGCTTTCTCGGCTTCCACCCACAAGTACTTCTCTCGTTCATGCAAGCTCTAGCTATAGCCGCTCACTGTATCACTGGGCCTCGCCCCTCCCCCCCCCGGCACGCCACGTCATTGTATGCCAATGACTGCGCTGCTTTCAATCCATCCACTCTAGCCAATACAACGGCTAGGCTGAGAGGTGAAGAGGATGTTGGAGGTGAGTGCGGGACTTTTGAGGGGTCAGGTAAGTAAAACGGCGGGCTGGGGGGGCCAGCACTGTCAGATGTTTTTTCACCTTAATGCATAGCATGCATTAAGGTGAAAAAATGTTTACGTTTACAACCCCTTTAACCACTTCCCACCCGGCCTATAGCAGAATGACAGCTGGGCGGTGGTTCAGTTATCCTGACTGGGCTTCATATGACGACCTGCAGGTTAACAGCCGCTGCGCACCGGCGGGGGCGCGCATTGCGGCGATCAATGGTGCAGTGTGTCATTCTGACACACTGCTACACCGATCTCGGTAAAGAGCCTCTGGCCGAGGCTCTTTACCACGTGATCAGCCGTGTCTAATAATGGCTGATCACAATGTAAATAGGAAGAGCCGTTGATCTGCTTTTCCACACTTGCGTCTGACAGACGCGAGTAGAGGAGAGCCGATCAGCGGCTGTCCTGACAGGGTGGTCTGTGCTGATTGTTTATCAGCACATCCCCCCCTCAGATGCCCACCAGGGAACCCACCAGGACCACCAGGGAAGCACATAATATGTGGATGGCCAGGTACATCCCCCATGGCCATCCACATGTGCCAACATATGCCTAATCAATGCCAATCAGTGCCCATAAATGGGCACTGACTGGCAGCATTATGAAAACAAAAAAATTCAGGGATGCCCAACAATACCACCCATCAGTGTCATCGGTACCACCTATCAGTGCCCATACATGCCCATCAGTGCCCACCTATCAGTGCCCATCAGTGCCCTTACATGCCACCTATCAGTGCCACCTATAAATACCCATCAGTGCCACCTATAAGTACCCATCAGTGCCACCTACGAGTGCCCATCAGTGCCGCCCATGAGTGCCCACCAGTGCCACCTATCAGTGCCCATCAGTGCCGCCTATCAGTGCCCATCATCCGTGCCCATCAGTGCAACCTCATAAGTGCCACCTCATTGGTGCCACCTCATTGGTGCCCATCAGTGCTGCCTTATCAGTGCCTGTCAGTGCAGCCATATCAGTGCCCATCATTGAAGAAGAAAACATACTTATTTAAAAAAAAATTAACAGAAACAAAGAAAAACATATTTTTTTTCAAAACTTCTGGCCTTTTTTATTTGTTGCGCAAAAAATAAAAATCGCAGAGATGATCAAATACCACCAAAAGAAAGCTCTATTTGTGGGAACAAAATGATAAAAAATTTGTTTGGGTACAGTGCAGCATGACTGCCCAATTGTCATTCAAATTGCAACAGTGCTGAAAGGTGAAAATTGGCTTGGGCAGGAAGGTGTTTAAGTGCCCTGTATTGAAGTGGTTAAAGGACTTCTCAAAAACGATATGTTTATATACTATTGCCATTTTATCATGTTGGAAGTGAATCTGCAGCCCTCTTATTTTAAAGGTGGCTTCCAGATTCCACCCAGGACCCCAAAGACCACCAGGCCAGGGTTGTGGGAAAGAGGCTCTTTATTAGCACAGGGGACTAGTTTTGTCAAAAAATGCAAAAGGCATGGGGCTGCCCTCAAAATCCATACCAGAATTTTATCCGAGCATGCAGACTGACTGTTTGGGTATCCGTGTGTGGTCAAGTCCGTTCAGTGGAAAGTACGACGGACTGTCCGTCGGATTGTATGACGAACTAAGTACGCCATACAGTCCGCTCATGTGTACGCGGCATTAATCTCACCAGGTCTTATGTGTCTCAAAAACATTTCTCTTTTCACCAAATGTATATAAAAAAAACAGCAACAACAAAAAATGACAGATAACAAATACAATTTATTCTGTGTTTACATATGTATATTTATAAAACATTTTTTTCTTAGTCACAAATAAAAGATTTAACCATGGTGACTCAGTGTTAGCAAATGGTCATCAAAATCCATGACAATGACAGGAGTATAATGTGCAATGTAGGGAGTCCAGAGCCATTTGGTGAAACTGGCAAAAATAAAATAATGAAACAAGTAAACATATTTTTAGGTTAATTCATGTATATCATAACATCAACACCATTTCAAACTATTATTTATTTTTTCATTTTATATATTATTATGTTTTATATGATCCTCTTGTAAAGTGGAGGAAGAAAAATGTGAAAATGTTATAACTATAGATTTCCTTTCACTAGGATTACTGCTAGGACACTAGGGCTGAAGTAAAATTTGCATGAAAATGCAAGGTCCATTTACTTTGTAGACCCCGCCACTCCTATTCTTTTGTTCAAAACTTTTATTGAACTATTGAAATTCATAGTTACATAGTTTCATAGTTAGTAAGGTTGAATAAAGACATCAGTCCATCCTGAGTGAGTGTCTACAATTGTCCCTATCCCTGTATATTGCACACTCACATTGGTCCCTACCCTCAAAGAGCCCACAATCCAAGGTCCCCATTCATATACTAGGGCCAATTTTGGACAGAAGCCAATTAACCTACCTGCATGTCTTTGGACTGTGGGAGGAAACCGGAGTACCCAGAGGAAACCCACACAGGCACAGGGAGAACATGCAAACTCCAGGCAGGTAGTGTTGTGGTTGGGATTTGAACCAGCAACTCTTCTTACTGCTAGGTGAGAGTGCTAACCACTACACCACTGTGCCACCCAACAAATTACTGATTTCACATCAGTAAATACATCAGAAGAATAGAACAAACAAAGGCACAAGGTATAAAATGGTTACAGACAAGGGGTAACCTTGGAGGTGTCCAAACCCAGCCCACCTCTATTTTAACCACTTCAGCCCCGGAATATTTGACTGCTCAATGACCAGAGTACTTTTTACAAGTTGGCACTGAGCTGCTTTAACTGGTAATTGCACAGTTATTCAATGTTGTGCCCAATCTAAATGTGTGTCCTTTTTTCCCCACAAATAGAGCTTTCTTTTGATGGCATTTTATTTCCTCTGCAATTTTTAATTTTTGCAATATAAATTCATTATACTGTTTTTCTGTTAAGTTTATTTTATTTATGAATGTATTCAGTAAGTTTCCTGTCATTTATGGTTTATTAATATTTCACCATTCACTCAGATTTTTTACAGATTTGGGATGTTAGCATTTATTTAATTACAGCGCTACTATTTATTCCACTTAGATTACCACTTTAGATTTACAGAGGTCTACTGCTAAAATTACTGCCCTCAATCTGACCTTCGTGGTGATACCTCACATGCATGGTGCAATTGCTGTTTACATATGACAACAGAACGGTATCATAGAGATGACTGGAGCCATTCTGATCTCCGATTAGATCTATGGTCAACTGGTAGAACCACTGACTGCATTCTCGGGTACCCTGTTGGGACAGGACAGCCCAAGAAATCTATGTAAGGTGGTGGGGGTAAGAAAAATAAAACCACAACTATTTTTGGCTTTTTTTGTGTTTTTTTTTAATATAAATTGTAAAGGTTCCAGATTAGGGTCTCTCAAAATGTGATGGTCATCTCAGTAAGATTACCGGTAAGTCCCGGTAATTAGATTGCATGGTGCCACATGCGCCAATTCCATGATCAAACAAGTGACTAAAAAGTGGCACACTTGTGTAATAATTGTCCACATATAAGTGGTATCCCTTTCCGAATAAGGGTGGCACCAAGTCCCACACAGTCTTACCAGCGCTCCCTATGCAGTCTGAGCAGTTCTCCGGCTCTACATAATTATCTCTTAAATACCTTTGTAAACCATAAAACTATATGTATAGCCTGTTTCCCTGTCACAGATCTTATACATCTTGACCCCATATCTGGCACGCTTGCTAGGAAGAAACTGTTTGAATGACAAGTGGCCAGAAAATGTAAACAAGGCTACAGACTGCTGGTTAAAGTGGTTTACGAGGGCCCAAATTTTGTAGAGTCAAGCGTATCCAGAGTCACCCCGAGGACAACAGAGTTCATTGTCATTGAAATGCATAAACCCCAAGATCTGTTTGTATTGTGTCCTGGTCATGGAGACGGAGTCATGGAGACGGAGAACATGGGCATATGTTGAATTGGGACCAATATGACCGCAAATCCCTTTTTTTAGTTATGCTCATGAGGAGGGATAGGCCCAGGAAGGTCTTAAATACGGAGACCGGGTCCACAATTGACCTATAGAGATCTTCCATGAAAAACAGCGAATAAGAATCAAGTGACGAAAAATCAACTGTTTCCACCTTAATTTCCGGGTTGGCCAGTGAATGTGGGGAAGTACGGGTGCTGCATAAGTGGTAGGCTCCCAATTCGGATTGGCAAATACAGCAAGAAGGGCACTATGGGATCGACGGGCCTGTCTTTGTCTTCTTGGTGGCTGCGGGACACTAGTTTTGCTAGCCACCTCTCCAGCTTGAACTGCACTTATGGGACTCGCTATAAGTGCTGGATGTACTACCAGGATTTACTAGGCCACTGGTGCTTGCCAGTTCACCAGAAGGATGAGCAGCACTAATATTGTCTCTCTGCTCCATACGAGAGCTTCACGGTTCTTGCACCTCAACAATAGCAAAAGAACGGAGTCGGGTACACCTGACCTTGGCAGGGACCACTACTCCATCGTCAGAGCTATCTGTCAGGGTGCCTCTTCTGTCTACGGGTTTGTATTCTGAGCCTGAATCTGACATATGGGTGAGTTTCTCTTCACTCTCATCTGTCATGCTCAGAAATGTGTAGGCCTCTTCACCAGTGTACCTTTGATTGGACATTTTGGCCTCTAAATTTACTGGTACACAGACTCACAGGAAAAAAGAGCACCTGACTGTCAGCGACTGCTTTCAACGGGTTTGACAGGGAGTGAATGAGGTTAACTGGGGGGGGTGGGCGATCTGGGGGTGAAATATGTGCCTATGTGTACTGTGTCAGTGTAGTGTTGGTGCCATTCACGTTTAGATGTCCTCTCTCTGGAACGGAAAATAATTCCACGAGGAGAGATGACATAACTTCCCCTGTCTGTGTTTAAACTTACATAGGCAGGGGAGGATTTCATTCGTCAGGACGGCAGGTCCCGGCCATCAAAAATCATTGGCCTGGGCCTGTAGACTGATTGGTTCTGAAACAAATCCAATCGTTGCGGCCGCCTTTAAATAAATAAAGTCGTTTCGCCCACCTGTGCCAATCTGCTGCAGTAAAACTGTGGTGGCTGGCCGGGAAGTGGTTAAAGTAAAATCAGTTAAAGTTTCAAGCAAAAAACTTACAGCCTGGCTTCCAGAGTCTTTTTATATGTGAGGATTGTGCCACTGGGAATTCTCCTGGGGTTCTAGGAAACCAAACTATCCAGAATCTGCAGGAATGTGCTCCTTTACTGTGTAGGAAAGAATTCTCATAGGATTTGTGATCCTCAGCTTTCCCAGGATCTAACAAGAATGTGCAGTGACGTCACACTTGCCTTTTCTTTTTTCTATTTAACCCAGCATTTTTATTGTGGGGCTATGGGCTAGCCTATGATAAGTGTACCTTGTACGTTCATGCAAGGTCTCCTTACCCTCCTCCCTACTGTTCTCAACCTCCCTCCTATCCTTCCTTCCTTCCTTATAATAATTTCAGTCCTCTCTTTCTTATTTTTATTTAGCCTTCTCTCTCCTCCCCTGTCTTTTCTATATTTTCACTTTTATATCATAAATATAAATATACTGTATAGGAAAAAACTCACCCTTGGTAGGATTTTGACTTGTAACAGATGTGTTGCTGGACCCACTATTTGATGTCACAGTAGTACCGGTTTGAGTGATGGAATTTATTGTAGGACTGAATTTAGTTGAAGGTCTCGTAGTATCCACAGAAGATGGTTCACTAGTGGATGATATGACATTAACCCCAGAAGTAATGGAAGTCACTGATTTATTAGTAGACACCAGTGTGGTAGTTGACTTAATGGTTGAGAAAAAATAACTTGTAGATATTGGTTTAGTGGTTGACAATGAAGTGCGTGCCACGGTGCTAGATACTTTACTGGGAGACAAAGGATGACTGGTAGATAATGGTTTTGGGGTTGACCCTAAAGTGTTTGTAGTAAAGCTAGCTATGAATACTGGTTTACTAGAGTGCCATGGAGGAGTAGTAGAGACTGGTTTAGTGGGTACCCTGGATTCAAATGGAAATCTATTTGATACTGGTTCAGTTGATGATGACACTGGAATACTGACTGATGTGGAGCGAGTGCTGGTTTTGGTCAAGGAAGATGTCTGTGTGTTGGTGCCAGCAACTGTTGGACTACTAATCTTTGTAGTCGAATAACCAGTTGTGCTTGTGGTTGGTGGTGCTGTGGTACTGTTTATTTGAATGCCCAATTTTTGAAGTATATTAAGTAGTTCTTGGAGAGTCTGAAGCCAAGAGGATGGGATTGATGGCTGACTTTCTACTGGAAAAGCTAGAAAAGATTAAAAAGAAAAGAGTAACGTTACATTGAAAGCAATAAAAAGTTGTGAAAAATGTTCTTTCTGTAAATGTTATTGTTGGAAAAGTCAAGTTTAATGATTTTTAAGTACTTGTAAAAAAAATAATACATACATAGTACATGTTAATATATTTTTACTTTCTGTTATTTACTGTATATGAAACCAGACTTTGCAGTCCACAGCAACTAAGTCTGAGATTTTAGCCCCCACTCTTCCATCCTAATTTGCAAGGCCCAAGAAATGTTGCCTAAAAAATTACTTTGGATCCCCCACCTTTGGCCACTTCATCTTGGCAGAAGTCATGTAGTGATGCAGAAGGCAGCAGTGTGGCTACAATATTGCACTGTTGTGGACTACAAGGTTCACTTTAAAACAGAACTTTACTCTCTCAATCAACATTGACTATTTTTAATCCTTATGCTGCTAGCATTAAAGTATATAATTTTTTTAAATTTCTTGAATTACTTCCTGGTTTCCACGAATAGCCAAATGATGCAATATATCCCAGGAATCTTCAGGAGGGGAAGATGGATTCCAGGTAAATGCTACATTATCTGTGCAAGATGGCTATGGCCAGAAATGCTAGCTGTGTTTTTCAGAGGAATTTCTCAGCAAAATAAAGGAATGGAGACATGGATGAATGGTTGAGTTCACTTTGAATAAAAAAAAAGTGAATTAAATAGCATTAAATAGCCTTTTTGATTTATTGTGCTCAGATGCAGTGTAGTATTGCTATAACTAAAGTCTTTCGTTTAAAAAACAATAGTAATATCTAACACATAATACCATAAGAATAGACTTTGACTTTACATTCCATTAATCCTCAAAAAAGGCTCCATTCACACTTGTACGACTCAAGTTGCACCGTCTTTGGAGTGCAAATTTGGTGCAACTTTGGTGCAAATTTGGATGGGTATAACATTCAGGTAAGACTTTCATGCAATTTTTGAGGGTTAACATTGAAGTCTATGGCCCTCAAGTTGAATGAAAGTCAGGCCAAAGTAGTGCATGAACTATTTTGAAGTTGATGTAACTTTAAGTCGTGCATATATGAATGGGTATCATTGGAAAACATGGGGAACAACTTGTCATGCCACTTTGATGTCCAAAGTTGCACAAGTGCAAATGGAGCCTAAGTCAAATTGTGTCCTATGGTTTCTGCTGTATGTTATGTGTAATGTTGGAGTTGGGAATTCCATATTGCTAAAAAAAAAAAAAAAAACCTCATTACTAGAGCTATTGACACTCTTTTTGATACATGGACAGGTCAACACAAACATTAAAGAATCTTTCTATTTTTTTTTTTCAACTTTCACATTTTTTATTATTTTTAAGATCTACATTCTAGTTGTAGTTATTAGTTATTACAGTTATTTTATTAAACTTTTCTCAGATTATAATCTTAGAGTGACGTACAATTAGAGTAAAAAAGAGTATGTAATGAAATGATAAAAAATTGAAACATCATAATGAAAAGTGAAATAATTACAAGGATTACAGATATTTGTCATGTGATTGAAAAACAATTTCTGCCCACCCCTATGGGAGCTAACTGTAGGCAGAGTTTGATCTTCATGATATAGGAAAATACATAGGGTTAAATGATGTGAATCATTTGACATTCAACATTCTGTCTTATAAGAGATCAAAGCTCATAGTTCTTCAGATAATTAGAAGCTCTTGGATTGTGTAGCCATGTCTGACACTTTTTTACATTTATTAAAAGAAGAGTTTTTTTTGTGCTAATAACAGGTCATATTGAGAGTGCGTGTTTAGTCTAGTGATAACATTCGAAGGGTTGGGAGATTTGGTAGATTCCATATGCTTGTGATTGTAAGCTTCGTGGCTGTTAGGGTATGTACTACTATTGTTCTATAACATAATGGGTAAATATCTAGACTTAACCCAAGTTAGGCCATTGCTGGTGTTAGTTCTACCAGGATACCTGTGAGGGCCCCTAGGAAGGAGGAGATAGCGTTCCAGAAACGTAATAGATTTTTGCATACACAGAGAGTGTGTTGTAATTTGCCTGTTAGTTTATCACATCTCCAGCATATAGGGGATGTGGAGGGGAACATTTTTGATAACCTGTAAGGGGTCAAGTACCATCTGTCTAAGATCTTTTGTGAATTGTCCCAATGTTCAATACAGGATGAGGCTTTACTTGTAATTGATAATGCTTTTTGTGATAGATTTTTTTTTCCCATTTAAACATGTTGGTACTTTTATTATTTGAAGCGGTAGAAGAGAGGATGTTATAGAATATACATATTCCTTTCTTTTTTTGTGAATAGTGGTGTGTCAGAAATTGCCAAATTTCTGTTGGAATATTAGTGTTATCAAAAGTTATGTCTTTTATACGGGTATCTTTACACTTTTTGTTTTCCACTATGTTCTTAAAATGCATTGGTAGACATTTGTACTTTTTGTAACCTTGTTTGTTTCCATGCTATTAGGGTTGATTTAACAGAAATAAGATTTAGTATTACTATTTTCTTTGCTATTATTTAGTATTAGTATAGTATTTAGCTATAGCAAGGGCAAGTATATTGGGACCTATGGTGATTTCTTTATCAATATTTGTCCATAGTTTATCATTGGGGGTGGAAAACCAATATTTCATTTGGTCTAATAATAGTTTTTAATGTTTGGTAGACCCATTCCTCCTAGGATTTTGGTAGTGGTTAGTATTGAGAATGCCACTCTGGGTTTTTTCCCATTCCATATAAAATGTTTCAATTTGGTGTCCCTCTGCATAAAAAAATGGGAGGCATTGGGATAGGTAGGGAGCGAAAATAGTATACTATCTTGGGTAGAAGTTGCATTTTAAAGTCTGCTATCATTCCAACCCATGTTAATTGGGCTTTTTGAATATTTGATAGGTCTTTGTTGGTGTATTCTAGAAGTTAGGGAAAGTTTAACTCATATATTTTGGAAGATGGATAAGCAAGTAGTATACCAAGGTATGATATAGATGCATCATCCCAACTGTATCCAAATTTATTGACCTTATAATAATAAACATCGCTAAACCTTTCTATTTTTTTTTTAATTCCTTCAAGTCTGGGTATATAAGTGAACATAGAGATGAGTAATTTTTCTTTTTTTTTGCAAATCGACTTTTGTTCCAGAGACTCTAAGTTTTGCTAACCTACACCTTATTAGCTTACTCAGAGCTGGACAAAACAAAGCACTAGGATATTAAAAAAAAAAAAAAGTACCAATTCATTAATTGCAAGGAATGCACACATTATCATTTAGGCTGGGTACATGCGGGCCAAAACTCATCTAGTTCAGCCGAAATTTCAATCTGTGTGTTCAACAGAGTTGAGTCCTGCTGGAGTTGAGTCCTGCTGGAAAACTCACAATGGCTGCTAACGGCTGCGGTGCTGACTAGTGTATTCTAATAGGGAGGGGGAGTTCCCACTTTAATATACAATAGCACAGCGGGGAAGATTACTGCATCCACATTGCTGTGTGTTCAACAGAGTTGAGTCCTACTGGAGTTGAATGCTGCTGGAAAACACACAATGGCTGCTAACGGCTGTGGTGCTGACTAGTATTTTCTAATAGGGAGGGGAAGTTCCCACTTTAAGAATACAATAGCACAGCAGGGAAGATTACTGCATCCACATTGCTTCTATTGATACAGGAATCTGTGATTTGAACAGAAAAAAAAAGCTCACATTGTGTACCCAGTTTTAGACTGAACTTCAATAACTTGCTTTAATACACAGAAAGAGTTTTTTTTTTTAATCGGTCATAAAAAACTAAAATAAATAAGTAATTAAAAATGCAAGATATACATGTGTAACATTATCTGAAATTAATTCCAAACTTTAATAAAAATGCTATCAAATTATACAATGATCAAGAAATGATCAAGAAAAAACTGTTTACTTGGCTGTCTCTGACTTCAATACTTTAGAAGTCCTTAAACCGGACATCCAAATTAGAGAGTCACGGTAAAGTTAGTTTGTCTAATCTCCATACTTGTGACATTTGATCAGTATTCCAGACAGGTTACTAGCATTTGCAGGAGTCAGCAATGACAACTTTCATGTTTTCTCAGAATAGGTTTGCTCTAAATTCTGTTCATGAATACTCTCTTTAAAATATATTGAAATTATAATATTGCATTTCTTACCTGTTATCAATAAGCTGAGCCCTATGATGGTAAGTTTGCATGTGGTAGAAACAGCCATATCATTAAGGATATTCTATGTAATCCAGAGTGCAGAATATATTGTGCTGAAGCTTCCAGAGAATTGTGTATTCCACATATTTATATATTAGTAGGGAAGTGGTGGGTGTTGGGGTGTAACCATTGCCACCATTGTAGATGTCATACAGGAAGGATAATAGGCAATAGAGATGACTGTATAAAATGTCTAAATATCTCTAAATATAGGTATGATTTATATGGGAAGGGTGTCTGGCTTAACCTGCTTAGGGATCTTGAAGAAATCCTAAATAGTGATTATGTTTTTTGATAAGTCTGCACAAAACCTACAGAGTCACAATTTAAAAGTAATCTTTCTGTGGAAAAAAAAAACACTGGTATTGATATACCTGTTTCTTGAAATTTTAGACTAACCATTGCTGATATCATTGAATCCAAAAATAATTCTAAAAAAATTAACTTGACTTTCAAAACCATACTAGCTGCATGGCTTTTATGTTGATCTTTTACATAAAAAAAACGAGTCACTCACTGCCATCACCGATATGAATACACAAAAAGAAAAATAACAATCTGACTATATTGGCCAGATAAGGAGTACACAAAAAGCATATAAAATATAATTTTATAACAACAGTTTTTTTTTTGTTGTTGTTAACAACGAGTTTATTGGCAATCAAAGTAACAGAACTTACAGTCTCATTGTATAATAAACAAAATCATGTAACGACATACAGTATACACGTTCCGTTTACATTATTCCATGAATATGGTAAAACTAAAAGAAGAAACGCCAACAGGAGAATAAATTGCATCCACCGGAGAAAAGAGAGAATACAAAGCAGCAGGGCAAACATCACCCAGGGGTTTCACATAGTATTAGTAACTTTCTATTTCGTTACACACTACACCGTGCATCCTCCCCCGACCATAGCATGTTGTTGACCAATCCGACTGCATGTCTAGTAAAGTAATACTGGTATGACCCGTCAGTTATCACCTATCTAAGTGTCAACTTATAGTTGGGTGAGGCTAATTTGTGTAGGTATCGGGGCTGTTAAGCCATCTGTCCCAAATCTTGTTGTACTTATTGGGGCACCCCCTATGTGTATATATAACTTTTTTTAGTGGCAGTGGTAGATTCACCTCAGCTATCCATGCCTGGACTGTGGGAGGAGCAGTGCACATCCATAGTTTGGCTACCAGCTTCCTAGCACTGAACAGAGTCTCTTGTAAAAAAGACAGTATGGAATTTGTCAGTCGGAACATCCAAAAAAAAAGCCAACAGACAGGTTTTAGGATCCAGTTGTAGGGGGGAGCCCAGGTGGTCATGTAGGAACTGTATGACCTGTGATCAATAGGCCTGGATATCCGGGCAGGTCCATATTAGACGATAAAACGTATATGGGTGGTCTGCGCACCTCGGGCAACGCAGATTTTGAGAAGCTTGATATTTAAGAATTCTTGTCGGTGTAAGGTAGGATTTATGTATGATGTACAATTGGGTTAACCGGTCTTATAGCATGGGGGATACTTGTTTGGTATTTTCAAGGATCTCCTCCCAGTCTGCATTCTCCAATGGGCCTACCTTCTCTTCCCATCTATGCTTTGCTATATCAATGATTCCGAATACCGAACATGCTCTAAGTATGCTGTATAGGGTGGAGATCAGTCTGGAGGGGTCTTTACCAACTATAACATCAACCAGGGACAACCCTTGCGGGTCTGGAAAACCCTCAGTGAATTGAGCCTGTAGGGCATGGGACAGCTGCGCATATCGGATTACAACAGTTTTTTTAAAAATTCATGCAATACTGTAGGGAATATCGTCAGACTTTAAATACCTATGTTAGGGAAAACATACAGTGCCTTGAAAAGGTATTCGTACCCCTTGACATTTTCCACATTTTGTCATGTTACAACCAAAAATGTAAATGTATTTTATTGGTATTTTATGTGATAGACCAACACAAAGTGGCACATAATTGTGAAGTGGAAGGAAAATGATAGATGGTTTTCAAAATGATTTACAAATAAATATCTGAAAAGTATGGCGTGCATTTTTATCCAGCCCACCTAACTGTGATACCCCTGATAACTCTGATATAACTAAAATTAAGTGGAACCAATTGCCTTCAGAAGTCAACTAATTAGTAAATAGAGTCCACCTGTGTGTAATTTATTCTCAGTATAAATACAGCTGTTCTGTGAAGCTCCCACAGGTTTGTTAGAGAACCTTAGTGAACAAATAGCATCATGAAGGCCAAGGGATACACCAGACAGGATAGGGATACAGTTGTGAAGAAGTTTAAAGCAGGGTTAGGTTCTAAGAAAATATCCCATGCTTTGAACATCTCATGGAGCACTATTCCGTCCATCATCCAAAAATGGAAGAGTATTGCACAACTGCAAACCTACCAAGACATGGACATCCACCTAAACTGGCAGGCCAGGCAAGGAGAGCATTAATCAGATAAGCAGCCAAGAGGCCCATGGTAACACTGGAGAAGCTGCAGAGATCCAAAGCTCAGGTGGGAGAATCTGTCCACAAATCTGGCCTTTATGGAAAAGTGGCAAGAAGAAAGGCATTGTTGAAAGAAAGCCATAAGAAGTTCAGTTTACAGTTTGCGAGAAGCCATGTGGGGACAGAGTAAACATGTGGAAAAAGGTGCTCTGGTCAGATGAGACCAAAATTGAACTTTTTGGCCTAAAAAGCAAAACACTATGTGTAGCAGAAAACTAACACTACACATCACCCTGAACACACCATCCCCACTGTGAAACATAGTGATGGCAGCATCATGTTGTGGAGATACTATTCTTCCACAGGGACAGGGGAGCTGGTCAGAGTTGATGGGAAAATGGATGGAGCTAAATACAGGGCAATCTTAGAAGAAAACCTGTTAGAGTCTGCAAAAGACTTGAGACTGGGGCGGAGGTTCACATTCCAGCATGACAATGACTCTAAACATACAGCCAGAGCTACATTGGAATGGTTTAGATCAAAGCATATTCATGTGTTAGAATGGCCCAGTCAAAGTCCAGACCTGAATCCAATTGAGAATCAGTGGCAAGACTTGAAAATTGCAGTTCACAGACACTCTACATCCAATCTGACAGAGCTTGAGCTATTTTGCAAAGAAGAATGGGCAAAAATGTCACTGGCTAGATGTGCAAAGCTGTTAGAGACATCCCCAAAAAAACTTGCAGCTTTAATTGCAGCAAAAGGTGGTTCTACAAAGTATTGACTCAGGGGGGCTGAATACAAATGCATGCCACACTTTTCAGATATTTATTTGTAAAAAATTGTAAAAAACATTAATCATTTTCCTTCCACTTCACAATTGTGTGACACTTTGTGTTGGTCTATTATATAAAATCTCAATAAAATACATTTACATATTTGGTTGTAACATGACAAAACGTGGAAAATGACAAGGGGTACGAATACCTTTTCAAGGCACTGTACCATTAAAATAAGTCCAGTTTCCTCCAGTTGGGTTCTCTCTGTGCTCCGGTGCCCGCCCAGGGGACATCCTATGCACTATGGTTACTTTGGCATTAAGGTGTACCCCCGGTTAGAATTTGGCAAGTGATATGTGGCAATATAATTGCAATATTTTTCTGTCATAGACAACTGCTATAGTCTTGCATGCGTCCTGGTAAAGCAAACTAAAGTGATTGTAAAGTCTTGTCCTGGCTCCTCCCTCCTGCCGAGTGCCCCCAGAGCAAGCAGCTTGCTATGGGGCCACCTGAGCGGGTGCGCTCCTGAGCTGCCGCTCTGCATGTCCATTCAAACACAGAGCCACGGCTTGGCCCCTCTCTCTTCTTATTGACTCACTGGCTGTGATTGACAGCATTGGGAGCCAATGGCTCCTGCTGCTGTCTCAGCCAATGAGGAGGGAGATGTCCAGCAGAGTTGGGGCTTCCGTGCACAGTGCTGGTGAAAGATAAGGCTCAGGTAAGTATTAGGGAGGTTGGAGAGAGTTGGCTGCACAGAGAGGATTTTTTACCTTCATGCAAAAAATGCATGAAGGTAAAAAACCTTGAGCCTTTAGAATGTGGGATGAACATGTGTACAAAAATCTGCAATTTGTCTGGTGTAGGATCAGGCTCAGGTATAAGGAGGGACAGGGGGCTGCTGCATACAGGTTTTCTATGCATTAAGGTAAAAAAAACCTTGTACCTTTTTAGAACCACTTTAATATTTGTAAGAAAGGATAACACATTGCATATGTTCTTATAAAGTGTATAAATGAATACAGCGACTTTTTTTATATAGTCCTGTAGAATTTCTATAAATAGACGTGAGTCCTGATAAGCCAATATTGGGTATTTGTAACTGATTGTTGTATAGAGCGTAAGTGGTCCTTTACAAAGTCATTTATTATATGTAATTATATATATATATATATATATATATATATATATATATATATATATATATATATATATATATATATATATAATTCTATAATTTGTAATTATGATATATATTTTTAAAGTAAAGTCAATCATTATTATGTGTTTACTTGTTTTGGGTCAGTAACTCAGAATGGTTAAAGTGTATTCAACCCCTAACAATAAACATATCCTTTTAATTGTTAAATTGAAAGCATTTTGTTACATCTGTATGATCAGTGCAAAAATAAATAAATAAATAAACTATTCTATAAACCTTCAAGAATAGTCATGAATAAGCTATACGATATGCAATAGATGTTAGAGTATTTCTACTCAGCCTTATGAATGTAATTTAATACTCAAAATATTGAACAGAGCACAAACTATAATACTTAATGATGATACTACCTCTCCCCCGGGTCACAAAAGAGGTCCCAACTGGGGTACTGGGGGGAGGGAACATCAAGATCTCCAAAGTTCAACACATAGTTGATTCGGCAAGTTAAGTTATATCCAGTTACCAATCTTCTGTTATACTACAACATTTGCATACATGTTTCATTTTATGTATAACAACTTACTTTAAAACGAACAATGTTCACATTGTTATGTATATGTTTATGTGAAAAATCAATAGAAACTTATTGAAAAAAAAAAAAAGAGATATACGGAGAATGGTGACTGATCTATATTTTGTTTTTCATGTTTATCAAGTATAAAAATACACCTTGCCTAAAATTATTATATAAAGGACTGGCAGACAAACTGACACAATAACTTGTCATAAGCATCAATAAATACATTAGTCATTATTCACAGCTCAATTTTCACTGCTGATTTTTGGGTGTTCCTTATCCAGACAATAGGAGATGAACGTCACCTTCTGCATTTCACAACCTTTGACAGGGTGAAAAAAAAGAACTTGGTATTTGTACCATATTTAAAAGATACTGTAACTATGAGCCCATAGGTGAATTTGATTCTTTTTTTTTTAAAGATATGTTTATCAAAAGAAAATAAAACACCACACAATTGTAAAAAAAAATAAAACATGAAACAATACACAATTAAGCATACCATCTCACATGTGTCGAGTTATTATAAAACATATACATTGCAAGAAGGACACATAAACTGCAAATGTTACATACTCCATAACGAGTTGTACAACAATCATAACCATAGGAAATCAGCTGTAGAGTAAAGTAAGAGGGTTAGAAAGTCCATCTAGCTCACATTTTATGAAACTGTTTTGGCTTTTTCTGAAGGTCATAGGTGAGTTTAAACAGAGGTAGGGAGTCATTAACAAGTTTTAGCCAGTGAGCCAACATAGTCCATTTGACTTGTGCAGGATTGAATCTAAAGTTTAAGTCTGTTAAAAGGGCAGAATAAAAATCAGAAATAAGGTTTGTAGGGTCTGGCCATCTTAACAATATTTCTAAAGGTGGCACTTGGATGGGGTTGTTCAAGGACCCAAATTGTATACGTATTGAATTTGCGAACTTGATAATTTAGGGGGTAGATCAAAGTCCAATCATAATTCGGGGCAGACCTTGGTCAGTATAGAGATGGCACAAGTATTTAACCCCTCCAGAGGACCATGTTTGTGGGCAGTGGCGGCCCGTCCATAGGGGGCACCCGGGCGCTGCCTCCCCTCCTGTAGTCACAGAAAAAAAAAGTAAAAAAAAAGTAACAAAAATGAGCAGAAAAAAAACGGACCTTTAAGACATAAAAAAAAAAAAGTAATTTAACATAGTGCACTGTAGCGCTGGCCGCAGTGCACTATGGGAAGCGCCATGTCGATGCAATCACAAATTGCATCCATGGCGCTTAAGTTGCGGGTATTTAACCCGCCTTGCGGTGGAATGCAGCACGCCGACTAGCCTCCGCCCATAAAATCACTGTGATTCTATGGGCGGGAGCATTGTTGTTCAAATCCAGGCAGGTCACGTCCGGGTTTCGTGAAGCAGCCGAAAGACGGAAGTGACTTCGGCAGCTCCGTTCCTCAGCCCGAGCGGAGCTGCAGTGAGGCGAGGTCCTGTAAATGTTCTCTCTAAGGAAAAAAAATATTTTTATGCTCCAATCAATTTTAAAATGCACCCCGGCCTTTACTCAGACAGAGTCTGAGACTCTAGTAGAGAGTTGTGTAAAACATGATCACTCTGTGGAGGTAGTGATAGCTTTTCCTTGTAAAGTGTCTGTTTTCTTGGTGTATGTCATGATGGTGTTGTTGTGTAGCTGCAAGAGGTATGCATGCTGTCTGCCATGTTTTCTCTGTCCACTTGAGCAGAATGACGAAATAACCTGATATGGCCTATGTTGATTATTGGCTTCAGGGACGACATTTACACTACAGTTCATGGGGCAGGCCTGCTACCTTATCCTCATGATGCATGTCAACAATGTCATGGACAAGTATTAGTAACTATTTCTGGATTTGTAACAATGATTGCAGTTTTAGGGTCCATGTTTCAACCTCACACTACCAGTAACAGGTTAAAGCTCATGAGCTGTTGAGGAGATCAAAATCCTAATATGCTATATCAACCAATAGAAAAACCTGTGTGTAGCATTACTTTACTATGGATTTTATTGGCTTCATTTGGCATTTGTCTTAAAGTGAATCAGCTTAAAAATAATTAAGTAAGGTTTGTACGTGTACTTATCGTGTCCTCAAAATTATTTTTTGTGTGCCTGGAAAGCAAGTGCAGCGCAATCAATTAGTAACAAAACATGTCGATAACAAAATCCAGATTATATTAAATCATTATAGTAATAGCAAAAATAGTCTCAATCAAAGTCTAATTTATAGAATTCCACCATAGTGCAAATATAGTGACAATAAATGGTTGTATCCAATGTGTTTGGTGCCAACCACCTAAAGGAAAAATTCCTGCTCACCTCCAGTATCTGACCCCACCATCCTGACACTATGGGTGGAAGGAAGTGGAATACAGGGGACGGATTGGGTGAATTATATAAGTGGTTTGGTTTGTGAGAAGTGGGAGGGGCCAAAAATGATGGGCAAAGTCTGGCGCCCCCCCATCCAAAAACTTCACCAGCCGCCACTGTTTGTGGGTCAGGTAAAGAATACAGTTCGTTAAGAGTAGGATTAAACCACAGGGGATTATCGGGGGATGTCGACCAGGACTCCATGTAGAATCAGGTCACTATTATCTTAAAAAAGGAGAGGAAAGTATGCAACATCCTTGGAATTTGATTCTTAATAATCAAAAGCCAGTGGAGGGTCAAACATACAGTATCTCATAAAAGTGAGTACACCCCTCACATTTTTGTAAATATTTTATTATATCTTTTCATGTGAAGAAATGACACTTCCTTACAATGTAGTGAGTGCACAGCTTGTATAACAGTATAAATTTGTTGCCCTTTCAAAATAACGTAACGTTTTTTTTTTAATAGTCAGCAGCTACAAATACTGCAGTTGCTGACTTTTAAAATATGGACACTTATCCGCCACTTACCCGTCCAGCGCGCCCGCGATGTCGGCACCCAAAGCCGATCTGTCGCTTGGTTCTCGGGTGCTGCCGCCGCCATCTTGGGTTTGGGAACCAGGAAGCCTTGCGGCTTCACTTTTCGATTCCCTACTGCACATGCGCAAGTTTTTTTTTTTTTTTTTTTTTTTTTTATTTCTTTATTTTTGATATTTTTCAAAATATACAAACAACTATAATTCATATAAAACCCATTTCACATAGTAAAAAAAATACATCATCATTTCTTATAAAGGTTGTCTTTCTTTTCCCTCCCCTCCCCCCCCCCTGCCCACCCCTCTCTCACTCGGTCCTACTCCATGGGATTCCTTTTAACTAACATTCCACCATCTTCAAATAATTTTCAGTTTTACCAAATAGTAGCCAAAGACGCCATTTATTCTGGTACCTTTCCTCCACATTATCCAGTTTGTACATTGACTCTTCAATAATTCGTATCCTTTCTAATCTTTCTACCCACTCCCTCATCGAGGGAGGCTCAGACCTTTTCCATTTTAGCGGTATCAATGATTTAGCAGCATTTAATAAACAGGGGATTAAAGAATACCCATACTCCCTCTCTCCTTTTTCTATATCATGGAATAGGCATACCCATGGATCCCTCCTAATCCTTTCCCCTGTTACTTCAAAGATAGTTTCTATTACTTTATCCCAAAATGTCTGTATCTTAGGACAAAGCCACCATATATGGGCAAATGACCCCGTCCCCAAACAGCCTCTCCAGCATAACCGGGGGGTCGCGCTACATATTTTATTTCCTTGTTGTGGAGTTATGTACCATCTTGTCAAAAGTTTATATGACATCTCTCGTGTTTGTGAGTCTATGGCAACCGAATAAGTTCGTCTAATTATCCTATTTCTATGATAATCATTACTTAAGGGCCCAATTTCCCTTTCCCACTTTTCAAGATAGGGGGGGTAGTTTTGCTCTATTCTTTCTATTAAGATTTTATAAAGTTTTGAAATCCTTTTTTCAAGGCACTGACGATTCGCTAATAACTTCTCCAATGGTCTAAATTGTTCCTTACCCCGTAATGGCTGTGGTAGAGACTGAGTAAAATAATATAATTGATAATATCTCCATTTATCTAATGGTTTGTGACCCCATTTCCCTATAATTTCCTCATATGTGCACATCCTATTACCTTCCATCACCTCCAATAACTTAATGTTATCTTTCTTAACCCATCTACTATAATATAAATATTCCTCATGACCTGGGATAAAAAATGTAGTGTCCAATAGTGGCATTAATGGTGAGTTGTGATCCCAGTTATGTCTCTTATTTATTGTGTCCCATATCTGAAGTGAGTTTTTTGTCAGTGTGTTTGTGTTAAGGCCTAATTCCCTATATTTTGCAGGTATCCATACTATTTCCCCTAATTCCCTTCTACTTAACTTAATTTCTAGTTCAACCCAATCCTTACCCTTTTTATTGTGTATCCAATCCGGTATTCGTGAGATTACTATAGCCTCATAATACTTTTGAAGATCCGGCATTGCCAGCCCTCCCCTCTCTTTACTTCTTATCAGGATATTCCGTGCCACCCTCGCCACTTTTTTTTTCCATATAAATCTATTAATCAAAATTTTGAGTTTATTTAAATAAACCTGTGGTAACACTATTGGGATCATTTGGCATGTATAGGTGAAAATTGGTAAAATAAACATTTTAACTACGTTTATTCTACCTGTCCATGATAGAGCTTTATGTTGACACCTTTCCAAATGTTGTTTAATTTTATTTAGTATGGGTATATAGTTGGCATCAAACAGATCCCTCATCTCCGATGTCAACCTTATTCCCAAATAGGCCAATTCCCTCTCACACCATCTAAAGGGGAATTTAGATTGAAGGATGCTCTGCTCTGTTATTGGGGTATTTAAATTCAAAATTTCAGATTTAGATATATTAACCTTGAAGTTAGAGACCTTCCCATAATTTGATAATTCTTCCATTATTACTGGTATGGAAGACCCGGGGTTGGAAATATAGAGCAAGAGGTCGTCCGCAAATGCTGCGACCTTAAACTCCCTCTCAGCGGCCCATATCCCATGAATGTTTTGGTTCATCCTAATGGACATCAACAGGGGTTCAAGCGACAATATAAATAATAATGGGGATAACGGGCAGCCCTGTCTTGTCCCGTTAAACAACTCAAGGGGGCAAGACAGGGCCCCATTTATTCTTATTTTAGCTTTAGGGTGGGTGTATAGGGCTTCTATCCAGCCCCTCATCCGCTCCCCCAATCCATACCTTACCAGCACTTCAAACAGGAATCCCCACCCCACTCTGTCAAATGCCTTTTCCGCATCTATTGACATGAGTACCGTGGGGGCACCCCATCTTACAGCTTCTTGGCATAACATAATAGTCTTTAGTGTGTTATCCCGACCTTCTCTCCCTTCAATAAATCCAACCTGATCCTGCAGTATCCACTCTGGCACATGTGGTCTCAATCTTTCAGCCATAATTTTTGCAAACAATTTAATATCTGAGTTTAGCAAGGAAATTGGCCTATAGCTTTCTACTGCAGTTGGGTCCTTGCCCTCTTTCAAGATCAGGACCACATGTGTCAAGAGTGTCTCCTCACGAAATTTTTCGCCCTTCCCCACTGCATTAAAATAATCGCATAATTTTGGGACTAGCTGTTTTTGGAATTGCTTGTAATATGAGATCGGGAAACCATCGGGTCCCGGGCAACCTCCCTTAGCTGTATTTTTAATCGCCATCTCAACCTCCCCCCTTGTTATTGGAGCTTCTAGTACTTCCATTTCTAATTGCTTGCCCCTGGGGATATCTATCCGATTTAAATAATCCTTTATTTCCTCCCCTACTCGATTCTCTACCTTATCCTGTTGCCCGATATTATAGAGGCCCCGGTAATATGTAAAAAATGTATTCACAATATCATCTGGCATATTTTGTAAATCCCCCGCAGCATTTCTTACTTTTGGGATGAAAGTTCTATTTTTCTTTTCCTTCACCCTCCTAGCCAACCATTTACCTGATTTATTCCCCCATTGGTACCTTTCTCTTCCCAGAATATGGTAGGCCATTCTCCTATCCTGCTCCAAATACTCTTCCAACTCTCGTTTTTTTATTATCAAATCCTGGGTGTCCCGCAGCCCCCATGGTCTCCTCGTCTGTTCTAATCTCTGAATTTCCTCATATAGTAGAGTTTTCTTCCTCACCCTCTCTCTCTTTTTCCCTGCACCAATCCCTATTAATACCCCTCTTATAACTGCCTTGTGTGCTTCCCATAATACAGGGCTGGAGGTTTCCGGTATGTCGTTCAAACTAAAAAATTGTGCAATCTCCTGCTCAATCCTTTCTACTGTATCTTTATCCTGTAATAGAGATTCATTCAGTCTCCAATTCATCCTCGGTCCATGGTCCCCCCCAATCTCCAGCTGGATCCACACAGGTGCATGATCTGAGACTGTTCTTGTCTTTATTTCCGCCTTCTTAAGTGACCTTAAAAATGAGTGTTCCAGAAAAATATAATCTATTCGGGAGAAAGAACCATGGACCGAGGAGAAACATGTATAATCCCTATCTTTTGGATGCAGTGTTCTCCAAGTATCGTATAATTGATATGAAGTTAATGCCCTTAGAAACATTCTCTGTTTATGTTCCGATATCCTAGGGCCCGCCCCTGTGGTATCTATTTTAGGGTTCATACTCCAATTGAAATCTCCTGCCAGGATTAATTTCCCTTCTTTAAAGTCTTCAATTTTATTCAATACTTTCTTCAGGAATCTCCCCGTATTCTTGTTTGGGGCATAGATATTAACAATTGTACATTTAAAATTGAACAGCCTACCTTTTAGGCACAGGTAACGACCCTCCGGATCCACCAGTCGCTCAACTAAGTTAAATGTAGTTGTTCTACTAAACCCTATCGCAACCCCTCTCGAGTAGGGGGATGGGGAGTCCCCATAGAACCACACCGGAAAATTGGCCGAATTCAATCTAATCCCAGAAGTACATGTTATATGCGTCTCTTGAAGACATACTATATTTGCATCCATGTATTGCAATTCGTCATTTATCCTATATCTTTTCCTTTTTGAATTTAAACCCCTTACATTATAAGTGGTAACATTAAGGACTACCATACCTCTCAAACCGGGGTAATTCCCCCTCTTTCTTTTTTTTTTCCCTTTTTTTTTTTCCTTTCCTTTTCCTTCCCTTAAGCGCCTGGTGGGTCCGGTGTTACCTGTCCCCCCCAGCCCCATGGGAGGACCGAGTGAGAGCCCCAAAAACCAACCAAAAACCACCCCCCTCCCTCTCCCTCCCTCCCTCCCTCCCTCCCCCCCTCCCCCCTCCCCCCTCCCCCCTCGTCCTATAACGGCACGTCTCGTAAGACTGGGTAGGACATCCCCCTTCCCGTTAAGCCTATGGCATTGGTGGGCCGATATTTGTGTTCGCCTCACCCCCATAGTGTCCCTGGGGCTCATACCCTTATCTGCCCGAGGCTCCCCTCGCCTTCCCTCCCCCCCTCCCCCCATCTCCCCTCCCCTCACACTCCTCCGCTCTCAGCGTGGCCTATTAATCCAACTCACTTCCAATAATCTACTTTCGACTCCAACTGTTCGGCCGACCATGCCCTTTCCTCCCCTGGGTGCTGTTCCCCTCCCCCCTAATACATCTTAACCCCCCCATTCTAACTGAGGGGCAGGGTATATGCCCAACTGCTCACAAAATTCTGGGAGGTCTTCAGGGTAGCGCAGAACTGCAGATCGTCCCTCTTTCTTCCCTATGAGGCATGCTGGAAATCCCCATTGATATGGGATGTCCGCCGCTCTCAGTAATTCAGTGAGTGGTTTTAAGCATCTCCTCCTTCCCAATGTCTCACCCGCTAAATCAGGGTAAATCTGCAGTTCCGTGCCCTCATGGACCACCCCAGGCTGAATTCTCCCTCTTCTCATTACCTGCATTTTTTCTGCTACATTATGAAATCTCACTATGACGTCTCGAGGTGCTTCTGTTCTAATCCCCCGGGGTCGAGTCATTCTATGTATTCTATCAATTTTCAATGGGGCTGTAACCTCCTTGTCCAATAAGGGATTAAAAATCTGTTGAGCTATCTCTCCCAGGACGGACCCACCATATGTCTCGGGGAGACCTTTTATCCGTATGTTCTTCCTCCTACTTCTATTTTCTTGGTCCTCCAACTTATATCTAATTGTTCTATTTGATCTCCGGAGGGCTGTTATCTGCTCTAAGATTCCATCCATCTTACGCTCTTGAGTCTCGACTCTGTTTTCTATCTCCTCAACTCTCCCCAATACCAAACCTATATCGCTTCTTATTGTTGCGATATCCGCCCTTAGAGAGATCTCCATTCTCGAGAACATCTCACAGAGCATCTCCCTAATTTGTGGGGGTTGGGGGGTTTCTTTATGGCTATCCGGAACCATTTCTTCTGCCTCTCTGTTAACCACCTCCCCCTCTCCCCGGGGGTTATTCTGGTCTACTTCTACATTCTGTGGGTTTACTCCGCTTTTTTTTTTAAGCTCACTTGACTTTATGGCAGGATTTTTTACCCCCCTTCCCTCTTCCCCCTTCTGTCTACTTGGGCCCGAGCGGGTAGGTTTTTCTGTTCTGGGGCTATCGGTCCCTTCATCCTCTCTTATACTAGAATTTGCAGCCAGATATTTTTGAATCCCGACCGGACTTGTAACCGGGGTGACTGTCTTGTTGACTTTACTTGTCTTTCCCCTCATTTTGGCAGGACTAAAAACCCTCCTCCCTTTATCTAACACTCACCAGGTGTTCCTTTTTACTATCAACCCCCCTCTCTTTTCCTTCCTTCCCCCTCTTCCCCCCTATCTCCACCCTAATCTAATATACCTCCCTCCGAACCACTGAAAATCTCCCAGAGGCCTAGAACCACCCACAATGAGGTACAATTAAATCAGGGGTAACAACAGCAACGGCTAGCTTACTCTCAACCCCAAAAAAAAAAAAGGGATGGGACCTAGTTCAGCTGCTTTCCACGCCGCAGATAAATCCTCTATCAGAGTCCATACCGTCTAACTCAACGGTATACCTATAGTGTAATAGGCTAAGCAGCGAAAAGTTATTGATATTAATATTATTACAGCTGTTATACTGAGTTCGTCTTACATTGATGACAAATTTTCCCACCCTAAAATCAAAAAAGCAAAAAACAATATCAAATATATCCAGTCCTTTAACTGTTAAATGGAGGCAGTCAAAACAGTCACACAGCCAGAAAAGGTTTTAGATGAGTTTTTCCTGCAAAAGAAACTCTTGCGTCAGATATCAAAACATCGAGATGCATCCAACCTCAATTGTTCACAACAGCGCAAACTTCATCCTTTGGTTATATACATACTCGTTCAGTTGTAATTTTGTGTTCAAACAAAAGAGGGTTTAGCAGATAAAGCGAGTTCCAGCAGCAAGCAGATTATTATTCTTCCTCTTATTATAGCTTCCCCTTCTCCTCTCCACGTACACTTATAATCTAGCAGCGGCAGGTTTGGGGTATGCAAAGAAACACTGTCCTTCGAGGGTAGACCTTCAAAGACATTCAATAACAGCCTTCTTATGCCATTAAAGGGAGGGGGGGGGGGTACTCACAGGTGAGCCCAAGCTATAACCAGGGGGAAAGGACCCTTCCTATCAGGTATACTGTCTTTAGCCACCTCCAGCTTTGGGCTGCCCCCCTCCCCTTCTGACCGCTTGTCTTACCGCTGTCCTGTCATCATAGACCGACCGCCAGACACCGACAAGCACAGACACAGCTCCTTGAGTACACAGCTCCTCTCCTGACGCCAGGTTTCGGATACAGCTGTCTGCTAGTCAGGGGGTCTTCATCACTGAGGGGTAGGCATCCGCCAGATCTTCCGCCGATTCGCCGAGCAAAGGGTGGCTGTCAGCGTTTGCACAGTCCGCGCATATGCCAGGATCACGGGAGCCGCCGCAGCTTGGTTCGAGTCAGCGCGGCGTTGCTGGAGCTCTCCGTGGGCCAACAGAGTTGCGCACAGCCCAGCATCGAGAGCGTGACGAGGGGGAGACAGAGTGAGGATCTCGGGAGATCCGGCGTGCGGCCGCTCCTACGTCATGACGCTCCGCCCCCCGGAAGGGCCAGCTGAGTGCCGCACATGCGCAAGTTTCACTGCACAATAAGGATGGTCCCTGCTGTCTCTGGGATCTGTGTGTTTCCCAGCAGACAGCAGGGGCCCCGCAGGAAGTGGCATAAATACCCGCAGATTCTGCGGATATCTATGCCCGGAAGTGGGTGCAGATACCTGTATTATACAGGTATCTGTACCCTCCTCCCCCCAGAAAGGTGCCAATTGTGGCGCCAGAGGGGAGGGAAGGTTCCGATGAGTGGAAGTTCCACTTTAGGGTGGAACTCCGCTTTAACACACAGCCATTAAAGGCTGGTTGTTGAGTTTATTAAAAGACAGCAGCTACAAAAAGAATAGCTGCTGACTTTAAATAAACAGCCACTCACCTGTCCCACAGTCCAGCCAAGGCACCCAATGCCTTGATCCTCTCTCCCTCCTCTCCACAGCACCGGCATTGTAAGTGGTTGCGCCTGGCTGTGACAACTGCGCATGCACGAGTTGCGCTGCACTCTGTCAGTGGCCAAGCAGTCTTCTGGGACCTTTGACATGTCCCAGAAGATTGCAGGGAGGGAAGGCCCGCCTAGGGAAGAGAAGGAGTCGCCAAGGTGGCCAGAAGTCAGAAGCAGGAAGAGGGACAGGAAGTCCCACTGAAAACAAGGTACCAACTCCCACCCAAAAAAAAATGACATGCCAATTTTGGCATGTCAGCGGGCCAAGAGTACTTAAAGTGGAAGTTCCACTTTTGAGTGGAATTCTACTTTCATTTCTAAACCACTGGCAACAAAAGTGAGTACACCCCTAAGTGAAAATGTCCAAATTGGGCCCAAAGTGTCAATATTTTGTGTGGCCACTATTATTTTCCAGCACTGCCTTAACCCTCTTGGGCATGGAGTTCACCAGAGCTTCACAGGTTGCCACTGGAGTCCTCTTTCGCTCCTCCATGTTGACATTACTGAGCTGGTGGATGTTAGAGACCTTGCGCTCCTCCACCTTTCTTTGAGGATGCCCCACAGATGCTCAATAGGGTTTAGGTCTGGAGATATGCTTGGCCAGTCCATCACCTTTACCTTCAGCTTATTTAGCAAGGTAGTGTACATACATGTAATTGTTAAGTGGAAGGAAAATGATAAATAGTTTTCAACATTTTTTACAAATAAATATCTGAAAAGTGTGGCGTGCATTTGTATTCAGCCCCCTTTACTCTGATACCCATAACTAAAATCTAGTACAACCAATTTCCTTCAGAAGTCACTTAATTAGTAAATAGAGTCCACCTATGTGTAGATTAATCTCAATATAAATACAGCTGTTCTGTGAAGCCCTCAGAGGTTTGTCAGAGAACCTTAGTGAAGAAACAGCATTATGAAGGCCAAGGAACACAACAGATAGGTCAGAGATAAAGTTATGGAGAAGTCTAAACCAGAGTTAGGTTAGAAAAAAAATATCCCAAGCTTTTAACATCTCACAGAGCACTATTCGATCCATCATTCGAATATGGAAAGAGTATGGCACAACTGCAAACCTACCAAGACATGGCTGTCCACCTAAACTGACAGGCTGGGTAAGGAGAGCATTAATCAGAGAAGCAGCCAAGAGGCCCATGGTAACTCTGGAGGAGCTGCAGAGATCCACAGCTCAATTGGGAGAATCTGTTCACAGGATAGCTATTAGTCATGTATGCCACAAATCTGGCTTTTATGGAAGAGTGGCAATAAGAAAGCCATTGTTGAAAGAAAGCCATAAGCAGTCCTGTTTGCAGTTTGTGAGAAGTAATGTGGGGAACACAGCAAACATGTGGAAGAAGGTGCTCTGGTCATATGAAACCAAAATTGAACTTTTTGGCCTAAAAGCAAAATGCTATGTGTGGCGGAAAACTAACACTGCACATCACCCTGAACACACCATCCCCACTGTGAAACATGGTGGTGACAGCATTATGTTGTTGCTGGACAGATTTGTTTGGAAGATGGATGAAACCAAATACAGGGCAATCTTAGAATAAAATCTTTTAGAGTTTGCAAAAGACTTGAGACTGGGGAGGAGGTTCACCTTCCAGCAGGCCAACAACCCTAAACATACAGCCAGAGCTACAATGGAATGGTTTAGATCAAAGAATATTCATGTGTTAGAATAGCCCAGTCAAAGTCCAGTTCTAAATCCAATTGAGAATATGTGGCAAGGTTTCAAAATTGCTGTTCACAGACGCTCTCCATCTAATCTGACAGAGGTTGAGCTATTTTGCAAAGAAGAATGGGCAAAAATGTTACTCTCTAGATGTGCAAAGCTGGTAGAGACATACCCAAAAAGACTTGCAACTGTAATTGCAGTGAAAGGTTGTTCTACAAAGTACTGACTCAGAGGGGCTGAATACAAATGCACAACATACTTTTCAGATATTTATTTATAGACAATTTTGAAAAACACTTATCATTTTCCTTCCACTTCACAATTATGAGACACGTTGTTTTGGTCTGTCAGAAAAAAATCCAAATAAAATAAATTTATGTTTTTGGTTGTAACATGACAAAATGTGGAAAATTTCAATAGGTATAAATACTTTTTCAAGGCACTATACACAGTCTAGTATATAGAATAGAAAAAAACACATATCCGAAACATTTATATAATGGGGAAATCCCCTCATGGGTTTTTTATCAGCCAAGAAATTCAGAGGTTGTTAATAATTCTTTATTTGTCAAAAAGCAATTTAGCAATTACATAGGAGTTGTAAAAAACTGAGCTAGCAAATAGCAAAACCATCAATCCTAATGGAACTACATATTGTAATTGTATTTGTAATTGTGAAATCCTAATAAAATTTGCGTCTTACTGCAAAAATGGTCTTCCACATTAATTCCCTACGCGTTTCGACCCATCTAATGGTGGTCTTCTTCAAGGGGATTTTTTATTCTATGCAGGGAAAAATAAATATTTTTTTATTTACTAATAATATTACATTTCTCCATTGTAGCTAGCCACACACAACAATGTATATTTACCAATCATGATGATGGAAGAGGGAAAGACATGTCCTGTAGCCAGAATTGTCTTTAAAAAATAGTTTCAGCAATCCCAAGACCATGTGTCCTCTCTCCCCGGCACAGACCCCACCCTCAAAGAACTTACAAGAGACCACTCGTGTGGACCGCCAGAAGGAAGAGGAGGGGAGTAAGCAAGTTCCTGTAGTATATCATAATAATCTTGTTATTTTTGCAATGAGTTAAAAAAAGGGAGGTATATTTCAGCTGTTAAGAAGGTTGCCACAATGGACAACCACCAATCAGATACTTGAAACATTAATTATTATGGTTGTTAAAAAAAAAAAAAAATATATATATATATATATATATATATATATATATTTTTTTTTTTTATTTGTGTGTTCATGTTCCTTAGCAACAGCAGAGGAAAGCCCCATAAAATATCATTATGTGTGTGTATACATATATATATATATATATATATATATATATATATATAAAAATAATCAAAATTTGTATTAAACTTAAATATGAAAAAGCAATAATATGAAATGTTGAGAATATAAATGAATATTATGTAATGACGTAATCACAAAGTGAAGAAAATGGATGGTGTGAATTAATTTGTAATATGTGCAATATGATATATATATATATATATATATATTGTAAGGGATCTTCCCGGGGTAGGGTGTGTTTGGACACAGTTCACAGCAGACTTGGACTTTATAAAGCAGACCTTGGCGTTTATTCGTGGTACAAACAGTCCAACAAACAAAATATACAGCAACACCGTGCTTCTTGTGTATAACAGGAACAAAATAATAACAAAACAAACAACCTAGCCCGGCTGGGCGCTTACTAACAGGTTCTTCTCACCTATCTGACACTTATAAACACAGCGTCTTTCGCCTGGATATCGCAGGGTGGATTTTAGCTCCAGCAGTGGCTGTGCTTGCAGCTTCCTCAAACACACAGACTGTTCGTTTCCCTGGCTGAGAGCAATCACCTGCAGGCCCAGCAGAGCCTTTACCTTCCCAGGCTAATTAGGATCAAAGCTCACCTGATTCAAAACCCAGAACTGGATCGGGGGATGGGGGGTGTGGAATGACAGGTCCCTCTACCAAACCTACCTGCCATTCCATATAAACCCAGGCCCGGCAAGATTAAATAACAACTCAGCAGCATATTGCTGCTGAGAAACTGATCCATCCTGGACTTACCATCTCACACTGTGTAGCAACCTAGGTGAGATGTACACCCCCTCAACCACTTCTCCAGTGACATGTCTACATATCCCCCCCCTCTTTTTCAGACCGGAGGGCTGAGCCTTTTGTCCCCACAGACAACTCACCCTCGACAATGCGTCAGCATTTGCCTGTAATTTCCCTGGCCTGTGTTCCACAGTGAAATTAAAGTTTTGTAGGGAGAGAAACCATCTAGTCACTCTTGCATTTCTCTCCTTGTTTAACTTCATCCATGTTAGGGGGGCATGGTCTGTCACCAACTTGAATTTCCTGCCTAGCAAGTAATACTTTAAAGATTCTAGGGCCCACTTCACTGCCAAACATTCTCGCTCCACAATGGCATAATTTTTCTCGACCGGGGTTAGTTTTCTACTCAAGTATGTCACCGGATGCTCCTCACCATTCACTACTTGTGAGAGTACTGCACCTAAGCCTGTGTTAGAGGCATCTGTCTGGACCAGAAATTCTCGCCTGAAATTGGGGGTGACTAACACAGGTGGTTGGCACAAGGCAGACTTAAGGCTTTGGAAAGCCTTCTCGGCCTCTGGGGTCCACGTGACCATTGCTGTCTTTCCGCCCTTTGTCAAGTCAGTTAGTGGAGCAGCAACTGAGGCAAAGTTTGGCACAAATCTACGGTAATAACCCGTAATACCCAGGAAAGCTCTAACCTGTTTCCTTGTCAGGGGTCTAGGCCAATTCTGTATTGCCTCAATTTTATTTAGCTGTGGCTTAATCAATCCTCTCCCAACAATGTAGCCCAGATATTTGGCCTCTTCTAGGGCTAGAGCACACTTCTCTGCATTTATGGTCAACCCTGCATCACTTATGGTATCCAACACGGCCTGTACCTTACAGAGGTGACTTTCCCAATCAGGGCTAAAAATGACCACATCATCGAGGTAGGCGGCTGAGTAATCCCGATGTGGTCGCAGAATCAAGTCCATCAACCTCTGGAAAGTTGCAGGCGCTCCATGTAACCCGAATGGCATCACTACATACTGGAATAGCCCATCAGGGGTGGAGAATGCAGTTTTCTTTTTAGCCTCGTCAGAAATTGGAATCTGCCAGTAGCCCTTTGTGAGATCGAGGGTGGTTATGTACCTGGCGTTACCTAACTTCTCAATCAACTCATCTACCCTGGGCATAGGATAAGCATCGAACTTGGAGATCTCATTCAACTTTCTGAAATCGTTACAGAACCTCCAAGTTCCATTGGGCTTTGGGATTAGCACAATCGGGCTGGACCATTCACTCTGTGACACCTCAATTACCCCCAGATCAAGCATACGTTTTACCTCGTCAGATACGGCTTTCCTACGTGCCTCCGGTATCCTATAGGGCTTTAGGTTTACTCTGCTTCTAGGCTCAGTTTCAATGTGATGATGGATGAGGTGGGTACGCCCTGGGAGGTCAGAGAACTTGTTTTTGTTTTTCTGTAAAAATTCCAGAGCCTCCTGTTTCTGTGACACTGATAAAGCATCACCTACTTTGACTGGAGGGATTGGTGGTGACAAATTATTAACAGTATTTGTCGCCACCAAGGATTCCCTGTCTTTCCAGGGCTTGATCAAGTTTATGTGATAAACTTGGAAAGGCTTCCTTCTACCTGGTTGGTGCACCTTGTAGTTCACCTCACTGATCTTTTCAACAATTTCATAAGGACCTTGCCACTTCGCTAAGAATTTACTCTCAACAGTGGGGACTAGTATAAGGACCCTATCGCCTGGGTTGAATGTCCTGATTCTTGCGGACCGGTTGTAAATTCTACTTTGGGCCTCTTGAGCTCTCTGGAGGTGTTCCCTTACCAGGGGCATTACAGTGGCTATACGGTCCTGCATTTGTGCTACATGCTCAATAACACTCTTGTATGGGGTGGACTCACTCTCCCATGTCTCTTTTGCAATGTCCAGTAGACCCCTAGGGTGACGACCATAGACCAACTCGAATGGTGAGAACCCTGTGGATGCTTGGGGCACCTCCCTAATAGCAAACATGAGGTAGGGTAATAAATGATCCCAGTCACGACCATCTTTTCCCACCACTTTCTTCAACATATGTTTCAAAGTTTTATTAAATCTCTCCACCAATCCGTCCGTCTGGGGGTGGTATACAGAGGTACGGATGTGTGAGACTTTAAACAGTTTGCATAATTCCTTCATCAGTTTTGACATAAATGGCGTACCTTGGTCAGTTAGGATTTCTTTGGGGATCCCAGTCCTAGAGAACATATAAAACAACTCACGTGCAATTGTTTTAGATGCAGTGTTTCTTAAGGGTACAGCCTCAGGATAGCGGGTCGCATAATCTATGACTACCAAAATATACTGGTGTCCTCTAGCTGACTTTACCACGGGACCCACTAAATCCATGGCAATACGCTCAAAAGGCACCTCTATAATAGGGAGCGAAACCAAAGGACTGCGAAAATGTGACACTGGGGCACTAACCTGACATGTGGGGCACGACTCGCAGTATTTTTTAATGTCATCATATGTCGCCGGCCAAAAAAACCTCTGGAGAACCCTCTCTCGCGTTTTGTCAGTCCCCAAGTGTCCCCCAAGAACATGGTTATGTGCCATGTCAAGCACCTGACGCCGGTACGGCTTAGGTACCAGAAGCTGTTCCACAATCTCATCCTTAACCTTATTGACTCTATAGAAAAGATCATTAGTCACCGAAAAATGTGGAAATCTTTTTTCAGCCTCTGGTTCCTGAGGTACCCCATTCATAACAGCAACCTGCTCTCTCGCATTTTTGAGAGTGGGGTCCTGTAATTGTGCAGCACCAAAATTATCCCTAGACACCTCTAAGTCTAGTATATTTTGCTCAGTGGGAGGGGCCTCCTCCTCCCCAGCCAGGACCTGCAAAGGAGAACAATCATTTTCATCCTGCACACTTCTATCATTCACAGGGGACAAAGCAACCCCCTTAGAGGTATCCCCACTCCTTTTGGGGATTTTCCTTTTTTCCCAGAGAGCCCAGAATAATGGAAAATCACGCCCCAATATTACATTATGCATGAGGTTTTTCACCACACCCACTTCATATTGTACGGTGCCTTGTTCAGTCCCGACTTTAGCCAGCACTATAGGGTACACTTTTGTATCACCATGTATGCACACAACACTCATATGCTTTTTAGACTCTAAGTCCCCAGCCACCAGGCTAGCATGCACCAAGGTTACGAGGCTTCCCGAGTCCATTAACGCCTCAACGGGAAGGTCATTGATGGTAATATTGCAGATTTGCGGTTCAGTCTCTAGTCCAGGAACTGCAGCACAAGATGGTTCCGCAAACAGCGACTGACGCCGGCTAGCGTCACACTCCATGGGTTCAGTGGTAAGAGGGCAATGGGCCGACACGTGTCCCGCCTCATGGCATCTCCAACACTGGATAGGGCCTGGTCTCTTTGGCAAGGAGTCCTTTTCAGAGCCCCTTAGCCACCCGGGACCATCACCAGTCTTTTGTCCCTGAGACACCACTTGAGCCCTTTTCCCTCCATCAGCACCCCTCCACACTCCCCCAATAGATGGAAGTCTCTTACCAGCTGACGGCACAGATCTGGCGCTCCGGGGAGGTGAAGATGCTGCAGGAACATCACGGAGGTAGTCCTCAGTCGCCTGGAACCTCTCCACAAGGTTGACAAGTTCGTTTGCATTCTTAGGATCACCTTGTCCCACCCAGCGTTGCAGGTCAGTAGGAAGCGCTCGGAGGTAGCGATCCATCACGACCTTCTCTAGGAGTTGTGCAGGAGTAGAAGTGTCTGGCTCCAACCACTTTCTTGCCAAATGGATTAGGTCATACATCTGGGACCTCGCTGATTTGTCCAGACTGTAGCTCCAGTTGCGTACCCTCCGGGCACGGACTGCAGTAGTAACTCCTAGTCGGGCAAGTATCTCCTCTTTTAGCCGAGTATAGTCCTTAACCTCTTGCTCACTGAGGTCATAGTAGGCCTTTTGGGGTTCACCTGTTAAATAGGGCGCAATTACCTCTGCCCACTCAGCGGCTGGTAACTTCTCTCGCTCAGCCACACGCTCAAATACTGTTAGAAAGGCCTCAACATCGTCCTCAGCAGTCATCTTTTGCAGCGCTTTCTGCACAGTCCTTCTCCCAAAAAAAATCTCTGGAGCGGCTCCCATCACTGTGGGTGGATTAGCAACCACAGGCGCCTCTCGATTTGCTATCAGGTGCTCGAGAAGTTGTTGTTGTGCAGCCATGGACTGTTCATGTCGTCTATTGGCCTCTGTCTGAGCCTGCTGTTGTTGCAAACTCACTTGCATAAACTGCTTCAGCATCTCCTCCATGTTGCTGGACTGTTCTTGGAGTGTAGTTGCAGCTTTCACCCAGGACATCAGCAGCTGTAGCCAAGTCTGTCCACACCGTTGCCCCTAGCAACCGTGTTGCCCGCTACCTCCACCAATTGTAAGGGATCTTCCCGGGGTAGGGTGTGTTTGGACACAGTTCACAGCAGACTTGGACTTTATAAAGCAGACCTTGGCGTTTATTCGTGGTACAAACAGTCCAACAAACAAAATATACAGCAACACCGTGCTTCTTGTGTATAACAGGAACAAAATAATAACAAAACAAACAACCTAGCCCGGCTGGGCGCTTACTAACAGGTTCTTCTCACCTATCTGACACTTATAAACACAGCGTCTTTCGCCTGGATATCGCAGGGTGGATTTTAGCTCCAGCAGTGGCTGTGCTTGCAGCTTCCTCAAACACACAGACTGTTCGTTTCCCTGGCTGAGAGCAATCACCTGCAGGCCCAGCAGAGCCTTTACCTTCCCAGGCTAATTAGGATCAAAGCTCACCTGATTCAAAACCCAGAACTGGATCGGGGGATGGGGGGTGTGGAATGACAGGTCCCTCTACCAAACCTACCTGCCATTCCATATAAACCCAGGCCCGGCAAGATTAAATAACAACTCAGCAGCATATTGCTGCTGAGAAACTGATCCATCCTGGACTTACCATCTCACACTGTGTAGCAACCTAGGTGAGATGTACACCCCCTCAACCACTTCTCCAGTGACATGTCTACAATATATATATATATATATATATGTATGTATATATATATATATGTATGTATATATATATATATATATATATATATATATATATATATATATATATATATATATATATATATATATATATATGTATATATATGTATATATATATATATATATATATATATATATATGTATATATATATATATATGTATATATATATATATATGTATATATATATATATATGTATATATATGTATATATACATACATAAAATGGTGCAAAAAACTACTAATTACTTATTACAGTGAAAAAATGCCAACAATACCTTGGGTAGTGTAAAAGTTTGTTGTGACATGCAGTTAAAATTATGGAACTATAATGTAGATGGCGGAATGTACATAACTTCCAAACATCCGTGTCTGTATTAAAATAAATCAAGGTGAAGCCAAAAACAGAAAGGGAAGACACCTAGAGGGAAAATGGGAAGCGCTGCACACCCCTAAAAGTTATACCAAACACAAAAAGATTTCCCCGATGGGGCTTTTTAGCAGCGGAATAGCAAAGTCAAATATCTTTGTCATGATTGTATAAAAAGAAATAGATTTATTCAAAAAATGTCCAGTGTCATAATGTAATTCAATACAATACAATGTATCATCTGGTTCAGAGATTATATGTTACATATTCCACAATCCAATAAAAACAAACATGTATAGTTACACATTGTTATAATATTATAGAGTAGTAGAGCCCCGACGCGTTTCGACCAACATACGGTCTCTTCATATCATCATATCAAATCAAGGTGAAGTTTCTATATTAAACATTTCAAATATTTTAGAGGTTTGAAGATGATTTTACATTTCCCATCCCAATCACCTACTTGATAACAAAATTGTCCAATGTGTCTGTGTGTCAGCAGCTCACCTGGGATCACTTCAGGATTCACAGGAGCTTGTATCATTATATATATTTACTTATTAATTAGGTACAGGTCCTTGCTCTTCAAAAACCCCCTCCCCAACATATGTGCCCCCGACTGCCAACAAATAATTTGTGATTCAGAAGGAAGATTACATAGTACCTTGTATCGAAAAAGCACTGCTGGTAACACAGTACTGCATGCTGAAAGCTGTCATCCCACATCCCTAAAGAACTCAATCCTCTATGAATAGTATCTTTGGTTGCAAAGAAACTGCTCCAGGAATGAGCTGTTTAGAGAAGATGTGGCTAAACTTCAGGAAAGATTATTAGCACGGTGATATAGTCGTTCGTGTCTACAGAAGGCCTACAATAAGACGGTTGGTCAGTCATGGCAATACCTTCTGTTCAAACCAAAACCAAAAAAGAATCTTAATTTTGATCCCATGAGGATCATCATACAATATTTAAGCCAACACATACAAATCAGAGAAATTATTAAAAATCATTGGTCGATTCTGACACCATCCTGATCAAGTGTCCTCTTTGCATCCATTGATTGGTATCTCGCCTCTCTTTTAACTTCCCGGCATAGTAAGGACGAAGTAGTTGTGTTGCAATTGGTGCAATTTCCATCAGCGCCACAAGAGGGAGCCTCACCGTACCAGTGGCATTCCATAATCATTGCTAGACACTTTGTGACATTGTGTGCATGCGCAGCAATTGTGGCACATACGTGTGACGTCACGGTGTCACGCGTTCCCCCCCAAAGCACCTTGTCCCCATGTTGATGGGAACAAGGGCCTCACCCCCACAACCCTTGCCCGGTGGTTGTGGGGGTCTACAGGCGGGGGTCTTGTCAGAATCTGGAAGCACCTCCAGATCCCCCCCATGTGAATGGGTATCGGATACATTGTACCCCTATCCATTCACCAAAAAGGTGTCAAAAAAGTAAAAACAGACAGTTTTTGAAAATTCCCTTATTAAAAAAAAAAGTGTCCGCCATGTCCATCCATCTTCAATTACGGCGCTTGAGAAAAAAAAAAAACACGGAAAAACTGAATGCATTATGATAAAAAAAAACTTCTGCCTTTAGAACCACTTTAACTACAAGAAAGGAGCCTGTACAACTGTGAAAGACTGAAGGTAAGGCATGAGCTCAACTTTAACTGGTTGCATTTAGTTAATCTTAGAACTCTCCAGTGTAAAACAATATCCTTCTTCTAAAAACGACTGTAGGTTTTCTTTACATTAGTCTCTAAGAGAAGGGAGGTGACGTATATGCCTACAATATACACATTTATTCATACTGCCTTGTAACGTTACTTTTTTTGGAAGAAAAGGGAAGGGTCACAACCTCTAGCACATAATTTTTTTTGCTGTCTATAACCTGCTGCTGAGATTTCCCTTAATTTCCTGTCCTCAATTACTGACATCAGTGGTTTATTATGACAACTAAGCAAACAATATTTGAAAAGAAGATCAGCAGTCGCTGTTCCTGTATTTCTTTTAACATAGGCTTTTTTTTTTTGAGGAATGCAAATATTTTTTAATCCCAGCTCAGCTATATTCTTTCCTTTTCACCCCAAATTCTGAAATGCATTGCTGTCATTGTTCATTTTGTTTTTTATTCAAATCCCTGCACTGAATCACAACTTCATTGTTTGATGGTTGACAGGTCAGTGCTTGTCTTTTTTTATGATTCATAAAAAAATAGCTATGACCAATACATTACAATAAAAACAAAATAGCCTCTAGCCCTTGTAAAAAGAGATTTTTTTTTCATAAAGGTCTTGTTTATTCTACAATCTCTATGTTTATTGTACAGTTCCACATGTGCGTTTTACATATTTTGCGTTTTACATATTCCTAATAGCCTTATTGTATTCTGATTGTCCATGTTCATACAAAGATCGATGTTTATGAGAGGCAAACAAGAATTGCCTGAAGCAAGGAGGCAGAATATCACCTTGTATGTTCTTCAACATACAGTGGGTAAAATAAGTATTGAACACGTCACCATTTTTCTAGGTAAATATATTTCTAAAGGTGCTTTTGACATGAGGTTTCACTGCATGTCGGAAAACAACTAGGGTTGCACCGATAGTTTTTTAGGACCGAGTACAAGTACCGATACACTCTTTCCTCAAGTGAATAAAAATAGAAAGAAAAGTAGTTCTGCAATACTAATACAATAAAGACAATGCTTTATATTTTAAATATACAGTACCTTGCAAAAGTATTCACCCCCTTGGCTTTTTACCTATTTTGTTACATTACAGTCTTTAGTTCAATGTTTTTTTAATCTGAATTATTTGATGGATCAGAACACAATAGTCTAAGTTGGTGAAGTAAAATTAGAAAAAAACTATTTTTCAGAAATAAAAAACTGATAATTGGCATGTGCGTATGCATTCACCCCCTTTGTTATGAAGAACAATAAAAAGCTCTGGTGCATCCAATTTCCTTCAAGTCCTGTCACATAATTGGTGAAATGATGTTCCCCTGTGTGCAATTTGAGTGTCACATAAACTGTCATTACATATACATACCTTTTTGAAGGGCCCCAGAGGCTGCAACACCCAAGCAAGAAGCATCACTAACCAAACACTGCCATGGAGACCAATGAACTCTCCAAACAAGTAAGGGACAATGTTGTTGAGAAGTACAAGTCAAGGTTAGATATAAAAAATATCCAAATCTTTGATGATCCCTAGGACCACCATCAAATCGATCATAACCAAATGTAAAGAATATGGTACAACAGCAAACCTGCCAAGAAACGGCCGCACACCAAAACTCACGGGTTGGACAAGGAGGGCATTAATCAGAGAGCAAAGGTAACCCTGGAGGAGCTGCAGAGTTCCACAGCAGAGAGTGGAGTATCTGTACATAGGATGACAATACGCCATACGCTCCATAGAGTTGGACTTTGTGGCAGAGTGGCCAGAAGAAAGCCATTACTTTCAGCAAAAAAAACAAAATGTCACATTTGAGTTTGTGAAAAGGCATGTGGGAGACTCCCAAAATGTATGGAGGAAGGTGCTTTGGTCCGATGTGACTAAAATTTAACTTTTTGGCCATCAAAGAAAATGCTATGTCTGGCGTAAATACAACACATTACATCACCCAAAGAACACAATCCCCACAGTGAAACATGGTGGTGGCAGCATCATGCTGTGGGGATGTTTTTCAGCAGTCGGGACTGGGAAACTGGTCAGAGTTGAGGGAAAGATGGATGGTGCTAAATACAGGAATATTCTTGAGAAAAACTTGTACCACTCTGTAGGTGATTTGTGACTAGGATGGAGGTTCACCTTCCTGCAGGACAATGACCCCAAACACACTGCTAAAGCAACACTCGAGTGGTTTAAGGGGAAACATGTAAATGTGTTGGAATGGCCTAGTCAAAGCACAGATCTCAATCAAGTTTGCAAGGAGGAATGGGCAAAAATCCCAGTGGTAAGATGTGACAAGCTCATAGAGACTTTTTCAAAGCGACTTGGAGCTGTGATAGTGATGGTTATGCACATTGACTTTTTCTGTTATTTTGTCCTATTTGTTGTTTGCTTCACAATAATAGAAAAAAATCTTCCAAATTGTGGGCATGTTCTGTAAATAAATTATGCAAATCCTCAAACAATCCATGTTAATTCCAGGTTGCAAGGCAACAAAACACAAAGAAATGTCAAGGGGGGTGAATACTTTTGCAAGGCACTGTATTTGATAATAAGAGGTTGCTACTTAATAGTGAAACTTCCGACAGGACGTTTCGCGAACGCGGACCGCGAACGCGGCCGATAGTTCACGAACCGGAAACGTTCGCGGCGGGCCCCATTGACTTCAATGGGAGGCGAACTTCGCAAACCTACAGGTCAAATTTGCAGCCACAAAATAATTAATAGCTGTGCAAACATAGTCCCACCACATGGCCAATGACATAACACATGTATGAGGTGAATCTGGGATCGACAACTACAAGCATTCTTTTTTTATATGGGAAATTGTTGTGACAATTCAGGACTGTGGAGCGCATGAAGGCAATGGAGGAGAGGGAAGGTCAGGACCAGGGTAGGCAAAGAAGAGGGTGCAGGAGATGATCACCAGCAGCGTGACATACAGCAATGACACCTGCACCGTGATAGAGTCATCTGACAGCAGCACCGTGATAGAGAGCACTGACATCAGCAGCGTGACATACAGCAATGACACCTGCACCGTGATAGAGTGATCTGACAACAGCACCGTGATAGAGAGCACTGACATCAGCAGCGCGACATAAAGCACTCACACCAGCACCGTGATATACAGCACTGACAGCAGAACCGTGATAGAGAGCACTGACATCAGCAGCGTGACATAAAGCACTCACACCAGCACCGTGATATACAGCACTGACAGCAGCACCGTGATAGAGAGCACTGACATCAGCAGCGTGACATAAAGCACTCACACCAGCACCATGATATACAGCACTGACAGCAGCACCGTGACAGAGAGCACTGACATCAGCAGCGTGACATAAAGCACTCACACCAGCATCGTGATATACAGCACTGACAGCAGCACCGTGATAGAGAGCACTGACATCAGCAGCGTGGCATAAAGCACTCACACCAGCACCATGATATACAGCACTGACTGCAGCACCGTGATAGAGAGCACTGACATCAGCAGCGTGACATAAAGCACTCACACCAGCACCGTGATATACAGCGCTGACAGCAGCACCGTGACAGAGAGCACTGACATCATCAGCGTGACATAAAGCACTCACACCAGCACCGTGATATACAGCACTGACAGCAGCACCATGACAGAGAGCACTGACATCAGAACCGTGATATACAGCACTGACATCTGCACCGTAAGCAGCCCCAGGAGGAAGTCAGCATAGCACAGGGATGGTGGGAGCCCCTCATAATGAGCATAGCACGGGGATGGTGGGAGCCCCTCATAATGAGCATAGCACAGGGGTGGTGGGATCCCCTCATAATAAGCAGCCCCAGGAGGATGTCAGCATAGCACAGGGATGGTGGGAGCCCCTTCATAATAAGCAGCCCCAGGAGGATGTCAGCATAGCACAGGGATGGTGGGAGCCCCTCATAATAAGCAGCCCCAGGAGGATGTCAGCATAGCACAGAGATGGTGGGAGCCCCTCATAATAAGCAGCCCCAGGAGGATGTCAGCATAGCACAGGGATGGTGGGAGCCCCTCATAATAAGCAGCCCCAGGAGTAAGTCAGCACAGCACAGGGATGGTGGGAGCCCCACATAATGAGCATAGCACAGGGATGGTGGGAGCCCCTCATAATAAGCAGCCCCAGGAGGATGTCAGCATAGCACAGGGATGGTGGGAGCCCCTCATAATAAGCAGCCCCAGGAGTAAGTCAGCACAGCACAGGGATGGTGGGAGCCCTCATAATGAGCATAGCACAGGGATGGTGGGAGCCCCTCATAATAAGCAGCCCCAGGAGGATGTCAGCATAGCACAGGGATGGTGGGAGCCCCTCATAATAAGCAGCCCCAGGAGTAAGTCAGCACAGCACAGGGATGGTGGGAGCCCCTCATAATGAGCATAGCACAGGGATGGTGGGAGCACCTCAAAATATGCACAGCAGAGGCACAGCCCCAGGAGGAAGTCAGCACAGCACAGGGATGGTGGGAGCCCCTCATAATATGCACAGCAGTGGTACAGCCCCAGGAGGATGTCAGCACAGCACAGGGATTGTGGGAGCCTCTCATAATAAGCAGCCCCAGTAGAAATATGACACCGCTCAACCTCTTCAAAGAGGAGGGTATGGGCATATAGTAGTTTTTTTGGACAAGGAAGTGAGCCAAATGAAGAAAGAAGGTCTCTGTGCTCGATTAAAACAATTGTTTATAGACATATACATGGTCTACTGGTCACATGTGTTGAATTCCTCCGAGATCCATGCCTCATTCATTTTTAGAAATGTGAGGTAGTTAACACTGTCGTGAGCTAGGCGAGTGCACTTATCGGTCACGATCCCCCCTGCTGCGCTGAACGTCCTTTCGGACAGGACACTGGATGAGGGGCAAGCCAACAGTTCGATTGCAAATTGGGCAAGCTCTGGCCAGAGGTCAAACCTGCCCAACCAGTAGTCCAGGGGTTCATCACTCCTCAGAGCGTCCACATCGGCCGTTAACCTGATGTAGTCGGACACCTGACGGTCTAGGCGCTCCCTGATGCTGGATCCGGATGACACCTGTCGATGGGTCGGCTGAAAGAATGACCTCATATCCGAAGTCACCAACACATCTTCAAACCGGCCTCTTCTTGCAGGCGCTGTTGGATTGGTACCCGCAACTCCTTCTCTGGGAGTGGGAATTGCTCCTCTGCCAGCGCACGCAAAAGCAGAATGCAGCATTTCTTGAAGCAAGGCCTGGAAGTGCTGCATTCGGCCAGCCCTCTGTGACGGCGGTAACATTTCCACCATTTTGTGTTTGTACCGGGGGTCTAAGTACGTTGCCACCCAGTACTGGTCCTTGACCCTTATGCTTTTTATACGGGGGTCCCTATTAAAACACTGGAGCATGAAGGCCCCCATTTGCACTAAAGTGGAAGCGGTGTGGTGGCCTGGCTCCTGCTCATCATCCAGGATAATGTCGTCCTCTTCATTCTCCTCTCCCCATCCACGCACAACAGGGATCCCAGAAAGGTTTAAAGCATGCTCTTCTTGCTCCTCCTCATCCGCCCCGGCACCATCCTCCTCTGACTCCTCTTCAGACTCCTGTTGTTGACTTGTCTCAGATAGAGTAGCCCCCCCTGGGAATTCATCCAGCATTGCGACTTCCTCATCTTCCCGCTCCTGCTCCTCCACAGCTTGATCAATGACACGACGCAATGCACGCTCCATAAAGAAAGCATAAGGTACCATGTCACTGATGGCGCCATGGCTGCGACTGACCAGTTTGGTGATCTCCTCAAATGGGCACAGAAGTCTGCATGCGTCGCGCATGAGCAGCCACTGGCGCGGTGAAAAAAACCAAGCTCCCCAGAACCGGTTCTGCCACAGAGTTCATACAGGTAGACGTTAACTGCACGTTTCTGCTGGAGCAGCCTATCAAGCATATAAAAGGTTGAGTTCCATCGCGTCGGGCAATCGCAAATAAGACGTCTGACCGGCAGATTGTGTCGCCGCTGAATGTCAGCAAGGCGAGCCATGGCCGTCTAAGATCTTCTGAAATGGGCCAAGATTTTCATTGCCTGCCGCAAGATGTCCTGGACCCCAGGGTATTTGACAACGAATCGCTGCACGACCAAGTTTAAGACGTGTGCCATGCATGGCACGTGCGTGATTTTGCCCTGTTTCAATGTGCTAAGCAGATTGGCACCGTTGTCACACACCACTTTACCAACTGTCAAATTGAGCGGTGTTAGCCACTGATCTGCCTGTGAACGCAAAGCTGAAAGGAGTGCCAGGCCAGTGTGGCTCTTGGCTTCCAGGCACAACAGACGCAGCACGGCATGGCGACGTCTCACCTGGCATGTCGAATAGGTTCTGGGAGCTTGGGCGGCGCAGCGGAAGTGACGCTAGCAGCGGAAAAGGAGGAGTCAGCTGAGGAGGAGAGGGAGGAGGATGGAGTAGGAGGAGGAGGAGGAGAAGAAGAGTCAGCCCTGCATGCAATCCGTGGCGGTAAAACCAAATCTACACGGGTGCCACAGGTTACATGCTTGACGGCCGTCAGAAGGTTCACCCAGTGGGCAGTAAAAGTGATATACCTTCCCTGCCCGTGTTTGCTAGACCACGTGTCTGTGGTCAGATGTATCTTGGCACCGACACTGTGTGCCAGAGATACATTCACTTGCCGCTGAACATGGCCATATAGCTCTGGGATGCCCTTCTCTGAGAAATACTTCCTTCCTGGGACCTTCCATTGTGGTGTTCCAATGGCCACAAATTTGCGAAAGGCCTCCGAGTCCACCAGTTTATATGGCAGTAGTTGGCGGGCTATGAGTTCTGACAAGCCAGCCGTCAACCGTTGGGCAAGAGGGTTATCCGGCGTCATCATTTTTTTACGCTCGAACATTAGGCCCACAGAAGCCTGCCTTTTTGCAGAAAAACGTGAGCTTGGCGTGATGGAAGGTGGAGAGGAGGACAATTGTAAGTAGAGAGGAGAAGGAGAAGTAGAAGACGAGGCTGGACGGTGAGAGCCTGCAGTGTAGCTTTGTGTGTTCCGTTGCTCCCACTGGGCTCGGTGATGGCTGCTCATGTGCCTTCTTAAGGCAGTCGTCCCTAGGTGAGTGTTGGGCTTACCGCGACTAATGCGTCGACTGCAAAGATTGCAGATGGCAACGCTATTGTCAGCAGCGGACACGTTTAAAAAAGCCCACACTGCGGAGCCATGTGCCAGTGTCCTGGGAGCGCCAGATGTGACCGTACATGGTCGATGACTCGCTCCTGATACATTTGCAGTCTGCTTTGTCCCTCCTGTGCAATGTAAGTTATTCCTGCTTCTCCTCCCTATCTGCTGGTCCATATCTCCCTCTGAACTCCCCTCCTCTTCCTCTCTTGTGGGCACCCACGTGACATCACTAGACATGTCATCATCAACGTCACCTTCCCCACCGATATAAGTAGAGATCTCGGAGTAGGCAGCAACACCGGGGACCAACCTCCTCCTTGGGCTGATCTGGGTACTGTCATCAGACTGCTGAGTAGCGGTTGTTGCTGCCTCCTCTTCCTGATCCAATACCAAGAGTGGCTGCGTATCAGAAATGTCTTGATATGGATCGGAAAAGAATTCCTGTGACTCAAGCGGAAGGTATGTGGTGGTGGTGGTGGTGTTGTTGGTGGTAGTGTCTTTGGGGGTGCACATAGCAGAGAGTGAAGAAGAGGGTGCAGATCGAGAGGATGAGGAGGGTGCAGAAGAGTAAGGCTGAGCGAGCCACTCAACCAAGTCTGGTGCGTCCTTTAAAGTAATTGAACGGACCTTCTGCAACTTCCCACTTTGGCTCAAGCCTGTTGCTCCTGCCCTACCCCTACCACCCCTGCGGAAGGGCCTGCCTCTTCCTCTCCCTGTCATGTTTTAAATGACCCTGTGACAAAACTCTCAGTCCCTATACCGATGAAGGACTGCTGCAGTATAGGGCAGCGGTCAGCAGTAGTGCACCTTAACCCTATGTATTGTGAACCGATACCAGTACTTATAGAATGGCAGACTGTACCTCACTCAACCCTATGTACTGTAGCACCCTAGACAGACCAAGTTATCAGTCCTTATAAGGACTTTTGTGGACCAAGTAGGTTGTGTGTGAGTGATTAGCAGACTGTACGTCAGTCCCTATACCGATGAAAGACTGCTGCAGTATAGGGCAGCGGTCAGCAGTAGTGCACCTCAACCCTATGTATTGTGGACCGATACCAGTCCTTATAGAATGGCAGACTGTACCTCACTCAACCCTATGTACTGTAGCACCCTAGACAGACCAAGTTACCAGTCCTTATAAGGAGCTTTATGGAACAAGTGGGCTGTGAATGATTAGCAGACTGCAGCAGAAGGGCAGCAGTCAAGTATAATATTCTTTCTATATTTGGAAGAAAGAATATTATACGTGTACAAGCCTATTACCATACCACTGATACCAGTCCTGAAAAGAACCTTTGTGGAACTAATAGTAACAGCTACTGATTAAACTGACCCTCACTGCCTCACACACTGCTTCCTGCCTGTCCCTATATAAACTGACAAAACAGAGGCTACTGGAACAATAATTGAAATAGCACTTTTGTGGACCTGATAGTAACAGCTAATGACTAAACTGGCTTTCCCTGCAGCACACACCGTCCTGTCCCTTTCTCTAAACTGACAAAAGACACTCAGGCTGCTGCAACAATCACTAGCACAGCACTGCCTATCCTGAACTACACCTAACACCTATACCAGTCCTGAAAAGAACTTTTGTGTACCAAATAGCTAGCGATTTGGGTCACTGTAATCTCTCCCTGCTCCACACAGCAACCTCTCCCTATAGTGACAGAAGAAAGAATGTAAAATGGCCGCCGGTTTGGGTGTATTTATAAGTTAGGGGGAATGTCCAAGTGTCCATGTGCTGTAATGTCTCAATTGGCTGTCCTGTACCCCATGATGGATGTGTCATCATAGGTCAAAGTTCTTTTACACAGTAAACGCGAAACGACCGCCGGGCGAACCGTTCGGCCATCACTACTGCTTAACACCAACTGTTATTAGCAGACCAGAATAAAAAGAAAATATATGTGAAGTGCTACCTCCTTGCACAATTTAAAATTTTTAAATACTACATATTATAAACACAAAATATATTGAAAATGGTGACTCCTAGTGGGAGTGTTAAATATGGCACCAAAAGTATATTGCATGAATCACAACAGAAATAGCGTATCACAAAATCGTCTGCAAGTCCTTGGCCCTGCTGCCCTCATGGGTGATCGTGTGCTTCCTACAAGACCGCAATGACGTTGCAAACCCTGCTATGACGTGTTCCGTCAGGTGTTTCATCACTCACTTCATCACTTTGATAAAGGTGCATGTGAGTGAAAAAATGTGTCAGTGAGGGGCTTGTGACGTCATTGCAGTGTTGTAGGAAGTACACGATCACCCATGAGGGCAGCAGGGCCGAGGACTTGCAGACGATTTTGTGACCCCAGGGACAGATCTGTATATGTTCAAGTTCATCACCTGTATGCACCAGGGCTAGTGCATTCCTAAATGTGAGTGGAATAGTTGCTTGTGGTTTAAATAAATGTAGTTTTACAGTATTACACTAGTTCCTTTTTTACCCTTATGTTGCCATCATATATGAGAGTCCACTATTTGGAGCTTAAAAGACACTGGATTGAGACCCCAAAGGGGAAGGTGCTACTTGGCCTAGTTGGGGGTCGTTTTGGGAGGTGAGCGCATACTGTGATACCATTTACTGATACCCATTTTTACATTTCATTTTTTACTTTTTTTTTTTATTTACATTTTTTTAACACTGTACCTTTAACTTTTTTGGGTGGAGATGTGGAGAACGAGGTTATTGTTTAGGGTGGGGGGGGTTATTGTTTAGGGTAGAGATATTGGGAGGGGGTTATTGTTTAGGCTGGACAGTGTGGCTGTGTCCTTTTCCATGCCCCTCCCTTGGGTGGTCCAGTGTCCATCTAACCATTCCTTGGCAGCCTGCCAAGGGTCATCATTTACATCCTCCTTCCCTTAGTGAGCATGTCATCATTACCGACATTGGGAATTTTTTGAAATGATGAATTGTAAACTAACATTTTGATTGAATATTGATACATTTTAGACACATATAGAAGTTTGTGTGTAATCCAATCAACAAAAAGTGTCGCCAAACAAATGACACAAATGAAAGCTGCACCTTCAATAAGTGAAATAAATCCCCAAGCAACCAATTAGAACATATAAAAGGTCAGCGCTAATTCTCATATGCTTATAACTGGGAATATAGTGCATAACATATAACCATAAAATCATACAGTGAACAGTCCACATGTATTGGGATAAATACACCAACACACCATATAGTGACAGATACTCTTAATTAGCACAGCGCTCCATCTTCACTCATGTGAGAAGATTGCAGACTCACCGAATGTACCAATGGGATACTTCATAAGCTGAAGTCCTTTTGAGGCATCTTTATGTTCACAAGGCTATATGACTCGGTGTAAACAGAAATAATCACACAGCGCAATATGTTTTTCATATAGATCAAACACCAGTAAGGAAACAGTCACTCACATATTAACCACTTCAGTCCGGAAGAATTTACCCCCCTCCTGACCAGAGCACTTTTTGCAATTCGGCACTGCGTTGATTTAACTGAAAATTGCGCGACATGGCTCCCAAACAAAATTGACGTGCTTTTTTTTCCCCCACAAATAGAGCTTTGTTTTTGTGGTATTTGATCACCCCTGCAGGGTTTTTTTTGCGCTATAAACAAAAAAAGAGCGACAATTTTGAAAAAATCACATTATTTTTTACATTTTGCTATAATAAATATCCCCCAAAAATATATAAAAAAAACGATTTTTTTCCTCAGTTTAGGCGGATACGTATTCTTCTACATATTTTTGGTAAAAAAAAAAAAATGTATTGATTGGTTTGCGCAAAAGTTCTAGCGTTTACAAAATAGGGGATAGTTTTATGGCATTTTTATTAATAATATTTTTTTTATACTAGTAATGGCGGCAATCAGCAATTTTTATTGTGACTCCGATATTATGGCGGATACATCAGACATTTTTGGCACATTGGGACCATTGTCATTTATACAGCAATTAGTGCTATACAGATGCACTGATTGCTGTGTAAATGACACTGGCAGTGAAGGGGTTAACCACTAGGGGGCTGTGTATGGGTTAAGAACTGTGGAGGGGGGGTGTGACTACGTGTGACAAGTCACTGATCTCTGCTCCCGATCACAGGGAGCAGAGATCAGTGACAGTGTCACTAGGCAGAATGGGGAGATGCTTGTTTACATTAGCATCTCCCTGTTCTTCCTCTCCGTGAGACGCTCGTGGTTATCCCCATGGCCGGAATAGAGACACAGTCTCTCCACGTCTCAGCATTCATTCCACCCAAGGAAGATCCAGAACCAGCCGTGCTAGAAATGACGTCAGCTATTAATAGCTGCTAATCTTTTCTCCCTATCTAAGGCCGCTTTCACATTGAGGCACTTTGCAGGCATTTTAGAACTAAAGTAGTGCATGCAAAGCGCCTATAAAGTGCCTCTCCTGTGTGAAAGCCCGAGCACTTTCACACTGAAGCAGTGCGCTTGCATGACGTTAAAAAAAGTCCTGCAAGCAGCATCTTTGGGGGGATTTAGAAGTGTTGTATGCACCGCTTCTAAAACGCCCCTGTCCATTGAAATTAATTGGTACGGCTGCCAAACTGCCTGCAAAGTTGTTCGGCGGTGGCGCATTGTGGGCGTCATTAACCCCTTTTTCGGATGCTAGTGGGGGTTAAAAGCATTAGCGGGCTAGCGGGCAAAAAGTGCCGCTAAAACGATGGTAGTTTTAGCAGTGCTTTACGCTTTACGCACTCACAGCTCCAATGTGAAAGTAGCCTAATAAAAAAATATAGAATTTTTCTTGAAATCCTATTTTTGCTATTACTTGGCTATTAAACTACTAGGATTTTGTTCTTTCTTCATGTTTACACATAGTTTGCTTGAACTATTGAATATATATGAAAACACCAATTGCAATCATTCAAATGTTTTACCAAAATTCATATGTATTATGAAGACACAATTATGAGTTGTTGTCTTCGGCTTGTTTTGCATTAGCTGAGCGCCCTCTAGTGTTTCCAATCTAAAAAAATATGTCAGAAGACAGCTTTCACGTTGCTTGAACTGCGGGTGTTTTATCTACAGGATAGGAAGCAGGGCCGTCTTTAGTATTGATTGGACCCTGGGCAAACATTTTCTTAGGCCCCCACCATGCAATTTCGCTCTCCAACTTCTCTGAGACATACAATAAATAGCAACTAGACTTAAAATCAGTTTACTATATCAGGTCAGGCAGCGATTGCGATTGGTTGCCAGAGGTTACAGTATATCTTTACTGCTTACTGGCTGGTTGCTAGAGGTTACAGCACTCCTTAAGGCTTACTGATTAGTTGCTAGAGGTTACAGCACATTTCTGCTTGTTGATTGGCTGCTAGAGATTACTGTACAGTAATGCTGCTCACTGGTTGCGATAGGTTACAGCACATCTTCTCCTCACTGCAGGGGGGCATGATATACCTATGAATGTTGCCTTTATTTACATATCAATGTCGTTGGCCTCAGCTATTTACATATGCATGTGACTGCTATTTACATATGAATGCCAGTATTTACATGTAAACACAGGTCTGCAGGTGAGTCATCTGTACACAACAATAGGGCAGAGCTGGGCAGCATTAGTAGCAGCACAGGACTAAAACTTCAAGGGACAAGGGAATGTAAACTGGGATAGTTGGCAAGTATGAGGCAGCTACTTTGGGCCCCACAACAATGACAGATCCCTGGGCAGCTGCCCCTTTTGCCCTGCCTTAAAGACGGCCCTGATAGGAAGTAAAGAGACTATTGTTTGTAAATACTTTTCTTTGTCTATGTCCTGTTGGAAGGATTTATCTTTACTTCCTGCCCTAGACAACACAACAGCAATTCAAAAAATATCTCTTTAACATTTTGGAATTCCCATCACTTCTTGTCTCAGTGAAAATAGTCAGCAGGACTCAAAATTAGGGGTGAGGGTAATTCTACCAGCAGAGGACACAAACACTAAGAACTTGATAGACCTTCAACACTTTCCCACTCTATCTAACAAAAAAACAAAAAAAAAATGGGCATGTCAGGAGGGTTACCATAAGCTCTAAATAATCAAACTGTAATGTAATATGTAGGGATATAGACTCCAAGGATCTGTCACATTGAAAAATGGTGACCAGAGATTGGATCAGAAAACTTTCTCCCAATGGTACATTTATAAGGAGAAGAAGAAATAGGCCACATAGTGTGATTTCATTTCAATACAAGACATGTATTTGTATATAAAAAATGAACACTCACATTTTAGGAAGATAAAATATCAATAGTGATGCAGTGGCATCAACAGTGGCATCAGCAGAGCCCATCCCAACGTGTTTTGTCTAATGAGACATCATATGGACGCTCCTAAATGAGCATCAGCTCCCCGGCGGTCGAGATGCAGATTATCTCATTTCCGGTCATGGAAAATAGCGCTTCCAAAATATTGAGATTATTTACCATAAAACATAGCTTTATATGGTTTTCTGTATACTTAGGAAGTTCTTGTACTGAGTATATGGTTGTTTGATTGGGATAAATCTCACTGATATCACTATAGCACTGCACTTTATTATATTCATAGTCTATTTACTATAAAAACGGATCCTTTGTTGTGCTGGCTGCTACTATATACTATCTAAAGAGACAGCTCAGTTTATTTTCCCTTTTAATAAGTAGGGGTGCGATGTACCCCATACTCATTCACATAGGGTGGGTGGCCTGGATCTGGGGGCCCCCTTGTTAAAGGGGGCTTCCAGATTCCGATAAGCACCCCACCCGCATACCCCGTCAACCAACAGCCAGGATTGTCGAGAAGAGGGTCTTGTCCCCATCAAGATGGGGACAAGGTGCTTTGGGATGGGTGGCGCAGGCCCTCTCTGCCCCAAAGCACCCACCCCCCATGTTGAGGGTATGTGGCCTGGTATGGTCTAGGAGGGGGTGCTCACTCATCCCCTCCCTTTTCCTGACCTGCCAGGCTGAATGCTTGGATAAGGGTCTGCTATGGATTTGTTTTTTGTTTTTTTGCCAGGGGGGTTCCTTTTAAAATCCATACCAGACCAAAGAGTCTGGTATGGATCTTGGGGGGGCCCATGCCATTTTTTTTTTCATTTTGGTGCGGGGTTCCTCTTCAAGATCTTCAGCGCAGAAGTCGCACTGCAAGTTGGATCATCAATGATTCGGCTTTTGGTGTTACTTCTATTCAAATCAATGGACTCTCATAGGGAACCATTGATTTTGACCTGTAAAAAAGAAATGCTTGATGTGGCTTAACAGCTTTAAGCCGCATTTAGCAGCTTTTAGCGGTGTCAGACTTTTTTTCCAGCTCGTTTTTTCTGTACCTGAAAGCACAGGCTGTCGTTTTTTTCTACTGCCCCTAAATGCTTATGCCTCCAAATGCCTCTGACAGTTTATGTGTGTGCATGGACACATATGCTAACATGAAGGGGCATTTAGAAGCAGTTAAAAAAAAACATCAGATGCCCCTAACAGCAGCTGTAAAAATGTCTTGTGTGTATGAGCCCTAATCCATCACCCTGGATATTTCCCCAATCCCTCCATTCCTCTTTACTTTTCTTTTATTTATTTATTTGCTTGTTTTGTTTTTTCTTCTTTTAAAAGAAAAAAAAGAAGGAGCTGAAGCATTCGCCAGAAGCAAATTTGGGTATATTATTTTTAGCTATCTCCTTAGTTATGGAAATGAGAAAGTAATGTGGGTCTTAGGCGTGCCAGAATATTTTCCATTACTGTAATCTGCATTATAATAATTGTGGCAGAGCGTTTCCCTGCCAGGGTCTAAAAGGTGGTTGTGACCCAGAATTCTCAACCGGAGAGGTTGAGGGGCTCCAGGGAGCTTGTAACATGAAGAGAAAACTGGCTTTTCAGTTTCCTCCTTTCTTAGAAAAGTCCACTTTGGGACCTGGAGCCCTGGAAATGCGAAGGGATCCGGGTGGGATGAAATCCTCAGTCCTGGGTCCTGATTTTCGAAAACGGCCAGCATACTGATTGGTTAGGTGTGTGTTGGGCTTTTAGTAGTTACCTAACCATAGTTCTGGGCTCTACCCCAGCAGATAGGAAGTCTGAGTACCAGGAGTCAGGAGGGCTCCATGGGGGAGCCAGTGCAGCAAAAGGCTGCTAGCTATGTGCACCAAGGTGGTCGATAAAACAGTCTGGACGAGAGAGACAAGGGCCTGGAGTGTAAGGCTGGATCAGCAGTGCTGCAAGTGAGAGCCAACTAGGCTTAATGTCATTTTGTTGATGGACAAAGGAATGCGGAAAACCCCTGCAAGGAAAACCTATGTTTATTTGCTGAACTTGCTTTTAATAAAAATGGGCAAACAAAGCCCTTAAAAAGAAGAACCAGCGAGTGGTGGTGTCCTTAAAGTGGTTGTAAACCCTTACAAACCACTTTGACCTACAGGTAAGCCTAGATTAAGGCTTACCTGTAGGTCCAAGAAATATCTCCTAAACCTACACGGTTTAGGAGATATTTGATGAAAGACAGGCACCGCTGTCTACGGCGCATGCGCCATAGACAGCGGCGCGCAGGCGCACTGAGCGCACCGCTATCAACGGCGATATGCCGCGAGTGGCGGCTCCCGTGAGCATGCGCGGGAGTGACGTAATCGCGGCTCCGCCGAATGACAGCGGTGGAGCAGCGAGACCCACAGAGAAGATGGACGTTCCGGACTACAGGGGACTGCGGTGACATCGCTGGCTCCTGTGTCAGGTAAGTGACACATAATGGACTACTATGCGATGCATAGTAGTCCATTATGCTTTACCTTTGCAGGGAATCAAAGAGGAAGTAAACCCATCAGGGTTTACTTCCTCTTTAAAGCCCTACATTTGAGTCCTTTACATAACATACATTGTAGTGAGCAGCCTATTGCATTAGGATGTGCACCCCAGAGCACAAATACACATGCGTGTATAGCAGAAGAGCAGTGGACAGTGTCAGTAGAGCAATATTTGGTGTTGGGGGACAGTATTTTTTACAATATAGTAGGAGCCTCATTATGGGGCTTTGGTAAAGCACTTTTGAGACAGAGAAAGAAACTGAGGACAGTATTTTTATCTGCGGCCTGCAGTAAACATAGTTTACTATGCTTCAGTTAAGAATGAAGACAGGAGTGATCAGTGCAGATCACTCACTGTGTTCATTCAGAAAAGGAAGGCCAGTTAATTCAATATTTACCAGCCCCTTCTCTGCTCCAGAGAGGAGGGAAGCTGGCAGCACTGTGGGGGGGAGATGGGAAGCAGGGGGTATTGGCACTGCATGGGGTGAATAGGCTATGCCCAGGCACCTATGATAATATACTGTTTTGCCATTTTTTTTTATTTTGTATTAAATGAGAATTTGTACGTATTTGGTCATACATTGTTTTGATGGATGCACAGTTATTATGTATAAATAAAGGATTTATAAAAAAAAAAAAAGAGAGAATTAAAAAAAATATATATTGCATAGTTTGTAGACGCTAACACGTTTGCGCAAACCAATCAATATACGCTTGTTGGGATTTTTTTACCAAAAATATGTAGAAGAGTACATATTGGCCTACATTTATAAAGACATTTTTTATTGGGTATGTTTTATAGTAGAAAGTAAAAAAATAATGTTTATTTTTTTCAAAATTGTTTATAGTGCGAAAAATAAAAACAGCAGAGGTGGTAAAATACCACCAAAAGAAAGCTCTATTTATGGGGAAAAAAGGACATATATATTATTTGGGTGCAGCGTCGCATGACAGAGCACTTATCAGTTTAAATAACTAAGTGCTGTATAGCAAAAAATGGCCCGGTCATGAAGGGGGAAATCTTGCGGAGGTCAGGTGATTGCTTACGTACAAATTAAGGTATCATCCTTTTTTGCCATTTCACATTTTGATATCTATTTACTCAACATAGTCTCATCTTGTATATATCACAAATTGTGTTTGTGTGCACTAAGCCCTCGTTAACACTGGTGCAATTTTTTATGCGATTTGACAGTTCCAAATTGCATGACAAGTCGCATCCCATCGCTGGCAATGAAACCGTTCAAATTGTCGCGACTCATGTCGCAGCGACTTTGAAAAAATGTTCCTACACTACATTTTTCCGATTTCAACGCAACTCGCATAGACAACGAAATTGCAAGCCGCAATGAAATCAGAGGGGCAAATTGCACTCTGCGGCTTTGAAATCACACTGACGTAGCTGCAGGCATCATTCAGATATCACCACTGTAAGCCGAGGACATCATATGACGGCTTGTGGTATGGGAGTGGTTAAAATGCATTTTCAGGCCACAAATATGCTTTTTTGCACACGTAGGAAAAAAAAATAAAAGAATGGGTTTGGCAGCAAATGGGTTAATGAACTAGGTTAAAATGAAAAAGATCTGAAGCTTGCAGTGACTTATTCTTTCCACAAGGTGACACTGCATTATCACTGCCAACAGCTTGGAAGGCTTTAATGCGGGAAAGCAAGAGACCTATGCAGTCCAATACCAGAATGATCTGAGTGTAATAAAAAGGGCTGTGAGAAATAAGAAATAACACATTATTGCTTGTGAGCCTAAAATATTGGTTTATAGTTTACTCGCCTAGTTAGGTAAATGTATGTTTTTAGACAATGCTACTTAAAATTCTATATTGTAAATGTGAAAGGACCAATCAGGAGAATGCAAGAGACATAGATATGTTGATTTAACTCTTCTTTTGACACATTAATAGCTTTAAAGTCTATCTAAAGGCAAAACATTTTTTATTTTTTATTTTAGAGTGGAGAGGGTTAGAACACCTGTCAGGTTGTATTGTTATGTGCCCCCGTTACGGAGATTCACCCTCTTTATTTACCTTTATCATCGAAAGTTAAAGAAAATCTCAACTTTTCAGTTGACATCAGGACAGGAATAGAGGGGAAATCCTCCAATGGGTACACTTGTTCTGGTGACACCCCAGAGTTCCCACACTTCCTGTTTTGGCTATGGAGCAGGAAGTGAAGAAAAATCTCCCCTATGGAACACAGATGGACAGGGGTTATAACCCTTCCTTATAAAGACAAAGATAGAGGTATCGCTGTAGTAAACTGGATGATATGTATTAAAACAATGCATAAAAGCACTTACATCTGGGTAAGTGAAGAGAGGCACATCAGGAAGTCCTTCGGGTGAGTCTCTGTGCTATTCATCACCCTTATCATCCATAGGCATTTTTTTTTAATACAAATGTTTTTTTTGGGTGAGAAAAAAAAAAACAGAACATGAATTAGTTACATTGCTATATCAGAGAGCAATAAATAGTACACTTCACATCAGTTGTTCATCCATAGGCATTTTATAGACCATTGGCCTCTGGATTAATGATCCCATACTCCCTCCCCTTTTATATCATTGATTAACAACAAGTACCATCCCATTGTATAACCCTTCCTTACTCTATTCAAAATGAAAAATATTTAGATACACATTTATTTTAAGCATCATTTTTTTATTAGGTTGTCAAAACAATACAAGAAGCTAAGGGATACCACGAACAGAAAACATGTCACTCAAGATAATTACCAAGTGCAGCAATACCATCCAGCATATAAACATGGAGGTGGCTGAGAACAGCCGCTAGTGTAATGTTATTTTTCAGCGCCCCAGTTCATATGTTTTCATGCATAGCTGAGTCACTTAGACTTGTTTCCATGTCCTATGCACAAAAACATAGGAAGTGGGGTGCAGAAAAATGGCAGCAGGTGCTCTGGACTGATGAGTCAATATGTGAAATATTTGGCTGTAGCTAGCAGGAGGCAGTTTGTTTGCCGAAGGGCTGGAGAGCGGAACGATAATGAGTGTCTGCAGGTAACAGTGACGCACGGTGGAGGTTCCTTGCAAGTTTGTGGCTGCATTTCTGCAAAAAGAGTAAGAGATTTGGTCAGGATCAGTGGTGTACTCAATGCTGAAAAATACAAGCAGATACTTCTCCATCATGCCGCCATACCCTCAGTGAGGAGTGTGATTGACCCCAATTTATTCAGCAGCAGGACAACGACCCCAAACATACAGCCAGTGTCATTATTATTATACATTTATATAGCGCCAACAGTTTACGCAGCGCTTTACAATGTATAGGGGGGGGACAACACAATTACAGTACAGTTCAATACAAAAGGTACAGGAGGGCCCTGCTTGTAGAGCTTACATTCTAAAGGGAGGGGGGTGGTACAAAAGGTAATAGATGCAGAGAATGATCATTAGGAACTACCTTCAGCATAAAGAAGAGCAAAGAGTCCTGGAAGTGATGGTTTTGCCCCCACAGAATTCTGATCTCAACATCGTCAAGTCTGCTGGGATTACATGAAGAGACAGAAGGGTGTGAGGAAACCTACATCCTCAGAAGATCTGTGGTTAGTTTGGAACAACCTACCTGCCAATAGACATGTGCATTCGTTTTCGTCCGAATGCATTTTCGTCCGAATTTCAGCTATTTTCGTTTTCGTTTTGACAAACGATAACGAAAGCACAAAATCCGAAAAACGAAAGATCCGACATAAATAAATGCTTTATTTTCGTTTTCATTGTTACAACAGTTCGATATAGAATAGGAGATTCGACATGACTCTGACGATAACAATCTGTCTATAGAACCTGTGGTCGAATGTGCTTAACCTTACCTCTATTAGTCCAAGATTATATAGAGAAAATATTCGACAGAGAAAAAAGATTTGACAGAGAGAAAAGATTCTGCAAGTTACTGTCCTAAAAAGTGTTTGGGGACCTGGGTCCTGCCCCAGGGGACATGTATCAATGCAAAAAAAAGTTTTAAAAACGGCCGTTTTTTCGGGAGCAGTGATTTTAATAATGATTAAAGTGAAACAATAAAAGTGTAATATTCCTTTAAATTTTGTAGGGGGGGGGGGTTGTCTATAGTATGCCTGTGAAGGGGCGCATGTTTCCCGTGCTTAGAATTGTCCCTGCACAAAGTGTCATTTATGCAGGAAAAAAAGTCCTTTAAAATCACTCGCAGCTATTATGAATTGTCGGCTCCCGTAATACAGAGAACACTCATTGAAAGTAATTGATAAAAAAATAAATAAATAAATAAATAAAAAAGCGTGGGGGTCCCCCAAATTCAATTTCCAGGCCCTTCAGGTCTGGTATGGATATTAAGGGGAACCCTGCCTCAAATTTAAGAAAAAAATTGACGTGGGGTTCCCCCTAAATATCCATAACCAGACCCTTCAGGTCTGGTATGGATATTAAGGGGAACCCCGCATCAAATTTAAAAAAAATTTGACATGGGGTTCCCCCTAAAAATCCATACCAGACCCTTTATCCGAGCACGCAACCTGGCAGGCCGCAGGAAAAGAGGGGGGGACGAGAGAGCGGCCCCCCCTCCCTCCTGAACCGTACCAGGCCACATGCCCTCAACATTGGGAGGATGCTTTGGGGGTCCGTGACCCCTCAAAGCACCTTGTCCCCATGTTGATGAGGACAAGGGCCTCATCCCCACAACCCTGGCCGGTGGTTGTGGAGGTCTGCGGGCGGGGGGCTTATCAGAATCTGGAAGCCCCCTTTAACAAGGGGACCCCCAGATCCCGGCCCCCCCCCTGTTTGAAATGGTAAGGGGGTACAAAAGTACCCCTACCATTTCACAAAGAAAGTGTAAAAAATGGTTAAATAAAACAAACACACTTTTGAAAAATTCCTTTATTAAAAATAAAAAAAAGATTCCAGCGGCGGTAATCCACTCTTGCTATCCAGCGACGGACGGTCAGCTCTCCATCGATGTCTAATGTCATCCAGCGTAGCGCAGCATCCTTCTTCTGTCTCCGTGGAGGAGACACTACAGACATTCCGGCAGCTTGACGTTTCTTATATAGGGTGGGCGGGGCCACCCGTCACCTGACCCCACCCCCCTCTGACGCAAGGGGAAACCCGGGGTTCCCTGTGACGTAGGGGTGACCCGCACCCCTCTGATGTAACACAGGCAGGTTTCCGTTACATCAGAGGGGGGCGGGGTCACCCATACGTCACGGGGAACCCCGGGTTTCCCCTTGCGTCAGAGGGGGCGGGGTCAGGTGACGGGTGGCCCCGCCCTCCGTATATAAGAAACGTCAGCGCCGGAATGCCTCCAGTGTCTCCGTGGAGGAGACAGAAGAAGGATGCTGCGCTGCGCTGGATGACATTAGACATCGATGGAGAGCTGACCGTCCGTCGCTGGATAGCAAGAGTGGATTACCGCCGCTGGAATCTTTTTTTTATTTTTAATAAAGGAATTTTTAAAAAGTGTGTTTGTTTTATTTAACCATTTTTTACACTTTCTTTGTGAAATGGTAGGGGTACTTTTGTACCCCCTTACCATTTCAAACAGGGGGGGGGCCGGGATCTGGGGGTCCCCTTGTTAAAGGGGGCTTCCAGATTCTGATAAGCCCCCCGCCCGCAGACCTCCACAACCACCGGCCAGGGTTGTGGGGATGAGGCCCTTGTCCTCATCAACATGGGGACAAGGTGCTTTGAGGGGTCACGGACCCCCAAAGCATCCTCCCAATGTTGAGGGCATGTGGCCTGGTACGGTTCAGGAGGGAGGGGGGGCCGCTCTCTCGTCCCCCCCTCTTTTCCTGCGGCCTGCCAGGTTGCGTGCTCGGATAAAGGGTCTGGTATGGATTTTTAGGGGGAACCCCACGTCAATTTTTTTTTTAATTTGACGCGGGGTTCCCCTTAATATCCATACCAGACCTGAAGGGTCTGGTTATGGATATTTAGGGGGAACCCCACGTCAAATTTTTTCTTAAATTTGAGGCAGGGTTCTCCTTAATATCCATACCAGACCTGAAGGGCCTGGTAATTGAATTTGGGGGACCCCCACGCTTTTTTTTTTATTTATTTATTTATTTATTTTTTTATCAATGACTTTCAATGAGTGTTCTCTGTATTACGGGAGCCGACAATTCATTATAGCTGCGAGTGATTTTAAAGGACTTTTTTTCCTGCATAAATGACACTTTGTGCCGGGACAATTCTAAGCACGGGAAACATGCGCCCCTTCACAGGCACACTATAGACAACCCCCCCCTACGAAATTTAAAGGAATATTACACTTTTATTGTTTCACTTTAATCATTATTAAAATCACTGCTCCCGAAAAAACGGCCGTTTTTAAAACTTTTTTTTGCATTGATACATGTCCCCTGGGGCAGGACCCGGGTCCCCAAACACTTTTTAGGACAGTAACTTGCAAATTAGCCTTTAAAATTAGCACTTTAGATTTTGAACGTTGGAGTCCCATAGACTTTAATAGGGTTCTAAAGTATGCTATATAGTTAGCTCCGTCGAATCTTCTTTATACATTCGACAGACACCATAAGCCTTCCAAGACAGATTCGACCGTAATTCATGTGGATTTTCGGACGAATGCAATTTTTGAACGAAAAACGAAATAAATAAAAACGAATTTCGGGAGTAACTAAATAAATTAAGTTTTCAGACGAAAACGAAATTCCGAAACGAAATATTTTACTCTGCACATGTCTACCTGCCAATAGACATGTGCATTCGTTTTCGTCCGAATGCATTTTCGTCCGAATTTCAGCTATTTTCGTTTTCGTTTTGACAAACGATAACGAAAGCACAAAATCCGAAAAACGAAAGATCCGACATAAATAAATGCTTTATTTTCGTTTTCATTGTTACAACAGTTCGATATAGAATAGGAGATTCGACATGACTCTGACAACAATCTGTGTCTATAGAACCTGTGTTTGAATGTGCCTAACCTTACCTCTATTAGTCCAAGATTATATAGAGAAAATATTCGACAGAGAAAAAAGATTTGACAGAGAGAAAAGATTCTGCAAGATACTGTCCTAAAAAGTGTTTGGGGACCCGGGTCCTGCCCCAGGGGACATGGATCAATGCAAAAAAAAGTTTTAAAAACGGCCGTTTTTTCGGGAGCAGTGATTTTAATAATGATTAAAGTGAAACAATAAAAGTGTAATATTCCTTTAAATTTCGTAGGGGGGGGGGGGGTTGTCTATAGTATGCCTGTGAAGGGGCGCATGTTTCCCGTGCTTAGAATTGTCCCTGCACAAAGTGTCATTTATGCAGCAAAAAAAGTCCTTTAAAATCACTCGCAGCTATAATGAATTGTCGGCTCCGTAATACAGAGAACACTCATTGAAAGTCATTGATAAAAAAATAAATAAATAAATAAATAAAAAAAGCGTGGGGGTCCCCCAAATTCAATTACCAGGCCCTTCAGGTCTGGTATGGATATTAAGGGGAACCCTGCCTCAAATTTAAGAAAAAATTTGACGTGGGGTTCCCCCTAAATATCCATAACCAGACCCTTCAGGTCTGGTATGGATATTAAGGGGAACCCCGCGTCAAATTAAAAAAAAAAATTGACGTGGGGTTCCCCCTAAAAATCTATACCAGACCCTTTATCCGAGCACGCAACCTGGCAGGCCGCAGGAAAAGAGGGGGGGACGAGAGAGCGGCCCCCCCTCCCTCCTGAACCGTACCAGGCCACATGCCCTCAACATTGGGAGGATGCTTTGGGGGTCTGTGACCCCTCAAAGCACCTTGTCCCCATGTTGATGAAGACAAGGGCCTCATCCCCACAACCCTGGCCGGTGGTTGTGGAGGTCTGCGGGCGGGGGGCTTATCAGAATCTGGAAGCCCCCTTTAACAAGGGGACCCCCAGATCCCGGCCCCCCCCTGTTTGAAATGGTAAGGGGGTACAAAAGTACCCCTACCATTTCACAAAGAAAGTGTAAAAAATGGTTAAATAAAACAAACACACTTTTGAAAAATTCCTTTATTAAAAATAAAAAAAAGATTCCAGCGGCGGTAATCCACTCTTGCTATCCAGCGACGGACGGTCATCTCTCCAGCGATGTCTCATCTCATCCAGCGCAGCGAATCCTCAGTCCTTCTTCTGTCTCTGTGGAGGAGACACTGCAAGGATTCCGGCGGCTGACGTTTCTTATATACGGAGGGCGGGGCCACCCGTCACCTGACCCCGCCCCCCTCTGACGCAAGGGGAAACCCGGGGTTCCCCGTGACGTATAGGTGACCCCGCCCCCCTCTGATGTAACGGAAACCTGCCTGTGTTACATCAGAGGGGTGCGGGTCACCCCTACGTCACAGGGAACCCCGGGTTTCCCCTTGCGTCAGAGGGGGGCGGGGTCAGGTGACGGGTGGCCCCGCCCTCCGTATATAAGAAACGTCAGCCGCCGGAATCCTTGCAGTGTCTCCTCCACGGAGACAGAAGAAGGACGGAGGATTCGCTGCGCTGGATGAGATGAGACATCGCTGGAGAGATGACCGTCCGTCGCTGGATAGCAAGAGTGGATTACCGCCGCTGGAATCTTTTTTTTATTTTTAATAAAGGAATTTTTCAAAAGTGTGTTTGTTTTATTTAACCATTTTTTACACTTTCTTTGTGAAATGGTAGGGGTACTTTTGTACCCCCTTACCATTTCAAACAGGGGGGGGGCGGGATCTGGGGGTCCCCTTGTTAAAGGGGGCTTCCAGATTCTGATAAGCCCCCCGCCCGCAGACCTCCACAACCACCGGCCAGGGTTGTGGGGATGAGGCCCTTGTCTTCATCAACATGGGGACAAGGTGCTTTGAGGGGTCACAGACCCCCAAAGCATCCTCCCAATGTTGAGGGCATGTGGCCTGGTACGGTTCAGGAGGGAGGGGGGGCCGCTCTCTCGTCCCCCCCTCTTTTCCTGCGGCCTGCCAGGTTGCGTGCTCGGATAAAGGGTCTGGTATGGATTAAATCAATGACTTTCAATGAGTGTTCTCTGTATTACGGGAGCCGACAATTCATAATAGCTGCGAGTGATTTTAAAGGACTTTTTTTCCTGCATAAATGACACTTTGTGCAGGGACAATTCTAAGCACGGGAAACATGCGCCCCTTCACAGGCATACTATAGACAACCCCCCCCCTACGAAATTTAAAGGAATATTACACTTTTATTGTTTCACTTTAATCATTATTAAAATCACTGCTCCCGAAAAAACGGCCGTTTTTAAAACTTTTTTTTGCATTGATCCATGTCCCCTGGGGCAGGACCCAGGTCCCCAAACACTTTTTAGGACAGTAACTTGCAAATTTGCCTTTAAAATGAGCACTTTAGATTTTGAACGTTGGAGTCCCATAGACTTTAATAGGGTTCTAAAGTATGCTATATACTAGCTCCGTCGAATCTTCTTTATACATTCGACAGACACCATAAGCCTTCAAAGACAGATTCGACCGTGATTCATGTGGATTTTCAGACGAATGCAATTTTTGAACGAAAAACGAAATAAATAAAAACGAATTTCGGGAGTAACTAAATAAATTAAGTTTTCAGACGAAAACGAAATTCCGAAACGAAATATTTTACTCTGCACATGTCTACCTGCCAACTTTCTTGCTATGAGCAAGTGTACATAGAATAATTGGTGCTGTTTTGAAGGCAAAGGGTGGTCACACCATATATTGTTTGATTTTGATTTCTCTTCTGTTCATTTAATTTGCATTTTTGGTTAGTTAATAACAATGCATTATTAGAACTTCTATTTCTAAAAGAGTTCTTAAAGTGGTTGTAAACCCTTACAAACCACTTTGACCTACAGGTAAGCCTAGATTAAGGCTTACCTGTAGGTCCAAGAAATATCTTTACAAAAAGACAGCCACCGCTGTCTACGACGCATGCGCCGTAGACAGAGGCACGCAGGGGCACTGGGCAGGCCGCAGATCATGGCGATATCCCGCTCGTGTCGGCTCCCGTGCGCATGTGTGGGAGTGACGTCATCGTGGCTCCGGCGAATCGCAGCGCCGGAGCAGCGAGACCCGGAAGTCACTCCGAGATACAAGGCAGCGGCGAAGATGAAGACAGAGGACCGCTTCGGGGGCTTTGTTCTCAGGTAAGTTATTCATAATGAGCTAGTATGCTATGCAGGGCCGGGACAAGGGGTGGGCAGGAGGGACGGCTGCCCCTGGCGCAATGGTAAATTGCAGGGGTAGGATGCACCCTGAGCCTAACCCTAAGGGATAGGGGGTGGTGCAGTTTTGGCATCTTTGCCCTGGGCACTGGATGACCTTGTCCCGGCACTGATGCTATGCATACTAGTTCATTGTGCCTTTGCCTTGCAGGTTGCATTTTTTTTTTTTAATAGCCTTTACTTCCTCTTTAATTTACAGCATTTCTCACAAATATTTCACAATTTTCACACCTCCTTCTACTTTTTGCACAGATATATACAGTATATTGTCATACATACGTGCACACACACACCCTCTGCCTGCACAGTAAATTGCACAACTCCTGTGTATTTTCAGATCACATGTTGAACAAACTGCTGTGTGTTTTACTGCTGTGTGTGTGACTTAATGTATTATAAGTGTAGTCTAATTACACTAGGAAATTCCTTTTGGTATTTCTGTTTATTAATACCTATAAGCCTATGTCTTTCAGTTAAAGTTTGTGCCCTATGTATTAGATTTGGTGTATTATAAAGAATTCAGGTATTTAGCCCACAAACGTGAGTACACCCCTCACATTTTTGCAATGATTTTATTATATATTTTCATGTGACAACACTGAAGAAATGACACTTTGCTACAATGTAAAGTAGTGAGTATACAGCTTGTATAACAGTGTCAATTTGCTGTCCCCTCAAAATAACTCAACACACAGCCATTAATGTCTAAACTGCTGGCAACAAAAGTGAGTGAAAGTGAAAATTTCCAAATTTGGCCAAATTAGCCAATTTCCCTCCCTGGTGTCATGTGACTCATTGGTGTTACAAGGTCCCAGATGTGAATGGGGAGCAGGTGTGTTAAATTTGGTGTTATCATTCTCACTCTTTCATACTGGTCACTGGAAGTTCAACATGGCACCTCAGGTCAAAGAACTCTCTGAGGATCTGAAAAAAAGAATGGTTGCTCAACATGAAGATGGCCAGGACAATAAGAAGATTGCCAAGACCCTGAAACATGGTCAACCGAAGAAGTTGAGGGCACATGCTCAGCATCATATCCAGAGGTTGTCTTTGGGAAATGGACGTATGAGTGCTGCCAGCATTTCTGCAGAGGCTGAAGGGGTAAGGGGTCAGCCTGTCAGTGCTCAGACCATACACCGCATACTGCATCAAACTGGTTTGCATGACTGCTGTCCCAGAAGGAAGCCTCTTCTAAAGATGATACACAAGAAAGCCCGCAAACAGTTTGCTGAAGACAAGCAGACTAAGGACATGTTCTGTGGTCTGATGAGACCAAGATAAACTTATTTGGTTCAGATGGTGTCAAGTGTGTGTGGCAGCAACCAAGGATGGAGTACAAAGACAAGTGTGTCTTGCCTATGGTCAAGGATGGTGGTAAGAGTGTCATGGTCTGGGGCTGCATGAATGCTGCTGGCACTGGGGAGCTACAGTTCATTGAGGGAACTATGAATGCCAACATGCACTGTGACATACTGAAGCTGAGCCCCCTCCTTTCAGAGACTGAGCCGCAGGACAATATTCCAACATGATAATGACCCCAAACACACCTCCAAGATGACCACTGCCTTACTAAAGAAGGTGAGGGTAAAGGTGATGGACTGGCCAAACATGGCTCCAAACCAAAACCCTACTCAGCGTCTGTGAGGCATCCTCAAACGGAAGGTGGAGAAGCACAAGGTCGTCATGACAACAGTTATCATGGAGGAGTGGAAGAGAACTCCAGTGGCAACCTGTAAATTTCTGGTAAAATAATGGGGGCCACACAAAATATTGACACTTTGGGCCCAATTTTGACATTTTCACTTATGGGGTGTACTCACTTTTGTTGCCAGCGGTTTAGACATTAACCACTACAGCCCCGGACCAATAAACACCTTAAGGACCAGAGGTCTTTTTCCAATTTCGCACTGCGCTGCTTTAACTGGTAATTGCGCGGTCATGCAATATTGCACCCAAACGAAATTTGCGTCCTTTTCTTCCCACAAATAGAGCTTTCTTTTGATGGTATTTGATTGCCTCTGCGATTTTTTTTTTTGCAATATAAATGGAAAAAGAGCGAAAATTTTGAAAAAAAAAGATATTTTCTTCTTTTTGTTATAAGAAAAATCAAATAAACTAAATTTTAGTCATACATTGAGGGCAAAATTTATTCAGCCACATGTCTTTAGTAAAAAAAATGTCAATAAGCGTATATTTTTGGTTTGCGCAAAAGTTATAGCGTCTACAAACTAGAGTACATTTTCTGGAATTTACACAGCTTTTAATTTATGACTGCCTATCTCATTTCTTGAGGTGCTAAAATGGCAGGGCAGTACAACCCCCCCCCCCCCCCAAATGACCCCATTTTGGAAAGTAGACACCCCAAGGAAATTGCTGATGGGTATGTTGAGCCCATTGAATATTTATTTTTTTTGTCCTAAGGGATTGAATAATGACAAAAAAAAATAAAAAATTTTACAAAAAGTTGTCACTAAATGATATATTGCTCACACATGCCATGGTTATATGTGGAATTGCACCCCAAAATATATTCCGCTACTTCTCCCGAGTATGGGGATACCACTTGTGTGGGGCTTTTTGGGAGTCTAGTTGCGCACGGCACCCCGAAAACCAATCACCACCTTCAGGATTTCTAAGGGTGCAAATTTTTGATTTCACTCCTCACTACCTATCACAGTTTCGAAGGCCATAAAATGCCAAAATAGCACAAAACCCCCAAAATGACCCCATTTTGGAAAGAAGACACCCCAAGCTATTTATTGAGAGGCATGTTGAGTCCATGGAATATTTTATATTTTGCCACAAGTTGCGGGAATATTACAAACTTTTTTTTTTTGCACAAAGTTGTCACTAAATGATATATTGAAAAAAAAATTAGGGTTTACAACCCTTTTAATGGCTCTGTGAGTTATTTTGAGGGGACAGCAAATCTACACTGTTATACAAGATGTACGCTCACTACTTTACATTATAGCAAAGTAATTTCTTATTTGTCATTTCTTCAGTGTTGTCACATGAAAAGATATAATAAAATATTAACAAAAAGGGTGTACAAACTTTTGTGAGATACTGTATATATAAGTTGTAAAAATATTATTTAATGCACAAAAAAAAGTTTGGTAATTTCTTGGTGCTTTTATATTCCTTCACTTTAGATTCTTAGCGCCACGTGTGTTTATCCATGGCTGGCAAAGGCAATGGCCTCAAGAAGCGTACTGTCACCTCTGACAGGGCTTCCAACTTCCCCCGGTCTTTCTGTGAGATTCACGGGCTCCAACTCCAGAGCCAAGATGACATCACTCCCACACAGGTGCGTGGGAGGTGCGTGGGAGCCGTCGGCTGTGGCACTGAGCTCTGAAACTGCATGTAAGGACGTACTCTGCTGGGGGCACCTGATGTAAGGACAGACTCCACTGGGGGCACCTGGTGTAAGGACGGACTCTGCTGGGGGCACCTGATTGCATCTTGTGGCAGGTGATGTGGCAAGTGACATGCTCAGGGCTCCCACTGATTCTGCATCTCAGAACCACACACGTTTAAGTCACGCCCACTATTTCCCTGAAACCAAGCCCATTTTGCCAAGTGGGAGGGGTCAAAAAGGAAGGGTGGGATCTGCCCCTCCCCTCATCCTAAAACCTCACCAGCCGCCACTGTATTCAATGTACCTACAGGTAAGCCTTATTAGAGGGTAACCTGTAGGTACAAGTCCAAAAAAAAGACGTTGCTACCACTTTAGGAGGAGTCAAGGAATAATTTAAATATATTTATAAGGGCCCACTCACAATTATGAGTTGCAGTGACATGCACTGCAGCAACACACAGCAAAAAAATGATCAAAATCAATGGACTGTCGTGGGACAGCATGTCCAAATGCGCTATGATTTGTTGTATTACCACAAAGCATAGTGTAAATGGGCCTAGCTTTAACTGAGTCTTCAAGAGCTATTGATATGATATGAAATGATATGTATACATAATTAGTGATATGGTGAAGTTTGAGTGGGATCAAGTGGTTTTATTTCTCTTGAAGACAAAGGGGGTTATTTACGAAAGGCAAATCCACTTTGCACTGAAAGTACACTTGGAAGTGCAGTCGCTCTAAATTTATTGGATATTGTAAAAACCCACTAAATAAGACATGATGGTCTCCAGATACCTTCAGGACATTTTTCCACAGCTGTGTGCACTCCCATGAATGGATGTTCTACAAAATGTGAAAATATGAAAATATACCCCAGGAAAACCCTATAGGGAGATTTTTTTTTACTATTACTATTCTTGTGTGTAAATAATTGGCTCCACGTGCAAAGCTGTCCTCATATGATGCAGAAATGACTGGAATTTGCCTACACATAGTTAGATGTGTTTTGCATTCCCAACATGTGTACCTGACTTGTCACTTTGTGACTCATCTTCTGTTCTGCTTTCTCTGACACGATTCTGTCTCAAACCTGTTTGTTGAAATAAATATATGTTTCTCTTTGATGTGTCCCTCCTTTTTCTAGATCAATGTAGAACTGTACTACTTCAGTTATGTAAAATCTTGATGTGTATTCCTGGGTGGAGTTGCTAGTATGGTTAGTATTTCAAGGAGAATTTACACTTGCAACATGTTTTTAAAGCGGTATTAAACCACAAAACAAACATTTATTACATTGCAGCTTACAAGTTCCTAGGTGTGATAGCTGCATTCATTTTCTTTTTTTAGGCTTTCTTTAGTTTATTTTCATTTGGTGATTCAGTCAGCGAGTCAGTTTTTTTCCCAAAAGCAAAACATCTCCAGCAGAATATATCAGTTTACACGGATGAGACCAACCAATTAACACTGGCAGGGGTGATTAAAATGATTAAAATGATCAGCTTTTATTTATGTACAGTATCTCACAAAAGTGAGTACACCCCTCATATTTTTGTAAATCTTTTATTATATCTTTTCATGTGACAACACTGAAGAAATGACTCTTTGCTACAATGTAAAGTAGTGAGTGTACAGCTAGTGTCAATTTGCTGTCCCCTCAAAATAACTCAACACACAGTCGTTAATGTCTAAAGGTAGATAGGTAGGTAAGATTTATTGTCAATGTAAAACAAATCACAATGAAATTACATTTCTACTACACACATTATTCCTACATCACAATTTCCAACTATGCATTTACCACATAGGATTTAATTATACTAAAATGTAATATATATATAAATATATAAAAGTGTCCCCATATTATAAAAAGTATAAAACGTGCCCTCATATTAAAAGAAAAACGAAACAACTAAAGACAATAAAATAAAACTATGTAACCATTCCTGCATTGATCGCCTTAACACCCCTGGGAAAGAAGCTCTCTTTAAATCTATCTGTCCTTGTTTTAATCACCCTAAAACATTTCCCAGATGGCAATAATTCAAAGAAATTAGAAAAACAAGTTCACACCCTACAATTTTCTGCGCTGTTCGAACCACTCTCCTTGTTAATATACCCTCAATGGCAGAGCGATAGAAGGTCTCTAGCACCTTCCTTCCCAAGCCATATTTCCTAAGGAGTCACAAAAAATATAAACGCTGTTGCGATTTCTTAATAATGGCTTTAATGTTGATTGTCCACGATAAGTTTTCAGAAATGTATGTTCCCAAAAACGTAAAGCTAGAGACCACGCACACGCCTTTACTAAAAAGCGGTGCTGGTTCAGGCCTATTCCTTCTGAAATCTACAATCGGTTCCTTTGTTTTCCCTGTGTTTAGGATCAGGTTATTCACTGTACACCATTCCACTATCCTATCAACCATTCTCCTGTATTGCTCCTCATCGTCTCCAGTGATACAACTGATTACAGTAGTGTCATCGGCAAACTTAACTATACTATTGGTCTCATAATAGGGGGTACAGTCATATGTGTACAGTGAATAGAGAAAGGGACTTAAAAGACAATCCTGCGGTGCTCCAGTACTTAATACTCCTTTGGAAGAAACAAATTAATCAAATTTAACCACCCGTGAGCGATGGACCAAAAAATCCAAAAACAAATAAAGGGTGGCAAATCCAATTTTTGCATTTTTTCAACCAACCGATCTGGAATGATGGTATTAAAGGCAGAGCTATAATCTATAAACAACATCCTTATGTAGTTTTCCGAATGCTCCAGATGTCTAACACTATAGCTATTGCATCTTTTGTGCTTCTATTTGCCCTATACGCAAACTGATGAGGATCTAAATTACCCAGTAATCTAGTTTTGATATATTTCAAGACCAACCTCTCAAAGCACTTCATTAGTACTGAGGTCAGTGCTATTGGTCTATAATTGTCTAGACTTCCCACAGTTGAATTTTTGGAATTGGAATAATAATAGCTGATTTTAAACATGCTGGAACAACAGCAGATAATAGTGATCGATTAAAGATCTTGGCAAAGACTCCAATTAATTGATCAGCACAGGCCTTAACTACTCTGCCTGGGATTCCATGTGGACCTGATGATTTTCTTGTATGTATAGTCTTAAATGCCTGCTTCACTTCATATTCCTGTATAGTGAGTGTACAGTTTCCTGGACCTAAAGGATACCTTATGTCCTGGTTTGGTAACACAACCTCAAACCGTGTGAAGAACCTATTTAATTCTTCAACCAATGGAGCACTAGAATTCCCTTCCCTTTTTTAAGTTTCTCTATAGAGGGTCAAATACTGTATACCCCTCCAACCCTCCCTCGCATCAGTTCCATTAAAATAGTTCTCAATTTTCTTTTTATAGGCTGACTATACTGGCCAAGCATGTCACCAGACCTAAACTCTATTGAGCATCTTTGGGGCATCCTCAAATGCAAGGTGGAGGAGCGCAAGGTCCAGCTCTGTGATGTCGTCATGGACGAGTGTAAGATGACTCCAGTGGTAACCTGTGAAGCTCTGATGAACTCCATGTCCAAGAGGGTTAAGGCAGTGCTGGAAAATAATGGTGGCCACACAAAATATTGACACTTTGGGCCCAATTTGGACATTTTCACTTAGGGGTGTACTCACTTTTGTTGCCAGTGGTTCAGACATTAATGGCTGTGTGTTGAGTTATTTTGAGGGGATAGAAAATGTACACTGTTATACAAGCTGTTCACTACTTTACATTGTAGCAAAGTGTCATTTCTTCAGTGTTGTCACATGAAAAGATAGAATAAAATATTTACAAAAATGTGAAGGGTGTACTCACTTTTGTGAGATAAACTTTATCCCAAAATTAGAAAAACGGTTTGCTGTAGCGGACTAGTAGCTGATAAAAAAGTATGAGCTGGCTCGAATCTGTTATGCGATCTGTATACTGACATCTTGTAAGTGTGTAATTTGTTTTTTAACTTCATTAAAGTATCTGGGTTTTACACTATTGCGAGTTTTATTTCCTTTATGGTCACTGACGAGAGGAAGTGTTTGGAGGCTGGGAGAAGTATTTTGTTCCTATATCCACCTGTGAACACCCTGGACTGGGGGAATCAGTCATGTGCGCTCTTTTTTATATGTTTGTCGAATGTAGTATAACATTTGGGTTTGCTGCTTGCCTTTTTAACTTCCCTGGCGGTACGATTATTTCGGATTTTAGGTGCTAAAAGCGGTACCATTATTTTGCATGAAAATTTTGCGTTTTATATTGTAGTCCTGCAATTCTTAGGAATAACTCTCTTAAATCTGTCCAAACCAGAGTCTAGCAGACATCCCGGGTATAATAAAGTTTGAAAAATGAAATCATAAATTATAATATAATAAATAATTATAAATAATTGTACCAAATAATAATATAACAATAATAACAATTATTCAATAATGTAATCAAATCAAAAACACTGAAATTTGCTCAGTTGCAGAATTGTCACTGTCATTACTTTTCAGTATTTGATGACGGATCTCCCCACAAATCGCTATCGCTCAATTCTGCGAGTGATTCCAATTTATTATCGCTGTTTTCTAGCTGGTCTAAAACCATTTTTGATGTAAAGTGACAGTTTTGGTTGCTATGGACAATCTCCAGTTTCCAGGCATAAAGAACAGTTTTTATTATATAAAACTGCATGCAGGACACTGGGCAGACCACTAGGGACAACGGGGATGTGAAATATTTACATACAACAATGTAATCTGTAAGATTACATTATACTGTATGTTTACTGTTTGTTTCACTTTTTGAATTTGGCGCCGATCTCCGTCCCCGTGCGTCGCAACGCTCGCAGGGCACGGAGATCGGCGATGTGATGAATCGAGCGAGACACGGCTCGCTCGTACAGCGGGGAGACAACGCTGGATCCGAGGGAGAAGGTAAGTAAACCTCCTCCTGGATCCAGCGATGCAGTCCCGAGTCTGGCTCGGGGATACCGCTTTTGGTATGAAAATTCCACCCCGAGCCAGACTCGGGAATACCGTCAGGGGGGTTAATTTTCCTTTTTGATTTGATAAGCGTGGTTTTTCCCTTTTCTTTTTTCCAATTTTTATTATTGTTATATTATTATTTGGTACAATTATTTATAGTTATTTATTATATTATAATTTATTTCTCAAACTTTATCATACCCGGGATGTCTGCTAGACTCTGGTTTGGACAGATTTAAGAGAGTTATTCCTAAGAATTACAGGACTACAATATAAAACGCCAAATTTTCATGCAAAATAATGGTACCGCTTTTAGCATCTAAAATCCGAAATAATCGTACCGCCAGGGAGGTTAATAATACTTATATTCACTAAATAATCACTGTGCCCCCATATTATCCAAAATATATATACACTAGACATTAATTTATAATTGCAAAAAATATAGCGTCCTTATTGTGCGATATTTTAATTCGATTGCTCCAACTGTGCCGTCTTAATCACAGATCATCTTCTAATCAAAGTCCACTTGTTTCAACTAAAATAACCAAAACTGTGCCAGCGTCACCAAGCAGAATGGCCACTCACCAGATGTCCCCAATCAGTAAGCCTTTGGTTCATTCAACGAATAACCAATCCACAACGCATTCCTCCCGTTAGCAATTCCTCAACGTCCATATATTCATACAAAATTAAATGGAACCAATATAGTGTAAAACCGTTTTAACTTTAATGAAAAAATCAATAAAAAACGTATTGCACTCACATTTCAATGTGTCTATTGGCCGACACCAAGCCTTTCCAGCAATGAGAAACCCGTTCTAAAATCGGGCAAGCCACTGATGTTCCGCAGGTGGTGTTAGTCTCCCTCCACTGGGCCGAACTGTTCCTGGCTTGTATTCAAGGACCGTATGTCTCCCACAACTCCTACGCGTTTCGCATTTGAGCGTCGTCAGGAAGCTGTGGGAGCAGTTAAAACGGTTTTACACTATATTGGTTCCATTTAATTTTGTATGAATATATGGACGTTGAGGAATTGCTAACAGGAGGAATGCGTTGTGGCTTGGTTATCCGTTGAATGAACCAAAGGCTTACTGATTGGGGACATCTGGTGAGTGACCATTCTGCTTGGGAGGGCTGCAAGACCTTTTTGACACTACCATCTTAAACTGTCGGTATCACACTTTGAAGATCGAGACACCAGAGTGCAGGAGAAGTTGTCTTTTTCTTATGGGAATGTCTGACCATTATTCCAGAAGCGCATTTGTGAGGTCAGGCATTGATGTTGGACAAGAAGGCATGGCTAGCAGTCTCCTCTCTAATACATCCCGAAGGTGTGCTATCAGGTTGAGGTCACGACTCTGTGTAGGCCAGTGAAGTTCCTCCACCCCAAAATTGCTCATCCATGTCTTTATGGACCTTGCTTGTGCACTGATGCGCAGTCATGTTCGAACAAGAAGGGGTCATCCCCAAAATGTTCCCAGAATGTTGGGAGCATGAAATTGTACAAAATGCCTTGGTATGCTGATGCCTTAAGAGTTCCCTCTACTGGAACTAATGGGCCAAGACTAACCCCTGAAAAAAAACCCCACTGGATAACCCCCCTCCATCAAATGATTTGGACCAGTGCACAAACCAAGGTCCATAAAGAAACGGATGAGTGAGTTTAGGGTGGAGGAACTTGACTGGCCTGCACCTCAACCTGATGGAACACCTTTGGGATGAACAACTCAACAGAGACTGTGAACCAGGCCTTCTCTCCCAACATCAGTGCCTGACCTGACAAATGTGCTTCTGGAAGAATGGTTAAACATTCCCATAGACACACTCCTAAACCTTGTATACAGCCTTCCCAGAAGAGTTGAAGCTGCTGTAGCTGCAAGGGTGGGCCAACTCAATATTGAATCCTACAGACTAAGACTGGAATGCTATTAATAAAGTTCATGTGCATGTAAAGGCAGGTGTCCCAGTATTTTTGACAATATAGTGAATATGGATTCCCTTACCAGATAACCAGGTTCTTCAGATTATAACAGATCTCTTGCACAGTACATACCAAATACAAATCACACCAGGGTATGGAACAACCTCCACGCCCACCAGGTTCTCCACTGGAAGCCTCTCACAGACACCATACTGTGATGCACCAGCAGGTGAGATGACAGCATAGGCCACTAGTCCCTGAGGATGTCGCTTGTACAGATGAAACACTAGTGGTCTCTTATAAATTGGAGATCCTGGTTATCTGGTAAGGGAATCCATATATCTATGTCCAAGGTGGTTGGGACTAAAATATATAGAAATGTGGCAATTCATTTCCACACAAGATTCTACACTGGCATCCTAGAGGAGCCCTGAAATATTATTTTGGAAGTGGACTTTCATTTTCACACAAGATTGTTGATTTTGGCCACCCTGGTGGAGTCCTGTATATCATTTCGGTAGTGGACTTTCATTTGTATTTTATCATTGTTTAATTAATACTTGTTGATTAATACATTGTTTGATTAATACATACTGAACATGCCTTTATTTTTCCTCTTTATTGGTGGTTTTCTGTATTGATGCTGATATTATTTGTATCATTGCTTTCATTGTCATTTTTATAGTCAGAGGTTTTGCATGCTCTTTTTGTTTATTTTTTTTATTGTTTTTTTCCTGTATCTGGAACATAGTGTGCATGATTACCCTCTAGCACTGAGCACATAATTATTTGGTGGTTTATACAAGGTGATGTTAGAAAGTGTTCTACACTAAAGACTTAATATTATTATTATTATACACAATTTATATAGCGCCAACAGTATACACAACGCTTTACAATGTATGGGGGGGAGACAACACAACTACAGTACAATACAAAAGGTACAGGATGGCCCTGCTCGTAGAGCTTACATTCTAAAGGGAGGGGGTGTTGGTACAAAAGGTAATAGCTGCAGAGAATGATTTGATGGGGGTGGCTCAGGGACAGTTGTTAGGTGGTTGTGGGATAGGCTTCCCTGAATAAATGAGTTTTCAGGGATCGCCTAAAGGTGGACAGGGTAGGGGCTAATCGGACAGACTGGGGCAGGGAGTTACAGAGGATGGGAGAGGCTCTGGAGAGGTCTTGAAAGCGAGCATGGGAGGAGGTAACAAGGGAGCTAGAGAGCAGGAGGTCCTGGGAGGAGCGGAGGGGACGATTTGGGCCATATCTGCAGATGAGGTTGGTGATGTAGATGGGGGCGATGTTGTGGATGGGTTTGTATGTTATGGTTAGCATTTTGAATTTTACACGGTGGGGTAGGGAAAGCCAGTGAAGGGATTGGCAGAGAGGGGCAGCAGTCACGGATCAATTAGTGAGTGTATTAGTCTAGCAGCAGCATTCATAATAGACTGAAGGGGGATAGCCTGCTTAAGGGTAGGCCATTAAGGAGAGAGTTGCAGTAGTCAAGGTGGGAAATAATCAAGGTGTGAATGAGTTGCTTTGTGGTGTCATTAGTCAGGAAGGGTCGAATTATGGCGATATTGCGGAGGCGAAGGCTGCAGGAAATTGGAAAATAATTAATAGGAAGTTGCCATGCTATAAAGGAATTGTGTTTGCATGAGATGAATTAAACCATGATTGAGTTGTGAAGTAAGGTATCTAAACTTCAACTGGACTGGACATTACTTTATTTCAAGTAACAGGCTGGGAATATATGAGTGGACCTCAGGCCAGGAGAAATGTGACACAATACGGGGGAGTATATAAAAAACAAGAGGTAGGTGACCACCCCCTCCAAGGAGAAGTGGGGTGGGTCCAAAGACAGCATGGTGGGAACCGCTGACAAATGAGGGACCCTTACATGCTTATACACAAACTAGGAACAACCAGGCAGACTCTCCATGTCTAAGGCGTGAACTCCTCATGTGCACAAGCTGGGAAGTTAGGAGAGTGCATTACTTTTATATCTGTGTCTGCAGAACAATTATCTTACAGTGGGCGCTGCCATTAATAAGGCAATGGCTAATGTATGGAGACCATGCTTCCTCCTGGATGCCAATGGGAGCACTATCTAAGAAGATTAGGGGCTGCTGATCCAGGGATTTAGAAATAAGGGGATACCTAAAACAGAGATGACACACTTAAAACAGGGATATTTTGCAGGCAGAGACAGTCTCCTAAAATCAGGAGCTCACAAAGAAATTGGGGACATCTGGTCACCCTATCTTTGTATAAATGGGCACTCAAAATTCTGTATGAATGTGGCCTAACGTATTGCAGGAGTTTCTTCTTGCAGAATTTTGAATTGGTGAAGTGCAGTGAAGTCACCGTCCCTCCTGAAAGGGTCAGAAGACTCATTTTCTGTTCTTACCAGACAGGAAGTGAAGGGAACGCTCCAAAAATAACCCTAAAAATAAAAATAAAATTTCTATAGTAGAGAAGAGAAATACTAATAACCCTACCAGATTTTTTTTCTCTCTGCGTCCCTGTTGCAGACGTTATGAAACCATTGTCAGTATGACGGAAAAGTGAGACTAGATCTCTCTAATGGAGTCCTGGATATTAAGAGAGTTCTAAGGCCGCGTACACACGGGCGGATTGTCTGCCCAACTTAGTCCGCTGAACCGTGTTTCAGCGGACAATCCGCTCGTGTGTGGGCTTCAGCGGACTTTTTCAGCGGACAGTCTGACGGACTTTGTCTTTCGGAATTTCCGTAATTTTGTCCGTCCAAACTTGGTTTTGTCCGTCCAAACTTGGTTTCAGCGGACAGTCCGCTCGTATGTAGGCAAGTTGGACGGACTAAGTATGGCGCATGCTCAGAAAGGATTTACACGGCCAAAGGTTGCATTGCAGTGTATTGGACGTCGTTTTTCTAGTCCCGTCGTACGTGCTGTACACGTCATCGCGCAAGTTTTCAGCGGACTGTCTGTTCATCGTGTGTGGTCAAGTCCGTTCATTCAAAATTTGGACGGACTGTCTGTCGGATTGTCTGACGAACTTAGTTGGGCAGACAATCCGCCCGTGTGTACGCGGCCTAATTCTGCCATATTGGCTTGATGTTTATTAATAATCACCATACTTAAAACAAATCACGGTCTCTTGGTATGCTCTTGCTTCATGTTCCTTATGAGAAGTCCCAGATTTTCTACAATACTTACTTTACCCACTAGGTGTTGCACTATGATCATACTGTAGTGCGGCATGCATCCTATAGATGGTTGTGGATGATAATGCCAGAAGCACTCTGCATTCCTTGTGATTGAATAATGATGGGTGGCTTCTAAGCTACAAAGACATTATTATGAGCTGACTAGTAAACGTACTGGCACATATTTTAATATTGTCAATTAAAAGTAACCTTTCCACAAATTAGAGCCAGGCAAAACTTTATTAATCAACTTGAAGATATCTGTTTTGATAGTCATATAACCCGCCTAAAAGCACGGTGCATGCATAAAAAAATAAGTAAACTGTTTTATTCAATAAACGAGCGTATAAACCTACGCTGACTTTCACACACCACCATAACTCTTGTTTATAGCTTGTCTCCTTAATTTTGTGTTGAAACCAGTTACTCTTTAATTGCACTATGTGTCTGTTTTATGAGGTATAAACTGTTTTACAGCCTCAGTCATTGAAAATACTCTCTCTCAGATTTTGACAAGGCATCACTTGACATAGATATCACAGCCCTGGAAATTGAGGATGTTTATTTGATGTTTATATCAAAATGAATCTCCAGGTCATGATGAGTTTCAAACTGAATGGCGCAAAACTCACACTGAATTTCTGCTTCTGAAACTGTTGTTCTTCTGATGGAGCTCCTGGAAATTGCCCTTAGATCCTCTATGGAAGTGGGAGCTTTAGAAGTGGGGGGCAATATATGTTTAGCATTATTTGCATATGATTTGATCCCTTTTCTCAGCCTTCACAGTTATTACGATTTTGGATGATATTGCTTCATATTTGGGAATTGGGACTAAAGGTAAGTTGGTTTAAAAATTTAATCGTTTTCCCCTTGACTGTGACACTAGGAAAATGGCAGATGGTAATCTTCCACTCCACTGGGTATCTCAATTGATCTATCTGGGTGTTCAAATCACTGTCCAGTGGTTTGATTATATGGTCCTGTCCCTACACATTTCAAACATAAAACTGAGGCCTGTAAAAACCTACCACTATAGTTGATAGGTAGAATAAACTTACTTAAAATGCCCCTGGGTAGGTCCCACATTCACATTTGTGGTTTGTTTAGCTCTTTTCTTTGGCAGTCTTCTCCCCATAGGATTGGGATGCAAGCCCTTCAGGAACCATAGGGACAAGGGGGTCTTGCTACAAATATTATTTGGCGGGACAAATGGTTTTTGCATGTTGAAAACTGCTGGGTGATATTGGAGATTCTACCAAGGTGCTTGAGACTGTGCTTTTGGGGTCCTATGAGATTCTGAAACATTTACACCATAGGGAGTTTTGCTCCTCCCTTCGGCTCATTGGTTTTATGAAGACCACTATAAAGGCATGGGAACAAGTCTAAAAACTTCTCCATCCACAGTTGACTTGGATCTCACCCTCTGCTCTGCTACAGCTGGATCTCCATTTACCTCAGTTTGCTACCTTGCCAGACACCCCTATATGGCCCAATAAGGGGGTTAAACTGCTAGGAGGTATAGTAGGGGAGGGAGGTAGCTGACATTTGATGACCTGAAAGACATATTTGCTCTTGCCAATCACTACTTCCTTGGATACCTTCAGGTGTATCATGCATTCTTGTCACAATTAACTCCTATAGTATTGAGACTTGGCCTTCTACATGTGAAACCTTATTTCTTGATGCCTCATTAAAGAAACCTCTATTGGGGGTAAATAAGGAATTGTTTCCAATACCACTGCCCTCAGTAATGCGTTGTTGGGGAAAATGGGTGGAGGATGTGCCAGAGTTACAGGCAGGTGATCGGGATGAAATGTGGGATTATCCATTTAAACACTTTGTCTGCACTAGGTACCGTCTTATATATTTTAAATTCCTACATAGAATATATTTGACAAATGTTAGACTGGCTGGTATATATCCTTCCTACTCAGCTGTCTGTTGGCATTGTGTCCACACCCAAGCTACGTTTAGCCATATTTTCTACCATTGTCCAGTAGTTCATAAGTTTTGGTCAGATGTAACTAAATGTATAGCTGATACCCTGGCAACACTGATCAAGCAAATGCTGTTGGGACTGGTAGAAGGACCGTCTCTACCACTTTTTATAGGACGATGCTTAGTATCTTATAATGTTATGCCTGCAAGGCCCTTGGATACTCAACCCTTCTATGTTAATGAGTAGAGGGTATACCCCTTGTCATTCACACATTCACAAAAAACAATGTAAAGTGCACACAAAGACAGAGAGAGTTTTTGATATGTCCTTTAATAAAAAAGAACACAATTTCCACGATTTACATCCATCATCAATCACAATGTCCAATAATGTAGAACCACATCAATTATGATGCCTTGTGCCAACAGACACACCAAAAAAAAAAAAAAGACAGACACACAACTGGTCCAGTTGCTTCACTCCTACACAGTTACAGGTTTGGCGGATGACAGCTGATATTTACAAACCGGTGGGGGCTCCCAAGTGAGGTCATTGACCCCAAGGCATTATGGAGATTGTCCCTAGCAAGTTAACCCCTATATTGAGGGCATGTGTCTTGGCTTGGTTTAGGAGGTGGTGCCCATGCTTGTCAAAACCCTTTCCTGGCTTCCCAGACTGCAGCCTCAGATAAGGGTCTGACTTTTTGATTTCTTGATTTTTGTATGTGGTTTCCCCTTAAAATCCATACTAAACCTGAAGGACATGGCATGAATTAGGCTGTAAGTCTATGTGATTTTGTTTTGTTTTGTGGGAGGCTTCCTCATTAACATCTATATAAGACCCTCATTTAGGATTAGTGTGTGGTATAGATGAATGGAATCCCTATCTGCTTTGCTTACAAACAGAAGAAAGTAGCTGAGAGTTATCATTTTGCCGGAAATTTAAACACAGGAAGGGGTTATTTAAAAAAAAAAAAAACATTTATTTTCACCTTTATATAATTTGTTGCATCTCAGTGTTGATCTCCTGCAGCCTCTTTCCAGCCAATTTCTATCTGCATGCACTCCAGCAATGGCTGGAAGGAATATCCTAATGGTGACAACTGGGGACTATGCATGTGACACCATGTTGAATGGACAGAGTGGCACAGTTGAGGGACAAGAACAGAGTGTTGCCACACTATAGGGACTTTCATGGCAGGATTATAAAGTATTATTTTGATGAAAGCTGCATATTTAACTACAGTGATAATTGCTTTTGAAATGACATCAACATGTTAAAGCTTATAAGAGATTCTGGTACTTGGTTTTATACATACTTTAATCTGGTAACAATACCCCTGCAACATACAAAGACGGGTCACCTGCTGTCATGTGTTTGTGGCCGAGTGCTGCTTATGGCTTTATATAATTGGTTTATTATAAAATGCTTCACATACTGTACTGTTTATTTACAATAATTAGTCTTTAATTGACCTTTTGCAACATGCTACAAAGGCAGCTGATGAATTCTAACAGCAATGGTAATAAGCATTTAAGTCATAATTAAAAAGAATGTAACCCCTCCTCCAAAAACCTGCCCATTGTTATGCTGTTCACATAAAACAGGAAAATCGGTTTATCCTCCACTTCCTGTTCCCCTCCCCTGACACAGTGATAAATAAGGACTGCTAATGGGCTCATGGGTGCAATACTTTGCAGGCTCCTGTTTTAAAAAAATAGAAATAAATGAACATTCTTTTACCTGTATCTATTCTTTACCTGTTAGCTATTTTAAAAAAAGTATTAAAGTATTAAAAATAAATAAATAAACGGTTCAGGCTGCAATATTCACTTTCAATCTGAAACAATATCCTGCAGCACCTTTTTTACTAAAACAAATTTCCTTTCTTCCACATTCTTTTACACCCAGAATCACTCAAACTGCGAAACTGAACACGTACTGTGAAAGCAGGACATTATGGATCTGCCCCTTGAGGGTGGCATCACTGTGGTTCCCTTCATTCATAGAGCATTGGCACAGAGAGCAACACTGACCTCACAGAGTTTCTAAAGTATATCTAAAGTCAAACTATTTATTTTTGTATAGAGTGGTAAGGAATGCCTGGAGAACAAGTGAAGAGAAGGAGTGGCATGTAACCAGCCTGACAACCTAAAGTGTTACTAAACCGAGAACAGTAAAATCAGACTTTATTTGCAGTAAAGCATGCTTGTTATACTCACTGTGGAACCTAAGGGGTTAATCCTCTGCATTGTCTTCTCTGAACCTCCCTTTCTTCCACAGTCCCTGAACCATCTCCTAATAGAACAGAGCATTGGGGACAAGCTGTACATGCTCAGTTTGGTGTGTATTATTAGAGAGTTTTTCTTTTTCTTGGGAGGGTGCAGGTGATCAGCACAGGGACAATCAGACAGAGGGTTAGGGGTCCTGCAGTTTCATAGGACAATCAGGGAACAATGAAACCTCCTCCTACAATATACTGCTGTTGAGAAAAGGCAGTTAGCAGTTTATATTTACTAAAACTATTGCATTTCCATGTTCTGTGTGCTGTGGAAGACCAGATATAGTGAATGTAGGGCCCTGGGTTTAGTATTACTTTAAGTATTAAAAAGCAAAAAAGGAGACCACAAGGAGATTGATATAGGAGGACACCAAGAGCCCATAGTTCCAAGGTAGAACCTTTTTAAAACTGAATGTAACTCTTATTTTGTCAATTTTAATGTTTGCATGTTGACTCTTAATCCATATAGTATTTCCAAATGACAATTGCTGCACTACAATGTACAGTAAATTCCGTCTTCCACATAAAACTGTTTTAGAACTTTTCTTGGCCAGATATGCTTACAGGCATCTCTCAGCTGTATGGTGAGTAAACCTTGACTATCGAAAACTTAAACCTTTGCTCATCATTCTCTCAACCTTTTTTTTTTACTGTTTTTGTCCAAGTTGGGGAGATTTCCCCTCACTGCCTGTCTCTATAACTACAAGGAGTGAGAGGAACCTTCTACAACATGTATATTGAGGACACAAACAGAATTTGATATCTGGCAGAGGGTCTAACCCTTATTTACTTTAATACTAAACACACGGTTTTGGCTGGAAATATATTTTAGATGTAGTTAGTGAACAATTTCTCTTGAGTGATTCATTATCTTTCACTGCTTCTTATCAGTTCACAGTGAAAGTGCTCCTTAGATGACAGAGGTGCCAACAGCATGGGAGAGAATTGACTGAAGGTATAGGCATGTAGATAACATGATTTCTATCTCCTGTGATAATTCATACTCTGGCTCTTTGCCATTTCAGCAACTGTTGATACTTTCCATTGTTAAATTAAATGGTTTTAATACATAAAGCACTGTGTTCCTATGCATTTGTGCGTACCCTGTAAATGTAGGACAATTAGGTAAATATCAGAGTGTGACGGACCCCGTGCTCAAGATGTCTGCTGTAAATGCTTCCTCTGTCCGGTAAGACCCAATCCAAGACCTCTTTGCTTTCCTGTTCACTAGTCGTAGCTCAGTGTAGGGTAAAACATCAGATCACACCAGTCTTGGAGTACATCAGGAATAACCCTTTTATTTGAGATTTTCACACAAATATATACAGCAGGATGACAAACTGTAACCAGAAACCTAATTACCATGAGCTAATTATCTAATCCTTTAGACAGCCCAATGGCCCGTACACACAATCTGAATATCGTATGAAAATGGTCGTCCAAAGAAGGAACATATGATTTTTGGATCGCGTGTACACTACTTTTGACAGCCAATCGCGACCGTTTATCCGATCTTATTAGATCGGGCATGCATGAAAATTTTTCATGAACGATTCCAGATTGTATGGTTTTCAGTTATTCAGTATAGTTGTCGCCCAAAAATTCAATACAAATACATTACAACACATAACATCACTTCCGATTTTTTTTCTGTCGTACGAGAATTTTCGTGGCTTTATTTAGCTATTCAACTTCTACTTGCGATTACTAAGAAGAAACGGTCGTACGATCGGTCGAACGATATTCGGATCATGTGTACGGGCCATAAGTGACTAAGGCCGCGTACACACGGGCAGACTGTATGGCCTACTTAGTCCGTCATACAATCCGACGGACAGTCCATCCTACTTTCGAATGAACGGACTTGACCACACACGGATGCACAAACAGTCCGTCGAAAGCTTGCGCGATGACGTGTAAAGCACGTACGACGGGACTAGAAATAGGAAGTCCAATACACAGCAATGCACCCTTCCGCCGTGTAAATCCTTTCTGAGCATGCGCCATTCTTAGTCCGTCAAACTAGCCTACTGACGAGTGGATTGTCCGCTGAAACCAAAGTATGACGGACAGAATTTCGAAAAATCCGAAATACTTAGTACGCCAGACTGCACGCTGAAAAAGTCCGCTGAAGCCCACACACGAGCGGACTGTCCGCTGAAATGTGTTTCGACGGACTAAGTAGGCCATACAGTCCGCCCGTGTGTACGCGGCCTAAGAGACATGACCTTTAGGACAGACTTGCCGTCTCTTTTAGCTCAGAAGACACAAACAATGGGTAAAAGTCTCTCAGGAGCTGTGGCAAGCCAGACTAGACTTATTTACAGTATAGAAGACAACAGACAGGTGGCTGGAGTTGATGACATTAGCATCTAACGGTATCTGTCCCAACAGTATGAATCGGTCACTATTTGTAATATGGCAAATACAGCGTTCCCAGAGTCTGTGTGTCTTGGGGGATATGGACCTGATTCCAAAGTAACCCTACCTCAAGGGTCCCCAGTCATACAGCTCACAAAGAGCACCATTCCCCCAAATGCCAGAGCCCATGATCGGTCGGCAAGAGGCTAGCATTCAGTCCCCTCCAAAAGCCCCTGTCCAGGCTAGGTCTGTCACACAGCATATTTACATTCACCACTTCAGCTCCGGAAGGTTTACCCCCTTTAATGACCAGGCCATTTTTTGTGATACGGCACTTGTTACTTTAACTGACAATTGCGCGGTGGTGCGACGGGTGCCCAAATAAAATGTATGTATTTTTTTCCCACAAATAGAGCTTTCTTTTGGTGGTATATCACCTCTGTGGTTTTTATTTTTTGCGCTATAAACAAAGACAGACAGAATTTTTAAAAAAACATTTTTTTTTATTTTCTGCTTTAAAACATACCCAATAAAAAAGTGTAAACAAATCAAATGTCTTCATACATTCTGCTACATATTTTTGCTAAAAAAAATCCCAATAAGCGTATATTGATTGGTTTGCACAAATGTTATAGCGTCTACAAACATATTATTATATATTATTTTGGAATTTTTATTTTTTTACTAGTTAAGGCAGCGATCAGTGACTGATAGTGGGACTGCGATATTGTGGCAAACAAATCAGACACCTAACTGACACTTTTTGGGGGCCAGTGACACTAATACAGTGATAAGTGCTAAAAAATATGCATTGTCACTGTACTAATGACACTGGCAGGGAAGGGGTGATCAAATGGTTAAATGTGTTCCTAGAGAGTGTTTGATAACTGTGTTGGGGATGTGCTTGTACTGTGGGAAGACAGGTCCATGTTCCTGCTTAGCAGAAACACAGGACCGCAGCCTTCCCTTGTCACAGAACAGCAATCTGCCTTGTTTACATAGGCAGATCGCCGTTCTGCCTGTCTCCCATATGATCAGTGGGTCATGGCAGCCATCACATCTGCCGGACCCACTTGGTAGCGCATGTGCAGGCCCAGACCTTGAAGTGCAGAATCACGTACAGGTACGTGGTTCTGCCCAGAGTGGCTGCCTTGCCGCAGTAAATGTACACGGGCCGGTCGGCATTTGGTTAAGGTTGTTGTTATAAAAGTTTATTTTTTGACAACATACCAGATTTCCCCATCACTGCATTGGGCAGTGTTGAGATTCAAAAAAATATTTTTTATAGGGATATTTAGATGGGCAAACTACACAAAAATAAATATCAACTATGTGGGAATAAAATGCATAATTGTATTACTATATTACTGTAGTGCCAACCTTTCCGAAGGAGCCACTTGAGTATGTTTGGTTCTGCACTCTGCCTCTCAACCCCAAGAAAAGCTTCAGCCCCGCTGGCACACCTGGCAGTAATGTTAGTGCAAACACCACAGTAAATGGACACAAATTGTAGTAACCAGGAAGTTTGTTTACTAGAAGGCTGTTTACCATCAAGCAAACAGTAATAGTATAATCAAGTAGTCAAAATAGATTAAACTCTGATATAGAACAGTATAACACAAAGTCATGTAAATTACAAATAACGCAATTCAACCACCTTAAATGATTCTAAGGTGAGCTATGTGCTCAGGCATGAAGGGAAACAGGAATGGCTTGTTGTAGGTCAGTCTGTTTCCCTAAAAATCTGAAATCACAGGACCAGAAGGTAAATGCATGATACAACAGGCAACAGTGTGAATTATCAACTTTAGGCTTAAAGTTATAGTTCCTCCTTAACCACTTCAGCCCTGGAAGGATTTGCCCCCTTAACCTCCCTGGTGTTATTCCAGGTACTTTTCAGTACCAAAAGTGGTAACCCCGAGCTCGGGATTGCATCACAGGATCTATGTAGAGGTTACTTACCTTGTCCCCTGGACCCTGCGATGTCTCCCCGTTGTGATCTGCGAGCCGCCGCGTCTCGCTTGATCTGTCACAGTGCCGGGCTCCGTTGCGATGCACGGGAACGGAGTTCGGCGCCAAATTCAAAAAGTAAAAAACACAGTATAGATACAGTATACTATACTTTTACAGATTACAGTACTGTATCAAATAATTACACATCCCCTTTGTCCCTAGTGGTTTGTCCAGTGTCCATGCAGTTTTATATTATAAATACTATTCTTTATGCCAGGAAACTGGAGATAGTCCATAGCAACCAAAAAATGTCCGTATGTGTATTTCAAACTTTATCATTCCCGGGAAGTCTACTAGACTCTTGTTTGGACAGATTTAAAGTTATTTCTAAGAATTACAGGCCTACAATATAAAACGCCAAATTTCCATGCAAAATAATGGTACCGCTTTCAGCATGTAAAATCTGAAATAATTATACCGCCAAAGAGTTAATGACCAGGCCATTTTTTTGTGATACGGCACTGCATCACTTTAACTGACAATTGTGCGTGTGATGCTGTAACCAAACAAAATTCACACCCTTTTTTTTCCCACATATAGAGCTTTCTTTTGGTGGTATTTGATCACCTTTGTGGGTTTTTATTTTTTGCGCTATAAACATAAAGAGCAACAATTTTTCGCTGTAATATATATCCCCCCAAAAAATATATGATCTTGATACCAAAATCGACGCAATGACTAACATTTAACAATCATATAACAATGTGCCAACAATTAAGCAAATGACATACATAAACAGTGCAGACCTTGACCTTGACCCCTGACATGGGTTTTAAATTTTTCATATGGTCTTTTTATGACTACAACAATTAATTAAATCCCAAGATTCTTGTTATAATAAAAAAAAAATGCAAGAAATTATGCATTGTAAAGCAGGAGGAAAAAAAGTAAGGAGTGTAGTTTTTAATACATGAAATTTTGTATGTCACTTCTGTCAAAAGACTACTTTGCCTTTTTAGTTGCATTTTGTTATTTAAAGTGGTGTTGCCACCAAAAAATAAAAAAATAGATTAAAATTCTTAAAAAAAAAATAAAAATAATAATTGTAAAAAAAAATGTTTTTCTTACCTCTAAATGCCTGTTGCTAGGGGGTCCCTCGTAGTCTGCCTTTTTCATTGCCCGGGCTGGTGAAATCACTTCCCCTCGCGCCACACAGTCATCTGGGATCTGTCACATGTTCCAGATGACTGTGCGGCATATCACGGCACCCTGCACCGCTCGCGCATGTGCAGTGGGTGCCCACAGTAAGAATGACGGCGCCACAAGCGGAGCTGGGAACAAGGGGGGGCTTTGTTCCCCTGCATCGCTGGACCCTGGGACAGGTAAGTGTCCGATTATTAAAAGTCAGCAGCTGCAGTATTTGTAGCTGCTGACTTTTAATTTTTTTTTTTAGGGGGCCCCCCACTTTAATTTACCACATGCCATATGCTCATACAAAGTGCAGTGTAAACTGTTTGCATCTGTAAGATGCCAAAACTGAATAGCAGGGTAACGTAACCTCAATGTGTACACAGGGCTGGTGCAAGGATTTTTGACACCCTAGGCGAAACCTCATTTTGCTACACCCCCTTGGCTCCACCACTGACTCCACCCCCTTTGTCCTGCCCATGTATACCCCACCTTTTTAATTAAATGTCCATCAAATGCAGCCTCACCAGCCCATCAATGTAGCCTACTAGTGCCCATCAATAAATGTTTGCTTGCTTCCATTCATTTGGGAGTCGGGACACAGACACAGTCCTGTGCCTCTGGCACTATGTGCTGCCTGCTGATGCTGAGACTTAGTTGCTTGTTGTAGAGAGAAGAGAGTAGGAACACCAGTGGCTGGGCGCCCCTAGGCAGCAGGGCGCCCTAGGCGGCTGCCTAGTTTGCCTAGTGGTAGCACTGGCCCTGTGTGTACACATGGGTTACATCATCACTGGGTGCATGTTGGGTGAAGAAAGAAAAAAAGAAATGGGCACAGTGGCAAAGGAGTGATTGCAGTGAATACAGACCTCTCATCCCGAGTGCAAAGGGACCATAAGATGTAAGTATTTTGTGATGACTTGCACATTATGGCACGTGATCCCATCACTTTCTTCTAGCAAAGTTTCATTTTAAGTTAAGCTGAGTGGGTATTTAGCACTGTGATGGTTTCCTGCATATCAGTGGCATATTGGTGACTACTTTTATTTTTTTTAAAAGGGACAATAACCTGTTTATATGCCACACACTACTTATCAGGCATTTTACACATAAACAGAAGTCACATTGTTGTGACATATATATCTGGATGACTCTGGCTGTCTATTACATTTTCAATGTGTATCTCAGCTGGGTGTAGCCTCATTCCTGCATAGCTCTCCCTATGTAGACACGGCAAGGCATAGTATTCAGTGAATCAAGATTGGTGATCTTGCGAGAACAATAACGTCACAATAAGTGTCAGTAGCCCATCTTTATTTAGACAGCACAATACACCCCATATCAACCCAAATCTACACACGCACATGAATGAAGCGTTAGCCATCAAAATGACGTACACCTGCACCTTTGCTTGTTTTTATCATTTATTTGGGAATCTGCCCACACCTCAGACAGAGGTTGGGTCTGAGAGGTTGGGATAAGAGATCTCTGGGTTCATATTATAATTCATAGCCAGTCATATTTGGCTGGTTAGGGATAAATATATATGTATGCAGCTATGCTTGCAGCGAGTGAGGTCATATCATTTTACTTAGGGGTCCATTTATTAGGGGTTTGCCATAAAATTTGAAATTGATCCTTCTGACATTTGAATCAAAGGCAGTGGCGGCTGTTTTTTTTTTTTTTGGGGGGGGGGGGGGGGCGGAAAACAACCACTGTTTTCACACAAGTGGGTGTGCTTGGGGCACAGTGCTCTTCTCCACCCTTTTTTGAAGCCTATTAGAGCCTCCGGCTGTAATCACATGCTTCAAAGAAAAAAAGACTCCCCATGGAATCCAGCACCCCGCATGTAGATTAGGGGGCCGGATGCAAGGATGGGGGGGTACCACTTATCAAAGGTTTATAAATCAGGAGGGAGGCAGCTGTGTGTCTTTTTTGGGGATTTCTGCACTAAAGGAGACCCATCAGGGGCCATTTTTAGATGCTGTTGAAACCTGAAAGATACAGTAAGTAGTTAAAGTTTTAAGTAAAAATAATACATTAATTTCTTCAGGTGCTTTCAGTTTCATATCTGCACATATGGTGAAATGTTTAGGACCCCGATGAAACAGTCTACCAGGGAGATGTTCACCTACTTTCCCCCCATGAATGGCAGCTAGGTAGCACATAAACCCCCATTCCTTGGGAACCCTTTCTCGAGCACTAGGGGTGTCAGGGTACCCAGATCCCTTTACATACTAGTGCATGGGTACTCAACTTGTGGCCCTCTAGCTATTGTAGAACTTCAACTCCCATCATGCCTCTGCGTTTGGGAGTCATGCATGTAACTGTCAGAAGCTTGCAATGCCTCATGGAACTTTGTATTTCTGCAACAGTTATGACCCGTACATATGGTCAGATTTTCTGATGGAAAATGTTCAATGGGAGCCTTTTGTCGTAAATTCTGACCGTGTGTTGGCTCCATTGAACATTTTCCAGCGGAATTTCTGTTGCTCAAAATTTGAGATCTGGTTCTCAAATTTTCCGACAACAAAATCTGTTTGCATAAAATCTGATGGTGTGTTCACAATTCTGACGCACAAGGTGCCACGCATGCTCAGAATAAATTACGAGATAGTCTGGTAAAACTACCGTAATGGAGATAGAACATTTGTCACGCTGCAATTTTTTAAATAGTTTAATGCAGCGCATTCTCTTCTTCTTTATAATGCTAGAATAATGAAGTTGTTTTGCTGCTGATATTCACACAGAATTCTGATTCTTTTCTCGTGATCTCATGAATAATATTAATTTTGCATCCCATTAAAGTAGGGGGAGCTCCCTGGGGATTGTGTTGTAATTCATTATTGATCCTGCATTTCTATAGCTACTAGAGTGTGCTGGAACTGGGAAAGTGCCCAGAGTAATGGGTAGTCACTTTGAGTACTAGTCCCAATTGGAAACACATGCTCAGGGATCACTTAAGACAACTGTATATGTGCATACTGTTGTGTGTTCCTACTGTGCTGTCACATTATGTTGGTGTGACAGTGCAAATGCTGTAATTACTATTTTACACTAACCTCAGTAAATATACGTTTTTGGTTAAGTACAACTGGTGTGGAGTGTTGTTCCTTTTCCAGCAGATGGAGCCATTCGATACCCAGGTAATAACAAAGGTATACTGTTATTATATTACATATTGTGGGTTTATCCTTCACAATTAGCTTCACACCAACTTTGCACCACAGCTGTGTAAAGGGGACGGAGCCAGGTCAGTGGGGGTTTACTAGCAGAGTACAGGCCCAAACAAATTCAGCAGCTCCTTCGGGGGTCAGTGCTACATACATATATAATATGAATAGTCCAATAAAGCAGGTAAAGTGCAGTGCCTTGTGCAAAATTTGGCATATCGTCCAGAAACGAGGATCATAAAGATCAAATAGAAAAAATAAATAGAAACCAGAGTACTGACTCCAAATAATCTTGCAACAATATCACTCTTTTTCTATAAAGACAAATGGGAGTGAGGGGGAAAAGAGCTGGTGTGGAAGTCCAACAAAGGGAATCATATAGTTCAAATAGAAAGAAAACAGTGTCCTGCAATAATATCGCTCTTTTCCTATGAAGACAAATGAAAGTGGGGGGGAGGGGAACAGGTATGGGAGTCCAACAAAAGGCAAATTCAGCAGTCCAATTTGGAATGTAAAGAAACCACATATAGCTTGATACAATCCTCCCTCAGTGGTGCCAGCCCTTTACCTCACAAAAAACCCCAGATGGGTCTAGTAGTGCATAAAAAGCCATTCACGCAGTGGCTCAGGATCCTTCTCAAATATCCAGAGGGTCACTGTGCTGGTTCCCAATCTCCAGGATCTCTTGTCCTAATGGGAATGTCTCCAAACACCATCATATCACAGACAAAAGAAAAAAGAAAGGTCTTCCATGGTGTAGTATTGTTAAAAAATATATTTTCATATTTATTAAAAAAAATGGTTTACATAAAAAAATGGCAGCACAGGCCAGACAAAAAACAGCATGTAAGGCAACAAACACAACAACAGGACTTCCGGTCAGGGCCGTAGCTGGAGGTGACGTCACAGAGCTCCCCCCGACGCGTTGCATCACAACACACGTGACTTTCTCAAGCACCCTTGTATCAAGCTATATGTGGTTTCTCTACTCTAAATGTTTCTCGCTAAATGTTTTCTAATCAACAATGTGTGGCTTCTTCTTTCAATGCTCAATAACAATTGTTGTAGTAAGTTGGTTTTTACAGTGACAATGGGGGTTATTTACTAAAGGCAAATCCACTTTGCACTACAAGTGCAGTTTCAGTGCAGTTTCATGTGCACTTTTGCAGTGCACTTTGAGTGCAAAGTGTAATTTCCTTTAGTAAATAACACCCACAGTGCTTTATAATTTGCCACAATCACGCCATTTTCACGACTCCACAAAATTAATTTATGGTGCTGAAAATGATGAATATAGTTCTCAGTAATGCATTACATACATTAACAACAAAAAACAAGGTGTGTGTAGCAGACTAACAACATAATAATTATTAGCTGAAGAAGAGATTGTCACCTCATGTATCAAATAAATGACATCTGCACTATTGAAGAAAATGGCCAAAAAGAAAAGCCCATTGGAGAGCCTAGGAGACAGCTAAAAGAAACCCAGACAGTAAATCAAAGGAAATCTTTCAGTTTAAGTTAAAAAAATTATTGATAAAATGATTCTGGCATATCAATGCCCCCCACCTGCAAAGTACTCAACATACTTCTGCCTTACTTCTCAGGGACTTTGGGGTGGCAAGCCAGGGGGGCCAGCTTCAAGCACTGTCATGGTTTCTACTTGAAGTCTGGTCTCAGGCCCAACTGAGGCCACATAGTTCATTGAATTTCTCCTTAAAATGTTGTGTAGAATTCAGCATGCAAGGATTATATTGTTAAGTTTATATTCCTCCATGATGATTGGCCTAAGGAATAGGCGGAACTGGCTGGTCATTATCCCAAAAGCGTTCTCCTCCACTCTTCTGGCTCTGGCCAGACTGTAGTTATAAACCCTCTGGTCCAGGGTGAGGGTCCTCATGGCTTCAAAACGGTCGGCTGGTCAGAATGAACTAACAGAAAGCACTGAAAAACAGAAAGGCCGGAGCAGAAAATCAGAAATGAGCTGACAAGAGTGCAAATACGTAATATAAATACAAACCCACAAGCACATACTGAAGAGCAGTAACGATTGGAAAAGCACAGGGTGGTGCACTTGGTATTGAACTTTCTCTTTCTAGTGCCGTTGTACGTGTTGTGCGTCACCGTGTTCTTGACGTTCACAAATTCCGACCAACTTTGTGTGACCGTGTGTATGCAAGACAAGTTTGAGCCAACATCTGTTGAAAAAAAAAAAAACATGGATTTTGTTGTCGGAATGTGTGATCGTGTGTACGTTCCATTAGACGGCCACAGGTTGAGCACCCATGTAAACTAGTGCTTGGGAGGGGTACTATTTTGGTGAATTCCTTTTCAAAACACTTGCCATTCTCAATGCTGAAGGGCACTCAAGACTTAGATAGAATGGGGAAAGATTATAACTCCATTCAGGATTTCACTTCTCTCTGGGATTTCCTCTTGATTTCTGTCCTGCCTACAATGATTTTACCAGACAAGAAGTGGGGGGGGGGGGGGGGGGGAATTTTCAGCAAGGACACAGAACGAAATACATTATGACAGGGGTTCTTGCATCCTAATACTTTACTAAACAAAATTATTTTAATTCTGCTTTATTCTATCAATAGGCAGGTAAATAGAGCATTAGAATAGTAATACTGAATTGCACAATAAAAATGAAACACAAAAGCAGCAGATACCAAATAAAAACAAACAGTGAGATGAACATGCTGTGAAATAGAATATGTTCAAATGCAAAATTTAAAGTGGATCTCCAAACAAAAGCAAAATTTTATGGAGTTGTGTAGTCCTTAAAATGTTAAAATAATTAAATGTACTGTATATTTATGACTTATCAGTGTGTTTCTGCTCTTCTTTTGTCCAGTGAGCAAGATTAGGGTGGATAGGTGACACAGCTGCATTCCTTAAAGCGGAGTTCCACTGACATATTAAAAAAACGATTCTAAAGGCATCTGTTAAGATGATCTTAGTGTAATGCTGCAATCACTATTCGTACTAATAGCGCCGCTATACTTGTATTATTTTTTTAAACCTCATATTTCCCTGTCTTGCTTGGTGTTAATCCTTCCTCTCTTTAATCAGCATGTAAAGTTTGGCTTTACATGCTGAACATTTTCATTTTTATGGATAAAGTGGTGTAATTTTTCTGGCTATGCTTTCTGGCAGAGGTGTTGAATCACAAGAATTGGCTTTTCAGAATTACAAAAAATGCTTTGACAGCGAAGACAGTTTACATGTGCATATTTTAACTTTGTATCTAGCTATTAGCTGAAGTCGAGCTTTAAAGAGATAGAAACCACACTTAAAGGTAGTCATGGAGTAGGCAGATCTTAAAGGAGGAACTACATCACTGTGAGGAGAAAGTGGGCCCAGGAAAGGGTTAGGGTATTGGCAGTGTCTTATCTTGTAAGAAGGAAGCAGTACTCTTGGGTAGGAGAAGCCTTGGGGGCTGCTTCCAAGCTTGAATCTAGGGACAGCCATTCCAGGAGGATTTGGTGAGCTGAAATATTGTCCCAGCTTCCCATGCAATTTTTGCTTAGGTCACATAGAAGGTCATTTTTAATGGAAGCTGGGTGAGTAGGAGGTCTTTGGTACTGCAGATTCAGCAAGGCTTTGTGGTAAAGGGAGCACATCTCATGGTATGGAGCTTTCTGGTGGTCAGGGGTTGAAGTAGTCCCCTTGGGGCTCAGTTTGTATGAAACAGGGGGTATTTTCATTAAGGGATCCCTGAGCTAGTAGTGTGAACTTGAGGAAAGACTTTGGGTAAATTAGACTTTTAACCACCAAAGACCCTCAATGCTAAAATTTGAATGTTGTTATTTATATTTACATTTATTGTACTGTTATGGCTAAAAAATGGCTGCTTTGGCCAATTAAAATTCATGTCATTTGGTCCAGTGTTTTTATTGGGAGGTGTTAGTTATAAGGCTGGCCTGGCATTATTAATAAATATTTCAGTCAAGTAAGTCCTACATAACTCCATACATAGCTTTACACTTGTAAATGAATGGATAATAGAAAGTGGCATTCATGTTGCCCTTGACAGCCAGCAAACAAACATTTTTATTCCCAGATAATTCACCTAGATTCTTTTACAACAAAACAATCACACCAGACACCAGTCAGGTATACTAATTCATATCTCTATTTTCCAAATTCCATCTGCAAGAGAGGATGATAACATGGCGTGCATAATTACTGGGATGTTTCTACATTATACACCATCCAAAGTGGATGTCTCTTTTAATTAACTAGTTTGCTCACCTCTTTAAGAATAACACCTGTAATTAAAACATGACTATACTCTACACCGTGTATTGTGCAATACACTGTGTATTGTGCAATTAGATATACTTAGGAGGCATATTTCATTATAAAAACATCCAAAGCAATGTGAACTATTTATTTGATAAATGGTAGGATCAGGCAAAATCGTATTAATAAAAATAAGCTATATGTAGGCCTTACCATATTGCCTTGTGCTGCAAATTTAAAGTAGATTTACATCTTATTTATTTTGGATTTTGGCTGGATTTTGGTTGGGTTAGATGTGTCGAAGGATGAGCATTGTTCTTTATCATCCAAGTAGGCCATCTCTCCTGGCATTGACTCATTTTATTAGGCTATGTGCCAAGTTTCTTTTATGAACTGCATACTCTAAAACTTGAAGTTCAAATATTTTCTAGAAGGAATCCACTAGGGATAAGATGTACTGTATAAACTCTGTAAATACACAGTTTTGTAGTTTAATTTAAAGCAATCATGATACCATTGAATAAAAGAATACGTTAAATGCTTCTCTGCTCAGATGCCAATATTTGTTCTCTTGCAAGGCTTTGGGCAGTACTGGTGTCTGACACTTCCAGATGTTTCAAATTATATTTTCCCCGCTGTGCACTGTGGATCTTCTCACTGACCGTTATGTCACTACTGGACACCTTAGACACGTAGAGGCTAGCAAGAGAAACCAGAGACCATAGTGTGGAACAAGCTATCTGACATACTCAGAAGAGTTATGTAGCAGCCCTCCACCTGACATATTGGTGTCAGATTGGTGTAAGGGCTGGCTGCGGAGTCTGCCCCGTTGCCACCTAAGTGGCATAGGAGGACTAGCAAACGGGAAGACAGTCATATCGCCAAAGAACCCTACCCATACCTCGAAGCAACCTTTTCCTAGGAAGCTATGGGGTCAGCAAAAGTTGATCAGACAGAAAGGTAGATTTCAGGAGCTTGGGGGGGGTCCTTCCTGGGACTGCGTTGTTCTCGTGGGCCCTGTTTCACCTTGTCCGCATAGGTTGGGTGTGCAGTCGTGAGCGTACGAAGAAAGGCGTGGGCCTTAGCCGCCGATTGGAAAGCAAGCTGTTCCCCGTCTGGGGCTTAAAGCCGAAGGGTTGCTGGGTAAGCCAGGGTGAAGCAAATATTAAGTTTGAACAATTCTGCGCATATCTGTTGAAAATCCTTTTTTTTGCGTGATACCTCTGCGGAATAATCAGCAGCAGCTTGTGGCCATCCACAACAATGGTGCGTGACTTCCGAAAACTTTGGAGAATTCCGTGCGGTCCATATAGTTGAGGTATTTGGCTATTACCTGCTGTTTGTTGTCGGTAGATGGGGCCCCAATGCGATGTGCCCTTTCCACCACGCAGTGCCTATTGAGGCCTAGGGCCACGGTATGGTGGTTGTGCATAAAGTAAGTAGCATGTCAGGCTTGTGCGATTCTGGGAGTCCTATGATCCTCAGGTTGTTCCTCCTTGAATGATTTTCGAGGTCCTCCATGCGATCGTGTAAATGTTGTTGGTCTTGCACGAATTTCTCGAGTGCCGTATTCATATTATACTGATCGTCCTCCAGGGATGAGATGCGCTGTTCCGCCATGCTGAGCCACTTCGTCTGCTCCCCCAGCTCCTTCTGGAGTTGTGCCATGCCCTCTGCCACCGCTTTGTCTACTGCAGCTGTAAGGGTGAGCAGGGGCAATTCAGCCACCGCCTGTGCCAGACTGTCAGGGGAGGCAGTTTGAGTCTGATTGCCGGGGCTGGATGTGTCCTTCCCTTCGTTCGCCGGAGCGGTGTCCCCTGAGTTGCTATGTGAGGTGGGTGGCAGCATGCATTGCAAGGCAGTGAGCGCCATCTTAGGGATCAGCTGCTGTCCTGAGGGAGAAGGAGAGCCGTCTCGCAACCGAGATCCGGAGCACGAGCGCGGCTGGGAGAGGTACCGGTCCATCCGCTGAGGTGAGTGGGATCGGCGGAGACTGATTTCCAACAAGCGTTTTTTTAAGCGGATTTTTGCCGTAAACTGAGCGGAGCCTCCGGCCTTTCCTCCCTTCCCATACGGCGCCGGAACCGGAAGTTCATCAGATATTTTGATTGTGTGTGGGCTTCAGCTGACTTTTTTTTTGAAAATAGAACTTGTTTTAAATCTTTCCGACAGAACTCCGTCGGAAAAACGACAGAGTTTATTCTGATGGAAAAACCGGTCGTGTGTACGAGGCATAAGTATTGGTGCCAGTTTACGCAGTATTAACCCCTAGTATTGGTGCCAGTTTATGCAGTAATAAAGCCTAGTATTGATGCCAGTTTATGCAGTAATAAAGACTAATATTGGTGCCAGTTTATTCAATAATAAATGTAGTTAATACATATATTAAACTGTGCAAAGAAAATAAAAAACATTTAAACATTCATTGCTGTATATGCAAAGCTGGAATGTCCAGATAAATATATGAAAAGATGTGTCCAAAAAAATGGAAATGGAAAAACAGCATGAAAACCAGTGAGGAATTCTCCGAATTTTCCAAAATATCTGTATGTGATACTATGAAGTGAAGACAGTCCTACACCTCCTCCAAGGAATAGTTACACAATCACCGCGTGAACCCTCCACCACATAAAATGGGGGCTTACCAGATTTAATAGATCCTGCTCAAAATTATATTTGGAGGATCATATATGCTTGTAGGTATACAAAGGCTGTTTTTGAGGTGTTGTCCTTTTCTGGAAAACTTTCAAGTGTGGCTACTTCCTCTACGGTATGTCTCCATCCACATAGATCATCATAGGTAATGGGATAGATATAAAGGAAGAAAGCAGGGACCACAATAGTGTAACTCCGTTTTTCGTTTCAAGCAATTTAATAAAAAATTATCAAACTCACGTGTACAAAGAACATAAGCGCTTTTTCAATAAAATCTCAGGCTGCAGTGAAGTCCCGACGCGTTTCGTCTTAAGCAGACATCATCTGAGATGATGTCCCAGATGATGTCTGCTTAAGACGAAACGCGTCGGAACTTCACTGCAGCCTGAGATTTTATTGAAAAAGCGCTTATGTTCTTTGTACACGTGAGTTTGATAATTTTTTATTAAATTGCTTGAAACGAAAAACGGAGTTACACTATTGTGGTCCCTGCTTTCTTCCTTTATATCTATCCCATTACCTATGATGATCTATGTGGATGGAGACATACCGTAGAGGAAGTAGCCACACTTGAAAGTTTTCCAGAAAAGGACAACACCTCAAAAACAGCCTTTGTATACCTACAAGCATATATGATCCTCCAAATATAATTTTGAGCAGGATCTATTAAATCTGGTAAGCCCCCATTTTATGTGGTGGAGGGTTCACGCGGTGATTGTGTAACTATTCCTTGGAGGAGGTGTAGGACTGTCTTCACTTCATCGTATCACATACAGATATTTTGGAAAATTCGGAGAATTCCTCACTGGTTTTCATGCTGTTTTTCCATTTCCATTTTTTTGGACACATCTTTTCATATATTTATCTGGACATTCCAGCTTTGCATATACAGCAATGAATGTTTAAATGTTTTTTATTTTCTTTGCACAGTTTAATATATGTATTAACTACATTGGTCACATTGTAATGTGGTAAAAACAAATAAGCGCTACACTGTTTTTCACAAAATTTATTACGTCACATTTGTACACCTAGATGTTGTGTTAGCTGCTGTTTGTATATTGGTTAGGCCGCGTACACACGGGCGGACTGTTCGCCCAACCTTGTCCGCTGAACAGTGTTTGGGCGGACAGTCCGCTCGTGTGTGGGCTTTCAGCGGACAGTTTCAGCGGACAGTTGGACGGACAAAGTCTTTCGGAAATTCCGAAAAACTGTCCGCTGAAACTGTGTTTGAGCGAACAGTCCGCCCGTGTGTGGGCTTGTCCGCTGTACTTTCGAAATGAGCGGACTGTTCCCGCTCGGAAAGTCCGCCCATTTCGAGCGCGTGTACAGGTAAGACCGGGCCACCGCCTGTAAAAGAGCTACAAGAAGGCGCGGTGGCCCGGCAGAAGAACCGAAGGCGGCGACAGAAGAACGGAAGACGGCGACAGAAGACCGGGCCACCGGACCAGGCGCGGTGGCCCGGCAGAAGAACCGAAGAGGGGGACAAGACCCCCGAAGTCGGAAGAAGAGGCCGGCGGCGGGGAGGAAGAAAGCCGGACTCCTCCGCTGGCAAAAGAGCTACACACACATAGCGGAGGAGTCCGGCGAGAAGACCCCCGAAGACGGAAGACCCCCGGCTGTGCAATAAAATATTTTTTCCCCCTGTGTTGTGTTTTTATTTGTACTTTATTTCACAGGTGAATGGGTAGGGGTACATTGTACCCCATACTCATTCACATAGGGTGGGGGGCCGGTATCCGGGGGCCCCCTTCTTAAAGGGGGCTCCCGGATTCCGATAAGCCCCCCGCCCGCAGACCCCGACAACCAACGGCCAGGGTTGTCGGGAAGAGGCCCTTGTCCTCATCAACATGGGGACAAGGTGCTTTGGGGTGGGGGGGCCGCGCGGCCCCCCCCCCCTTCCCCAAGGCACCCCCCCATGTTGAGGGCACGCGGCCTGGTACGGCTCAGGAGGGGGGGCGCGCTCGCTCGCCCCCCTTTCCTGGCCGGCCGGGTAGCGTGCTCGGACAAGGGTCTGGTGTGGACTTGGGGGGAACCCCCACGCCGATTTTTTTCGGCGTTGGGGTTCCCCTTTAAGCCCATTCCAGGCGGCGGAGCCCGCGACGTCTCCTTCGCGGGCCCCGCCTACCTGTACCAGTTGACACAATAATAACCCCTAGTAGTGGTGCCAGTTTACGCAGTAATAATGCCTAAAATTGGTGCCAGTTTATGCAGTAATAACCCATAGTAGTAGTGCCAGTTTACTCAGTAATAATGCCTAAAATTGGTGCCAGTTTACACAGTAATAACCCCTAGTAGTGGTACCAATTTATTCAGTAATAATGCCTAAAATTGGTTCCAGTTTACGCAGTAATAATGCCTAAAATTGGTGCCAGTTTAGGCAGTAATAACCCCTAGTATTGGTGCCAGTTTACACAGTAATAACCCCTATTATTGGTGCCAGTTTACGCAGTAATAACCCCTAGTATTGGTGCCAGTTTATGCAGTAATAAAGCCTAGTATGTATGGCAGTTTAGGGAGTAATAAAGCCTAGTAATGATGCCAGTTTATGCAGTAATAAAGACTAATATTGGTGCCAGTTTATACAATAACAAAGCCTAGTAGTATTGGTGCCAGTTTATGCAGTAATAAAGCCTAGTATTGGTGCAAGTTTACGCAGTAATAACCCCTAGTAGTGATGCCAGTTTACTCAGTAATAATGCCTAAAATTGGTTCCAGTTTACGCAGCAATAAAGTGTAATATTGGTGCCAGTTTACGCAGTAATAACCCCTAGTATTGGTGCCAGTTTATGCAGTAATAATCCCTAGTATTGGTGCCAGTTTACGCAGTAATAACCCCTAGTAGTTGTGCCAGTTTACTCAGTAATAATGCCTAAAATTGGGCCAGTTTACGTAGTAATAATGCCTAAAATTGGTGCCAGTTTACGCAGTAATAACCCCTAATATTGGTGCCAGTTTATGCAGTAATAACCCCTAGTATTGGTATCAGTTTACGCAGTAATAATCCCTAGTATTGGTGCCAGTTTATGCAGTAATAACCACCCAAAACCAGGGTTAACACTGCGGCTTTGTACAAATTTTTAACCCTTTGGGGAAATGGGGAGGCCACTAGCCAGTAATGCAAGGGGTTAATGACAATGACATATATGATTAACCTCTTGGGAGAGTGGGGAGGTTAAACAAAATTTCCACTAGCTAGTAATGCAAGGGGTTAATAACCAATGCCACAGGCCACAAATACAGTTGGAGTTGTTTGATTTCTTGAAGGAGTGTTACCGTCACTTATATTGCAATTTGACATCTAGAATATTTTGAGGGGGTTTCACTATCAATAATAAACTGCAATTTTTATATTTTGAAATTGTTATTTGAAAGATATAAAGTTGTATATTTGGTTTAAAGAACACCACATATACAGTATATGGTATTCAGAGGGAAGGTTCCACCATCACTGAAATTATGCAATTACCTTTAAATTGTGATACTGTGGTGACAGGAGCACAGCATTGTATATTTTATTACAATATTCACAAGAGAGGGGAAAAAAGAGGGGGGGAGAGAAGATGGAAGGGGGAGGGGGAAGAGAGAGAGAACTGGGGGGGAGGAGAGAGGAGGGGAGAGAGGGAAATGGAAGGAAGGAGAGGAGAAAAGAGAGCGAAAGAGAGAAAGGGAGAAAGAGCAAGTAGGGGGAGGAGAGGTAGAAAGAGTGAAGAGAGAGAGGGGGTAGAGAGAGGGGAAAAAAGAGAGAGAAGGGGAAGGAGGAGGAGAAAGAAAGAAAAGGGAGAAAGAGAGGAGAGGGGGGAGAGACAGGGGCAAAGAGGGGGAGAAGAAGGAAAGGCATCACAAAATACAAATAGAATAAAGAGAGGAGCCCTTGCAGTAAATCTCTCTTCATGTACACATTCTCCTGATTACCTTCACCTTTATGGATGCTTCTGCTTTTCCTGCTCAGTTCTACTCAGTCTCCTCCCCCTCCCCAGTCCCCATCCTCGGCTCTTTTTCCAGGCTCCAGCATAACTTCAGTATTCTGTTCTTCTCAATCAAAGGTGGAGGCTGGAGAAGGGGCAGGTTACAGCAGCGCCCACTGGTTCAGTAAACAGCAGGAGGCGGATCAGTAAGTGCTGTTAACTCTTTCTTGTGGTTCTTTTCTGATGCTTCTACAGTCAGTCACAGTGACAGGGACAGATGGGGGGAGTCTGCAGGCCGTCCCTATGCACGCAAAGCCACTGGGTAGCAAGAGCTGCTGTGACAGCCCTATATGAGGCTATAGGGCCATTTTGGTTGGGGACTACATGTCCCAGAATCCCTTGCTGCTGCCCCTTCTGCTTATGAAGTCTTTGTGATTGGCTCCTCTCCTCCTGCCAATAAGGATGCAGGGGAGGGAGCAGATGGGCAGCACGGCTGTGGCGTCAGCAAGGAGAGGGAGAGGGGAGAAATCCCCTGCAGGAGCTGACAGGCATGCTCTCGCTTGTGAGAGACAACTCTTGCCTGTGTCAGCTCGTCAGAGGCCGGGGGAAGATGCGGGGCAGCGGGCACCCGCTACAGAAAAAAAAGGCATTTTAATTGGGGGGGTGTGGCACATGGAAGGGCACAGTATGATGTTGATGGGGCCCTCTGCCCACTAGTGACACCACTGATTGTTTATAAAATGTAACTCTAAAATACTTATGTAACAGCCTCCATGTTTACAAGAAAATTACACCCTGTAATTGTGGGAATCATAAAACCAATGCAGGAATTAGGAACATAACATTTTTATGGCTACTTGTTTATTGCCTCTTTAGCTGTGATTTATGGCTCAATAGCTCAACACATAAACTTGCTTAGTTTTATTATCACCTGAGGCCACAATATGGAGTACTCTGTAAAATATCATTAACATTTCAAATTTTAACACAAAATATTTAGCTATCATTATAACATAAGTGTAGGACAGTAACGAATACCTGTTGAGGAGCAGAAATTAGTCGTCCCTGATGGCTCCATGTCAGCACAGCTGGGTATAGTCCCCCCCCCTCCATGCTTCCAAAACTCATAAATTTGAGCCCACCTACAGCCTTGGTGTTCTTTTTTCCTCCTGTGCACAGGACCGAGGTGTGCTCCTCTACCTGGCTGGTCTAAAGGGCTGGCCATCCATCCATGTGCGTGGATTAGGCTGGACACAGTCTCTAGTGTCTCAGCTAAATGACCTATAATCCAGGGAGCCCAGCTTGTCCTTGGGGAGGCTTTTATCATGGCTAACAGCCTTGTCTGGGGTCCGCTGGGTCCATGTAAAGTGGGCAGCGGTGTTGGCAGAGTCTCTCCTATGCACGCGCAACCACGCTGTGCTGGTGTTTGCGGTCGGATGACAGAAGTTGGGTGGGCTAAAAATTTGAAAAATGCTTTGTATTAAAATGAAGGCTGCATTGCTGGGTATTGTTGTGCATTGCTCCCTGCAGCCACTATGCATAGCCTGAGCTCCTCCACAGGGAGTACTCTGCATAACAGGTGCACAAAGTAATACTTTGTCTGTTCACACAGGGCAATAACCTGTTGGTGGCTTCTCATTAGGGATGAGCTAAACACCCCCTGGTTCAGTTTGCACCAGAACATCCAAACAGACCTAAAATTCGTGTGAATTTTAGAACCCTATTAAAGTCTGAGGGACTCGAACGTTTGAAATCAAAAGTGCAATTTTAAAGGCTAATATGCAAGTTATTGTCCTAAAAAGGGTTTGGGAACCCGGCTCCCCAGGGAACATGTATCAATGCAAAAAAAAAATTTAAAAACTGCAGCTTTTTCAGGAGCAGTGATTTTAATAATGCTTAAAGTGAAACAATAAAAGTGTAATATTCCTTTAAATTTCGTACCTGGGGTGTGTGTTTAGTATGCCTGTAAAGGGGCGCATGTTTCCCGTGCTTAGAACTGTCCCTGCACAGTGTCATTTCTGCAGGAAAAAAAGTAATTTAAAAGCATTCGCAGCTATAATGAATTGTCGGCTCCCCATAATACAGAGAACAGTCATTGAAAGACATTGATAAAAAAAAATTTAGGGGGGGGCGTGACCGGAAGCCGAGCTGGAAGGACGCTGTGAGTGAGAGCTCTCCTCCAGCCCAGCGCTACAACGGCCTGACTCGGGGGTTTAAAGCACCGCACGATGGGGAGATCGCGAGCCACCAGGTCCTCATCTGCCCGGGGATCATCTCAGCCGCCATCGGGCTCGTCATCCTCGCTCAAATCCTACTTCCAGCCGCCCGTGCTCCCGCCGGGCGAAGGGCGCAAGATGGCGCCGGACAGCCCGACCGCGTTGCCGCGGGACCTCCCTCCGCCGCCGCAGCTGATGTGCGACCGCCGAGCGGAGCACCCGCACCCGTCCGCCGTGGACCCCCTCCGGGAGATGGAGGATTTGGGACGCCCCCCGTGTGAGCCGCATGATTCCGAGCGCGGCCAGGCCGCGGGTGTGCGCAGGCCACGATCCGGCCTAGGCCGCATGGACAGCATGGAGCCTGCAGGCCTGGAGGCCCAGTGCAGGCACACGGAGCCGCTACACTTCACTGGCCACACGGGATCCTGGGATGGCCGGAGGTCCCAACAGGAGCTTCTGCATGCTGGGTCAGCACGAGGGGTGAGTGAACAGTCTCCCCCCCGCCTCGCCCCCCCCATCTTTCCAGGGACTCAGACCGCCATCCTGCAGCCCCATCTGCCCTCCACGCAATGTTCGGATGCATTTCCCCGCTTGCTGCGGACGGCCTCGGACCCGGCGATAGGAGGGTCCCCTACCCCCATTTTGTTAGGCGCTCCAGGAGACCCCCAAGGCCTCCCCAGCTGAGCGGAGGGACCGGCTCTCCCCCCGTCTGATATGAGGGCTCAAGATGCCTGGAGACCACTCGCACCCCCCAAGGCCCAGAGGCAGCCCCGCTCCTGGGAATCCAGCACTTCCAGAGGCCAGGAGGCCGGCCGTCTCTCTTATGCCCAGGTAGCCCACCCTCGCTCCCCGCGATCCCAGGGGGCCTCTCCGGACCCTTTGACCCACTCTCCCCATGTCACGTCCTGGCCGGACCACGGGCACCCCGTATCCTCTTGGCCCCCCTCCAAGGCCACGGGACCCCTGCAGGGAGGCTCCCCCCAACGTCCTTCGCATCCCCACTCCCCCACGGAGCAACATGGGGATGGTCATCCCCCTTGGCACGCATATCTGACCGCGATCCCAACTAAGGATGACTTTAAACAACTGGTGGTGGATGTGAAAGCCACCTGCCGAGCTGAAATTCAGACTCTGCATGCTGGCCTCAAACACCTAGCTGAAAGGGTTGAGATGGCGGAGGAGGAGATTCAGGAGACTAAGCTGGCTGTACACCGCACTCAACTGGAGAACTCGGATCACCGCCTCCTTCTGCGGGACATGCAGCGCCATGTAGAGGACCTCGATATTAGAGGTCGGAGGAACAACATTCGTGTTCGAGGCCTCCCGGAGACGGATGGACCCGAAGACCTGCAGGCCTCACTGCAAGCGCTATTTAACGAAATGCTGGGAGAGGACCCGGCCAAACATATTGAGATGGACAGAGCACATCGGGCCCTCCGTCCCAAAGGCCCTGCTTCCAAACCAAGGGACGTTGTCTGCAGGATACACTCCTTTCCCCTTAAGGAAGATATTATGACTAAATCCCGCTCTATTCGCAACCTCACATTTTATAACGCCCCGGTCCAGGTGTACCCGGACCTCTCCTGGATAACCCTCCAAAAACGACGGATGTTGCAGCCTCTCCTCCGCACCCTGCAAGACAGAAATATGCCCTACCGTTGGGGTTTCCCCTTCTGCCTCACGGCCAGACATCAGGGGAAATCGGCCTCCCTTCGCTACCCAGAGGACCTCGACTCCTTTTGTGACACTCTGGGCATACCTGTCCCTAAACTCCCTGCCTGGGATTTGATAGCCTCCCCGCCACCTCCGCCGGTGCTCTGGAAGAAAGTACCCTCGGCCAAGAGACACAGAGGACCGGATCCGGATCGCAGACCGCCTACGCACAAATGACACGGATTCCTCCACCGGTGGAACTCCCTGCAGTTTATTTTTGACCCGGTTTTCTCTTTTCTTTTTGCTCTCCCCGGAGCGCTCTCTCTCATAATTTTTTTTCTTTTTTCCCACATGGGGTTTGCTCCCCCTTCCCTCCCCCGAGGGCCTGAGCTTTACAAGGTTTCTACCTTGAACTGTCTTTCACCCAGGGCTGGCCTAGGTAGAGTCCAAGGACAGATCGACTCCCAGGTTACTGACCCCCCCATGGTTTATTCCACCCCTTGGTTCCTTCAGAGACTATAAACTGTTGGTGTCTACCTGCCCGGCTTTTTTTTTTTTTCCCCTATCTTGGTTTTGATTTGGGTTTCCCCTTCCCCCCCCCCTTTTTTTTTTTTTGTTGGGGGGGCCAGGGGACGCCTGGGCCAGGAGACCTACCGGAACCGTTTGGGCTCGGTGTCCCTATAGGGCATCTGGACCTAGCGCATGTTACAGCTAATACTAGTTATGCATTTTGTCTATGTTTCTCTCCTTTCTCTCTTTTCTAGATTCTCTCTCTACCCCGTTCTTGTGCGGATATCGCTAAGAGGTCATCTTGGTCGCCAGTCCTTCTCCGACGGTCGCCTCTCTCCCCGGGACACGCTTCTCTCCATCGGTTTCAGTTAAGTATGACTATCCCCGACCACCCCCCCCCCCGACTATGGCTAAGATACTGTCGCTCAATGTCCATGGTCTAAACTCCAACAAAAAATGCCATCTTGCGCTTCGGCAAAATTTTTTTTTAAATGCGTTGGGTCCCCCCCACATTCAATTACCAGGCCCTTCAGGTCTGGTATGGATAGTAAGGGAAATCCTGCGTCGAATGAAAAAAATAAATAAAGTGGGGTTCCCCCCAGATATCCATACCAGACCCTTCAGGTCTGATATGGATTTTAAGGGGAACACCACGCCAAATTTAAAAAAAATGGTGTGGAGTTTCCCCCAAAAATCCATACCAGACCCTTTATCTGAGCACGCAACCTGGCAGGCCGCGGTAAAAGAGGGGGGACGAGAAAGTGGGACCCCCCTTCCTGAACCGTACCAGGCCACATGCCCTCAACATTCGGAGGATGCTTTGGGGGTCTGGGACCCCTCAAAGCACCATGTCCCCATGTTGATGGGGTCAAGGGACTCATCCCCACAACCCTGGCCGTTGGTTGTGGGGGTCTGTGGGTGGGGAGATTATCAGAACCTAGAAGCCCCCTTTAACAAGGGGACCCCCAGATCCCACCCCCCCCATTTGAAATAGTAACGGGCACATTGTACCCCTACCATTTCACAAAGAAAGTAAAAAATTACTAAAAAAGACACAGACACTGTTGGGATAAGTCCTTTATTAAAAATAAAAAAAAATGTAAAAAAAGATTCCAGCGCTGGTAATCCACTCTTGATATCCTGCGATGGCCGATCTCTTCTCCCGGGTTCAGCGATAGGTGATCTCTTCCCCCGGCTCCTTAATATCCATACCAGACCTGAAGGGCCTGGTAATTGAATTTGGGGGGACAATTCATTATAGCCACGAGTGCTTTTAAATAACTTTTTTCCTGCAGAAATGACACTTTGTGCAGGGACAGTTCTAAGCACGGGAAACATGCGCCCCTTTACGGCATATTATAGACACCCCCTAGTTACGAAATTTAAAGGAATATTACACTTTTATTGTTTCACTTTAAGCTTTATTAAAATCACTGCATCTGAAAAAACGTCCATTTTTAAAACTTTTTTTTGCATTGATACATGTCCCCTGGGGCAGGACCCGGGTCCCCAAACACTTATTTGACAATAAGTTGCATATAAGCCTTTAAAATTAGCACTTTAGATTTCTCCCATAGTCTTTTACAGGGTGTTCCGTGGCTTTTCGAATTTGCCGAACACCCCAAATTGTTCGCTGTTCAATAAACAGGCGAACAGGCAATGTTCGAGTCGAACATGAGTTTGACTCGAACTGGAAGCTCATCCCTACTTCTCATGTTTGCTTTACTATTGTGCCATTGTGCCAACCCCCTCAAAAGACCAGCATTTCCACAGAAGGTAGGCCTGTTGAGATATGGGATATCCTTTTATATTTCTATGTGCCTTCCAGTTTTTAACCAAAAAAAAAGAAAAGAGGGGGAGAAGCCTGTTTATGATGTCTACAATTCCCTTGGTTTGTATACATTACAGAATATTATTGTAATTCAATTCCTACCTTTTTTTGTTGCTGTTCTGAACAAACTTTTTCATTATGTCCTGATTACTAGCAGGGCAAGGTTTAGCTCATTAACCACCTGGTGAATCAGGGCTGTAAATGGAGGCTTCAGTCTCTCTCTAGCCGTGGTTAACCATTTAGGGTTTGTTATTAAGCAAACAATTTTGCTGCATTTAATTATTTTTATGGGCTGGTTTGTTAAATGGCATGCAAAACCCAATGGAAAGGTTATCTATTGGTAATTACCAATCTCAGAGTAAACAGCCCTCTTCATGCTGTTTAATAAAGGGACGTGGATGAACGTGGCTTCATTTTACTTTTATATGTTATATGTTCTGGCAATGACCAGTCTAATATCCTTCCCTGGCAAATCAGCCTCTTCAGACTTTCCAAAGGGGGAGATGTGGAGGAACATGATTGTGTGAATCCTGGTTTGATTAAGCAACCAGAGATGAGGATGATGATACTTAACTGGTTGTCTTATGTATTAAACAATTGGCCAGTACACTCAAAGGAGTTATTCCCGCTTACCCTGTGAAAGGGTTAAATTCTCTGGCAAGGAGCAGTCTCACAGCTTTCCCTAACAAACATCCCCCTTCAGACTCTATAAGAGGAATACACGGATGGGCATGACAGTATGTATCCCACTGGCTCAAGCAACCAGAGAAGAGGATGTCACCTAATAGGATGACACATTCAATAGACACATTGTCAATTAGTGATGGACGAACTTCCGACGGGACGTTTTCGCGAACGCGGACCGTGAACGCGGCCGATAGTTTGCAAACCGGAACGTTCGCGGCGGGCCCCATTGACTTCAATGGGAGGCGAACTTCGCAAACCTACAGGTCAAATTTGCAGCCACAAAATAATTAATAGCTGTGCAAACATAGTCCCACCACATGGCCAATGACATAACACATGTATGAGGTGAATCTGGGATCAACAACTACAAGCATTCTTTTTTTATATGGGAAATTGTTGTGACAATTCAGGACTGTGGAGCGCATGAAGGCAATGGAGGAGAGGGAAGGTCAGGGTAGGCAAAGAAGAGGGTGCAGGAGATGATCACCAGCAGCGTGACATACAGCAATGACACCTGCACCGTGATAGAGTCATCTGACAGCAGCACCGTGAAAGAGAGCACTGACATCAGCAGCATGACATACAGCAATGACACCTGCACCGTGATAGAGTCATCTGACAACAGCACCGTGATAGAGAGCACTGACATCAGCAGCGTGACATAAAGCACTAACACCAGCACCGTGATATACAGCACTGACAGCAGCACCATGATAGAAAGCACTGACATTAGCAGCGTGACATAAAGCACTAACACCAGCACCGTGATATACAGCACTGACAGCAGCACCGTGATAGAGAGCACTGACATCAGCAGCGTGACATAAAGCACTAACACCAGCACCGTGAAATACAGCACTGACAGCAGCACCGTGATAGAGAGCACTGACATCAGCAGCGTGACATACAGCAATGACACCTGCACCGTGATAGAGTCATCTGACAACAGCACCGTGATAGAGAGCACTGACATCAGCAGCGTGACATAAAGCACTAACACCAGCACCGTGATATACAGCACTGAAAGCAGCACTGTGATAGAGAGTACTGACATCAGCACCGTGATATACATCACTGACACCTGCACCGTAAGCAGCCCCAGGAGGACGTCAGCATAGCACAGGGATGGTGGGAGCCCCTCATAATGAGCATAGCACAGGGATGGTGGGAGCCCCTCATAATGAGCATATCACAGGGATGGTGGGAGCCCCTCATAATGAGCATAGCACAGGGATGGTGTGAGCCCCTCATAATAAGCAGCCCCAGGAGGATGTCAGCATAGCACAGGGATGGTGGGAGCCCCTCATAATAAGCAGCCCCAGGAGGAAGTCAGCACAGCACAGGGATGGTGGGAGCCCCTCATAATAAGCAGCCCCAGGAGGAAGTCAGCATAGCACAGGGATGGTGGGAGCCCCTCATAATAAGCAGCCCCAGGAGGAAGTCAGCACAGCACAGGGATGGTGGGAGCCCCTCATAATAAGCAGCCCCAGGAGGGAGTCAGCACAGCACAGGGATGGTGGGAGCCCTCATAATGAGCATAGCACAGGGATGGTGGGAGCCCCTCATAATATGCACAGCAGAGGCACAGCCCCAGGAGGATGTCAGCACAGCACAGGGATGGTGGCAGCCCCTCATAATAAGCAGCCCCAGTAGAAATATGACACCGCTCAACCTCTTCAAAGAGGAGGGTACGGGCATATAGTACGGTGTGCTTTTTTTGGACAAGGAAGTGAGCCAAATGAAGAAAGAAGGTCTCTGTGCTCGATTAAAAAAATTGTTTATAGACATATACATGGTCTACTGGTCACATGTGTTGAATTCCTCCGAGATCCATGCCTCATTCATTTTTAGAAATGTGAGGTAGTTAACACTGTCGTGAGCTAGGCGAGTACGCTTATCGGTCACGATCCCCCCTGCTGCGCTGAACGTCCTTTCGGACAGGACACTGGATGAGGGGCAAGCCAACAGTTCGATTGCAAATTGGGCAAGCTCTGGCCAGAGATCAAGCCTGCCCACCCAGTAGTCCAGGAGTTCATCACTCCTGAGAGCGTCCACATCGGCCGTTAACCCGATGTAGTCGGACACCTGACGGTCTAGGCGTTCCCTGATGCTGGATCTGGATGACACCTGTCGATGGGTCGGCTGAAAGAATGACCTCATATCTGAAGTCACCAACACATCTTCAAACCGGCCTCTTCTTGCAGGCGCTGTTGGATTGGTAAACCGCAACTCCTTCTCTGGGAGTGGAAATTGCTCCTCTGCCAGCGCACGCAAAAGCAGAATGCAGCATTTCTCGAAGCAAGGTCTGGAAGTGCTCCATTCTGCCAGCCCTCTGTGACGGCGGTAACATTTCCGCCATTTTGTGTTTGTACCGGGGGTCTAAGTACGTTGCCACCGAGTACTGGTCCTTGACCCTTATGCTTTTTATACGGGGGTCCCTATTAAAACACTGGAACATGAAGGCCCCCATTTGCACTAAAGTGGAAGCGGTGTGGTGGCCTGGCTCCTGCTCATCATCCAGGATAATGTCGTCCTCTTCATTCTCCTCTCCCCATCCACGCACAACAACAGGGATCCCAGAAAGGTTTAAAGCATGCTCTTCTTGCTCCTCCTCATCCGCCCCGGCACCATCCTCCTCTGACTCCTCTTTAGACTCCTGTTGTTGACTTGTCTCAGATAGAGTAGCCCCCCCCCTGGGAATTCATCCAGCATTGCGACTTCCTCATCTGCTCCTCCACAGCTTGATCAATGACACAACGCAATGCATGCTCCATAAAGAAGGCATAAGGTACCATGTCACTGATGGCGCCATGGCTGCGACTGACCAGTTTGGTGACCTCCTCAAATGGCTGCATAAGTCTGCATGCGTCACGCATGAGCAGCCACTGGCGCGGTGAAAAAAAACCCAGCTCCCCAGAACCTGTTCTGCTGCAGAGTTCATACAGGTAGACGTTAACTGCACGTTTCTGCTGGAGCAGCCTATCAAGCATATAGAAGGTTGAGTTCCATCTCGTCGGGCAATCGCAAATAAGACGTCTGACCGGCAGATTGTGTCGCCGCTGAATGTCAGCAAGGCGAGCCATGGCCGTGTAAGATCTTCTGAAATGGGCCGAGATTTTCCTTGCCTGCCGCAAGATGTCCTGGACCCCAGGGTATTTGACAACGAATCGCTGCACGACCAAGTTTAAGACGTGTGCCATGCATGGCACGTGCGTGATTTTGCCCTGTTTCAATGCGCTAAGCAGATTGGCACCGTTGTCACACACCACTTTACCAACTGTCAAATTGAGCGGTGTTAGCCACTGATCTGCCTGTGAACGCAAAGCTGAAAGGAGTGCCGGGCCAGTGTGGCTCTTGGCTTCCAGGCACAACAGACGCAGCACGGCACGGCAACGTCTCACCTGGCATGTCGAATAGGTTCTGGGGAGCTTGAGCAGTGCAGTGGAAGAGACGTTAGCAGCGGAAAAGGAGGAGTCAGCCGAGGAGGAGAGGGGGGAGGATGGAGTAAGAGGAGGAGGAGAAGAAGAGTCAGGCCTGCATGCAATCCGTGGCGGTAAAACCAAATCTACACGGGTGCCACGGGTTACATGCTTGACGGCCGTCAGAAGGTTCACCCAGTGGGCAGTAAAAGTGATATACCTTCCCTGCCCGTGTTTGCTAGACCACGTGTCTGTGGTCAGATGTATCTTGGCACCGACACTGTGTGCCAGAGATACATTCACTTGCCGCTGAACATGGCCATATAGCTCTGGGATGCCCTTCTGTGAGAAATACTTCCTTCCTGGGACTTTCCATTGTGGTGTTCCAATGGCCACAAATTTGCGAAAGGCCTCCGAGTCCACCAGTTTATATGGCAGTAGTTGGCGGGCTATGAGTTCTGACAAGCCAGCCGTCAACCGTTGGGCAAGAGGGTTATCCGGCATCATCATTTTTTTACGCTCGAACATTAGGCGCATGGAAGCCTGCCTTTTTGCAGAAAAACATGAGCTTGGCGTGATGGAAGGTGGAGTGGAGGACAATTGTGAGGAGAGAGGAGGAGAAATAGAAGACGAGGCTGGACAGTGAGAGCCTGGAGTGTGGCTTTGTGTGTTCTGTTGCTCCCACTGGGCTCGGTAATGGCTGCTCATGTGCCTTCTTAAGGCGGTCGTCCCTAGGTGAGTGTTGGGCTTACCGTGACTAATGCGTTGACTGCAAAGATTGCAGATGGCAACGCTATTGTCAGCAGCGGACACGTTAAAAAAAGCCCACACTGCGGAGCCATGTGCCGGTGTCCTGGGAGCGCCAGATGTGACCGTACATGGTCGATGACTCGCTCCTGATACATTTGCAGTCTGCTTTGTCCCTCCTGTGCAATGTAAATTATTCCTGCTTCTCCTCACTATCTGCTGGTCCATATCTCCCTCTGAACTCCCCTCCTCTTCCTCTCTTGTGGGCACCCACGTGACATCACTAGACACGTCATCATTGACGTCACATTGACCTTCCGCACCGCTATAAGTAGAGATCTCGGAGTAGGCAGCAACACCGGGGACCAACCTCCTCCTTGGGCTGATCTGGGTACTGTCGTCAGACTGCTGAGTAGCGGTTGTTGCTACCTCCTCTTCCTGATCCAATACCAAGAGTGGCTGCGCATCAGAAATGTCTTGATATGGATCGGAAAATAATTCCTGTGACTCAAGCGGAAGGTATGTGGTGGGGGTGGTGTTGTTGGTGGTAGTGTCTTTGGGGGTGCACATAGCAGAGAGTGAAGAAGAGGGTGCAGATTGAGAGGATGAGTAAGCCACTCAACCAAGTCTGGTTTAAAGTAATTGAACGCACCTTCTGCAACTTCCCACTTTGGCTCAAGCCTGTTGCTCCTGCCCTACCCCTACCACCCCTGCGGAAGGGCCTGCCTCTTCCTCTGCCTGACATTTTTTAAATGACACTGTGACAAAATTCTCAGTCCCTATACCGATGAAGGACTGCTGCAGTATAGGGCAGTGGTCAGCAGTAGTGCACCTCAACCCTATGTATTGTGGACCTATACCAGTCCTTATAGAATAGCAGACTGTACCTCACTCAACCCTATGTATTGTAGTACCCTATACCTTACCAATCCTTATAAGGACCTTTGTGGAACAAGTAGGTTGTGTGTGACTGATTAGCAGACTGTACGTCAGTCCCTATACCGATGAAGGACTGCTGCAGTATAGGGCAGCGGTCAGCAGTAGTGCACCTCAACCCTATGTATTGTGGACCGATACCAGTCCATATAGAATGGCAGACTGTACCTCACTCAACCCTATGTACTGTAGTACCCTATACCTTACCAGTCCTTATAAGGACCTTTGTGGCACAAGTAGGTTGTGACTGATTAGCAGACTGTACGTCAGTCCCTATACCGATGAAGGACTGCTGCAGTATAGGGCAGCGGTCAGCAGTAGTGCACCTCAACCCTATGTATATTGGACCTATACCAGTCCTTACAGAATAGCAGACTGTACCTCACTAAACCCTATGTACTGTAGCACCCTAGACCAAGTTACCAGTCCTTATAAGGACCTTTGTGGAATAAGTAGGTTGTGACTGATTAGCAGACTGTACGTCAGCCCCTATACTGATGAAGGACTGCTGCAGTATAGGGCAGCGGTCAGCAGTAGTACACCTGAACCCTATGTATTGTGGACCTATACCAGTCCTTATAGAATGGCAGACTGTACCTCACTCAACCCTATGTACTGTAGCACCCTAGACAGACCAAGTTACCAGTCCTTATAAGGACCTTTGTGGAACAAGTAGGTTGTGACTGATTAGCAGACTGTACGTCAGTCCCTATACCGATGAAGGACTGCTGCAGTATAGAGCAGCGGTCAGCAGTAGTGCACCTCAACCCTATGTATTGTGGACCTATACCAGTCCATATAGAATGGCAGACTGTACCTCACTCAACCCTATGTACTGTAGTACCCTATACCTTACCAGTCCTTATAAGGACCTTTGTGGAACAAGTAGGTTGTGACTGATTAGCAGACTGTACGTCAGTCCCTATACCGATGAAGGACTGCTGCAGTATAGGGCAGCGGTCAGCAGTAGTGCACCTCAACCCTATGTATTGTGGACCTATACCAGTCCTTATAGAATGGCAGACTGTACCTCACTCAACCCTATATACTGTAGTACCCTATACCTTACCAGTCCTTATAAGGACCTTTGTGGAACAAGTAGGTTGTGACTGATTAGCAGACTGTACGTCAGTCCCTATACCGATGAAGGACTGCTGCAGTATAGGGCAGCGGTCAGCAGTAGTGCACCTCAACCCTATGTATTTTGGACCTATACCAGTCCTTATAGAATGGCAGACTGTACCTCACTCAACCCTATGTACTGTAGCACCCTAGACCAAGTTACCAGTCCTTATAAGGACCTTTGTGGAACAAGTAGGTTGTTGTGACTGATTAGCAGACTGAACGTCAGTCCCTATACTGATGAAGGACTGCTGCAGTATAGGGCAGCGGTCAGCAGTAGTGCACCTCAACCCTATGTATTGTGGACCTATACCAGTCCTTACAGAATAGCAAACTGTACCTCACTCAACCCTATGTACCGTAACACCATAGACAGACCAAGTTACCAATCCTCATAAGGACCTTTGTGGAACAAGTAGGTTGTGACTGATTAGCAGACTGTACGTCAGTCCCTATACCGATGAAGGACTGCTGCAGTATAGGGCAGCGGTCAGCAGTAGTGCACCTCAACCCTATGTATTGTGGACCTATACCAGTCCTTATAGAATGGCAGACTGTACCTCACTCAACCCTATGTACTGTAGAACCCTAGACAGATCAAGTTACCAGTCCTTATAAGGACCTTTGTGGAACAAGTAGGTTGTGACTGATTAGCAGACTGTACGTCCGTCCCTATACCGATGAAGGACTGCTGCAGTATAGGGCAGCGGTCAGCAGTAGTGCACCTCAACCCTATGTATTGTGGACCTATACCAGTCCTTATAGAATGGCAGACTGTACCTCACTCAACCCTATGTACTGTAGAACCCTAGACAGACAAAGTTACCAGTCCTTATAAGGACCTTTGTGGAACAAGTAGGTTGTGACTGATTAGCAGACTGTACGTCAGTCCCTATACTGATGAAGGACTGCTGCAGTATAGGGCAGCGGTCAGCAGTTGTGCACCTCAACCCTATGTATTGTGGACCTATACCAGTCCTTACAGAATAGCAGACTGTACCTCACTCAACCCTATGTACTGTAGCACCCTAGACAGACCAAGTTACCAGTCCTTATAAGGACCTTTGTGGAACAAGTAGGTTGTGACTGATTAGCAGACTGTACGTCAGTCCCTATACCGATGAAGGACTGCTGCAGTATAGGGCAGCGGTCAGCAGTAGTGCACCTCAACCCTATGTATTGTGGACCTATACCAGTCCATATAGAATGGCAGACTGTACCTCACTCAACCCTATATACTGTAGTACCCTATACCTTACCAGTCCTTATAAGGACCTTTGTGGAACAAGTAGGTTGTGACTGATTAGCAGACTGTACGTCAGTCCCTATACCGATGAAGGACTGCTGCAGTATAGGGCAGCGGTCAGCAGTAGTGCACCTCAATCCTATGTATTGTGGACCTATACCAGTCCTTATAGAATGGCAGACTGTACCTCACTCAACCCTATGTACTGTAGCACCCTAGACAGATCAAGTTACCAGTCCTTATAAGGACCTTTGTGGAACAAGTAGGTTGTGACTGATTAGCAGACTGTACGTCAGTCCCTATACCGATGAAGGACTGCTGCAGTATAGGGCAGCGGTCAGCAGTAGTGCACCTCAACCCTATGTATTGTGGACCTATACCAGTCCTTATAGAATGGCAGACTGTACCTCACTCAACCCTATATACTGTAGTACCCTATACCTTACCAGTCCTTATAAGGACCTTTGTGGAACAAGTAGGTTGTGACTGATTAGCAGACTGTACGTCAGTCCCTATACCGATGAAGGACTGCTGCAGTATAGGGCAGCGGTGAGCAGTAGTGCACCTCAACCCTATGTATTGTGGACCTATACCAGTCCATATAGAATGGCAGACTGTACCTCACTCAACCCTATGTACTGTAGTACCCTATACCTTACCAGTCCTTATAAGGACCTTTGTGGAACAAGTAGGTTGTGACTGATTAGCAGACTGTACGTCAGTCCCTATACCGATGAAGGACTGCTGCAGTATAGGTCAGCGGTCAGCAGTAGTGCACCTCAACCCTATGTATTGTGGACCTATACCAGTCCTTATAGAATAGCAGACTGTACCTCACTCAACCCTATGTACTATAGCACCCTACACCAGGTTATTACCAGTCCTTATAAAGGACCTTTGTGGAACAAGTAGGTTGTGAATGATTAACAGACTGCAGCAGAAAGGCAGAAGTCAAGTATAATATTCTTTCTATATTTGGAAGAAAGAATATTATACGTGTACAAGCCTATTACCATACCACTGATACCAGTCCTGAAAAGAACCTTTGTGGACCTAATATAGTAACAGCTACTGATTAAACTTACCCTCACTTTTCTACGCTTTATAATCACATTGTTGTTATTTTATGCCTTCACCTGCCTTTTACTTCTAGGACACACCACGGGTCCCAGTATCTTCCTGGTTGGTATGGTTATATCCGTTTTTTGTATGTATATTATGGGTATCTTAAGCTTTCACTGTTTTCTACACGATGGCTTTGAGGGTACTGACTTATAATGTTAAGGGCCTGAACTCAATCCATAAGCGCTGGTTGGCTTTGAAGGAGTTCAAGTCCTCAAACGCAGATGTGGTCCTAGTCCAGGAGACCCACTTTCGCCCAGGGGGATCTCTTAAATTTGCGGCCAAACATTTTCCGGTCTCTTTTATGGCCTCTGACCCCTCTGGTAAAGCAGGGGTGGCAGTACTGATTAAAAAGACATGCCCGCTACGGGTTAAGTCCTCATTTATTGATCCACAGGGCAGATACATCCTCCTGGACTGTGACTACCTCTCTCGCTCTCTTACTGTTATTAATGTATATGTTCCCAACTCGGGCCAGATTCACTTCCTTACTGAGGTCTTGGACAAACTGGGCACCTATGCTCAGCCATTCATGATCCTTGGCGGGGACTTCAATATGGCCATGTCTGCTAGGAAGGATAGGCAGACCCTGTTTTCAGACAATCCCTCCTTAAAAACGGAACGTCAATCTACTGCGTTTCGCAAGCTCATTAGATCCCATAACTTTTTAGACATCTGGAGGATTAAACACCCTACGCATCGGCAATTTTCCTTCTACTCTCCCCCACACAGGATGTACTCCAGATTGGACTACATCTTTGTTACGGCGCCTCTTCTAACGTCGGCAGTGGCCTCGGAGTTGAATCCCATAACGTGGTCTGATCATGCATCGGTCCAGCTTGACCTCGCCCTCACCCTCTCTACACCTAAGACCTGCCACTGGAGATTCAACGAGTTTCTCCTCCGTGATCCAGCTACAGAAGCCCATTTATCCCACGGTCTAGCCGAATTTTTTCAACTTAACGAGGGGTCGGTGCGGGACGTGTCCACCCTTTGGGAGGCCCACAAGGCCGTTTTTAGAGGATTGTGTATCTCGGCTGGCTCCCGCCTCAAGCGAGACTCGGCTGCGCAGAGACTAGATCTCCTTTCGCAACTCCAAAAAGCTGAAGCTCTGCTTTTGTCCTCCCCATCGGTGCCACGTCTTCGCACAGTGACCTCTATCCGCGAACGGTTAAAATCCTTAGATATGCACAAGTGCTCTAAAGCTCTGCTTTGGGCTAAACAGAGGTTCTATGAATTTGCCAACAAGCCTCATAGGATGTTGGTGAACAAGCTAAAGCCCCGTCCATTTCACTCCTATCCTGATCTCCTGCTACAGTCGGACGGCACTCCGACTTACTGCCCCTTGACGATGTCTAAAGTATTTGGTGCCTTTTACAAAAAATTATATAACTGCCTAGCTTCAGACCCTAACCATGTGTTTTCCCAAGATAGCTTTGATGATTTCTGCGCTTCCTTGAAATTACCAGTGCTGTCTTCCCCACAAGTAGATACCCTGAATACCCCTGTTACGCCAGAGGAATTGGCTGCGGTTGTAAAAGACCTCCCGTCCCATAAGTCCCCGGGCCCCGACGGGCTTCCTTATGTTTATTATAAGACTTTTCTCCCGACGCTGAGCCCTCACCTGCTTAATCTCTTTACCTCCCTACAGAAGGGCATTATACCGCATTCTCAGTTTCTACATGCACACATCACAGTTATCCCGAAACCGGGTAAATCCCCTACCCTACCAGATAATTACAGACCCATAGCCTTACTTAACTCCGACTATAAAATTTTCACCAAAATCTTGGCCAATAGGCTTTCCCTATTGATCCCTGCTCTGGTTCACAACGACCAGGTGGGATTTGTACTGGGCAGACGGGCTGGGGATAACACCAGGCGTACCATCGACCTCATAGATTTACTCGATAAAACGACTCGCCCAGCTATCGTTTTGAGTTTAGACGCACAAAAAGCCTTTGACAGGCTGGGATGACCATACATGTTTGCTACACTACAGCGTTTTGGCCTTTCTGGTTCTTTCCTGTCAGCCCTGCAAGCCTTATACTCATTCCCTACATCCCAAGTCCAATTGGCGTCTTACAGATCCCCGCTCTTCACACATAGTAATGGTACCAGACAGGGATGCCCCCTATCCCCCTTGTTGTTTATACTATGTCTAGAACCCTTGGCTGCAGCTATACGGGAGGATTCAGACATAAGTGGAATTTCCCTCAGACTGAAAGAATACAAGCTGTCTCTTTTTGCAGACGACATACTCCTCACCCTGACGAAGCCTCTAACCTCTCTTCCCAAACTTCACGCTCTTTTAGATTCATTTGGTAGACTCTCGGGTTATAGGGTTAATACGACTAAAACCGAAGCGCTCCCTATTCATATCCCCCCCACACTTCAAGCTTCCTTGGAATCCACATACCCCTATCGTTGGTGCCCCATTTCCCTCAAATACCTCGGCATTAACCTGACCGCCAAGTACAGCTCCCTTTATGAAGCTAACTATATATCTTTAATAGCGGAAACGCACGGACTGCTCAGAAGTTGGTCGTCGTGTCCCCTATCTCTTCTGGGCAGGATTAACGTATTGAAAATGGCCATACTCCCTAAGTTTTTATATCTTTTTGAAACATTACCAGTTGCTATCTCTATGCCTCAGCTTAGGAATATTCAGAGAGCCTTTGCTAAATTTATATGGGGGAACAAATTGCATAGGATAGCCCAAACAGTGGTTTTTGCCCCACGGTCCCATGGAGGACTGGGAGCCCCCGATATAGTGAAGTACTACTATGCAGCACACCTTCAGGCGGCTGTCTCCTGGTCATCGTATTTTGCTACCAGTAGATGGTCAGAGATAGAAATGGATGTGGTCACTCCTGTCCATCCCTGCTCCATGCTGTGGTCTGATCTGACCTCCTCTATGGCTCAGATTAGGCGCATATGCCTTGGACCGATGCTTTTTACTCTCTCCATATGGAAACAATGTCACAAGCGGTTCTCTCTCTCTTCTCCATGCTCACCCCTGCTGAATGTCATTTTTAATCCAGATATGCCTGACAGCCTCTCGGTGAAGAATATGTTTCCTTGGTATAGGTCTGGCGTTTTCCAACTTCGCCACCTGGTACATCCGGTATCTCATAAACTCCTATCCTTTCCTGAGCTTCAGGATAAATATGACATTCCAGAGCGACTCTTTTTTTCATACATTCAATTTAAACATTATTTTCACTCCAGATCTCCTGCCCTGACTTTGGCTAATCCTAACACCTTTGAAACTTTGTGCTCCCAAGGTCCTTGCCAGAAAGGACTTATATCCTCTATATATAGTATCCTCCACAATTCAACCTCACCCACCACGGAAACACATCTCTACATGAGGAGATGGGCTACAATTTTACCGTCCCCCCTAACCATTTCTCAATGGCAGGACATTTGGACTTCTACTTCCAAAGTCTCCAGATGTGTGGAGCAGAGAGAGACGGCCTATAAGATACTAATGTTTTGGTATAAGACCCCTGAAATGTTGCATAAATATGATCATTCCATATCTAAACTGTGTTGGAGATGCCTCAGAGATGAGGGCACCCATTACCATATTTTTTGGAGCTGCCCTTTGATTATACCTTTTTGGTCTATGGTCCAAACTCTACTACAATCTGTTTTAGAGGTAGATATCCCGTTAGACCCTAAACACTATTTGTTAGGCCTACCTATCGCGGAGCTCTCCAAGCCCGCCAAGAAGCTGACAGCCTATATTCTCCTAGCTGCCAAGAGAGTGATCCCGGCTCTTTGGCTGTCCCCCTCCCCTCTGTCTCAGCCGCAGCTAATTGCTGCCATTGCGTACATACGCAGGATGGAACGTATGACTGCACTGGTACAAGACTCTCTACCTAAGTTTTCTAAAATATGGGACAGGTGGGACAATTCCACGTTCAACCCTGAGACGACACCTTAATTTATGGCCTTTTATTCTCAGAAATGTTTTTCTCGGGTTTGAACTGGGGATTCATACTCCACGTCCCCCCCGCAAATATCAATACATCTTTTGGTCTATTTACATATCCTACTTGGCAGATTCGTGGTGTGTCCTTTCCCCCTTACCCTTTTGACATGCTGTATTAAACTGTTAACGTTTTATACCCCGCCTGCGGCGGTTTTCTTTGTTACTGTTACATTGTCAATTTTGATTATTTGTATCGAAATGTACAAATCTGTCTGTTGTACAAAAACCTTTTTCTCAATAAATATATATTTAAAAAAAAAAAAAAAAAAAAAAAAAAAAAAACTTACCCTCACTGCCTCACACACTGCTTCCTGCCTGTCCCTATATAAACTGACAAAACAGAGGCTACTGGAACAATAACTGGAATAGCACTTTTGTGGACCTGATAGTAACAGCTAATGACTAAACTGACTGTCCCTACAGCAGACACACCGTTCTGTCCCTTTCTCTAAACTGACAAAAGACGCTCAGGCTGCTGCAACAATCAGTAGCACAGAAAACCTATATACACCTAACACCTATACCAGTCCTGAAAAGAACTTTTGTGTACCAAATAGCTAGCGATTTGGGTCACTGCAATCTCTCCCTGCTCCACACAGCAACCTCTCCCTATAGTGACAGAAGAAAGAATGTAAAATGTCTGCCGGATCGTGTGTATTTATAAGTTAGGGGGAATGTCCAAGTGTCCATGTGCTGTAATGTCTCAATTGGCTGTCCTATACCCCATGATGGATGTGTCATCATAGGTCAAAGTTCTTTTACACAGTAAACACGGAAGTCCGCCGGGCGAACGGCGGCAGTAGTCCGCCGATCGGGTGAATCGCGAACAGCCGAAATTCGCGGCCCAAAACGACCGCCGGGCGAATCGTTCGGCCATCACTATTGTCAATACACTCTAAATGAGTGGTTTCTGCTCACCCTTTAAAGGGGTTATCTGCTCTGGCAATGAGAAGCTGTCTAGCCATACCAGGTGAAACAGCCCATTTTCTGAATTTCCGGATGGACATGATTGCATAAAAACTGCTTTGTTCAAGCAACCAAGGATAAAGATGACGACACCTAACAGATTGTCACATTCATTGAGCCTGTGGTCAATACACTCTAAAGGAGTGTTTCCACTCACCCTGTAAAAGGTTTACTGAGCAGTCTCCAAGCCTTCCCAGGCAAACAAGCTGCTTCAGATTCTTCCAAAGAGAAGACAGATGAACATGACTGCAAGAATGTTGCCTTGTTCAAACAACCAAGGATAAAGATGACAAAGACACCTAACTGGTTGTCAAATTCAATAAGCATATGGTCAATACACTCTAAAGGAGTCGTTTCCACTCACTCTGTGAAGGGGTCATATATGGTGCCAATGAGTAGTCTCAGGACATCCTCAGGCAAATTAACCCTTGTCAGCTTCTTCCCAAGTAGAGGTGAATGAACATGTGATTCCTACTTTATTTAGGCAGGCTGTGATTAAGATGATGGTTACCAAGTTGTCACAATTAAGCATATAGTCAAGACACTCTAAATGAATTGCTGAAAACATCTTCTGCAAGGGCCATCTATTCTGGCAATGTACAATCTTCTATTCAGGGCCTTCTTAAGCCTATCAATCCTCCTCAGTCTTTTTTGAACAGGAAGATGAGGATGACCTTTGTCCAGATTGGTAAGGTTGATGAAATGCCTTTAAATAGAAGTGAAGCTTTGGAAGTTTTTTTTAAGTACCTCCAGAGGACAGCTTGACAATTCCCTTATGTTGGATGAATCAAGTGCTTATTCTACAAGATTGGTGTATGTTGTCACAGCAGGATGGCAAAGTTATGCCCTTTTGAACTGAAATATGTCCAGGGGTTGGGATCATAACCCTGGACAGTGTTTGTCCCTTGTGGGATTGGCCATATACATGACCTTACCATCAGAAGATGTTGGGGCCTTCAAGGACAAACAATATCACTACATTTTTTCTTGATCATAGAAGGTCAAGCCTAAATTTAATAGTGGTCAGTTTGGCTTCCTACCTCAAGATGAATGTCTGCTGAGTTAAAGGAGACCAAAAAACTCAAGAGTCAGTTTCCATGCTCACTCTCACTCCAGAGAGGTTAACTTCTGCATATCTGGCTGGAAGTCCAGGGAAAACTGGGAGGCCAATGCATAAATAAAGAAGACAGTAAAGAGTTCCATGTCAGGATGTTTTCTGTTATTTTGGGATCGTGCCTCCAATACATGCATTAGATGCCTTAGGGGAACTATGTGGCTCCTCTGTGAACATAGGTATGGCTTTGATGATTGATACGTGGTCCCTTAAGGCAAGCATTTTAGGCCATATTTGGAGATCTTTCATCCTTCATGTTTCAGATTGAGCCATAGAAATCACCTTCCTCCAGCAGCTCAGGTAGGGTCAGTTTAACTCTCAATCCCATTCAAATCGGGCTTCTGGACCAGTGGTCTAAACTTATGGTTGAAGAAACGAAATTGTCTGCAATGCCATTCCCTTCTGATGACCTAGTGGCTGGTGGTACAGTCAAAGTACTAGGGGAGCCCTACTTCAAGAGCAATGGGTTCAGGGCCAATGGTCTTTTTCAAGGGTCCAAGATGGTGTCCAACCTCCTGGAATTGAGAGCAGCATTTCAGGCTCTTAGCTTTCAGTCACCTCATCCGGGTTAAGCCTGTCCTGGTAAAGTTGGACAGCACAACAACTGTTGCCTACATCTGGAAAAAAGGCTCAGTCTCTCCCTTTTGAAGGTGGCTTCTCTAATTATTTAATCTCAAGAGATGCATAAAGAGAAGTAAGGTAACTGAGGCCGATTTATTAAAGGAGTTGAGAATCTTCACACAAATTTTTTTGTGAATTATTCATTTATTTATCCAATCACGTGAAAACCAGTTCTGTTTACTTCTGCATTTGCATACAACTTGGTAGCTGAAGTGAATATCCTTTCAATTTATTGTGTGAAGATCTTCAATCTTCAAAAATGACATGGACCATAAGGTGAGTACATGGATTGAAAACTGGCTACAAGGGCGAGTTTAGAGGGTGGTGATACATGGGGAGTCCTTTGAATAGTCAGGGGGGGGTAGTGGGGTCCTCCAGGGTTCTGTGCTGGGACCAATCCTATTTAATTTGTTCATAAACGACCTGGAGGATGGAGTAAACAGTTCAATCTCTGTATTTGCGGGCAATACTAAGCTAAGCAGGGCAATAACTTCTCCGCAGGATGTGGAAACCTTGCAAAAAGATCAGAAAAAATTAATGGGGTGGGCAACTACATGGCAAATGAGGTTCAATGTAGAAAAATTTAAAATAATGCATTTGGGTGGCAAAAATAGGAATGCAATCTATACACTGGGGGGAGAACTTCTTGGGGAATCTAAGATGGAAAAGGACCTGGGGGTCCTAGTAGATGATAGGCTCAGCAATGGCATGAAATGCCAAGCTGCTGCTAACAAAGCAAACTAATATTGGCATGCATTAAAAAGGGATCAACTTCAGAGATAAAGCAATAATTTTCCCGCTCTACAAGACTCTGGTCTGGCCGCACCTGGAATATGCTGTCCAGTTCTGGGCACCAGTACTCAGGAAAGATGTACTGGAAATGAAGCGAGTACAAAGAAGGGCAACAAAGCTGATAAAGGATCTGTAGGATATTTGTTATGAGGAAAGGTTGCGAGCACTGAACTTATTCTTTCTGGAGAAGAGACACTTGAGAGGGGATATGATTTCAATATACAAATACCATACTGGTGACTCCACAATAGGGATAAAACTTTTTCGCAAAAGGGAGTTTAACAAGAATTGTGGCCACTCATTAAAACGAAGAAAAGAGGTTTAACCTTAAACTACGTAGAGGGTTCTTTACTGTAAGAGCGGCAAGGATGTGGAATTCCCTTCCACAGGCGGTGGTCTCAGCGAGGAGCATTGATAGCTTCTTGAAACTATTAGATAAGCACCTGAACAACCACAACATACAGGGATATACAATGTAATACTGACATATAATCACACACATAAGTTGGACTTGATGGACTTGTGTCTTTTTTCAACCTCACCTACTATGTAATTCCTTTCATAAACCAGCTACAATTTTATTATCACCTATATGGCATTTTTCTTTCCAAAGGTTTTAAGAGAAACATTTAATTGTCCATAGAAAATTCCATAACAGAATCAGAAGGAGGATCTAATACAAGGGCCACAATGAGCAGAGCAGGCGTTTGAAAGGTCCATGTCTACTCTACATATGCCCATAAATACAGTGTGATTTTAGTAATAAACTTACCTTTAATAACAGTCTTTCATTCAGGTATTGCAGGCTGTTGCTGTCCCAGGCAGATGCATTTGGCCACTCCATCACTCATCATTCCACCTGTGACAGGAAGCAACGTTTTATGCGGCTCTGCTCTGCAGACGCTTGCTTCCTCTACCGCCAGCTTCATTCAAAACACTGGTGCTCTGGGATGGCAGGTCGGCAACCCGCCATCCCAGAACATGAGGCTCTGCGGGCCATATCTGGCTCCTGGGCCACTGGTTGGGCACCCCTGATCTAATGCATAGTCTAAACCCGAAATGAAACAGCCACATCTAAGGACTGGTAAGCAGAAATATATTAAATTTTTATAGATACACTTCTATGCCCAGCCAAAAGCATTAATAGAAAAAATTAAAAAAGCATATACAGAATAGCTATGCAATACATGCATGTTACTCCATGTTTTAGCCCTTTAACCACTTAACAACCGGCCCATAGCCGATTAACAGCTTCAGGGAGGTTGTTTAACTCTGAGAGGCCCTTAATTAATGGCCTCCCAGAATTCTGCTCTCGCGCGCCCCCTGGGGCGCGCACTCGAGAGCATCCGTGACCGCTGGGTCCACAGGACCTGGCGCATCACGGATCACGGTGAAGGAGATGAAATGACGGAGAGATCACTTGTAAACAAGATCGGTACAGCGGAGGGGGAAGAGATCGGTGTCAGCAGCACTGTGGGCTGCATCTGCAGTGCCCACATCGCTGCTCACTGAATTTAACCCCTCAATTCCCTGCCAGTACTCTGCAATACCCTGCCAATACACTGCAATACCCAATACCCTGCCAATACTCTGCAATACCCTGCCAATACTCTGCAATTCCCTGCCAATACTCTGCAATACCCTGTCAATACCATGCCAATACTCTGCAATTCCCTGCCAATACTCTGCAATACCCTGCCAATACTCTGCAATACCCTGCCAATACTCTGCAATAAGCAATACCCTACAAATACTCTGCAATACCCTGAAAAATACTCTGCAGTACGCAATACCCTAAAAATACTCTGCAATACCCTGCCAATACTCTGCAATACCCTGCCAATACTGTGCAATACCCTGCCAATACTCTGCAATACCCTGCCAATACTCTGCAATACCCGCAATACCCTGCCAATAATCTGAAATACTCTGCCATACCCTGTCAATACCCTGCCAAAACCCTGAAATACCCAATACCCTGCCAATACTCTTCCAATACTCTGCCAATACTCTGCAATACCCTGCAATACCCAATACCCTGCCAATACTCTGCCAATACTCTGCCAATACCCTGCCAATACTCTGCAATACCCTGCCATTTAAAAAAAAAACATTTTTATTTCAGGCTTCCCAGCCTAGTGGTGAGATGTGGGGTCTTATTGACCCCATATCTCACTGTAAAGAGGACCTGTCATGCCATATTCCTATTACAAGGGATGTTTACATTCCTTGTAATAGGAATAAAAGTGATCAAAAAATGTATTTTTGGGGAAAAAAATGTCAAACTAAAATAAATAAAGTAAAATGAACAATAAAAAAGAAAAACATTTTTTAAAGCGCCCCTGTCCCCATGAGCTCGGATGCAAAAGCGAACGCATACGTAAGTCCCGCCCACATATGAAAACTGTGTTTAAACCACACATATGAGGTATCGCTGCGAACATTAGAGTGACAGCAATCATTTTGGCCGTAGAACTCCTCTGTAACTCAAAACATGTAACCAGTAAAAAAATGTAAAGCGTCGCCTATGGGGATTTTTAAGTAGCGACGTTTTGGCGCCATTCCACGAGCGTGTGCAATTTTGAAGGGTGACATGTTAGGTATCTATTTACTCGGCGTAACTTCATTTTTCACATTATACAAAAACATTGGGCTACCTTTACTGTTTTGTTTTTTTTAAAGCACAAAACTGTTTTTTTTTTTAAACGTTTTCGAAAAATTGCTGCGCAAATAACGTGCGTGATAAAAAGTTGCAATGACCACCATTGTATTCTCTAGGGTCTTTGCTAAAAAAACATATATAATGTTTTGGGGTTCTATGTAATTTTATAGCAAATAAATGAGGATTTTTACATGTAGGGGAGAAATGTCAGAATTGGCCTGGGTGCTCCAGAATGCCTGATGGTGCTCCCTGCATGTTGGGCCTCTGTATGTGGCCACGCTGTGTAAAAGTCTCACACATGTGGTATCGCCGTACTCAGAAGTAATAGTAGAATGTGTTTTTGGGTGTAATTTGTGGTATGCATATGCTGTGTGTGAGAAATAACCTGATAATATGACAATTTTGTGAAAAAAAAAAGGAAAACAAATCTTGATTTTGCAAAGAATTGTAGGAAAAAATGACAACTTCAAAAACCTCACCATGCCTCTTACTAAATACCTTGGAATGTCTTCTTTCCAAAAGGGGTAATTTGGGGGCTATTTGTACTTTTCTGGCATGTTAGGGTCTCAAGAAATGAGATAGGCCGTCAGTACTTCGGGTGTGATCAATTTTCAGATATTGGCACCATAGCTTGTGGACTCTATAACTTTAACAAAAAACAAATAATATCCATCAATTTGTACTTATTTTTACCAAAGATATGTAGTAGTATAAATTTTTGACAAAATTTATGAAGAAAAATTACTAATCTGCTAAATTTTATAACAGAAACGAAGAAAAATTCATTTTTTTTACAGAATTTTTGGCCTTTTTTCTTTTATAGCAAAAAAAAAAAAAAACCCAGCGGTGATTAAATACCACCAAAAGAAAGCTCTATTTGTGTGAAAAAAAGAACAAAAATGTCATATGGGTACAGTGTTGCATGACTGAGTAATTGTCATTCAAAATGTGAGAGCACCGAAAGCTGAAAATAGGTGTGGTTATTAAGGGCGTTTTAAGTGCCCAGTGGTCAAGTGGTTAAACACCCTACAAGTAGAAAAATATACCAGCTGACCTGCCAAAAATAATCTCAACTTGTAATTTCCTGTTGCTAAATTCCACAGGAATGATGACAAACTATGGTACTGAAAAATCGGGGGGGCGTGTCCAGCCGCGGACGAGTGCGGACGTACAGAGGCAGAGCTCCGGGAAGACGATTGCTATCCGCCGCCATCCGGAGCCCGTACAACGCGGACAAACGTCCATCCCGCACGGGGCTACTGCAGTGGCCATCGTACGACACCTCGCTGGGTCATTTGGCAGCCGGGAACGGTCTCGGGGCTGCAGGACGCCGCGAGGCTTAGAGACGGACGGGCGCCATCTTAGGGCCTATGGGCAGGCCGCATCACGCCACACGCCACCAACGACTACCGGGGCTTCCGTAGTCCATCCCCGCAGGTCCGCGATCCGCCAGCTAAAGGGGGATACAGATCAGACGTGGATTGTTGCCGACGGGCCCCTCTCTACACCCGGGGCGGCGTGGATGAAGTAGGCCACAGAGCGGCAGTGGACTCCCATCTTGGGGCCTATGAACCGGCCGTTCCGTGCTGCCCTCCACCGCCGGGCACCAGATCTACAGGCATCTCCTCACACAAGCAGACCCTGAGCACCCGACGACCGCTGTTGAGGAGTCCCAGGATGCAGCCAGGACCCGCGGAAATGCCAGCCACGACTTGGGCCTTCAACCTGGGCACACAGTGAGTACTACAGAGCCCATCTCACCCCCCCCCACCCTCACAGCCAACGTTGCCCAGCACCCGGTTCCCCCTGTCATCCCTTCCTGCAAGCCCTGGGTCACTTGGGGAACAGGAGCCGCCAGTGGGACAACAAGAGCCAGCAGGCCTATTGACAGAATACCAGCGGCCATATTGCTACACCCTGACTGCTTTTTCCACTTCTAAACCTACCTGCAATAGACTGACCTGGCTGTCCGGGACACAAAAGTACACCTGTAAGGATTGTACATAGGATACACCCCCCTCAATCGCTAGTCTGCCACATATTTTCGGAGCTAGCAATAGGGGCAGCGGCCTGGTGTATAGCCTATATGCTATTGATGTGAAACAACCCTGGTGACCTGGGGACCTGAGAAGTGAAAACGGATCATCTTGACTATGTCAACGCACTCACGGAGAAGTACACATACCCATACCCTGCGCTCTCTGGGGACCCCACAGAGCAAATCATCATCCGCAAACCTAAGCAAATTTAAATACTCGGGCAGCGGTAAACATACCAAAAAGACGCCCCCACAGGACAACGGTATCATAGAAGACATGGAGGACGACGAGGTCTCTCTACCTGCCTCTGAAGACTCTACTGCTGGTGCCAATAAGACTGACCACCTGCTCACCTATGCGGCCATGACTGACATTGCGGCCAACATTAAAAGCTCCTTCACAGCTGCAATAACGGACATTAAAACCGAAATTCTGCGCCTAACGGAACAACTGGCAATAACCGATCGTGCAGGGAAGAGAAGAGACAGAGCCCTGATAAGATTGGATGACATCGCAGCCACACATTCCCAACACCTGATTGACATGAATCGACAAATTGAAGATTTAAACAATCGAGGACGCAGAAACAACATCAGAATTAGAGGAGTACCTGAGACTGTCCCCCAAGAACAAATTAAGCCGACTCTCACAGCCATATTCAATACCCTCATGGAAAGGCCGGAACAATCCCCTATTGATTTTGACAGGGCGCATAGGGCCCTCAGGCCTAGGGCACAAGATGGAAACCCCCCGAGGGACATCATCTGCTGTTTACCCAACTACTGCCTGAAGGAAGACATTCTTCAAAAGGCCAGGGCCAGAGATCGGATTGTACATGAAGACGCTGTGATCCAACTCTTCCAGGATCTGTCGCCAATTACGCTCAAAAACAGGAGAGCCCTGAAGCCACTCCTGGAAGTACTACGACACAAAGGAATTAGTTATAGATGGAAGTTCCCGTTCGCGCTTCAAGCAAACTTCCTGGGGAAACAACACTTACTCAAAGTACCAGGGGATCTCAACAAATTTTGTGATGAGCTTCAGATTGACACCGTAGAGCTCCCAGAGTGGTATGCCGAGTTCCGCCCACCCCCAGAAGTGAACAATCCGCAATTCTCGCCGGGACCGTCACATACGCAGTCGCCCTACCAACCTGGTAGACACCGCAGGAACCCGGACAGGAACAGTTTCGAGCCTCCGTACCCCTCCAGAAATGCCAGAAGCCCAAGAGGGAGAGACGCAAGGGACTACTGACCTGATGGGGCTGCTCATAAGTTCTGTCCCTGCTACCTGTGTTCTGTTGCCACCCATTGAACATTGGGGCCGCCCGATTGCCTACGGACGACGTGCACAATATTAACGTGAACGCTACACTCATGTGTAAATTACACACAGTATACCACTGGTCAGAGTGACTTACGACCGCACCTGGTCTTCTGCTTCCAACTGAACTGTAAGTACTAAATGCCACACCCGCTGCTGCCTCTCCGGTACAGTCTGGTAAGGTACGCACTTGACCCGGACAACCGGGTTCCTCTTACAGCTTCCTGAATTTTGTGCGGGACACTCTGACCCTGCCATAGCGGAGACTTAAGATGCATACACGGGACTGTAGCTGAACCGTACTAAGTATATATCTCGGGCCTATACTCCTTGTCAATAGGTTCAATGGGTTCGTTGGTTTGTTAAAGGGTTAAACTATTTACTGTTTGTTGTTACATACCGGGTTGCAGAATGTTATGATACCATTTTAGGCTGGCAGATGAGCATGTTTCAACCACCTTTGACCTGAATTGCTCTTGCCTGAGCTTGTTATTTTTTGCCTTTTTTTTTTTTTTTAAGGTCCATTACCTTAGACGATTTTGTACGTTCTTCATGGTTATGCACTGTTGATAGAGGGTTTTTTCTTAACATTAACGGTTAAATTGGGCAATGTCCATATGCAGTGTCATTACCCCAAGCGATACCCCCTGCGGCTAATACTTCTCACCAAATTAGCCTTACATCTGATCCCAGACATCCTAATCTCAAGGGGGGAACCCCCCCCAGCCTGAACTTTTAGGTCCTCAGGTCCCACCGGACCTTCTCATAGGGTTAACTATTTCTAGTACCACACTGCGCTGCTACACAGCGCAACTTATACCACTACCTGCTATTACACCTCCCGCTACCCCCAGCAGGGGAAGTACCACCGTACTTTGGAACGAGCCAGACATCGGTCTGACCCATTCCACAGGGTGGGCAGATTGATCTGCCCCACCAAACCACCCTACCCGTTCCATCCCCCCCCCCTACTTACCCTTACTCCCTATTTACATAGCCACCCCCTCGCTCCTACACTACCCATACCCGCTTACACCTCACGATAACAGTGGGTCCGGATCATATTGACTGACTACTTTGTCTCCTCAAAACATATCACTCTAGAATTTAGAAAAAGAAGCTGACTCAGTGGAGGACTATGTACATGCAAGACTCTTTTGTCTGTGCTACCAGACTCGTTAGCCCTATGGGAATATAAAGCCCATTCCTACTCTGTATGAAAGTGGCTAGGAGGATATCTTCCCTGTCCATCCTGGATACCGTGATCTATTCATGGCAGCTCCTGATCCCTAAATATGGGTTCAGGCTTTCTAATGTGGATCCTATCAGTATACATGTAAACTGCTATTTGAAGCACCTCCCTGCAAGCATCTACAGCCTGGATGTCTCCCTTCCTATTTTCCATTGAGGCTCTTCACACTTTTTTGCAATACGTGATCATTTTGATTTAGTTGTGTGAATACACAGTAGTATTACACTTGTCAATGATACTCAAAGCTCCTGAAGAAACTCGTCTATGAGTGAAACATGTCGAGCATCTTACTACATTGACTGAGTTCACTATAGATTCTTCCTGATCTTAATGTATTGTATGGATATATATATGTATTTATTGTGCTGTTTTAGCAAAAATTTGATATTTTTTGTATAATAATTTTTTTTTTGAAAAAATCATTTTTCTTTTAAAAAAAAAATCCTTTTGAGTGATTGCTATTTGACCTTTGTCAATATATGTAATGTTTGATACCGTTAAAAGTCCCGTTGAGGTTAGTTACCTCCCCCCTTGCTTCTTTTTCTAAATTCAATTTTTGGGATGTGGTATCATTTTGTTTGGTTGGCTTCTCTTCATTTTCTAATTTTATATCACTCTAGAAGTCGTGCCTTCACCATGGCATACGCTTTCCTGGGGAAAGCTCCTACCATTCTCTCCCATAATGTGAACGGTCTAAACGTGCCCGAAAAGAGGTCTAAACTATTGAGGGAACTTAAAAAAGCCCGACCTTCAGTTGTCTTCCTACAAGAAACTCATTTTAAAAGCAGTAATATTCCTAGGCTCACTGACAACGCCTTTACCACAGTATATCACACCACCAACTCCCTGGCCAAAACTAAAGGAGTATCCATACTCTTCCACAAAGATGCTCCCTTTGTGCTGAAGCAACAATTGGCAGACCCCGAGGGGCGATTCCTATTCCTCAAAGGCTCATGGGAAGGGTCCCCTATAACCTTTGCTAATGTTTACTTCCCAAATACCTCCCATATATCTTTCTGCAACAAAATCGTAGAGGAACTCAAATGGTTTGCAGAAGGATGTATCCTTCTTGGAGGAGATTTTAATGTCCCCCTAGCACCCCTAAAAGATACTTCCACTGGACACACGCAAGTGCCGTATAGAACACTCAAAAGAATAAAAGCCCTCCTGCAATCACCAACACTAGTGGATACATGGAGATCCATGCACCCCACAGGCAGGGACTATTCCTTTTTCTCCGCACCACACAAAAAATACTCGAGAATAGATATGATATTCATTTCAGAAAGGGACCTTGGTAACCTGCTCTCAGCGGAAATAGGCATTATAGCCCTCTCCGACCATGCACCTACGGCGGTTACACTGCAGCTAAAAGCGCCACGCAAGGGGGCGTGGCCGGCGCGTGACTGAGATGGCTGCGTGAGGAGATTGCTCTCCGTCTGAACGGCTTCTGAAGCGGCATTTCAGCGACCCCAATCCGTTCTTTTTGCTTCTGACAACTTGGGGGAACGTCCGCTCTACCTCCCGGAGATGTCGCTCAAACGAAAGGACAGTCGGCTTCCCCGAAAACTGACGGCGTATATGTATCAGCCGTCCGCGCGGAAGAACCAAGATGGCGCCGAACCGAATCTACAATCTCCACAGGCTGAGGCCGCATCCCGTTCGAATGAAGGAGGCGCTTATCACATCGCTTCGGAACCGATGGTAAGCAAACCGGGACACTCTCTTTCTCCCCCGGGAACTCCCACAGCCCACAGCCCAGCTAAGGCCAAAATGCGCCTGGATGACACGGAACAGGCCCAGGGCAGGGTTCAGATCAGTGGGATGCCTCAGGCCTACCCTCAGCTGCACCACCAGCCTGACGCCATAGCAGCATTTCCTACTACTGGACAGGCTGTAATAGACTCTACCTTAAAAGACATGCTCATGTCTCTGAGGAGCTCTTTGCAATCTGACATGCTCTCCCTCATGCATAGTTTTGGCCATAAGTTAGGAGCAATGGATGACAGAATCACACACGTGGAGGCTACTGTAAGTGACATTACGGGCACAGTGAACGATGTTATTGACACTCAGGAAGCACAATCTCAGGAAATTGTTTGGATAAAAGACAAAATGGCGGATTTAGAGGACAGAGCCAGACGTAATAACTTTAAAATTAGAGGGATCCCAGAATCTGTCCAAAATACTGAGCTACCTGCCTTTGCTAAAGGTCTTATCAAAACGGTGCTTCCTGAGGCAAAAAATATTGAGCTGGTCATAGATCGCATTCACAGACTACCTAAACCTGCGTTCTTACCAGATGCAATACCTAGAGATGTCATATTGAGGGTGCACTTCTATCACATCAAGGAACAGTTTATGCACAAAATGAGGGGAATGGAATCATTACCAGACCCGTACTCCCGTCTCCAAATTTATGCTGACCTTTCACAGCACACCCTAAGCAGACGGAGACAATTAAACACAATAACTAAAGCTCTCCGTAATCATCAGCTTCAATACCAATGGATAGCACCTGCTAAACTATCCATTCATCGTGAAGGGAGAAAACACGTAGTAACGTCTCTGCAACAAGGTTTGCACCTACTACAAAGATGGGACATCATCCCTGCTGCCCCAGATGCAGCACCCATGGACCAAAGTAACACAGGCTCTCTTTCAACCCAACCTCTGCCCCCAAGGAGCCAGAAAAATGCCTCCCACTAGTTATGTGGTTTGGGGCCAGGATTCACAATTGCCGTTTGGCGTTGCCATCTATTCACACCCGGTCTTAAGACTCGTTACCCCTATTTAGTGTTTCTACGCGCGGAGGCGCTGAGGTAACTCCTCACTAGAAACACTTGTTACAGTTTACGGTCATCTACCAAGCAGCATTCCGAATCATATTATTCCACTGCTATTGTTATTTTTTGGACCGCTGAGTTTCGTTTGTACCTTTTTGTACTTTTTCATTTTTGGTTTTTGTTCTTTCCCTACGCTCTTACCCTCCCCCTCTTTCCTACTTCCCCTCCTGCATCTCTGCCTCACACAGCGCTTTGAGAGCCTCGACCTACTTGCCTAACAACTGAACCATATCTCATTGCTCACTGAAGTCCCAGTCGCCTCTAGCCCTACGCTCTCTCAAGTAATACCTTTCTCCTCTTTTTGACGTACCTGCTCTACATATGCCTATTACCATTGTCACAATTAATGCGAAGGGACTAAATCACCCTGCGAAGAGAAGATCCTTGTGGGCACTAGCCAAGCATACCAAATGTGAAATTCTATGTGCACAGGAAACACATTTCCAACAGAGTAATCCCCCTACATGCACCAACAGAGACTTCAACACTATTTTCACAGCCAATGCAATTAAAAAACAGAAAGGGGTGCTTATTGCTTTTAAAAATTCTTTAGCGTTTCAACTGGTTCAATGCACCAAGGACCCTGAAGGCCGGTATATTATTCTATCCTGTATCATCAATGGGGCTCCTTATACTTTTGTCAATGTCTACGCGCCCAATACTCATCAATCTCGTTTCTTACGAAAACTACATAAAAAAGTAGAAGCAGAAAAACAAGGCACTACAATATGGTGTGGAGACTTTAACAGCACCCCTGATCCTGATCTAGATTCATCCTTCCAGCCCAGGAGAAGCAGGCTGGCACTGAATCCTCTACTGAATAAGCTACGTCTTCTGGACGTTTGGAGATGTCAACATGCAGACGAAAGGGACTATACGTACTTCTCCCCAGGTCATAACTCTTATTCCCGCATCGACCTCTTTTTGACAGATTCCAGGACCCTTCAAACCGTATCCTCCTCCAACATACACCTGATCACATGGTCCGATCATTCCCCTGTCAGCATTACCGTGGAAGACCATATCAAGCATTCTGCAGCGTACCTCTGGAGAATGAATACAAGAATTCTACAATCTGAACCCTATGCGCAAACACTGAAAAACGAATTAGAAGCATTCTTTGTCCACAACAAAGACTCTGTTGCAGATCCCCATATTCTATGGGCCTCGCATAAAGCATACAGTGGTGTGAAAAAGTGTTTGCCCCCTTCCTCATTTCCTGTTCCTTTGCATGTTTGTCACACTTAAGTGTTTCGGAACATCAAACCAATTTAAACAATAGTCAAGGACAACACAAGTAAACACAAAATGCAATTTGTAAATGAAGGTGTTTATTATTAAAGGTGAAAAAAAATCCAAACCATCATGGCCCTGTGTGAAAAAGTGATTGCCCCCTAAACCTAATAACTGGTTGGGCCACCCTTAGCAGCAACAACTGCAACCAAGCATTTGCGATAACGTGCAATGAGGCTTTTACAGCGTCCTGGAGGAATTTTGGCCCACTCATCTTTGCAGAATTGTCCTAATTCAGTTACATTAGAGGGTTTTCGAGCATGAACGGCCTTTTTAAGGTCATACCACAACATCTCAATTGGATTCAGGTCAGGACTTTGGCTAGGCCACTCCAAAGTCTTCATTTTGTTTTTCTTCAGCCATTCGGTGGTGGACTTGCTGGTGTGTTTAGGATCATTGTCCTGCTGCAGAACCCAAGTTCGTTTCAGCTTGAGTACACGAACAGATGGTCGGACATTCTCCTTCAGGATCTCTTGGTAGACAGCAGAATTCATAGTTCTTTTTATCACGGCAAGTCTTCCAGGTCCTGAAGCAGCAAAACAGCCCCAGACCATCACACTACCACCACCATATTTTACTGTTGGTATAATGTTCTTTTTATGAAATGCAGTGTTCCTTCTACGCCAGATATACTTGGACACACACCTTCCAAAGAGTTCCACTTTTGTCTCATCGGTCCACAGAATGTTGTCCCAAAAGTCTTGGGGATCATCAAGATGTGTTGTGGAGAAATTGAGACGAGCTTTGATGTTCTTTTTGCTCAGCAGAGTTTTTCTCCTTGGAACTCTGCCATGCAGGCCATTTTTGCCCAGTCTTTTCCTGATGTTGGAGGCATGAACGCTGACCTTAACTGAGGCAAGTGAGGCCTGCAGTTCCTTGGACGTTGTTGTGGGGTCTTTTGTGACCTCTTGGATGAGTCGTCGCTGCGCTCTTGGGGTAATTTTGGGCGGCCGGCCACTCCTGGGAAGGTTCACCACTGTTCCATGTCTTCGCCATTTGTGGATAATGGCTCTCACTGTGGTTCGCAGGATTCCCAAAGCTTTGGAAATGGCTTTATAACCCTTTCCAGACTGATAGATCTCAATTACTTTCTTTCTCAATTGTTCCTGAATTTCTTTGGGTCTCGGCATGATGTGTAGCTTTTAAGGATCTTCTGGTGGACCTTACTGTGTCAAGCAGCTCCTATTTAAGTGATGCCTTGATTGTGAACAGGTGTGGCAATAATCAGGCCTGGGTGTGGCTAGAGAAATTGAACTCAGGTGTGGACAACCACAGTTATAGTATGTTTTAACAAGGGGGGCAATCACTTTTTCACACAGGGCCATGATGGTTTGGATTTTTTTTCACCTTTAATAATAAACACCTTCATTTACAAATTGCATTTTGTGTTTACTTGTGTTGTCCTTGACTATTGTTTAAATTGGTTTGATGTTCCGAAACACTTAAGTGTGACAAACATGCAAAGGAACAGGAAATGAGGAAGGGGGCAAACACTTTTTCACACCACTGTATATGCGGGGACTCTTTATACAACTTGGAGCTAGAGATAACAGGCGAAGGAGGCAGCAGATGGACGCACTTCTCATGCGCATTCAAAATACTGATTTGCTCAATAAATCCCATCCCACCCAAGTACTCAAATCAGAATTAATTTCATTACGATTAGAACTTAGGGCTCTTCTTTTAGAAAAACATGACCATATTCAGCGAAGACACAAAATGAATTTTTACGCTGCAGGTAATAAATCTGGCAAATTACTCTCCCACCAGATTAAGGGACCTCTCACTAGACGTCCCATTCCTTATATCCATCATCCTGACTCTAACTCTAAATTACAAAACCCACAAGATATCGCTAATGCCTTTAGCGCTTATTATGGCAAACTATATAATTTTAAGAACGCTCCTGATCTAGCCCAACCCACCCCCGCACAGATACAAACATTCTTAGATTCTGTGAAACTCCCTAGCCTAACTTCACAACAACTGGAGGAATTAAACATCCCTTTCACACAAAAAGAAATTCAATCTGCCATATTAACGTTACCCAATGGTAAAACGCCCGGCCCTGACGGTTTTGTGGGAGAATATTATAAGCAATTCAGCTCCATTCTCACTGAGCACATGACACCGCTGTTCAACTCTGCTGCCTCCTCTGCCTCCTTTCCTCAAGAGATGCTTAGAGCATTAATAGTGACTATACCGAAGCCAGGGAAGGAACCAAACTTAACTCAAAACTTCCGCCCTATTTCATTATTGAATCACGATGTGAAACTTTATGCTAAAGTTATAGCTAAACGATTGATCGACGTCTTGCCAATGTTGATTCATCCTGACCAGTCTGGATTTATTAAAGGGCGCCAAACCTCAGATGCTACACGACGGATGATCAATCTTATCCATCACGTGGTGGCCCATCGAACGCCTTCTCTGCTTCTGTCATTGGATGCGGAGAAGGCGTTCGATAGGGTCCACTGGCATTACTTAAAATTGACCCTAGAGAAATTTGGATTTCAGTACCATATTCTCTCAGCCATCCTAGCCCTTTATTCTACTCCCTCGGCCCAAGTTTACTGCTCGTCCATGTTATCGATGCCATTTCAAATTTTCAACGGCACTCGCCAAGGCTGCCCCTTGTCGCCCCTGATCTTTGACCTACTGATCGAACCCCTGGCTGCTAAAATTAGGTCCCACCCCACCATTTTTGGTATCAACATTGGCAACACAGATCACAAAATCAGCCTCTTTGCTGATGATGTTATTTTCTCTTTGACACATCCTACGGTTTCCCTGGCCTCGGTACAACAAACACTTGATGAATTCAGTCTTGTTTCTTATTACAAAGTGAATATTTCTAAATCCTATGTCCTCCCCCTGTTCATACCGGAATGCCAATCTCTGTTCCTGAAGAACCAGTATCAATATACGTGGTCTACAGACTCTCTGAGTTACTTAGGTATCACTCTTACTTCTCACCCTAAAAATCTATTCAAAACCAACTTCGTCCCTTTTCTTAATAAACTATCACTAGAACTAGATAAAATGTCTAGATTGATGCTCACAAGTTCGGGTAGATTAGCAGCGTTTAAAATGATTCATCTTCCTCAACTCTTGTATTTATTTAGAGCACTCCCGATCCCCATACCTTCATCCTTCCACACGCAAATTCAATCACTCCTCAGAAGATTTGTGTGGCAAGGAAAAAGGGTTAGAATAGCACACCACTCCCTAATAAAACACAAACAGGTAGGAGGCATGGGATATATTAATATTAGAGACTATTACAATGCAGCTATACTGGCCCAAATTAGAGCCTGGTTCAATCCTGATCCTTCCAATCAGTGGAGTTCCATAGAATCCTGCCAAATACCTGGTAGCAATCTGGGATTGTGGCTCCTCTCAGCGCCTAAATTGAAGGCAACTTGTACTCACCTTTCCCCATCTATAGTAGCATCAGTGTTAGCATTCAAATACTTGATTACCCACACAAAATCAAACATCACCAACTGTAAAATTCCCCTTCCAATAGATATTATTGGACTACTGATCTCCGATCTGCGTCTCCATTCTTGGAAAACCAATGGGATTACACATGTAGCAGACCTTTATGATTCTGGACTCCTCAAACCCTTTACGTCTCTCCAACAGGAATTTAATCTTTCCCCTCGCGATTACTTTAAATACTTTCAAATCACTCACTGCCTATTACAAAATCCCCATCTACATGTGAGTATTCCAAAAACAACTTGGCAATACATATCGGGTAAGGTTGTTACAGCTAAGGGTATCTCTTTGTTCTATACCACACTTAATGATAAAATGATCTTCGCTAAACTACCCCCTCTGGTGAAATGGGAACTTGAAACTGGAATTTCTTACTCACCACAACAATGGTCGCTCGCCATAAAAGCTGTCTATTCTGCGACCAAGTCGGCCAATCTTTGGGAACTCACTTATAAAATTAATCTCAGATGGTACCTTACCCCAAACCTTCTACATAAATATTTTGAGAACGCAAATTCTGCCTGCTGGAGGTGCTGTGGCCTCCCAGGAACCCTCTATCATACCTTCTGGTCCTGCCCTAAACTGGTTCCCTTTTGGGCAGCCATTTTCAATCTTATATCGGCAGTCACCCACATTGTTACCCCACTTGATCCAGCTCTAGCTTTATTCAACATTGGCATCGAACAATTCCCACATGATCTTAGATGCATAGTAACACACATCTGCTTAGCAGCAAAATTGACTTTGACCCGAAATTGGAAATCCCTTGATGCACCTTCCTGTGCTGAAGTTGTGAGAACAACACATCTACACGGAATGTATGAACGCATGTACGCCACTGCTGAGGGCCACCTGCCCAAAACCATAAAACTGTGGGAAGCTTGGTTACAATGGTTTGACAAATCCCATCCCCTACTCATCTAATACTCCTACTCCAGTATGGGCTCACTAAATTGCTCTCTTACTACTTCATCTTTCACCTCCCCAAACCCTTCCTCCTTTCCATCCACCCTCTCCCCCCCTCTCCCCCCCCAAATTGTTTTTGTTTTTGTTTATGCTTTAGGACTTCTCACCTGCTACCATACTCATACTCTAATACGCCCACCACTTACCCGGTTCCAGGTATTCATATGATAACTATTGTTTGCTCTTGCATTTGCTGCATCCCAACTAAGTTGAGCATTATACATGTTTTTGTTTTTGTTTGTCTTTTTCTTTAAAGTTGGTCACATTTGACCCATAATGCTTGTCTGCATTCTCGGGGAAAACCTTCATATTGAGTTTTCATTATTATGATGCTCTGAAGCTGATCCTTGCTCCGGTACACAGCAAGATCCCATTTGGGGTGTCTGGTGGGATGATATTCCCTGAGTATTGATATTCATTCTCCTTTTTGTCATAATTGTACATTACAAACAACCCTGTATTATTTTGTACAGTTTCTGGACACACGGTGTATTACTTTACTACTGACTGTACTATTGTTATCTCGCTTATCTTTTCTTTTGTTCCTTTGTTTCTTGTACTACTACAACTTTTAATAAAAACTATTGAACGTAAAAGCGCCACGCAAGTCTGTATTTAACTGGAGACTGAACTCCAACCTCCTCACTGATCCAATTATAAAAGAGGACATCCTACACGCCATCAACACCTATTTTGTTCACAACATTGACACTGACACAACCCCTCTGAATAATTGGGAGGCACACAAATCTGTAATTAGAGGCAAACTTATTAAATGGGGTGCCAGGAAAAAGAGGGAAAGGGAAAATGAAATTAATAATCTCTCCCAGCAAATAGCAAACCTTGAATTGCAACACAAACAATCCCAATCACTCAAAGTAGAAAATCAATTAACTCAACACAGGACCGCCCTAAGACTCCTGTTAGACATGAAACTTAAACGCTCCCTGTTTTTTAAGAAAAGCATTTTTTACGAACACGGTGACAAGAGTGGTAAACAATTAGCCAAAGCTCTAAAAGACGCCACGCTGGCGAACCATATCCACGCGTTGAAAGATAGGAAAGGCACTTTGAAACACAACCCGGAGGAAATAGCACGTATATTCCATACCTATTATTCTGAACTGTATAAACTTCCAGCCCAACACAAATCACCTCACCTTACACACACGAAACGGGATAACATACATGATTTTCTACGGAATAGCGGACTTCCATCACTGACAGTAGAGGATACAAACGCACTTGAGGACCCCATAACTGCCACTGAAATCTCAAACGCGATTGCAGACCTGAAAGCAGGGAAGAGCCCCGGATCCGACGGCTTCACATCACAATATTATAAAACTTACACCACTGCCCTAATAAAGCCCCTCCGTTCAGCCTTTAATTTCTTAGCAAAAAACCAACACGACTCCCAATCCTTCCTCATGGCGCATATAGCTGTGATTCCCAAGCCCAACAGAGAACACACAGACTGCGCAAACTTTCGACCCATCTCACTCCTTAACATAGACCTAAAACTCCTAGCCAAAATCCTAGCCAATAGACTAAAACCCCTTTTAGCGAACATAATCGGCCCTGAACAAGTGGGGTTCATGCCGGGGAGGGAGGCCCGTGACAACACCATTAAGGCCTTGAACTTGATACATTTTGCGCGCAAATCCGGCACCAAGGGCATGCTGCTCTCTACCGATGCCGAGAAGGCCTTTGATAGGGTCTCCTGGGAGTACATGATGGCTACATGCTCGCACATTGGCCTTGGGGGAAACATGTTGTCATGGATCTCAGCTCTCTATCGGAACCCCCAAGCCAAAATCAAAATTAGCAATATTTTCTCAGAACCTATATCCATCCATAACGGTACACGCCAAGGCTGCCCCTTGTCACCCCTTCTCTTTATTCTGACCCTGGAGCCTTTAATTAGAACTATTAACCTAAACACGGACATACAGGGATTTACATTAAAGGATAGAGAATATAAAATTGCTGCTTATGCTGATGACCTCCTATTCTTTCTCACCAACCCCCATATCTCGATACCCAACCTACACAAAGTATTTCAAACCTTTGGGTACATATCCAACTTTAAAATAAACCAGTCTAAATCGGAAGCCCTAAATCTCACCCTACCACAGAACCTCCTCGAAAATCTACAAACCAATCACCCCTATAAATGGGAACGGGGCGCCCTTAAGTATTTGGGTATAAATTTATCCAGCGACATTGAAAAATTATATGATGCAAACTATAAACCCCTACTTGCCACGATTAAAAGAGACCTCCTTAAGTGGAATGCAAAAATGTTTTCCTGGTTTGGGAGGGCCGCCATATTAAAGATGGCGGTACTCCCTAAACTTCTGTATGTATTTAACGCCCTACCAATTAAAATCCCAGAACTCTTCTTTAAAACATTAAACCAAATTCAGAGGCGATTTTTGTGGGCTGATAAGAAACCTAGAATCCAATTCCTACATTTAACACTGGCTAAAAGAGATGGGGGTATAGGAGTGCCCGACTTCAAAAAGTACCACCAGGCTACCCATGTCACAAGAGTAATAGACTGGCATTGCCATGGCCTGAATAAGGATTGGGTTCAAATAGAAAACAATTTGGCAAAACGTGGCACCCTCTACCTCCCATGGTCGCTTTATTCCAGACAGCCCAAACTTATAGATCACCCACTAATTGAAACAACAATAAAGATCTGGCAAACACTGGTAAAGTCACAAAAGATCGCAACAAACCCAGGTCCCCTGACGCCACTCGCGAATAACCCCAAATTCATCCCTGGCCTGCACCACAACCTACCACAAGACTTTCTAGTGCACACTTGTATATCAGGTACACAAGTTAAGTCATTCGAAACTTTGACCGAGGAGGTGGGGGAGCTGTTTCCTGGAAGTTGGTTCTACATCCAATTAAAGGATTTCCTGGTAAATAACAAATACAAAAATCAATTTCGCCTCCCATTGACTCAGATTGAGAATATATGTCTACAGAGATCACCAATAACGAACACCACGTCCCTTGCATACTCATTGCTAATTCAAGCGTCACAAGCTGACAAAAACAAATTCAAAACAAAGTGGGAACGTGATCTCCAGACAAACATATCTGAGGAGCAATGGAATAAGGCATGCGTGCTGGCACACAAGTGCTCCTTAAGCTCCAAATACCAGGAAATATCCTACAAAATTTTAGCTCAATGGTATATTACGCCACAACAAACCAGGAGATGGTCTCCCTCCACCTCAGACATGTGCTGGAGATGTAAAACTCACAAGGGTACCTTCTTGCACATATGGTGGGAGTGCCCGCTAATACAAACCTATTGGGATGCAATCAAATCCTGGATAAAACACATAACAGAAACTCGCCTAGAATTGAACGCGGCCATATGCTTGATCAATCTGGTCCCCACCAATTTAAGCCACTACAAAAAATCATTGTCCAGACACTTACTCACGGCCGCTAAAACACTGATACCAATCCCTTGGAAAACAACCAAAACACTGAGCATTACAGACTGGTTAGACAGAGTGCAATATATCTACAAGATGGAGGAGATCGTGGCTACCAAACATGAAAATAGCACGAACTTTATCAAAACATGGCAACCATGGCTGATCTTCACACTCTCCCCTGAATTCCACACGCTTAGAGATTAAACTCTTCAGCATCTTTTGACCCTCATCATGGGAGCAAAGCTTAAGCCGACATAGAACCTTTCTAATTAACGGAGTTATGAATGATAGCAATGGGCTGATCACACCCCACACCCCCTCTCCTTGCCCCCTACCTCCCCCCCCCCCACACCCTCCACACCGTTCTCACCTGTCCCCAAACATCATACGCTACTTTGCGTCTTCAATTGTGTTCTTACTCCAACTTAGCCGCTAACCGACTCTAAACACAGTGGAGATGTACTTATATGTTATATTGTTTACAGATTGATTGCAATGATATTTGTATTCAGACTTTGACTGTAAACCTGATCTTATTTTCAATAAAATCTTTGATTGTGAAAAAAAAAAAAAAAAAAAATCTCCATAGGCAACACTTTAAAATGTTTTAAAGGTTTCTGATTTAGAGTTACAGAGGAGTTCTAGTGCTAGAATTATTGCTCTCGCTCTATAAAGTTGGAGACAATACCTAATGTGTGGTTTGTACACCGTTTACATATGCGGGGGTCAATTACGCCTGTGTGCAAGGGATGGGGTGCTTTAAAAAAAAAATTCTCATTTAGTTTACTTTTTATATTTACACTGTTCCACTGTTTAAGTCTAAGAGGCGGAAGTGATGTCAGGTCCTCCAGCTTCTACATTAGCTAAAACAGTTGCAGAAGGCAATCTCTAAGCAACCAAAGTTAGAAAATGTTGATGAGGTAGGTCTTAAATGGATTTTCCTGGTACCTTCATGGCAGCATACACATGGTTGGTTACCCTGCCCCCAACCAACCCACATGACTAATTTAACTCTATAAATAAAGAGTCAGGCCCCCCCATGCGCCATTCTTTCTTCTGTCCTCAAACCTACAGGATTGTGGATCAAGTATACAGCCCTTACCATACCACTATGTTGGTACACAATTGCAGGTTCATACTCCCCTGTATATGGAGTTTCAATACTTATGCTGCTAAAGGTGCCAATAAGTTTGGGAACCCATTTTTCTGTGGATCTTTTTGGGGGTTTAGGAACCCAGGCATTCCCTCTGGGAGTCTGCACATATTCTGCTCCTGGTTTGAGACAGCCCCTTCTTGTCTGGGCTTTCCTCAGTTTCATGCTTCCCTAGCTGGTTCTGCCTAGCAGTCACTCACTCTGTGTATGTCTCGGCACGTCGCGCACCTCTTCTGTGTTTGTTTTAATTCCTGCAGAGGCGGAGCCGCATCACAGGGGGTGTGACATCACAGGCACAGTAGCCCCGTGAAGCCATCGGTGGCCATCTTGGTACACCCTGGCCATAAGCTGGCTATATAAGGGAGCTATGTGCCTTCATTATGGCAGAGGGTCTCAGTGGGAAGACATCTCCTGGCAGTTTCGTGCTATGACAGGATGGAGCCAGCCCAAGGTATTTAATTAAACTATGAAATGTTTATTTCCAATTATATATATTATATGTATATATATATATATATATATATATATATATATATTATATGTATATATATATATATATATATATATATATATATATATATATATATATATATATATATACAGTGGTGTGAAAAAGTGTTTGCCCCCTTCCTCATTTCCTGTTTATTTGCATGTTTGTCACACTTAAGTGTTTCGGAACATCAAACCAATTTAAACAATAGTCAAGGACAACACAAGTAAACACAAAATGCAATTTGTAAATGAAGGTGTTTATTATTAAAGGTGAAAAAAAATCCAAACCATCATGGCCCTGTGTGAAAAAGTGATTGCCCCCCTTGTTAAAACATACTATAACTGTGGTTGTCCACACCTGAGTTCAATTTCTCTAGCCACACCCAGGCCTGATTATTGCCACACCTGTTCACAATCAAGGCATCACTTAAATAGGAGCTGCTTGACACAGTAAGGTCCACCAGAAGATCCTTAAAAGCTACACATCATGCCGAGACCCAAAGAAATTCACGAACAATTGAGAAAGAAAGTAATTGAGATCTATCAGTCTGGAAAGGGTTATAAAGCCATTTCCAAAGCTTTGGGAATCCAGCGAACCACAGTGAGAGCCATTATCCACAAATGGCGAAGACATGGAACAGTGGTGAACCTTCCCAGGAGTGGCCGGCCGCCCAAAATTCCCCCAAGAGCGCAGCGACGACTCATCCAAGAGGTCACAAAAGACCCCACAACAACGTCCAAGGAACTGCAGGCCTCACTTGCCTCAGTTAAGGTCAGCGTTCATGCCTCCACCATCAGGAAAAGACTGGGCAAAAATGGCCTGCATGGCAGAGTTCCAAGGAGAAAACCACTGCTGAGCAAAAAGAACATCAAAGCTCGTCTCAATTTATCCACAACACATCTTGATGATCCCCAAGACTTTTGGGACAACATTCTGTGGACCGATGAGACAAAAGTGGAACTCTTTGGAAGGTGTGTGTCCAAGTATATCTGGCGTAGAAGGAACACTGCATTTCATAAAAAGAACATTATACCAACAGTAAAATATGGTGGTGGTAGTGTGATGGTCTGGGGCTGTTTTGCTGCTTCAGGACCTGGAAGACTTGCCGTGATAAAAGGAACTATGAATTCTGCTGTCTACCAAGAGATCCTGAAGGAGAATGTCCGACCATCTGTTCGTGTACTCAAGCTGAAACGAACTTGGGTTCTGCAGCAGGACAATGATCCTAAACACACCAGCAAGTCCACCACCGAATGGCTGAAGAAAAACAAAATGAAGACTTTGGAGTGGCCTAGCCAAAGTCCTGACCTGAATCCTATTGAGATGTTGTGGTATGACCTTAAAAAGGCCGTTCATGCTCCAAAACCCTCTAATGTAACTGAATTAGGACAATTCTGCAAAGATGAGTGGGCCAAAATTCCTCCAGGACGCTGTAAAAGCCTCATTGCACGTTATCGCAAACGCTTGGTTGCAGTTGTTGCTGCTAAGGGTGGCCCAACCAGTTATTAGGTTTAGGGGGCAGTCACTTTTTCACACAGGGCCTTGATGGTTTGGATTTTTTTTCACCTTTAATAATAAACACCTTCATTTACAAATTGCATTTTGTGTTTACTTGTGTTGTCCTTGACTATTGTTTAAATTGGTTTGATGTTCCGAAACACTTAAGTGTGACAAACATGCAATGGAACAGGAAATGAGGAAGGGGGCAAACACTTTTTCACACCACTGTATATATATATATATAAAAAATATTAAAATACACACAGATATATATATATATATATATATATATATATATATATATATATATATATATATATATATATATATATATATATATATATATATATATATATATATATATATATATATATATAAAATAATAAATGAATTAATATAAAAAGTATATTTTTAAAAAAAATATATGTTTTTTTCCTTTTTTGGTTTCTCTTTGACAGCCACCTCTCGCAGTTCAGTATCACAAAAAGATCCTCAACACACCACTAGGTAAGGTACTGCAACTCCAGGCAAGAGCATTCAGGCATCTTTTTCAGGAAAAATAATGGTTTCCTGTCTTTTTTCTTCTTACATCCCGCAACGTCAGTCATCCCACAGAAATTTGCTGGATAGGAGGTCCAAGGGTCACAGTACCTTTAGAAGGGAGCATTCTTCTTCAACCCATGGATCTCATAGCCACAGATCTACTAGAGGAACTGCCTCTCTTCACCACTCCACCCACCCCAGAGACAAGACCTGCTGGGTTTGCACTAGAGAAGCACTCCCAGAGAGATTGGTCTGTAAGGCATGTTTTCTGGAAGCAGCAGGAGCCAAAAAAAGGAAAAACAAGAGTCCTTGATGTTATGAAAAAAATAATAAAGGTCTCGATCCAAGAATTGGCTTCATCCCAGGATTTGGCAACTCTATCAACAAGTGAGTTTTCTGCAGAAGCCCTGGTTCAGCAAACAAACGCTGGTGTCAGTTCGGATGAAGAAAAAGACGCAATAGACGAGCATTGTTCCTCGTTTGACTTTGGTTTAATTGAGCCGTTCGTAGTCGCAGTAAAGGATGCAATCCAATGGGTGGAAGCCCCAGAAACTCCTGCCAAATCTAGGAAGTACTTTCCTCATTTAAAGAAAAAGGCACCAACCTTCCCACTTATGGAAGAGATAAGGGAAGTAGTTATAGAGGAATGGCAGAAGATTGAAAAAAGGCCAGTTGCCTTTAACCACTTTCATAAGTTATACCCCCTTTTGGACTCAGATACTTAGCTATTTGATTATTTACCTTCAGTAGACACCTTTATTATAAGATTGGCAAGAAATATCACTCTGCCCTTAGAGGATGCAGTTTTCTTTAAGGACGTACTCGATCGCAAGATTGACGCAGACCTCAAGAAAGCTTATCAGGCGGCTGGTGGGGCCTGTAAGCCAGCGGTGACCCTAACTTCGGTTTCCAGAGCGACAAAGGCTTGCAGTACAGCCAGAGGATTGGATGGTCTCTATTGACCTCAGAGACGCACACCTTCATATTCCAATTCATCATGATTTTCAGCCCTCCTTACGGTTAAAAGTCTGGCAGCTCAGCTATACACCCCTTCAATCACCTGGTATACCACAATAATGTACACCCCTTGCATGTATTCCGATATATGCAGGTGTCTCATGCATTTAAAGCCCAAATATTACTCGACACGCAAATAGTGCAATTCGATCTGGAGAGGGTCACAAGGTATGAATGCACCAGGAAGCCGACTTCGGTTCTCTATATGCACCTCCTTAGGGTCTCCTCTCCAGATCTGTCAAAGCTCCGTCAAAGATGGACACATGACACCCCGGGTCTGGACTCTGAGGACTAGGAGGACATGTGGGACTTCCCCTTCAAAATCCCGGTCTCACGTCTCATACAATACAAAATACTACACTGGGCATATATTACCCTGTATAAATTGCATAAAATGAGAACCTCCCTGTCCTCGGAATGTTGGAGGTGTACTGGGGACCCGGGCAACTTCATACACATCTTCTGGTCCTGCCCAACAATTAAAAACTACTGGTCACAGGTTCTATCTGTAATATAAGAAGTGGTGGGAATAGACATAGCCCCAACCCCGCGGATATGCCTTCTAGGCTTAGTAGAAGAATTAGCCCCCAGGATAGCGGAGGGAACTCTGATAGTACTCCTGATTTTCTATGCCAGGAAAATGATCACTCACTGCTGGAAAAAGCATGCCCCGCCATCAATATTGTTATGGAAAGCACATGTCAAAGTACTACCACTCTATAAGGAAACCTACCAAAATAGAGGATGCCCCAAAAAATACGAGAGAGTGTGGGCCAAATGGCTGGCAGAGGCCTCCACGGCATCCACAAACTGAGCATGTAAATAATACCACTCTACGGGTGGATGCGATTTTGCTGCATTGGGTGATTGGTTTTTTTTTTTTTTATTCTTCCTTTTTTTTTGTATTGTAGCCTCTGATATGGGTTTATTTGATTTTTTTTTTTTTTTTTTTTTGATTTCTATTATAGTCCCTTGAGACTCAACTGAATGATTTGGTCCTCAGATATCTCAATTGAGCGGGAGCCAATCCAGCACTAAGTTGTTTGTTTGTTCGTTCTTGTGGACGTGCTACAGCTGTATATCAATAATAATGGAAGCAGCCCAATTGCCGGCTGGCACTGACCCCTGCGTGGGTCTAGTCCCAATGCTGTGGCATGTTTACTGTTAACTGTTAATTGTCTGTTTGTATGTCTTATACTCAATAAAAAGATTTTCAAAAAAATAATAAAAAATTACTCCTGTGGGTTGGTTGGGGGCGGGGTAACCAACCATGTGTATGCTGCCATGTATAGGCACCAGGAAAGGAAAATTACGATAAGGTAAGTATTCAATTTTCCATTATTTCCACCCTGGGACATGCATTTAGCTATAACACTTATTTGACACTTATGCTGGCAATGCACTATACCAAAAATCAGGCGAACCCAATTATGAAAAACGAACCATCGGCCTTGAGCGCAAACGATGGTGCCATCATGTAATGACCGATAAATCATTCAGTGGACATAAATAAATACATTTTATGTTCTTTTTTTACATATACCTAGTATAGACAGGTTGGACGGGAAACACATTAACCTTTCAATTATTGATTTTGTGCCCATTAACTGTCTGAAAAAAAGGAACAAACAGTCTAATGACCGAATTTCGGCCGATTTTTCGTATAGTGTATGGCGAGCATTAGGCCTTTTTGCAAATGCATGTCTTAAAGCATGACCTTGGCACCAAGTCAAACTTTTCAGATCCTTTCTACCAAATCTGCCTGAGCAAAGCAAGTAGAAGAAGATGTCCCAGGTGATCTTCAAGTGTTTGGTTGATCCCCACAAATGAAACATAAATGGTGGCTCTCCAGCAGACCACGTGGCCTAATTGATAAGGCGTCTGACTTCAGATCAGAAGATCAAGGGTGCAAGTCCCATTGTGGTTGTTTTCTATGCTGCTTTCCAGCTCCTGTGACCTTTAATTGCAAATTCTTGCTCTTTTTAACTTAAAGCGCAACTTTACCCATAACAACTTGCTTCTCGCTGGAGGCTGCCATTTTGCTGAAGCCCAGAGCCCCCAAACAGCAGCAAATCATAAAGTGGAGCTAAACCAATTGTTTTAACAGTTTCAACAGTCCTTGATTAATAACTGTCACATTTGCTTGTGTTCTCAACCAAACTGTCAAACCATCAAATGGCTGGTATCATAACTGATCACATGTGCAGCACCATGGTCGTTGCAGTTTAAACAGAAGCAGCTTCATTGGATGTAAAGGATATGAGGATTTATTTGCGCTTTAAGGCTGTCAGTAGATCAGCCTCTCCAAACTTCCCAAATATGCCTAAAATGGGAGAGCAACTGGGTATGTGCAGAGCAGGGAATTACTAGATTTTAAAGTGTATGGACACTTATTTTTTATGTTTTACATAACTATACAGGCAAAACAGGCTAACCTGAAGTGATCTAGCAGGACTTAATTTTCTGACTAAAGTTGCACTTGAAATGACAGATTTAACAGCATGGCTTAGCAGAGTTTTCAGAACAATTCAATCTTTTTGTAGGATCTGCAACGTTTTGGATTTTTTTTTGTCAGTGACACGGTAGCAAGAAAACACAGTGGAAGTGGTCATTCTAGTTCAAGCTATATATGTAAATCTTTGGTCAAAAGTGGGGTTTGAACCCACAGATCCATCTGAAGACCAAAACACCCTCACCATGTGAAAAAACAGCTCTTGAAAACTGGTGTCTTAGATCACTCAGCCATCCCGACTAGAGATGAGCCAAGAACCCCCTCCCCCGGTTTGGTTCATACCAGAATTTGCGAACAGACCGATAGTTCGCGCAAACTTTTGAACCCCGTTAAAGCCTATGGGACTCGAATATGAGAAATCAAAAGTGCAGATTTTAAAGGCCAAGTTATTGTCCTAAAAAGGATTTGGGGACCATGGTCCTGCCCCAGGGTACATGTATTAATGCACAAAAAAAGTTTTAAAAACGGCTCCTGAAAGCAGCTCCGTTTCTTTGAGGAGCAGTGATTTTAATTATGCTTAACGGCTTCCCGACTGGCGCACGACAATGTACGTCGGCAGAATGGCATGGGCAGGCACATGGGCATACAGGTAAGTCCCGTTAAATGTGCCGCCGTGCCATCACCCCGTGAGTCTGATTGCAGGTCCCGCGGGGATACCCGCGATCGTCTCACAGGGAAGAAAAACGGGGAGAGGCTAAAGTAAACAAGCATCTCCCCAGTCTGCCTAGCAACAGTGACACCTTCCTGTGATTGGAGCAGAGATCAGTGATGTGTAAAACACAGCCAGGTCCCCCACAGTTAGCAACACGCCCCTAGGACACACTTAACCCCTACACTGCCACCTCCTGGTTAACCCCTTCACTGCCAGCATCATTTACACAGGAATCAGTGCATTTGTATAGCACTGATTGCTGTATAAATGACAATGGTTCCAAACATGTGTTAAAAATGTCTGATGTGTCTGCCATAATGTCTGCCATAATGTCGCAGTCATAATAAAAATCGCTGATCGCCCCCATTACTGGTAAAAAAAAAAATATTAATAAAAATGCCATAAAACGATCCCCTATTTTTTAAACGCTATAACGTTTGCGCAAAACATTCAATAATTTACCAAAAATATGTAGAAGAATACACATCAGCCTAAACTGAGGAAAAAAATAGTTTTTTTATACATTTTTGAGGGATATTTATTATAGCAAAAAGTAAAAAATAACTAGAGTATCTGTGAGGGGTTGCAGTGTTGTTGATGTATAGAATACCTTTGCGCCAACCAACCAAACAAAGAAACAGGAAACTGCTGCGTACACTAGAAAAGAGCTTTGCCTACTCTTTAAGTTTTGTCAATTATAAGTAATAGTGTCGCGCAGTATAAGTCAAGATAGAAATAGAAAGGGAGAAAAGGGGAAGAGAAAGGAAGGGACAGGATGGGGGGGGGGGGGGGGGGGAAGTAAACCAGGAGGTAGGTAACAGAACTATAGATAAAAGGTGATGGAAGAGAACTATATAAATGGATATGGATTTAATATAAAAGTACCTTTTAACTTATACGTTGCATAATGAGCTAGGTAAATAAATAGTAATAGCAATCATAGGCCAATATCTGGACAACAGAAATCTATATATGTTCACTCTAGTGATAGTAAACACAACTGTGCAAAAAATGCAATATAGCATACCAAGTGAATAAATAAATAAATAGCAATCATAGGTCAATATCTAGACAACAGGAATCAATATGCGTTCACTCTGGTGATAGTAAACGCAACTGTGCAAAAATGAAATATAGCATGCCAAGTGAGTGTGCAAAATGAAAAACAAATCTGAATGAATCAGATAAATGAACTAAAGAGAAAAAAAAAGTTATATATATATATAAAGCATGGACTACTAGTTCATACAGTGCATAACCTTGTGCAAAAACTGCTAGCAGCAAAAAAATAGTGCATAACTCTGTGTAAACATTGCAAGTGGCAAAAAAAGGGGGGGGGGGGAGTAAAGTGCTAATAATGCAAATTAATAAGTCCTGGAATATTGAAAAAATAGACGTGCAAAAATCTGCAAAATAAGAGTTCTTTGTTTCAAACTCAAGTGTTGGTGTTATCATGCAAACACATAAGTGCAGTGGTTGTTTCTTTCTTTTATCCAATAGGTGAGAGGATGTGCCCTTACCTCACGGCTGTGAGGTTACAGCCTTATTATAGTATAGGTGTATATATCCTATCGCTCCAGTTCTGAGACCTTAGAATGGGTATACCTCACAAAATATAGAGATGATAATCCATAGTGTAGTATTTCAGCAAAACCTATTTTTATTAAGGTATAACATCAGGGTACTCACATTATGATGTGAAGTGTTGTGGCACCAGCACCAGTGCCTAAGGCTTAATTTTTCAGCCCCTGTTTAACAGGGACATGTAATTACAATTTGTGATGTCACAACACTGTAAGGCCTCACAATTACTCTTGGTGGGCGCAGGAACGGGCCCTGCTGTGAAATATTAGATCAAGAATTGTAATTACATGCCCTTATTAAACAGGGGCCGGAAAATTGAGTCTTAGGCACTGGTGCTGGTGCCACAACACTGCAACCCCTCACAGATACTCTAGTTGGAGTGCAGGAATGAGCCCTGCTGCAAAGTATTGCATCAACAATTTTAATTACACATCCCTGTTAAACAGGGGCTGAAAAATTGGGCCTTAGCCACTGGTGCTGGTGCAACAACACTGCAACCCCTCACAGATACTCTAGTTGGAGCGCAGGAATGAGCCCTGCTGCAAAGTATTGCATCAAAAATTGTAATTACATGCCCTTGTAAACAGGGGCAGAAAAATTGTGCCTTAGCCACTGGTGGCGGTGCCCAGAACCAAAAATGTTCTTACAAGCTATCAGCATGAAAATTGAGGAGGAAGAGGATAGACACTCAGCATAACAGGATAGTCACTCAGCACCAGCATAGGCAGTCTCGAAGGGGTCTCGCATTAAAAAAAAAATATTCAGTTACATCAGCATCAGGTGTTTGGAAGACTGATTCATTTTTATGAAGGTCAGGTGAGCGACCGATTCGGTGGACAGGCGCACCCTCTGATCGGTTACAAAGCCTCCAGCAGCACTGAATGTGCATTCCGAAAGAACCCTGGATGCAGGACAGGCCAGTAGCTCAATTGCATACTGTCAGAAACCATGAATCAGACTGAGACAGAAGTACAATTAAATCACACTTGTTTATTAATAAAAATAAAAAGGCAAATAGAAAAAGCGTAGTCAAGCATAGCCAGAGTCCAGTAACCAGATCGGGTAGTCAGCCAGGCCAGAAGTCAGGGATCCAAGTAGAGCAACAGCAAGCAGGATAAGTGTCATGGTTATGCAGTGAACTTCCTGTGTTTGCTTATCTTCCCTCATGTCTTCAGACTAAGAGGTCAGCCACTTCCACCTGGTGGTTTTTATAACCTCTCCTCTAAGCATGGCTCCACCCCAGGGCCCTATCAGGGAGCCCTATATTAACCTGTGCACTGCAGGCCATCAGTGCTGATAAACCATTGTGTATTCCTTTGTGTGTTAGCTTCCTGTTTCCTGCCGTGTGCTCTGCTTCTGTTTCCCGTTACCGACTTTGGCGTGTCTTGACTATCCCTGTTTGCCTGTGATCCTGACCTTTTGGCGTGTACCCGACTATTCTTGTCTGCTTGTGGCCCCGACCTTGGCTTTGTCCCTCACCATCCCTATCCTCCTGTTGCCTACTGTGGGTGTGAGATGGGGGACGCTGGGGGTCGCGACCTGGAGCCAGTTGCAGCCAAGTCTATCCTTACCACTAGAGGCGCTGGTGAACACCTGCTGGCTCTTAGACTCCGCGCCCCAGGGAATCTTACGCTCTAACCCCAGTGGGATCTGTCCCCCGTCTTCAGCAGTCAGCCGTAGGGTCCACAACCTTGCGGTGCACTCCTGATCCCTACGGTGTGCACCTGTCACCTCGCCTCAAGGTGACCTGACAATAAGGAGCCAAAAGGTGATGTCAGCAAGCCAGTCTTTAACCACTTGCCGACCGCCGCACGCCGATGTACGTCTTATTTTTGAAGAGGGATATCTCGGTAACGGCAGCAGCTGCTGCCACAACTGAGATATCCATCTCTTCAGGCGGCGGTCGGCTGTACGATAACGGTGGTCTCCGCGGCGGATTCACTGCGAGATCACCGCTATTGGCGGCGGGAGAGGATTCACCCCCCCTCCCGCCGCCCTCCCGCACCTTCCGCCGCTTACCGGAGCCGTCGGTAGCGGCGGAGGCGATCGGGTCCTCTTCCTAGCTGGGTATAGAGACAAGTGAGGCTAAGATGACCCCCACTCGTATCTATACCATAGGAGGGTGGAAGCGACGTCAAAACGTCACTTCCGCCCATACCTCTTAAAGGTATATTTTTTTTAAATGTCATTTTTTCTTTTTTTTTTTTTTGTTGCATTTTAGCCCAAATATGAGATCTGAGGACTTTTTGACCCCAGATCTCATATTTAAGAGGACCTGTCATGCTTTTTTCTATTACAAGGGATGTTTACATTCCTTGTAATAGGAATAAAACTGATCCATTTTTTTTTTTTTTTTTAAACAGTGTAAAAATAAATAAAATCAATTAAAATAAATAATAAAAAAAAAGTTTTTTAAAAACACCCCGTCACGACGAGCTTGCGCACAGAAGCGAGCGCATACGTGAGTAGCACCCGCATATGAAAACGGTGGTCAAACCACACATGTGAAGTATCGCCGCGATCGGTAGAGCGAGAGCAATAATTCTAGCCCTAGACCTCCTCTGTAACCTGTAGAATTTTTAAAATGTCGCTTATGGAGATTTTTGAGGCTAAAAGTTTGACCCCATTCCACAAGCGGGCGCAATTTTGAAGCGTGACATGTTGGGTTTCAGTTTACTCGGCGTACCATTATCTTTCACAATATAAAAAAAATTGGGCTCATTTTACTGTTGTCTTATTTTTTTATTCAAAAACGTGAATTTTTTCCAAAAAAAGTGCGCTTGTAAGACCGCTGCGCAAATACGGTGTGAAAAAAAGTATTTCAATGACTGCCATTTTATTCTCTAGGGTGTTAGAAAAAAACAATATAAAATGTTTGGGGGTTCTAAGTAATTTTCTAGCAAAAAAAACTGTTTTAAACATGTAAACACCAAGTCTGAAAAAGAGGCCTTGTCCTTAAGTGGTTAAACAAACCGCAGGAGATGGTTTCTAGTGATGTGACCAAGGCGAAGGCAGAGGTGAAGTGAGCTGGAAGGCTTTAAGTAGGCAGGTCAGATGAGCATCATCAGGAACAGCTGGTAACTGTGGAGAGAGAAGAGAGCTGGCAATTAGCCGACAGCTGAGCGGCCAGCCCAGAAAAGGAAGGGCTAAGCTAGCCCTGACACATACTGTGCAAGCTCTTTCCAATGATCCATCCTCAAGATCCAGTAACCCAGAGGATTTTTGGTGGGAAAAGTGTCCAAGTTTGATCTTGCCCCTAGGTATTCCTGCACCATGTAAATCAGACGATGGCAATGGTTGCTGGAACCGATCATACCTTGGGGCTGCAGACTAAAAAATTGTCTAAACGCATTGGTCAGACAGCCACCTTCTCCACCGCTCCTTCTCTGACTGACCGAAGCCTCAGCAACACGTTGTCCAGGACCAGGAATTTGTAACCTCCCAGGCTCTGGAAACGCATTGCACAAACCTTTCTGCAAGGCCTCCCGAAGATTTTTCATCCTCTGCTCTCTCTGCGATGGCAAGATAAGGTCCGCAACCTTACCCTTGTAATGTGGATCAAGGAGGGTTGCCAGCCAGTAATGATCCCTCTCCTTGACACCAAGGAATACGAAGAACCTTCCGCGGGCTTTACGGAAGGATCCTCTGGGTAACTAAGGACAACATGATCCGCAGCCACCTCCTCCCAGCCACGTACAAGTCCATGGGTTTCTTGGGACTGTAAATTATCTCTTCAAGACTGCTGCTGATGCTGAGTGCTAGGCTCCACCTCCATGCTGACACAATCCTCCTCCTCCTCCTCGTCCTCTTCCTGTGTGATCGGCGGGCCATTCATGAACACTGTCTGGATAAAGGGGGCCTTTGGTGTGGGTCTTTTATGTTTGCTTGCCAACGGACTGCATGGCAGGTCGACATATGTCTGGTCAAGCATGTGGTGCCCAAGCGGCTGCTGTTTTGGCCACGCAAGATACACTTCCGACATATGTTGCAAATAGCAATGGTGCAATCTGCTGCACACATCTCAAAAAAAGAAACTTATTGGAATAACGCGCAGAGACAGCAGCGCCCTGCACATGCAGAGTTCTGCAGTTTGATGCAGTCGATTGGCTGCCCTTAAGCTGGCCCCTGGAGGGCATCCTGCCTCGTTGGAGATGTGCCTCCTCCTCTCTCCTATCAGGCACCCATGTAGAGTCCATGACCTCACCATCCCCTCCCTCCTCATCACTGGAGCAAACCTGGCAGTATGCTGCAGCTGGGGGAACATGACTGCCGATTTACTGTCCTTCTTGGGCACCCCCTCTCTCTGGGCTCATGTAACTGCCTTCCTCAAGCTGGGTACCATCATCAGAGCCCTCAACTCCTGCAGCATGTACCCAACACTGTGGTCAAACAGTTCAGGGAACTCCTCAGGACATGGTGGGGCTAGGGAAGGAGTGACTGATGCCATTGAGCCGAGGGAAGAGGCCGCTTTGGCAGCTGCTTTGGCAGACAAAGTACCCTGAGCCTGGGTGTGAGAGGATGAGGAGTTTGAGGACAGCTTGGTCATCCACTCTTCTGCATGTTGTGGCTCAACATGGCCAGCTCCCGAAAAAAAGGACAAGCGCGCCCCACAGCCATGTGCTGAGGATGCACCATGTCCATGACCAGCACTGTTTTGCCTGCTTGCCCTCTTTTAGTGGCCTGTGAGCGTCTGCCTCTCCTTGGTGGCCTTCCAGACATTCTGTACAATTAGATTAGCAAAACAACGTCTGAAGTTTACTAAAAACAGTACACCAGGAAGTAAGGTGTAGGCTTGGCAGCTCAGTGAGTCACCTGCCTGGCTGAAAGTGTCTTTGAACACGCACTCAGGCAATGGCCTAGTCAGGTATAAGCTTGGCTAGACTATATATATATATATATATATATATATATATATATATATATATATATATATATATATATATATATATATATATATATATACAAGTCTCCTGCCTGGCTGAAAGTTTCTTTGAACACGCACTCAGGAATTTTTTGCTTTATATGCACTGGAGTTATACTTTAATAATTCTGTTGCCAGAGATGCTGTGAGTGCAGGGCTCACTTAGAGAGCAACTCCTAAAGTTACCACCTCATCCCTTTAAAACCAAAAACATACTTGTATTAATTACACAGGTTCTGTGGCTGAATAAGGTGGTATTTCAACTCACTTCAGGGTTGATTTACTAAAGGAAAATAGGCTGTGCACTTTGCAAATTGCAGTTGCATGCTGCACGTGAAAAAACAACACACATACAATCCAGTACTTGCGCTAGAGTCCATAGTAAGCTATAGACAGAAGTTCCAAATGTCCAAATAATTAGCCCATCATGGTAGGGGTTAAGTCTCTATGGTTTGCACAACTGTGCTGCTCTCTCATCAGCGGGACACTGGGGGCTGTAAAAACACAAAAGAGAAAGAGAGCGCACAGGCTCTTGTGCAAAACCTTTTCTTGTAATTAAAAAAATATATATTAAAATCAATACACCCACAGAGCAAAGGCTGTGCTGTACAGAAGAGCTGTTTACATTTCACAACAGAATGGACATAAGCTCATATCCTTTGGCAGGGCCATGGAAACTGTTTTGAGGTCACTGTTTTGAGAACCTGAAGAAGGAGACCACGCTCTCTGAAACACGTTGTCCTGGCAATCCCTTTTTGTATCTCATCAGCTGCTGGCCCATAAAGTCATGTGGTGGTGAGGGCAGTTCAGAGAGTTCAACTTGTTGGTGGCTGCAAGCTGATCCATACACCCGACTCCCTGCTCTGTGTTTGCTGACAACCTGGCACAGAATGCTCTCTGCTGAGGGAAACTTGTCAAAGGATTATAATGCTTGCATCTGCTCATCCTTGTGAGTGTATTGATTTTACTATTTTTATTTAAATACAATACAAGGTTTTGCACTTTTTCACTTTTGTGTTTTTACAGCATGCTGCAAGCACAGTTGCTCCAGAGCTTAATAAATGAGCAGAAGCTCTGCTGACTTCCATCATCCAATCATGTGCAAGCAAAAATGCTGTTTTTGAAATTTTCCTTGCATGGGATTTGGTACTCTTTGCAAAGTGAAGCTTTACCTCATTTACTAAGCTCGGGAGAAACTGCACTTTCCAATCTGCAGTCTATTTGCTTTTAGTAAATCAACCCCTTAGTGCCTTATAAGCCTTAAATTAGCTCCAGAACCTGTGTAATAGATATGTGTTCCCAGCGGCGGAACTATAGGGGTCGCTGCAGTCGCACTTGCGACTGGGCCCTGCCGTTCTGCCGCTGTGGGGGGGCCCAAGACCTGGCATCTCCCCTGCACCTCTGGCTGGCACTTTAGAAAGCACTGGGGGAGGTGGAAAGCGGCGATCGGCAGCTCTATGGTGCCTGTGAGCGGCAGGATCTGCCTGGGGCTTGTAGTTCCCTCTTCCCGATTGTCAGTGTATACAGTGGAGAGGAAAGGGGAGGGGCCTCTGACCGGGGCAGGTATCAGTTTCACTTTCATTGAGTCGCTCTGCTTGTACATTGTTTCTGATACATGCCCTGGTCAGAGGCTCCTCTTTTCTCCACTGTATACACTCAGTAGAGAAGAACTACAAGCCCCAGGGAGATCCCCCTGCCTGTGGACACCATAGAGTTGCCGATCGCCGCCTCCCACCTCCACCAGCCAGGTACAGGGAAACCTCTAAAAGGGGGGGGGGGGTCAGCTGTCTGGGTACCCTGAGAGCCCCCGTTACATCAGGGTCCCCAGAGAGCCTGTAAGGAAGGGGCCCTCTGGGGAGACTAATGTAAGAGGGGTTGCTCTCTGGGGACCCATATGTAAGGAAGGGGCTCTCTGGGCACCCTTATGTAAGGAGGGAGCTCTCTGGGGACCCTTATGTAAGGAGGGGGCTCTCTGGGGACCCTTATGTAAGGAGGGGGCTCTCTGGGGACCCTGATGTAAGGAGGGGGCTCTCTGGAGACTCTTATGGAAGGGGAGGCTCTCTGGGGACCCTGATGTAGGGGGAGGCTCTCTGGGGACCCTGATGTAGGGGGGAGGCTCTCTGGGGACCCTGATGTAACGGGGGCTCTCTGGGGACCCTGATGTAAGGGGAGGCTCTCTGGGGACCCTGATGTAAGGGGAGGCTCTCTGGGGACCCTGATGTAAGGAGGGGGCTCTCTGGGGACCCTGATGTAGGGGGAGGCTCTCTGGGGACCCTGATGTAGGGAGAGGCACTCTGGGGACCCTGATGTAGGGGGAGGCTCACTGGGGACCCTGATGTAGGGGGGGCTCTCTGGAGACCCTGATGTAAGGGGAGGCTCTCTGGGGACCCCTTATGGAAGGGGAGGCTCTCTGGGGACCCCTTATGGAAGGGAAGGCTCTTTTGGGACCCTAATGTAGGGGGAGGCTCTCTGGGGACCTCGATGTAGGGGGAGATTCTCTGGGGACCCTGATGTAAGGGGAGGCTCTCTGGGGACCCTGATGTAAGGGGAGGCTTTCTGGGGACCCTAATGTTGGGGGAGGCTCTCTGGGGAACCTAATGTAGAGGGAGGCTCTCTGGGGAACCTAATGTAGGGGGAGGCTCTCTGGGGAACCTAATGTAGAGGGAGGCTCTCTGGGGAACCTAATGTAGGGGGAGGCTCTCTGGGGACCCTGATGTAAGGAGGGGCTCTCTGGGGACACTGATGTAAGGGGGGCTCTCTGGGGATCCTGAAGTAAGGGGAGGCTCTCTGGGGATCCTGATGTAAGGAGGGGGTCTATGGGGACTCTGATGTAAGGGGAGGCTCTCTGGGGACCCTGATGTAAGGAGGGGCTCTCTGGGGACACTGATGTAAGGGGAGGCTCTCTGGGGACCCTAATGTAAGTAGGGAGGTTCTCTGGGGTCCCTGATGTAAGTAGGAAAGTTCTCTGGGGTACCTGATGTAAGTGGAGGATCTCTGGGGACCCTGATGTAAGTGGGGGACCCGTACTCAGATATGTAATGACATAGATATATATATAATTGTGTATGACTTTCTTTTCTTCACTGCTATGGGCTCTAGCCCGAGATCTTTTGTAGACCTAGCAACAACCTGGGTGGGGGCCCTTCATGGTTTCTTGCACCGGGGCCCTGAAGATGCTAGTTACGCCTCTGTGTGTTCCGTTTTAAAGGGATGAGGTGGCAATCATAGCAGGTCCATGATACCCTGCTCTCACCGTATGTTCTCAGTTTTTTGGGTTGAATGGTGTTTGACATCACTAAACTCTAAAGATGGGGACATCTAGTGGTGAAATGTAATTAATGCAGGGCATAGCACTGCAGAGGAGGTAATGACTGCAGCCAGAGCTACTTTTTTGTTTGTTTGTTTTGCACTGCTGAGGGACTATTACAAATGCCCAGAGTTAGGTTGGCCATATGTTAAAGCAGTATTAAACTTAAAACCAAAAATGCATTATATTGCAGCTTACAAACCATTAGATGTGGTGGCTGCACCAGTTATCATTTCTTTGTTTTTCCCTCTATTTTCAGTTTTCACCTGGTGATCTGTCCAGTAACATACCTCCTGTATTAAAATGCCTCCACTCTGGATGAATGAGAACAAGGGGTACAGCAGACAACAGCATTGTTAGTCTGGAAGGGAGGGGGGTGTCAAATGTATTAGCAGATATAAATACACTGACAAACTCCAGCTCACACTTAACAATCAGCAACAAGAAACATTTTTTTTCTCTTTTGGGATAAATATTTTACAAAAAATAAATAAAAGATGATCATTTTAAGCACCCCTGCCAGTGTTAAATGGTTTGTCTTATCCAGTTAAACTGATACATTCTGCTGGAGAGCTTTTGTTTTTGAAAAACAACAAGCTTGCTGCATGGATCACCAGATAAAAATAATATAGTCCTAAAAAGAAAACTAATGGAGCCATCACATCTAAGAATTGGTAAAGCTACAATATAATACATGTTGAACAAAATAAAATTGCTATATTCCCCCATCCACATACTCAATGTGGATGGGAAAATCCTTCCCACTGAGCTATTGGGTTCTGAAGCTATAGCCAGTGGCACTGATCGTTTGGGGAAAAACCTGACAGGCTAGTTGTACGGAAGTGGATTGGTAAATTGACTTCTGTAGAATCAGGCTGCCCATACATTGATTTAAATTTGACCTGTCCCTGATAAACCGGCCAAATGTTGATCCCTGTATGGCCTTAAGCCCCATACACACTATCAGATTTTCTGCTGATTTTTCCCTTCAGCTTTACCAAAACCATATAATATGAGGTCAAACCTTAGGAGTTTCAATTTGTATGCAATCAGGCAGGCCCTTGCACTACATGGTTTTGGTAAATCTGAAGACAAAAATCAGCAGAAAATCTGATAGTGTGTATGGGGCTTTAGGCTTTAAAGTACACCTGTCATATGTGAAATATGCCACCTCTGCCCTTTCCTTCTGAAATTTCTATTTTCCTGGTTGTCATTCTAAAATTTTGGCTTCAAAAATTTCTGGGTCACTGGCCTGGAACAAGTGTAAAGATAAATAATTCAGACATTGTTTAAACTGTCTTGCCAAAATGTCACAATTGTTGGTGTGGAAGGGGTTGTTACTGTCACTGACAATTGTCACTTTTTGTCAGCAGCCACAAAATTACTAGTGGGACATGTACATTTCTGGTGGGTGGGGGCAGGTGGTAGGTGAGAGCTGGCAGTTGAAAGGAAGTAGCAAGGGGCTGGTCTGTGTGAGAAATGTGGACAGGCATAGAATATAGCATAGCATAGAAAGACTCCTGCATAAGCAAAAGTATTTACACAAACTGCCAACTATTCCTGATTTCGAGCAATGTCCCTCTGTCCCTCTTTCCTCCTCATTTGTCCCTCATTTTGGCATGATCCATATAGTTGTGTATAAAATTTACTTTTTATGTTTAACCACTTGCTTACTGAGCACTTAAACCCCCTTCCTGTCCAGACCAATTTTCAGCTTTGTACCCAAATGACATTTTTATAATTTTTTGCCCACAAATAGAGCTTTCTTTTGATGGTATTTGACCACCTCTGCGGTTTTTATTTTTTGTTAAAAAAATTGAAAAGACCGAATTTAAAATAGGTAATTTTTCTCCTTTATTGATGTAAGCTGATCAGGCAGCAGTGATGGGCACCAATAGGTGCCAGTGATGGGCACTGATGGGTGGCAGTGATGGGCACTGATGGGTGGCAATAATGGGCACTCATTGCTTACACTGATAGGTGGCACTGATTGGCACTACTGGTGAGCATTGGTAGGTGGCACTTGTGAGCATTGATAGGTGGCACTTATGGGCATTGATAGGTGGCACTTTTGGGCACTGGCAGGTGGCAATAACAGGTGGCACTGGCAGGGGGTACTGATTGACACAGATGAGGTGCCTGAGTTCCTTCCTCTTCGGGACCGATGTCCCTTTAACATAAGCCGGTGATCAGCTTTTTTTTCTCCTCATGCTGACAGCTGATCACATGGTAAGGGACGGGACCGACTCGAATCGGTGATCACCCGAGTCTCAGGGACTCTGTGATCACAGCGTGCTCCCCACGCACCCCGCAGGGCACGCACACGGAGTGTGCACAGGGGAGGATGTCCTATGACGGCCTCCCGCAAACTGTAGCCATCATTTGGCTATGGCCCAGACCTCAAGTGGTTAAAAAAGTGTTTCCCACCAAATTCTAAATTGCTGCAATTGTAAATTTTAAAAGCTAATATAAAGGAATAGTAGTGATAAAAAAAAGCACTTGTGGATTTAATTAACTTTTTTTGGGTTAATTATCCTTTAAGGGTGTGTGGCAGGGGGTGTGTCTTATGCCTACATACATTTGATAGTAGGTGTCCCTCATTCCCATCTCAAAATGTTGGGAGGTATGTTTACATGATTTCATCTTTTGAAACTATCTCATAGATAGTTATATTGGATGATACCCGAATAAAGAGCTCTGAATAAACTGAGCTCTGTGAGCGGTGATACATTCTTGCAATTATTACAGTACACATTACTTTTACAAGTCCTTTTCAAATTATACCTTTTGCTAGGTTTACTTAAATATCCTAATATTGGCATAATTACTGTGGCTCATTCGCAAATAAAATATGAGGAAGCTTTATTCATGATTATCTAAGAATTGCTTCCCTAAATTTCCTCTAATTAAAGGTTGTTTTGAGGTTAGCTATTTACTTTATTAAACTGTGCTTGTAAAATTTGGTGACTAATGTTAATGTTCAGCCATTATTATTTGAGGCAAAAAACTTTGCAATAAGATTACTGAACAAGCCTAACTATTTAATTACAGTTGTGTGTTGTCTAGGCATGCAAGATGATCTTAAAATGTGTCTCATCTAGATACAGTCTACAAGACAAATTTGGAAAAAAATGCTAAGGCAAGAAAAGAAAAACTGCTAGACAACTTTAGGGAATATTCTGAACCTCTGATCTCGGTATTACTGCAATTACCGCAAGGAAAAAACGCACATGCATAGCTGTATATTCCTTTTTTCCAAGGATCTGCTGGCTGGTCTAACATCATTAATTCTTCCTCTTGCTGAAAGTGGCAGTGGGTGCTCTTTACTGCTTACTAACGAGCATGAAAAATCTAAAATGCTAATTTTAAAGGCTTATATGCAAGTTATTGTCATAAAAAGTGTTTGGGGACCTGGGCCCTTCCCCATTGTATCAGTGCAAAAAACAAGTTTTAAAAACTGCAGCTTTTTCAGGAGCAGTGATTTTAATAATGCTTAAAGTGAAATAATGAAAATGAAATATTCCTTTAAATATTGTGCCTGGGGGGTGACTTTAGTCTGCCTGTAAAGTAGCTAATCTTTCCTGTGTTTAGAACAGTACCGCAGCAAAATGACATTTCTAAAGAAAAAAATGTCATTTAAAACTGCTTGCGGCTGTAATGTATTGTTGGGTCCTGCCAATATACATAAAAAATCATTTTTCAGTCCATTACCAGGCCCTTTCAGTCCATTACCAGGCTAAAAAATTGCATGGGGTCCCCCCAAAATCCATACCAGGCCCTTCAGGTCTGGTATGAATATTAAGGGGAACGCTGCACCAAAATGTAAAAAAAATGCCATGGGGCCCCTAAAATCCATACCAAGCAATTCAGGCCTGGTATGGATTTTAAGGGGAACCCCAAGCCAATATTTTTTTTTTAAATGGCGTGGGGGTCCCCCCCAGAATCTATACCAGACCCTTATCTAAGCACGCAACCTGGCAGGCCGCAGGAAAAGGGGGGGGATGAGAGAGCACACCCCTACTGAACCATATCAGACCACATGCCCTCAACATGTTGATAGGGATAAGGGTCTCTTCCCCACAATCCTTGCCTGGTGGTTGTGTGGGTCTGTGGGCAGGTGGGTTATCTGATTCTGGAAGCTCCCTTTAACAAGCGAACCCCCAGATCCTGGCCCCCCATGTGAATGGGTATCAGGTACATTGTACCCATACATATTCACCAAAAAAAGTGTCAAAAAAGTAAAAATTACAGAAAACAGTTAGGGACAATTCCTTTATTAAAAAAAAATAAAAAATGTCCTGCAATGATTACAGTTCAGACAACCCGAGAGAAAAAAAAATGGAAAAACTCCAGCCGAGTGCAGCCTTTTTGCTTTGACAGCTGTTATATAGCTCAGGGCAGGGCCACTCGGTGATGTAAGTGGGTCATCCCACCCCCTTCTGATGTCACCTGACATCACATAACATCAGAGGGGGCGGTGTCACCCGTTTATGTCATGATTTTTTCAATTTTTTTCTCGATCCATCAGCGATGTGATTGAAGATGGGTGGACATTGTTTTTTTTTTTTTTTTTTTTTAATACAAACGTTTTTATTTTGTTGGTCATAAAGTAGCAGACAATATCACAAAACAGATACAATGCCGTAGTATAGGTTAACATTCTGGTACATTCCATTGCTATACAAAATAGAGAAAACAAAAGAAATTATACAGCATCGTGAGGAATAAAAGACCAAAGAAAGAACAAAAGGATAACCCGTAAGAGATCCTTCTTGACTAGCCCTAACTAGTCGTATTACCGGATAGCAGACATAAACAGCCGGGTCATCCGCATCAAATTAACTTGACTTAAAACAAATGCCAAACTATATTGCTGACTATACATATAGGAACCTGTTCAAATCGTTTTCCTGCACTGCCATAGCTCGTCTGAATACCGCTCAGTGTGTAACGGTGGTCCTCTCCAACTGGTAGCGTATATCCAGGGATCAAAGCGGTGGGAAAAGAAGACCAAGCTCAACACTGTTGGAGGCCAACTCCATCTAGACCTTAAATAACCTCTGGAGGGGGACCGTGTAGAGGCCCCACTCCAGCAGGTTCATTGTTGGTGGGCCACTTGGCCCATTTAGCAGTATCCCTGTGCATAGTATCCATAATAGTATGATGGATGCGCTCCATAAGGCGGATAGAATCCATCCTATGAAGAACCTGTGCCCAGGGAAGCAAGTGTGTACGCCAGTGTAGGGCTATCGTCCAATGAATGGCACAGAATAGAGTATGGAGTAATCTCTGGTCTGTTAGCGAAACCCCCAGGATCGGTGCAAATAACAAGCAGTGAGCGGCCGTGAGATCCATCCTATGTCCTAGGATGGCGGTCACCATGGTAGCGACCTGGTCCCAAATGGGTTGCAGTAGGGGGCAGCTCCAAAAGATATGCAGCAATGTGCCTGCTGTCGGGCAACCTCTGAAACAGAGGTCGGGGACCGAAGGTGGGGGTTAGGTACCAGCGTGTATGTAGTTTCACAACAGTGTCTTTTATGGCCATCGATTTGGAGCATCTATGCATATTCTGAAACATAGCTCGCCAGTCCTCATCCGAGAACTCCGTGGCCAGATCCGTTTCCCACAAGATCATGGCCCTGAACTTCCCCGGTTGCTGTGTTTCAATTAGGTATTTGTACAGAGTAGAGATGATACCTCTATCCCGTGAGTGGCGATAACATATAGATTCAAACTGTGCACAGACTGGAACCTGGGGGGTCCTATAGTGTGTGTGAAAAAAATGGCGAATTTGAAGAAACTTATAAAACTCCCCATGAGGTATCTCATATCGTGCACGAAGCTGCGAGAAAGAGATGAAATTGACAGTGTTATCATGCAAATCCCGCAAGGTGACCAATGAGTTCTGGACCCACCATCTGAAGGTGCCAGGAGATTCAAAAGCCAGAGGGAATCTCCTATCGCCTAGAAACGATGCCATCCGTGGCCTAGCAGGGCTTAATTTAAATTTAAGTATATAAAGAGACCATAGGTAATATGAACGGCTGACAATGGCATTAAGAGGAGCCAGATCTCCCGGCTTCAGACCCTCCTGCCACAAGAGGCCTGGGAGAAAGTACGGGCGTATGGATTGAGTTTCAAATTTGAGCCAGGGTATCCCTCCAGTGGGAGCATGCCATTGCGCCGTCTGAGCCAATCTAGCCGCCAGATAGTATAACCACATATCGGGCAATCCCAGGCCCCCCTGTGGCATAGGGCGATGCAGCATGAGTTTCCCAAACCTTGGTCTTTTGTTTTGCCAAATAAAAATGTTAATGTCCCTCTGAAGTGCAGTGAGGGATTGGCGGGGGACATAGAGGGGGAGGGCTCTGAAAAAATATAATAATTTTGGCAAAATAGACATCTTGATGGCTACCACTCTACCCATCAAAGGTATCTGAAACGTTGACCATAGTTTCAGCCATCTTCTGACCGCAATAAAGGTGGGGGGGTAATTAGCCCTATATATATCTTCCAGGGAAGGGGCCAACTGAATGCCGAGGTATTGTAATGTGCGATTAGACATGGTAATTCTGAATGAGTTTTGTAGGTTGTCTATTTCAAGAGGGGTGAAATTAATTGGTAGGGCAGAACATTTGGTTAGGTTGACACCCAACCCAGAGAACCCCTGAAAAGAGCGAAGGATCCCTAGAAGGTTAGGTATCGACATCACCGGGTTGGGCAGAAACATGAGGACATCATCCGCATAGAGGCTTATCTTATACTCCCCCTCCCCTTTTATATACCCCCCGACATCCGGACTCGCCACGACCGCCCTAGCCAAGGGCTCCAAGGCCAGGGCGAATATCAGGGGGGACAGTGGACACCCCTGACGGGTACCCCTGCCCACCGGAAAATAATCCGAAGAGTAGCCAGGCAGCCTAATCCTAGTCTGGGGGCCATGATACAGTGCCTTAAACCCATTCACAAATTCACCCGAGAAACCAAACTTAGTCAGAACCAAATCTAAATATGGCCAGAGAATACTATCAAATGCTTTGTGAATATCTAACCCCAAGATCAGGACTTTGCGAGAGAAAAGTTTTGCATCTTGGATTATATTTGTGGCCAATCTAATATTATCTGTAATTTGCCTATCAGGGATAAAACCCGTTTGTTCTGGGCCTATGAGGGAACCAATGACGGGGGCTAATCTGTTCGCTAATATTTTCCCTAAAATTTTTATGTCGTTGTTCAAAACCGAAATAGGTCTATAGTTTTGGGGTAGGGCGTGGTCCTTGTTTGGTTTGGGAATCAATGTCATATTAGCGCATAACATTTCGCCTGGTAGTTTATGTCCTTGTAACGTTTGGTTAATAAGTTTTGTCAGTCTGGGGACTAGTATCTGGGAGAACTTTTTATAATACATAGATGTATAGCCATCAGGGCTGGGTGCGGTTGAAGATTTAAGTGACTTAATGGTGGCCATAACCTCTAGGTCAGTACAGGGGGCATTTAGGGTTGCCAGCTGAGCATCTGAAAGGGAAGGGAGGGACAATGAGGACAACCATTGACCAGCAGAACGAGGGATAGGCTGCAGGGGGGGGGATAATAATTGTTGATAAAAGGATTTAAAAATGTCCAGAACCTCGCCAGGATGGGTAACCAGGTGGCCGGAATTGTTTCTCAATTTATAGACGTGTGTAGGTTGTAATGATTGGTGAAGTTTGCGGGAGAACATGCCCGAGGCTGTATTACTATGCAGGAGGAACTTGGCTTTGGACCAACGCAATGATTTTTCAGTATGTTCTGAGAGTATAGTGTCTAATTCAGCATTCTTTTGGTTGATCAATAGTAGTTTATCTGCCGAGTGTGTACTAGCATGGGCCTGATATAGTGTGCGTAAGTCCCTGGTAAGTGTTCGAATCCTTTGGAGTTTCTGTTTTTTTTTTAGTGACTGCTATTTCAATTAGATGGCCACGGATTACCGCCTTATGTGCGGTCCAGAGAACTTGGGGGGAGATGTCATCCATATCGTTAATATTAAAATAATCATCTAGATGACTTGCTATGCGGGTGTATGTTTCAGGGTCTGTTAATAAAGAGTCGTTCAACCTCCATGAGGCGACTGCGGGAGAAAGGCCGACATGGGAGGTATGAAAGGCCACCATTTGGTGATCCGACCATGGGCACGGGTGGATGGCTGCCAGTGCTGAGTTGGCTAATAGAATAGGCGAGGCAAAAACGTAATCAAGTCTAGCGTAGCTATCATGCGGATGGGAGTAATGGGTATATTCCTTTGCGCCAATGTTCAATGCCCTCCAGGTGTCAATAAGTTGCAATTTATCAAAAGATTTAGTAAGAAATTTGGGGAACGCTTTAGCATAGTGTGACGGTTTGCTCCTGTCCAGGGAAGGGCTAGCCACTAGATTAAAATCTCCACCCACGATCAAATGGGGGGAGATGTATCTATCTAGCGTGCGTAAAAATGCACTATAGAAAGCCCCTTGCGCTGTATTGGGCGCGTACAAATTAGCAATAGTTACCGCTTTGCCCTGTAGCAGTCCCTGCACAATAATAAATCTACTACCGGGATCCTTATAGACATGGGAAGGTTCAAACTGGACAGTGTTACGGATAAACACCGCAACTCCCCTGGCCCTGGACTCAAACGTGGTGCAATAGTGTAGTCTATAAGATTTATCCAAAAATTTTGGGCAGGCCCCTGAAGAGAAATGGGTCTCCTGTAATAGAATAATATCAGCCCCCATACGTTTATAACAACGAAAGGCCTTTCTGCGCTTTTGGGGGGAATTTAGACCCCTCACATTATGGGTGATAACCTGCAAACCCATAATGTCTATTTAGTACACAAGCGCAGCTGAATGTTATCTGAAAGGAGTTCGGAAGCGCACACCAGAGTCCAACGCCAGAGGAGCCACCAGCACCCCCAGCCGTGAGTGGTCCATCTGGACACCGATCCCGGCCAAAGCGCCTACAATAATTAGGGTTAATAATAGGCAGCATATTCAAATTATTAAAACTTCTAGCAGTAAAGTCAGCATGTGAACAAAAATAACAAAAAAACCATAAGGTAACAAAACTTATAACTCTCTGGGGTCGAGATAAAAAGTCCATCCCGACAAAAAAGGTGTAATCAACTAGGCCGTCCGGCCTGTACTTCCACTTGCTCCACTCACACCCCACCACCGATGTGGTTGGTGAAAAAGGTCCAAGAGGGTATAACCCTCCGCCAAATAGTGCCAGTAAAAAACAAAAATGAGAAAAACAAAAGTAAAAGAGCCCCAGTCCTATGGGGGAGCTAGAGTTGAAAATCTAGGGGATAAGGTGGAGAGTGGTGGGCAAGTTTGGAGGGGGGAAGTGAGGCGAGTCCAAAAAAAGGAATAGAAAAAGAGTACCAAAAGATAAAAAAGGGAGAGGGAGAGAGAAAAAAAAATAAAGAACATGAAATCCTCCCGGGGGACTAGGAGAATCAGGGTAGTGAATATAGCCATATCCATTCAGTGTAGTAGAAAAGGGGGCTCCCACCAGTCTGAAAACGGGGAAATGTCTCCGGTTCTAGACTTAAGGGTAAACACTAGTAACCTGCAGTCATTGCTCTGACATTGAGATGAGCCCCGTATATATTGGTGGATGGTCAAATTTCAGGCAGCGGTTGCAGTCTACGGGAACGTCTATCTCTCTGAGGCAATGGGGTGGCCCAAATGGGAGACGGGCGAGGGGTTGGAGGATGTCTCAGCATTTGTTGTCGCACGGCCCCCCCCACCCCAAAGCACCTTGTCCCCATGTTGATGAGGACAAGGGCCTCTTCCCGACAACCCTGGCCGTTGGTTGTTGGGGTCTGCGGGCGGGGGGCTTATCGGAATCCGGGAGCCCCCTTTAATAAGGGCCCCCGGATACCGGCCCCCACCCTATGTGAATGAGTATGGGGTGCAATGTACCCCTACCTATTCACCTGTAAAAAAAAGTAAAAAAAAAAACACAACACAACAGGAGTCCGGCGAGAAGACCCCCGAAGACGGAAGACCCCCGGAGCTGTGCAATAAACTATTTTAACCCTTGTGTGTTGTGTGTTGTGTTTTATTTTTACTTTTTTCCACAGGTGAATGGGTAGGGGTACATTGTACCCCATACTCATTCACATAGGGTGGGGGGCCGGTATCCGGGCCCCCTTATTAAAGGGGGCTCCCGGATTCCGATAAGCCCCCGCCCGCAGACCCCGCTTGCTCTTCCCCCCCTTTCCTGGCCGGTCGGGTAGCATGCTCGGACAAGGGTCTGATGTGGACCTAAGGGGGGACCCCCACGCTGATTTTTTCGGCGTTGGGGTTCCCCTTTAAGTCCATACCAGGTGGCGGGGCCAGCGACGTCTCCTTCGCGGGCCCCGCCTACCTGGAGACGCGCTCAAAATGAGCGGACTTTCCTCCGCGTGTGTGGGCGAGTCTGTTCATTTCAAAAGTACAGCGGATAGTCTGGCGGACTTAGTACGCCGTATTAGTCTGCTGAAAAAGTGCTGTGTATGGGCAAGTAGCCCGCTCGGAAAGTCCGCGGACAGTCCGGCGGGAAGTCCGCCGGACTAAGTCCGCCGGATAGTCTGCTACGTGTGTACACGGCATAAGTGTAAATGCTTTTATTGGAACTCAAATATCATTATTTATTGATGTTTAAATAAATGATGACCTTTAATGAATTCAGTATCATTTGATGTAAAGCACCTAAAAAATGACAAAAAACTTTTTTCCAATCTGTCTAAAATTGTGCAGTAATTCATTGGCCATTTACCCACACTTATTTCTCTTCTACTAAGGAGAATGTTTCAAGGGATGTTTCCGAAAAAAAAAATTGAGTACTGCAGCACAAGCTTTTTTTCAATTATTATTTTTACTTTTTTTTCTGGACAGTTAAAGTTTATATATGGGCAACAGTTTTTTGTTTTGTTTTATGCAAAGTAGGTAAAGGTTAAAGCCCTTGTCACATTTCCTATTGAAGAATTTCTCTTTACTTCCCCAGACATAGCAGGAAGTTAGAGGAAATCACCCAAAGTTAGGGTAATTTCCTTCTTATAAAGTTGTTCTCAGAACAGGTGTCATTTTAGGAAGATTTCACCTCTTGTTTTTAGGATATCTGTTACATTTTTGACTTTCTTATCACTTTCTTTCTCTGTGAATCTTTCCAATGAGGACACAGCCAGGAACCAAAACTTCATAAATGGTCTAAACCTTCCACACTCTTTGCAAAAGTAAAAATAAATATTGACCATATTTTTTTTTAGCAGGCGTTCTTCTTGAAAGCCCATGGAAATAAAAAAAATCCACCCTTACAGTGAGGTCCCCTGGCACTGCAGGGGTAAATGCTCTTTATGTCTAGGTGATTATAGAACAGGCTTTATCACTCCAGTTGGATCCAGTGCTCTCCTTCTTCAATTTTGGTCTATAGGTGAAGTCATCATGTACAATACAGGGACATACATTTTATAATGTAAGTTTAGGAGGCTGTAGTGCAACGGTGGCTGGTTACAGCTGCCAGAGCAGGCTGTAGGGGGCTCCTGCTGGAGCAAGGAGTAGGGTAAATACTTTCACCCTAATCCTTTGTCCCTAGTATGAATGATCGATTAGTCCATGCAGTGAGAAGGAGGGTCCCAGTGCAAGGATGGGTTTTTTCACTTTCATTGAATTTTTTTGTTTTGTTTTTTTTGCACTACTATATTACAATACTGCACACTATGGTTTAGAATTATACAAAAGATTTACAATATCAATCCTCAACTAAAACAATATCAGTTTCTCAAAACATCTATGTAATCAAGTTCTAGGAAACCTGGTAGCTAAAAGGGTGTGTTTCTCTGTACTCTTAAATGTTTTGGGAGTCAGATGTTCTGAATGTTGTTCAGATCATGCAGAACATCTGAAATGTATGCAAATAAGTTGCTCCATTAGAACCTAGCTTTGGAAATGCATGGAAAGTTGTCTCTGAAGTTATAGATTAGAGATTCCTGGAATGAATATTGTTAAAGAAACAAAGAAATCCTACTTATTCTTTTTTTTTTTTCTGAGCTACTTCAGCGAATTTATCTGCGAGGCGCCAATCAACTTAGCGTTCATTTTAGTTTTCCTCGTCTTAACATCACATCATTGTAGCTCGTCTTTTTAGTAAACCTTATCATTCAAAGATTTTATTCGTTTATACATTAAAAAAAAAAAAAATGCCGCCAAGTTATCCTGTGCTATCCCTTTAGATTTATCCCTTATCATCCTTCGCCCTATTTCTTCACTTTATTTTCCCCTCTCCCCCCAATCCCTCTCTTTTTCAAATTCATTATGGGTAAAAGAGAAGGAGGAAGCAACCCATATCCTACAGCAATACATCAAATGTCTGCTCTCGTTCGGGCTTCCTCTTCTCTTTGTCCCTTTATACTCTCATCTATCCCCACCCTCCCCCCTCTCTGTTCCTGGTTACTTTCCCTCAGGGTTCTGCTTTAGACCTCACTTCCACCTTTCCTTTCCCATTGTTATTCCTGCGTTATTTCCTCCACGTATCGCCATGATTTTTTAAATTTTTCCCAGAGATCCCATTTCCTGTCCCTCTCCTCTTTTATGGCTGGTTCCTCGTCTCCGCCCTCCCCACTTTCCATATGTTGTATTTCGGTTACCCGACGAATCCAATCCTGGATTTTGGGACTTTCTTTCTCTCGCCATTTTCTCGGGATAAGATTTTTTGCAGTATCAAGTAATATAGGGACTAATGATGCTTTGTATTGGTTTATTGTCTCCTCTGTCCCATGGAATAACACCATCCATGGGTCCTCTCTGACCACTTTTCCCGTTACCACCTTTATTAATTCAATTATCTTCTTCCAGTATTCTTTGATTTTGAAACAATCCCACCATATATGGCCCATACTCCCGATAGACTTACATCCTCGCCAGCACTCCGGCGATTGGTCATTTCTGAACCTAATTAATTTGTCAGGGGTGGTATACCATCTTGCTATACATTTGTAATTTGTTTCTATCAGTTTACTCCCTCCCCCCGCATAGTGAATTAATGTTAGTATTTTCTTTCTGTTTTGAGTGTTACATTGTACCCCCAATTCTTTTTCCCACTTTTTAAAGAATGCCGGTTCATCCAGTTCATCCCCCTCTGAGATTATTTTATAAATCAAACCAATATTTTTTCTTTTTTTTGTTAGTTTATCCTTCTGACATAATTGTTCAAAAGGTCTTAGTTCTTCTTTACTCCGTAAGGGATGGGGTAGCTTTAAGACAAATGTTCGTAACTGGAGGTACCGCCATTCATCAATCCTCAGTAACTCTGTGTCTTCTCTTAGTGCTTGAAAAGTGCTTAAATTATCTGCTACTAAAATGTCTTTTAGTTGTGCATTATCTTTTAGTATCCAGTTTCCCCCTATTTCTCGTTGTCCTGGTGGAAAATAATCGTTATCTTTCAAAAAAATCAACGGTGAATTATATCCCCATTTTTTTTGCGTGTGTATTTGGTCCCATAGTTTAAAAACTTGTCGTGTAATCTTGTGAGTATTTAAACCCAGTGTCCTATATTGTGGCGGATTCCAAATTATTCTTCCTAAATGTGTTTGTGAGAGCGTGTTTTCTATGCCTACCCATCTTTTATCATTTACCTCTTTCGCCCACTCTACCACCCGTGACAAAACTACTGCGTTATAGTATCTTTTTATATCCGGGGCTGCCACTCCCCCTTGTTCTTTCCCTCTCCTTAGTACCGCGTACGAGATTCTCGGTTTTTTATTTTGCCATATAAACTTCGAAATTATCTTCCTTAAATCTACAAAATAAGTCGCAGGAAGTGCGATGGGCATCATTTGAAATTTATATATTATCTTCGGGACTAAAATCATTTTTACCACATTTATCCGACCTAACCACGAAAGAGGGCTAGATGAAATTTTATTTATTTCGCTCTTAATTTCCTCTAGTAAAGGGATATAGTTTTTCAGGTATATTTTTCTTAAGGTGTTCGACAGGAGGACCCCCAAATATTTAATTTCTTTACGCCAGGGGAAGAAGAATTGTGCACGTAATCTCTCCTCTTCTTGTTTACAGATATTTATGTTTAAAACTTCTGATTTTCCAAGGTTAATTTTTAGATTAGAAATTTGTCCAAAATCTTCCAGTGTCTTTAGCAGGTTCGGGATCGTTATCCTGGGGTTTGTAATAAAGAAGAGCACATCGTCCGCATAAGCGGCTAATTTGTGCTCCTCTTCCCCTATTCTAATCCCCGTGATGTCTGGGTTATTACGGATTGCAGCCAGCAAAGGTTCAAGGGAAATCGCAAACAGCAGGGGCGACAATGGACACCCCTGTCTGGTCCCATTACCCATTTGCAGCAGGGTGGAAGATTCTCCATTGACCTTAACCGTCGCTTGTGGGTTCTTATATAATGCCTTGATCCAGTGTAACATCCTCGGGCCCACCCTCATCTCTTCTAATGTTTCTAGCATGAGTCCCCAGTCTACCCTGTCAAAGGCTTTTTCAGCGTCAATTGACAGGAATAGACCTGGGGACCCACTGTCTTTTAAAGCTTGGATGAGGAGCAATGCCCTTATTCCATTGTCCCTGACCTCTCTCTCCGGGATAAACCCGACTTGATCCGGATGTATCAGTTTTGTCATATTTCTTTTTAATCTTGCTGCTATTACTTTAGCATATAATTTTACATCTGTATTTAGCAGGGCGATCGGCCTATAATTACCACATAGTGTTTGGTCTTTCTCCTCTTTCGGGATCAAAGTGATCGCGGCCCGCAATGTTTCTCTCCCCATGTCATATTCAGTGCCTATTCCGTTGATGTATTTGCATAAATGGGGGACTAAGGATTCCTTAAATTTTTTATAATACGAGATTACGAACCCGTCTGGGCCCGGGCTTTTCCCTGAAGCTGTCTCTTTTAAGGCCTTATAGATTTCATCTTCAGTGATGGGACTCTCCATATCCTCCCTCTCCCCGTCTATCAGACGGGGTACTTTGGCTTTACGCATAAATTCTTTCATTTTCTCCTTTTGCCCTTTTCCCTGTTCCCCTTTCTTTTCCACATTATACAAGGCTTCATAGTAATGTTTGAATACTTCTGCTATTTCCCTAGAGGTGTATGCCATTTTACCATTCTTATCCTTTATTTTGTCGATAAAATGAACCCCTCTTTTACTTTTCACTTGTCTCGCTAGGTTTTTTCCTATTTTATTTTCCCCGTAATACCTTTCTCTGACTCTGCCTAAAGATGCCCTTCTAGTTTCTTCCTCATAAATATCTTTAAGTTCCTCTCTCTTATTGATCAGTCGATGAAAGATCTCTTGTTGTTGGCCCCCTTGCTTTTTATGCTCCTGTTCCAGACTGTGGACCTCTCTCATTAACTTCTCCTTTTCTTCTTTTCTTTCCTTTTTTTCCTGGTCCCTATAGAGATGAGGACACCCCTGACATAAGCCTTATGGCCCTCCCAGAGGGCGGCACCCGACACCTCCTCTATACCATTTGTCCTAAAATAAAATTCTATCTCTTTCTGTATTATTTCCGCCGTTTTCTTATCCCAAAGGAGCTCCTCGTTTAACCTCCAAGTAAAGGGGCGTCTCTGTATCCCGGGTATCCTCAACTTCATTACTACTGGAGAATGGTCTGAAAAAGTTGCTATTTCTATTTTTGTTTCCGTGACTGACTCCAATAACCTATGTTCGACCAGAATGTAGTCCAGCCTGGTATACGTCCCGTGCACTGGGGAAAAAAACATGTAGTCTTTTATTTTTTCATGCTGTATCCTCCATACATCTATCAATTGGCTTCGCCTCAACTGAAGCTTTACTTTTTTTATATTTCTCACACTCTTCCCCTTTGCACCGGACGTACTATCAGATGCTGGATCCAAACAGAAATTAAGGTCCCCTGCCACTATTACATCTCCTTTCTTGAACTCCGCTAGTCTCCCCATTATTTGTATCATATATCTCTCTGGATTTTTATTTGGGCAGTATATATTAGCTAGGGTGATCTTTCTATCTCCTATTTTCCCGTTCAAAAATAGATATCGCCCCTCTGGGTCGGTCAGCCTATCGAACACCTCATATTTAATACCCTTCTCAAACCCAATAGCCACTCCCTTAGCCCTCCTAATTGGTGAGTCTCCATAAATCCAGATTGGATAATTTTCGGAGTACAGTTTCACGTTTGTGTCTTGTGTTAAGTGCGTCTCTTGTAGAAAAATTATTTCTGCTTTATATTGTTGTAGTTCTTTTAAAAGCTTAAATCTCTTATCTGGCGAATTCAGACCCTTAACATTGTATGACACGAATTTTATCTCAGCCATCCAATCCTTCTCTGGGAGCATTTACTCTGCACCTTATGGCATACCTTAGGACCCCCCCAGGAACATTTCCCCCCCCTTACCCCCCCCCCCTCCCCCCCCATCCCTTCCTACCCTCCCCCCGCCTCCCGCCCTCCCGGCCCATTCCGGGCCTCTGCTTTGCATAGTGAGTATTACTCCTTCTGCAAGCCCAATCTCCTAGGGTATGACCTTGACTGCGTCCCCTCTCCTCCCACCTCCCCATAGGCCCCAATCCCCCTCTTTTGCCCCCAACCGCTCCTCCCCCCCCCCCGCCCCAAGATCAAAAGAACATCGGGAAAAACAGGAAAAGACAGTTATACCTCTGCTAAGTTACATACAGTTCCCCCTTCCTGTACCTCTCAGTCCCTACACCTCCCAAGGGTCTAACGGGATCAGGGGGATTGGAATTCCTATTTTGTTACAGAAGTCCTCTATTTCTTCTAGGGTTTTAAGCTTAAGCGTCCTCCCCTCCTTCTGCACTAAAAGCGCTGCCGAAAAACCCCAGCTATATTTTACGTTTGCACTTCTCAATTGGTCCAATAAAGGCTTTAGTCTTCTTCTACGTGCCAGGGTTCCCAGTGCCAGGTCCTGAAAGACCTGTAACGTTGATCCTTCATATTGAATTGGGGCTAGACCTCTGAGCTTACTCCAAATCTTAGCCTTTTATTCGTATAGCTGGAACTTTATTATTACATCCCTCGGGACCTCTTCCCTCAACCCTTGAGGTTTCCTTATTCTGAGCGCACGTTCTAGCTTTAACTCTGTCCCTTCTTCTTTTCCCAGTAAGGGATTAAATATCTTTCCAATTTTTGTACCCAGTTCTTCTCCCTGTTGCTCTGGTAATGATCTAATTCTCAGGTTTTGTCTTCGATTTTGATTTTCCTGTTCCTCCATCTTATATCGGATCTCTCTATACGCTTCCTGTGAATTCTTTACTTGTGTTTTTAAGTCCAGTATTTCCCTGGCCTGTCTTCCTGTTTGTTCCTCCATTTCCTCCACTCGCTTCAATAAGTGCCCCATGTCCTTCCTTACAGTTAAGATCTCCGCTTTAATTATGTTTTCTAATTTCAGGAACATTTCCTGCATTTCCCCCTTTGTGGGTATCTGAGAGGAGCTCCCTTCTTGCCTTCTTCCACTCTCCTGATCTACCTCTTCTCCAGAGGAGTCTCCCCTTGCCCCCTCCGGTTTTCCAACCTCCTTCCTCCGCTCTCTCACCCCTCTTTGATTTCCCTCGAGACCCGGGTTTTTTTGACTTGTTTCTTTTAAATATTTTTGAATTGAACTAGAGTTCAAACTCTCCCTTGAGTTTTTGGGCTCGTTCGTTCTAGGGTTTTTTCCCTTCATGTTCTCCTTTATCTTTCTTTTCCCCAGGATTTCCCAGGGTCCTCCTTCCAAGAGATTCTCTTATTGGGGGTTTCTCTTGTACTGTTACCACGCTACCTCTAATTTTTAAACTTCAAAGATCGTAATTAAGGTAGCTTACATAAATACAGGCACTGTCCTTTTAATTACTTTTGTTCCACCTTTGCGGTATGATTAGACCACCATGTCGGGGAGAAGGATTACAAAGACCTCAGCCCAGTGTACTTTAAGCCCGGGTTCCTGAGTCCCAACTTTAGTTTGCAAACAAATACCTCCTTCTCTCTTCCGGTTCTCTGTGTTTTTTCTTGTTTTGGCAGTTCCTGCCCTGGAATTTTCTCTTATACTATCACTACCACACTTCAGGTTTGCAGGCTTTATCTACCATATTTTCTATAGCTCCCATATGGAAATGAACTGTGAAATATGGTACCGTCCCTTTAATTCACTTCTGCAAACCGTAGGAAAGAGAGAGAGAGGAGGGAAGATACTGAAGCAACCAGACACAGTTGGGACAAAAACAAAACACAATTTCAGACAAATGCAAAGATCCAAACCCTCGTGTGTTTACACCTCTGTCTCCTGGGAACGGGATCTGTATTACCAGGGTTGCCACTTCTTCCCTTACAGGCTTCAGCAATATCACTTCTCTTGTCTCATAACACTGTCCGTCTGATACTGCATTTATCTGCCAGCACGTTCAGTCACATCTACAACATAAGCCAAGAGGAAAGATCTGACCTTGTATCCCCTCCTCTGTGTCCTCACAGGAGACCGGGGATCGTTGAGGGTTCACGGGGGTTCCGGGGGAGGCACCGCTACCTCCAGGAGAAAATCCTACCTCCCGTCTGCCTTGATCCTGTTCCCCGATCTTGCCGCTCGTGCCGCTACTCACTTTAAACACTCCCGCCCTGCTCACACCAAAGCGGGAGGTTGTTCGGGCAGGACAGCCACTGATCTATTGCTCGCCGTAAACGGGGCTCGAGGGGGGGGGCGGGGCTGAAGGTCAGCGCGGCTGCTCGTTCCTCACGCCGGAGCAGAGCACCCTCTCACTGTGCTCACCTCCGGCTTACTCCTCGAGACCTCCACCATCTCCCACGAGGACGCCGCAGTCAGGCCCCTCCCCTCACCTCTCTCACATCCACATCCTCTGATTGCGGAATGTACTTATTCTTTTTTAAACGTAGACTTGCAGAGTATTGCCAGCAATGGTCTCCATAGCTAACAGCAAAGATCCAGACCCAAATTATTTAGTAAGGGGTCACCTCCACCAAAAAACTTCATATTTCTCTTTCTGTGGGGTGATTAGTTATCCCCACAGGAATTCCTAGCCCTGAAAGCTACAGAGCCTGGCAATCTTCTTTCTAAAACACTATCAGAGGCTTAGACCTCTAAGCCTCTGATTGCATGCATCAAAACATACTAGGGAGAATACAACTGGGGGAATCCATAGTGGAGAAGCATCTGGAGGAATTGGTAGATCATAAGCTGAATAATAGCGTACAATGCAAAGCTGCGATTTCCAAAGCAAGCAAAGTCCTTTCTTGTATTAAGAGCGGCATGGACTCCAGAGAGAGAGAGAGAAATATAATTTGCCTCTGTACAAATCATTAGTAAGACCTCATCTGGGATATGCAGTACAGTTTTGGGCACCAGTTCACAAAAAGGATATCAGGAAACTGGAGAAAATGCAGAGAAGGGCAACCAAAATGATAAAAGGCATGGAGGAGCTCAGCTATGAGGAAAGATTAGAGCAACTGAATTTATTCTCTCTGGAGAAGAGGAGATTAAAGGGGTTATGATTAACATGTTCAAATACACAAGGAGTCCATAAATTGAACGTGGTGTTGAGTTATTAATTTTAAGGTATTTACAGAGGGCGCGCTTTACGTCTACAGGAAAACAGATTTCATCCCCAAATACAGAAAGGTTTCTTCACAGTAAGAGCTGTGAAAATGTGGAATAGACTCCCTCCAGATGTGGATAAAAAGAATTCCTGGATGGCCGCACATCAAAAAAGGCATCTTTATTGGCAAACAATTAAAATTCAAGTACAGTCACCTCATACAAATAGGGAAAACAGGACAAATACTAACGCGTTTCATGCCCCATCATGGTGCTTATTCATAGCTAAAGAAAAGAAGCGTGTTCATGGGTATATATAGAAGCATTTAGACAACCCTATAGGCTAAACGACCAATCAAAAAGAGCAGTCTCAATCCCATGAAAATAGTACCCTCAGCAAAATGGAACACACCTGAGCAACAAAAAGATGGCTAACACTTGTACTTGTCAGCCATGCTCAGTGTGTGAATCCGTAATCCCACAGGTAGAAAAACAATATAAACACTCAAACAATCCTGGATCTAGTACAAAATGACCGCTTCAATATCAAAAGTATCTTATCGGACATTATCTGCTGAAAAAATTGCCACAACTATGCATACTTCACTATCGTTATTGGAACTATATAAAAATGAACAAATAATAGCATAATCCATGCATATTGTCATGACACCTGTAAATTTGAACAGATCCAAAAAATGTGCTAATGAACAGAGATGAGCTTTACGTTCAAGTCGAACTCATGTTCGACTCGAACATTGACTGTTTGCCAGTTCGCCATAAAGCGAACAATTTTGGGTGTTCGCGGTAAATTCTAAAGCCGCGGAACACCCTTTGAAAGTCTATGGGAGAAATCAAAAGTTCTTATTTTAAAGGGTTATATGTAGAGATGGCCTTGCGGTTCGCCCCTCAGTCAGTTTGCTGCGAACTTTGCACTTTCGCTATTCACCGAATCGGCGAACATATGGTGCTATTTGCGGCCACCATATTCTTTTACATTGTAAAGAACTTTGACCCATGACACATTCATCATGTGGTACAGGACAACCAATTGAGACATTTCAGCACATGGACATTTCCCCTACCTTATAAATAGACCTGATCTGGCTGCCATTTCACATTCTGTCTTTTGTCAGTGTAGGGAGAGGTTGCTGTGTGGAGCAGGAACAGACTGTAGTGACACAAATCACTAGCTATTAGGTCCCCAAAAGTCCTTTTAAGGACTGGTATAGACGTACTATTGTTTGGTGTGCAGTATATATACACTTCTAATATAGAAAGTATATTATAGTGCATTTGTATTGTGCAGCATTGTGACTGTTGAATGGTACTGCAGCGATACTACAACTACAAAGAGTGACAAACGCAATTAGAAAAGTATTACAACTGGTGTAATAGACCAGTGGCCCCCTAAAAGGACAGATTGAGGCTGGGTGTTATATACCTTCTTTCACATATACTGCGCTTCTCTAGAGACTTTTGTCACAGGGTCATTTAAAAAATGACAGGCAGAGGAAGAGGCAGGCCCTTCCACAGGGATGGTAGGGGTAGGGCAGGAGCACCAGGCCGGAGTCAAAGTGGGAAGTTGCAGAAGGTGCATTCGATTACATCAAAGGACGCACCAGACTTGGTTGAGTGGCTCACTCAGCCTTACTCTTCTGCACCTTCCTTAGCCTCTCTATCTGCACCCTCTTCACTCTCTGCTGTGTGCACCCCCAAAGACACTACCACCAACACCACCACCACCATATACCCTCCGCTTGAGTCACAGGAATTATTTTCCGATCCATCACAAGACATTTCCGATGCGCAGCCATTCTTGGCATTGGATCAGGAAGAGGAGGTAGCAACAACCGGCACTCAGCAGACTGATGACAGTACCCAGATCAGCCCAAGGAGGTTGGTCCCAGCTATTGCTGACTTCGATGATGACGTGTCTATGGATGTCACGTGGGTGCCCACAAGAGAGGAAGAGGAGGGGAGTTCAGAGGGAGAGATGGACCAGCAGAAAGGGAGGAGATGCAGGCCGAACTTACATTGCACAGGAGGGACAAGCCAGACTGCTAATGTATCAGGAGCGAGCCATCAACCATGTACGGTCACATTTGGTGCTCCCAGGATGCCGGCACATGGCTTTGCAGTGTGGGCTTTTGTTAACGTGTCCGCTGCTGACAATAGTGTTGCCATTTGCAGTCTTTGCAGTCAACACATAAGTCGCGGTAAGCCCAACACTCACCTAGGGACGACCACCTTAAGAAGGCACATGAACTCCTATCACGAGCCCAGTGGGAGCAACGCCTTTAGAACCCACAAAGCCACACTCCAGGCTCTAACTGTCCAGCCTCTTCTACTTCTCCTTCTCCTCTCTCCTCACAATTGTCCTCCACTCCACCTTCCATCATGCCGTCCTGCCATTTTTCTGGAAAAAGGCAGGCTTCCGTGGGCCAAATGTTCGCGCGTAAAAAAATGATGACGCTGGATAACCCTCTTGCCCAACGGTTGACCGCTGGCTTGTCGGAACTGATAGCCCACCAACTACTGCCATATAAACTGGTGGACTCAGAGGCCTTTTGAAAATGTGTGGCCATTGGAACACCACAATAGAACGTCCCAGGAAGGAAATATTTCTTGCAAAAGCTATATGGCCATGTTCACACAGTGTCGGTGCCAAGATACATCTGACCACAGACACGTGGACTAGCAAACACGGGCAGAGAAGGTATAAAACTTTCACTGCCCACTGGCTGAACCTTCTGATGGCCGTCAAGCATGTAATCCGTGGCACCCGTGTAGATTTGGTTTTACCACCACTAATTGCATGCAGGCCTGCCTCTTCTTCCTCTCCTCCTCGGCTGACTCCTCCTTTTCCGCTGCTACCGTCTCTTCCGCTGCACCCCCCAAGATCCCCAGAACCTATTCGACATGCCAGGTGAGACGTTGCCAATCTGTGCTGCGTCTGTTGTGCCTGGAAGCCAAGAGCCACACTGGCCCTGTACTCCTTTCAGCTTTGGCTTCACAGGCAGATCAGTGGCTAACACCGCTCATTTTGACAGTTGGTAAAGTGGTGTGCGACAGCGGTGCCAATCTGGTGAGCGTGTTGAAACAGGGCAAAATTAGACACGTGACATGCACGGTACACGTCTTGAACTTGGTCGTGCAGCGATTCGTTGTGAAATACCCTGGGGTCCAGGACGTTTTGCGGCAGGCAAGGAATATCTCGGCCCATTTCAGAAAATATTACACAGCCATGGCTTGCCTTGCTGACATTCATCAGAGACACAATCCGCCCATCAGACATCTTATTTGTGACTGCCCCACGCGATGGAACTCAACCTGGTATATGCTTGATAGGCTGCTCCAGCAGAAACGTGCAGTTAACGACTACCTGTACGAACTCTGCGGCAGGACAGGTTCTGGGGAGCTTGTTTTTTTTTCACCACGCCAGTGGCTGCTCATGTGTGATGCATGCAGACTTCTGCGGCCATTTGACCATCAATGACATTGTACCTTACGCCTTCTTTATGGAGCATGCGTGTCATTGAAGTCGCAATGCTGGATGAATTCCCAGGGGGGGCTAATCCATCTGAGACAAGTCAACAACAGGAGTCTGAAGAGGAATCAGAGGAGGATGGTGCCGGGGCGGATGAGAAGGAGCAAGAAGAGCATGCTTTAACCTTTCTGGGATCCCTGTTGTTGTCCGTGGATGGGGGGAGGAGAACAAGGACGACATTATCCTGGATGATGAGCAGGAGCCAGGCTATGACACCGCTTCCAGTTTAGTGCAAATGGGGGCCTTCATGCTCCAGTGTTTTAAGAGAGACCCCCGTATAAAAAGCATAAATGGCAAGGACCAGTACTGGGTGGCAATGTACTTAGACCCCCTGTACAAACAAAAAATGACAGAAATGTTACCAGCATCACAGGGGGCTGTTAGAATGGAGCACTTCCAGGCCTTGCTTAGAGAAATGCTGCATTCTGCTTTTGCGTGCGCTGGAAGAGGAATTTCCACTCCCAGTTGGGGGTACCAATCCAACAGCACCTGCAAGAAGAGGGCAGTTTGAAGATGTGTTGGTCACTTCTGATATGAGATCATTCTTTCAGCTGACCCATCGACAGCTGTCATCTGGATCCAGCATCAGTGAACGCCTAGACCGATAGGTGTCTGACTACATCGGGTTAACGGCCGATGTGGACACTCTGAGAAGTGGTGATACCCTGGACTACTGGGTGGGCAGGCTTGCCCCTCATCCAGTGTCCTGTCCGAAAGGATGTTCAGCGCAGCAAGGGGGATCGTGACTGATCGCGCACTCTCCTAGCTCATGACAGTGTTGACTACCTCACATTTCTAAAAATTAATGAGGCATGGATCTTGGAGGAATTCAACACATGTGACCAGTAGACCATGTTTGAGTCAAATTCCTCATGACAAGCCACAAATATCCACCACCACCCACAACAATTTATGATCCCTGTCTTAGGTAAATACAGCGGCATTAAAGGCCTTTTATGTCTGTTGAATGCCTAATTTTTGGGGCCTGTAATGGCCGAAATGTATTTATCCTGTGAATGCCTAATGTACCTCCAGCCACAGAATACAAAGTTCTTTCATGTCAGATGAACGCCTGTTGGCTAATTTTTGGGCCCCATACTGGCTGACACTTACTTCTTTATCCAGGCTGTGAATGCCTAATTTTTCAGATTGGAATTGAAAATCAATGGGTCTTTAAACGTTTCGCTAAATTGTGGAGCAGATGCGGACCCATTTTACAGACGTGTGAATGGACCCTATGTGTATTTGACATGTATTTACCGGCTGCTCTAAGCTCTGGATGGGGATCCGCCTCATGAACCGTACCAGGCCACATGCCCTCAACATTGGGAGGGTGCTTTCAGGTAACCCCTCAAAGCACCTTGTCCCCATGTTGATGGGGAGAAGGGCCTCATCCCCACAACCCTTGCCCGGTGGTTGTGAGGGTCTGCAGGTGGGGGCTTATCGGAAACTGGAATCCCCACGTTTAACAAGGGAACCCCCAGATCCCGGCCCCCTCTGTGTGAATTGGTAATGGGGTACAAATGTACCCCTACTATTTCACAAAAAAAGTGACAAAAAGGTTAAAAAAGACAAGAGATGGTTTTTGACAAGTCCATGTTCTTGTTCCTCCAGCTTCTTCTTCTCCATCTTCTTCTTCATCTTCTTCATCCTCTTCCTCCACTCTTCTCATCCTTCTTCCTCCGCTCTTCTCATCCCGCATCTTGCTCCAGCTTTTTCTCCACGCTGTCCGCATGATTCGCCTCTGGGGGAGTCTTCAGCCCTGTGATGCTTTGATTCTTCTAAAAATTCTTAAATAATGGAGGGTGGGACCTGCCAGTACTTCCCTATGGCTTTCCCCATGTTGTCAGAGGGGGCGGGTGGATTTTTGGGGGGGACCCCACGCAATTTTTAAAAAAAATGTTGGTGTGGGATTCCCCTTAAAATCCATACCAGATCTGAAGGGTCTGGTATGGATTTTGAGTTGGACCTTCACGCCATTTAAAAAAAAAAATTGGCACAGGGTTCCCCTTAATATCCATACAAGACCTGAAGGATGCATTTTTAATTTTGGTTCGGGGTTCCCCTGTGGGGAAATCCCCATGCCGTTTTTATCAATGAACTTTTATGTGTATTGCGGACAGACAATTCATTGTAGCCGTGAGTAGTTTTAAATTACTTTTTTTCCTTTAGAAATGTAATTTTGCTGTCAGACTGTTCTAAACACAGGAAATCACTGCTCCCAAAAAAAACTTCTGTTTTTAAAACTTTTTTTTGCATTGATACATGTCCCCTGGGGCAGAACCCATGTCCACAAACACTTTTCATGACAATACCATGCATATAAGCCTTTAAAATTATCACTTTTGATTATTCATGTTCATGTCCCATAGACTTTAACGGTGTTCGAACAAATTTTTTGCCTGTTCGCATGTTCTGGTGCGAACCGAACGGGGGGGGGGGGGGGGTGTTTGGGTCATCCCTACTGATGAAATCCATATAATAAATTGAATTAAACATATGTAAATATATATATCATAATTTCATAATTGAATATGATATAAATACAAGCACCCAAAAGGAAAAGCTAGTGCTCTCCCCACTAGGCATATTACACATACCAAAAATTCCATATAACAAATGGAAAACAAAAAGGTTTTTACGTAGAACCATAAAAACATAAAGAAGGACTCTGAGGAAATCAAGTAATACAGTTATGCCATGTTTTGCATACACAATGATAGCACAATAAGTGGAGAACTACAAACTATAAATAAAACCTTCTGAGAAATCTGAAGAGGAATTTTGATAATAATGATAAGAGTAGTAATCATAATTAAAGTAATCAAAGTGTTTGGCAATTTATTATATGGATTTCATTAGCACATTTTTTGGAACTGTTCAAATTTACAGGTTTCATGACAATATGCATGGATGCTATATATATGTTATTATTTGTTCATTTTTATATGGTTCCTATAACGATAGTGAAGTATGCATAGTTGTGGCAATTTTTTCAGCAAATAATGTCCGATAAGATACTTTTGATATTGAAGCTGTAATTTTGTACTAGATCCAGGATTGTTTTAGTATTTATCATATTTTTCTATCTGTGGGATTGTGGATTCACACACTGAGCATGACGGACAAGTACAAGTTTTAGCTACCCTTTTGTTGCTCAGGTGTGTTCCATTTTTCTAAGGGTGCTATTTTGAAGCGTGCTCATGGGATTGAGACTGCTCTTTTTGATTGGTCATTTAGCCTATAGGGTTGTCTAAATGCTTCTATATATACCCATGAACATGCTTATTTTCTTTAGCTATGAATAAGCGCCATAATAGGGTGTGAAACGCATTAACTATTTGTCCTGTTTTCCCTATTTTTATGAGGTGACTGTACTTGGATTTTAATTGTTTGCCAATAAAGATGCCTTTTTTGATGTGCGGCCATCCAGGAATTATTTTTCTCCTGAATCTTGAGAAGAGCCACCTGTGAGTTCCATTAGGGTGAGCACTTTATTGTGGATCTGGGAGGTTGGAGCGGTAATCTCTGTGTCTATTATCCCTCCAGATGTGGTTCTGGCCAGCTCAGTAGATTGCTTTAAAAAAGGCCTGGATTCTTTCCTAAATTACATAATATAACTGGGTACTAACATTTATAGGTAAAGTTGATCCAGGGAAAATCTGATTGCCTCTTGGGAGATCGAGTAGGAATGTTTTGCACTGCTGTATCAAACTGGATCATGCTTTGCTGGGCGTTTTCGCCTTCTACTGGATCAACTGTGGGTATAGGGTTGTGTATATGGGATTGTATGATTTTTTTATTTTTTATTGGTTGAACTAGATGGACTTGTGTCTTTTTTCAGCCTGACTAACTATGTAACTATGTAGACTTGTCAGGCAGTGAAGAGTTAGACCTCCTGATCAAATGGTTTGGAAACGAGTCAGCCGAACATCCCAGGCAAATCAGGGCCATAAGTATAAACTACTCAGACACTGGCCTTAAAATGACCTAGGATTGACTTGACAAATATTATGACTCAGCAGAAGCAATGGAAAATGCACTATTCAAAGGACTTGATAACTTTGCTATGATTCCTAACCAGGCTAATCGGAAACTCAGGCAACTAAGTGACTTACCGTATATACTCGAGTATAGGTCGATCCGAATATAAGCCGAGGCCCCTAATTTACCACAAAAAACTGGGAGAACTTATTGACTCGAGTATAAGCCGGGGGTGGGAAATGCAGCAGCTACTGTAAGTGGCAAAGAGGGTCAACAATGCCCATCTGCAGCTGCATGTCTCACTGTGTCTATTGCATGCCTCCCTGTGTCCTGTGCAGATCTGCCTACCTCACTGTGTCCTGTGTATACCTCCCTGTGTCCTGTGCAGATCTGCCTACCTCACTGTGTCCTGCGTATACCTCCCTGTGTCCTGTGCAGATCTGCCTACCTCACTGTGTCCTGTGTATGCCTCCCTGTGTCCTGTGCAGATCTGCCTACCTCACTGTGTCCTGCATATACCTCCCTGTGTCCTGTGAAGATCTGCCTACCTCACTGTGTCCTGTGTATACCTCCCTGTGTCCATTGCAGCCTTCCTGTGCTAATCTTCATCCTTTGTGTCCTGTGCATGCCTCCGTGTGCCCATCTGCAGCCACCAATCAGCGTGTCATAAAAACATACGGCGGCCATTCCAGTATTCAAAAGCCGCGCCTCCTCTTCGTCTGTGATAGGCAGAACACTCAATTTCCCTGCAGTCAGTTTTCAGCCTATCACGGACATCTCCTCATCCTCGTCTGAGGTATGAGGATGAGGGGATGTCCGTGATAGGCTGAAAACTGACTGCTGGGAAATTGAGTGTTCTGCCTATCAGAGGAGGAGGAGGCGTGGCTTTTAAATACTGGAATGGCTGCTGTATGTTTTTATGACACGCTGGCCACCGTCTGTCTACATGACATGCCTGATCAGGTAGGCAGACGGCGGTGACTCGAGTATAAGCCGAGGGGGGCACTTTCAGCCTAAAAAAAAGGGCTGAAAATCTCGGCTTATACTCGAGTATATACGGTACTAATGGAACTTCAGGTAGCCAAAGCTGAAGAGAACTTCCCTTTCTTGTCAACCCCAATTTACAAAAGTAGTGGATTACACATGGCTCCAAATATTAAAAGGCAGGACAATGTTCCATTCCATCCTTTCTCTGTTTTTGTGGCCTTTGGAAGCCAGCAAGCTAGAAAAATGAACGATCCTAGTTTTGACTTCACATGTCATGTGCTGCTGAAAAACGATTGTGACTCCTCCAGATTCCTTTCACAGGTCTGCCAGCTCCTCTAATTTAGAGATGGAGGTAAACATTGCAATTAGTGTCCTTTGTACAGGAAGTCACATTCTTTTCTAAAGTGCGGAGCATTCAGAGAGAAGTCTACAGAGGATCGCAAAGCCTGCCTGAAGGAGAACAACATCTGCTAGTGTTGCCAAGGATTGTAAGGTCAGCGTAAAATTCACAGAATATCACAGCTCAGATCATAACACAGCTTTACACCCAGAGCCAGCCTGGCAGAAGAACTGGCAATTCTGCCCATATTCATTCACGCCTATGGAGAACCTCTGTATGCATCGTGAATCGGCGTTCGCATCGTGAACCGGCGAACAGGCATACACACATATGAATGGCATTACAAATGCTGGTGCCAACTGGCCTATTTAAACCTGCTCCTGAGAGCATGATGTTGCTGAATTATCGTCAGCTCTCTTGTGTTCTCTGTGCCTCTGTATCCCTGATTCTTGGACTTTCTGTTACTGACCCGGCTTACCTTTACCCTGCTTCCTGATATCCTGGTTTGACCTCTAGCTTGTACTTTTGACTCTGCTCCTGCTTGCTTTCCAGTGTTTGACCCCGACTCCGCCTCTCTTATCTCCCGTGTATGACCCCGGCCTTTTCTAGTTCCCGCTGCTTGACTAATCCACCATATATAACCTTTGGCCTTGCTACAGATTTCCTCTCTATCAAGCACCTCAGCACACCTGCTCTTCAAGCGCTTCCAGTCTGCTACAGCCATCTCCTGGTGATCAGCTCTTTGACTACAGCAGCATCTGGCAAACCGTGCTTCTTTGGGCACCTCACTCCCTTTATCATCTCTAGGGGTGACACAGCCCCATGGACTTTACAATGTACCAACAGCACTAGTGAGCATGGCAGGGAGGAGGAACACAAAGCTACAACTACACCAGAGATCACCCCACAATGCACAGAGGTCTGCAAAGGAATCATAGGTAGCAGGTTCTTCTTCAAAATCTGTCTAGTCAGAGTTTACTCAACAGGCCAAAAGAAAGAAGCCATTAAGCTCTATGCAATTTTTGATGATCAAAGTAACAAGTCTTTAGCCAGCTCAGCCTTCTTTGACATATTCATTATTAAAGGTTCCAACATTTCCTACTCCTTAAGAACGTGTGACAGAATAGTTGAGATGGCGGGGAGGAAGGCATCCGGCTACCTAGTTGAGTCTAATGATGGACAAAAATTCCTGTCCTTACCAACTCTTATTGAATGCAGTCAGATCCTTAATCGCAGATTTAAAATTCACACACCATATGCAGCAGCTCATCACCCACATTTAAAATGCATAGCACACTTGATACCAGAACTTGATCCTTAGGCTCAGATAGTCCTACTCCTACTCCTTGGGAGAGATATCTTGCAAGTCCATAAAGTGAGAGCTCAAATGAATGGTCCCCACAATGCTCCCTATGTCCAGAACTTAGACCTAGGATGGGTCATTATAGGAGATGTTTGACTGGGAAACATGAATAAATATCTCTGTTAACAGTATGCTTACAAGTACATTAGAGAACAGACGTCCCTCCCTTTTCCAGCCATGCCACAACCACTTCCTCATAAAGGAATTGCCATACATTACTCACTTGCCTTGTCCCTTCATAGTCCCCTATAGTGACCAAGACTGTTTAGGGTGCAGTGTATTACAAAGAACAAAAGAGGACAATGTCTATTGAGGACAAACTCCTCACCGATTGGTGACGTCACATGGGGTAGTACAGGCAGACAGCAGTTAGCCTTCATCGCAACTGAAATTTAAAAAAAATATTTTTTCGGTTCCAGCGTTGGCGGCGGGCATTGTGATTGATGATGCATTTATATCAGGGGACTTTTTTATTTTATTTTTAATAAAGGAATTGTCAAAAACTGTATGTTTTTATTTATTTTTTACACTTTTTTGGTGAATAGGTAGGGGTACAATTTACCTCATTTTCCTTTAGTACCATGTACTCCATACTCATTCAAATAGGGGCAGGGGGTGAGATCTGGGGGCCCCCTTGTTAAAGACCCCCACAATCACAGCCCAGGGTTGTCAGGAAGAGGCCCTTATTATCATCAACATGGACACAAGGTGCTTTGGGGTGGGAGGGCAGAAACCCTCCTACCCCAAGGAACCCCCATGTTGAGGGCATTGCTCATCCTTTCATAACCTGCCAGGCTGCATACCCATATAAGGATCTGGTATGGATTTTGTGGACCCCACACCCTTTTTTATTTTTTTAAATTTTGGTTCCCCTTGGTTCCCTTTGGTTCCCCTTAACATCTATTCCAGACCCAAAGGGCCTAGTATGGATTGGGGGGACCCCCACACCATTTTTCTTAACATTTTTGTATTGCCAGCAATGGTATCGTATTGCTGGGAATTTTAATTTCTTTTTTTTCTTTATATATGTCCATTTTGCTGCAGCGGGTTCTCTACATGGTACAGATGGGCCACTTTACAGGTAGACTAAGGGGACTCCACCAGGCACTATATTTAAAGGATTTTTTTTTATTTGTTTCCATTTTAAGCATCATTAAAATCACTGCTCCTGTAAAATTAATATTTAAAAAAAATGCATTGATACATGACGCCCAGTGCAGTACCCCCATACCCTTTGTATGGCCAATAACTTGCATATAAGCCTTCCGAATGGGGACTTTTGCTTTTTCAAGTTCTGGTCCCATAGCCTTTAATAGATTTTGCGTCTTGGGTCCGAATTTTTGACATGTTCAGGAGCTCTGGTGCGAACTGAACAGTGGGGTGTTCGGCCCAAATCTAATGATTTGTACAAGGGCAAAATAATCTCTCTCTCTCTCCCACTGGAATCTATACAAGAAAGTAGTAGTTTAAAAACTGCAGCTTGCCATTGCATGCTATTATTTTTTTTTTGTCAATAAATTTTTATTGTTTTATAAAGGATATACAAAGGCAAGTGGTACAGGACATGTTGACTTTTACAGTTGTAATTAACAGTCGATGCAATAGAGGGAGGGAAGAGGGGAGAGGGAAAGAAAGGGTAGGGAAGAAAAAAAAAGAAACAAAGAGAAACAAGAAAAAAAACGAGAAAGAAATGGATAAGTAGGTGGTTACACAAACAGTAATGCAAATACTGGTTACTACACAGAATATATCTTATCAGGATTAAGATCTAGTTCACAGAATTCTTATACTTGTTGGTCCAAATTTTCCATTGCACACAGGGAAAATAAAGATATACAAGGGATTAAAATTAGAGATAAGGAGTATAAATTGGCAGTATACGCTGATGATTTATTACTTTATATAACAAATCCTATTATAACAATCCCTAATATAATAAAAGAACTTGATAAATTTGGGGAATTAAGTAACTTCAAGGTAAATTACGAAAAATCTGAAATGATGAATATTACTTTAGAAGATAAAATGCAATCACTTTTACAAAAAGATTTTCCGTTTAAATGGCAGAAAGAGATGATTAAATATTTGGGCATCATGATTCCGAAGGATCTGAAGCAGATACAAGAACTCAATCATAATGTGATTATACGCAAAGTAATAAAACAATTGCAAAAATATGAAAGAATAACACAATCATGGTTAGGGAGAATAAATATAGTAAAAATGGAATTATTACCAAAGGTCTTATATGTATTCCAAACGCTACCCATTGCTTTATCTAAGAGGATAATGATGGATTTAAGGAAGGCTATAAATAGTTTTATATGGACAAAAAAAACCTCCCGAATAAAAAGAGAAACATTAACTAGAACAAAAGAAAATGGAGGTTTGGCTTTACCTGATTTTTTAAAATATATGCAAGCGGCATCATTGATTAGAATTATAAATTGGCAACATGACAGTAAAAATAAACAATGGGTAATGCTGGAAGAGGATATTGCAGGTATACAGTTAAAATTCCTGCCATGGATAAGACCTGAACTAAGGGAGAAAAAAAAGGAACTACCAATTTTTGTGAGAGCTACTTTAAAAATATGGGATGCGGTGCTCAAAAAAGGAAAGCTATCCTCCAGGACTGGACCCTTGTCCCCATTGATATCTAACCCAGAATTTAAGCCAGCAATGGAAAGTGTTAGCTATTTGAAATGGAATAAGATGGAGAATATAAGACTGATCCAGATCCTGGTGGATGGTAATATGCCTAGTTTAAGCGATCTTGGATTAGAAATAAAAAAACACTGGTTGCAATATCACCAACTAGAAACATTTATTGAAACCAATATAAACTTAATAAATAGACCATTAACTAAATTTGAGCAGATAATATTAAAGGAGCAGAACCATAAAAATAAACTATCTAAAATATACGAATCACTGTTACCCACAGGAGATATTAGAGACTTAATAGGAATAAAAAAGTGGGAAGAAGAGTTAGGAGAGATAATTGTAGAAGAAGAATGGAAAAAAATATTAGGAATAATACACAAAACCACAACGGCATTAAAACATCAAGAACGAAACTATAAAGTAACAATGAGATGGTATTGGAGTCCAGTGGCACTAAAAATAATTAATAAAGGCAACACAGATAAATGCTGGAGATGTGGGATAGAAAAAGGGACAATGGAGCATATTTGGTATAGTTGTAAGAAAGTAAAAAATTTCTGGTTAAGGATTTTTGAGATATATCAAAAAGTGACTGGAAAAAGACTGACTCCAGACGTGAAGATAGCATTATTTTCTCTTACGTCAGATACAGTACACAATATGAAACAGGGGATAATACAACATATGACAACAGCAGCTAGAACAATAATAGCACGTAAATGGAAAGAAACTATGAGTCCAACAATAGGAGAATGGATATGTGAAATGAACGAAATATGCTTTATGGAAAAACAAATAAGAGTAGAAGGATATATAAATAATCAACTACCAATTGTATGGAAACAATGGGAAGAGTTTAGGTCCTCTAGTGGAATGAGGGAATACTTATAATGTGGGGTGGGGGAGGGGGAGGGGAGAGAGAGGATAGGAGGGGGGAAATGGGATATTAGAGGGAGGGGGGATAGATAGGGAGGGGGGGAAGGAGGGAAAGATGTTAAGAAGAGAGGGGGGGGGGTTTCCTTTTTTTTTTTTTTTTTTCTTTTTTATTATTATTTTTGAGTGTATGGGGATATGTTAGGAAATGTATTATATATTGAGAGAGTTTTTTATGTATGATGTAGTAAATGTACCAGAATGTATTATGGATAATTTTGAAAAAGAATAATAAAGAGAAAATTTGAAACACAAATTTTCCATTGCTTATCAAATAGATCGCACTTCAATGTATTTATAGCAAGAGCACGCTCTATAGTGTGGTGTTGGTTCACTCTTCTAATTAGGTCAGAGATGTTTACCGTCATGGCAGTTTTCCAATGTTGTAATATCATGGATCTAGCAGAAAGAAGGATGTTGGAAATAACAATCCGCATATCATGTGGAAATTGTTCAATACCCATATGTAAAATCCCTAGGGATGGATTGGGGCGAGTGACAATACCCGTGAGCGATGTTATTAGTTGGAACACTTGGTTCCAGTAACTAACCAAATTGGGGCACTCCCAAAACATGGGTAGTAGATGTCCTAGCTGTCCACAATTTCTCCAACATGTACTTTGGGCAGATGGAGAAAATGTTGCCAGTCTACACGGTGTGTATTGCCACCTGTTAATAATTCTAATGGTCATTGCCCAATGATTAATAGAACGGGAGGCTTTTTGGATTTCCCGAAATGTAGTTGTCCACTGATCATCTGTAAATGTTTTCCCTAAATCCGCCTCCCCTTTATCAATCGATTTTGTTTTCACAAAGGATTGTTTATCATGTAGAAGGGAGTAGAAAAGCGAAATGCCTTTCCTGGTGGGGCGTTCGCGAGTTAAGAAGTTCCATGCACTGGATGGCATTGTTATAGTAGGGGGAGGGTTACGTTTTAGAAAATGTGCCACTTGGATACATGTAAACTGGTATTTGTTGGGGAGATCGTATTGAGCCATAATCTGTGTGCTGGAAAGAGCTGTACCATTAGACAATAGGTCTTGGATGGTATGGATACCGTGGTTGGGGAACTGTTTTAGGGACAGCATAGGGATTTTATGCTTGAGCAGGCTAAGCGGAAATTTGTAATCCACAGCATTTTGAGATTTATGGGTATGATGTAGGAAGAACCTCCATGCCTGTAGGGAGGCTATGAGGGTGGGAGCCATGGAATGGAGAGCCCAGGGTTTCCAGACATCACTCACGAGTAGTGCCACTAGATCTGGCATTGGGGCCATATGCCTTTCCAGCTCAACCCAAGGTGGTGAATCTATAGTTTTGAACCAGTGTTGGAGTTGGTCCAGTCTAGATGCCCACAAATAATCATAAACGTCAATTAGTCCTACTCCACCTACACGGTTATTCGGGATCAGGTTACTAGGAGAGCAACAAGCTTTTTTACCATTCCATATGAATTTCCACAGAGTAGTAGACAAGGTCTTAAGGAAATGGGTTGGGATAGGTATAGGTATGGATCTGAACATATACAATATGAGAGGAAGAACTAACATCTTACACGCTGCCAGTCTACCCATCCAGGAAAGTTCAGTCTTGGCTATGCATTTAAGCGTTTCATCTATCTTTAGAAGCAGTGGCTTTATGTTGACAGAGACTAGGGTTTTCGTGGAATTGGTGATTTTTATACCTAAGTAGGGTATGCTATCCTCTTTCCATACATACGGAAGGGTGGTTTGAAGTTGAAGTTTGATACGTTTGTCAATTCCTAAATCTAGAATCAATGATTTAGCGAAATTAACTTTATAGTACGAAATCTCACCAAAGTTTTTCAAAGTTTCATGGACTAAGGGGAGAGATCTGGATGGGTTTGTCAGCATCAGGACAACGTAATCAGCAAACAAATTAATAACGTGGTTACGAGATCCTAACACGTGTCCAGTAATATCGGCCTGGGATCTAATGGCCTCCGCCAGAGGTTCTATCATAAGGTTAAAAATGGTTGGGGATAGTGGACACCCCTGACGGGTGCCATTAGAAATAGGGAACGGTGTGGAAAGCATTCCAGCTGTTAAGACTTGGGCGGATGGGTTGGAATATAAAGCCAACATTGCGTTGGAGATGAGACCGTGAAAGCCACATTTTTTGAGAACTTCTTTCATATAACACCACTCCACCCTATCAAACGCCTTCTCTGCGTCTATGGAGAGCAGCAGAGAAGGAGTTTTAGTTAAATTAGCATAATGAACAATGTTAATAATACGTCTCGTAGCATCAGAAGTTTGTCTCCCCCTGATAAAGCCCATCTGGTCGCTTTTAATTAAGGAAGGCATAAACTCTGACAGTCTAAGGGCGATAATTTTGGCGTAGATCTTTATATCCGTGTTTAGGAGAGAAATAGGTCTAAAATTACTAGGGGTAGTGGGATCTTTGCCAGGTTTGGGTATGGGGGTCACGTATGCTTTTAACATTTCATTTGGAAAGGATGCCGAGTGTGCTGCCCGTGTGAACATCTTTTGGAGATATGGGGAAAGAATAGTGGAAAAGGTTTTAAAATATTCATTATTTAGTCCATCAGGACTGGGGGATTTCCCATGAGGGAGTGAAGTAATGACTGATGTTATTTCATGGCTTGTGAACGGTGAATTCAGCAATTCAAGCTGTGGTTCGGAGAGTTTAGGGAGATCTAAATCTTTGAGGAAATGCTGTATTTTGGGAACAGTGGGTTGAGGAGTGTGGGGGTCGGTGCTAAGGTTGTAAAGCTCACTGTAATATTGTGCAAAGTGGTTTGCGATTTCCTGAGGATTGATGATTTTATGAAGGGATGTAGGGTGTATCAGGTGGGAAATCCTAGTTTTGGTGCGTATTGCTCTAATCCTATTGGCAAGATATTTGCCTGCTCTATTTGCACAGGCATAGGTACGTAACTTCAAGCGTCTAAGGTAGAAATCATAGTTTTGGGCCAAGTGATCTCTCAATTTTTCTCTAAGTGAGGTTATTTGAGTAGTCCGCTGGTGAGAGGGAGATGCTTTATTGAGGGTTTCTAAATTGTGGATATCGGAAGTAATGGAGTCTATAGTTGCAGTATACTTCTTTTTAGCTCTAGCTCCTAGCTGGATAAGGATGCCTCTAATAAACGCTTTGTGGGCGTTCCAGAGTGTGAAGGGACTCTCTACTGAATGTTCATTTTGTTGGAAATATGTTTTAAGGTTTTGAGAAATCAGTTCCCTGGTACCAGGGTCCTGTAGTAATCTAACACTGCAGCGCCAGATGGGTGACGAGGAGGAGACACCCTTCTCATGAATAGAAAGCGATATGGCAGAATGGTCAGACCACGTAATATCATATATCTCAGAGGATGAAACATTTTGTAAGGTCCATTGATCTGATAAAAAGAAGTCTATTCTGGAATAAGACCCATGTACATGGGAGAAGAAGGTAAAGTCTTTCTCGTTGCCATGTGTGCATCTCCATACGTCGTTCAGTTTTTCAGAATGTAGGACCTTATTTAGGCAGGTGTTGTTGTTACGTTTGACATTAGAAGTGTCAAGTTGTGGGTCGACAATGAGGTTAAAATCGCCACCAATAATGAGACTACCGTATTGGATAGGTTGTATTTTACGGATTAGTCTATTCAAAAACCTAATCTGTCGGGTGTTTGGGGCGTATAAGGATACAATGGTGTACGGTTTAGAGTTAATATCACCCTGGAGAATAATATAGCGACCATTGTCGGCTGTGATGGATTTCTTGAGATGGAAGGAGACCGTGTCACGGATGGCAAGAAGGACACCTCCGCTTTTTTTATTCGGGTTATTTGCCAGGAATATATGTGGGTAGTTTTTGTGTGTACATTTGGGATGGTTGTCCTGTTGAAAATGAGTTTCCTGTACACATAAAATATCCGCCTTTAGTTTCTGAGCTTCGGTCCACAGCGAGTAGCATTTCACGGGGTGGTTGAGGCCTCTGGCATTAATGGAAACAAAAGTAATGGTCATATTTCAGGTGGGAAAAAATGTGCAGGTGTACTCACAGTGTCCTTCGAGAATTATTAGAGTCATCTGATCTCCATGAGATTGACAAAAGAGATGCTGCCATGGTATTTAGAAATGTAGCAGGACAGGAGATGAAGGGTCCATCATGTGTAGGTCCAGTGCTAATGGAACAAAGGGTGTAACCACAAAAATAAACAATAACATATAGAATAATAAAAATAGAATCATATAAGCGATCCATATGCAAACAAAGTTGCAAAAATGACAAATGTCAGGGGTAAGAACAAGGAGAGATGAAGAACTCCTTGTGCCCAGGGAGAGAACATATTTGTCAACGGTGTGTGATTATTTACTGCCATCAGTGACATTTTTGGGGGCTCGTCTGTGCGAAACTACTTGCCACTCATCCGGAATAGGGCGTAGTTGTGTTGCAGGTGATTCCAGAGGGCTTTGTTGTGGAAGTATGCCCCATTGACGCAAGAGTGCGATACCTTCAGCTAAAGTGGTAACTGTGTGCGTGGTACCATCATATGAGATGGACAATTTTGCTGGGTAACGCCATTTGTGTGGTATATTGTGGTTGCGCAGGGCCTTAGTGATGGTCGCTAAGTTTCGGCGCAATTGCAGAGTATGCCTTGATAGGTCAGGGAGGAGGATCAATTCAGCATATTGAGATAGGTTGTTGCCCCGAGTACGAAACGCAGTCATAATTTGTTCCTTGATATGATAGTAATGCATCTTGAGCAAAACATCCCGAGGGGTACCTTCAGGGAGAAATGCTGGCTTGGGGATTCTGTGAATCCTGTCAATGGTCAGTTCTTGAGGAGATAATGTAGGGATAATGGTGGAGAATAGCGTGTGTACATACTGCAGTAATTGGTTTGGAGGTATGGCTTCAGGAACACCTCTGATTTTAATATTGCACCTCCTAGAGCGGTCCTCGAGGTCTGCAACTTTACTCTTTAGCCATGCTATCTCTTCATCATGGGACTTGTGGGCCTCTACTAAAGTATTGAAGGAAGTTGTGCATTCCCCCATGTTGCGCTCCACTTGATCCACTCTATTACCTAGGGCCAATACTTCCCTATGGCAGTTAGTGATTTCTACAGTGAGGTCAGCTTGTATGGAGGCTTTGAGTGACATCAGCATCTCCTTAAGGACTGTATCTGAGACCGGTCGATCGGATGTGGGGTAGGCCGCAATCAGGTCGGATGCCGGTGGATGTATAGCATGGCCTACAGGAGCAGATCCGCTTACCTCCATGTCACGGTCCGCTCGGTTTACGTCTGGAGAAGATATCCGTTGCCTTTGTTTGGCTGGGCTTCTAGTCGTTGGGCTATTCGTCCCCGAGGAGGAATCGCTGAGGGAAGTCGTTCGGAGGTGAGGTTGTTGCGAGGCCTGTTCCTGAGTTTCAGTCACGCACGATCCGGCGCCATTTTGGGTGATTCCGCGCGCTTTGAAAAGGTTCGGAAGTTTCCGCGGCGGTTGTTGATTCTTTCTATTTTTTGGCATCTTCGGTAGAAGCGAAGGTGTCTACACTGCGTTGTAGATAGGTTTATGTGGAAATATGTCACCAATGGAGTTGCTATAGGGTTGTTCTCTCCGGTGGTCGAACTGAGCTCTCAGCTCAAGCGTCCATCTTAGCGCTCGGTCGCCACGCCCCCCCCCATCGCATGCTATTATTAAAGAGGAAGTAAACTTCCATCTTTAAATTTTACCTATAGGTAGTGTAAATATCTCCTAAACGTGCACTGTTTAGTAGATATATACTGTACATGCAGCCACTGAAATCACTAGCGCATGCACTCTGCAGCGGTTACCACGTGCATGGGAGTGACGTCATCGCGGCTATAGCCAGTCACAGAGCCGGAGTCCGCGAATCCCAAAAGCAAGATGGGTGAAGATGGAAGCTGTCTCCAGCGATGACGTTGTATCGCTGGAAGGCTTCATTTTGGGGTAAGTGTCACATAATGTGCTAGTATGTGATGCATACTAGCCAAAATGCCTTTGCCTTGCAGGTAAGAAAAAAAAAAACCTGCAGCGATTTACAACCACTTTAAGTCTATGATCTACCAGAACACCTAGATACTTTTCCACAACTGACTTCCGTACTCGTTCTCCCCCTAGTGTGTATGATACATGTATGTTTTCTAGCCCCCAAGTGCACAACTTTACATTTATCAACTACTTGCTGACCAGCCACTCTCAATTTTACTGTGGCAGTTCGGCTTGTTCCCACAAATCGCCATGGCTGTATGTCTGTCCATTCTACACCTATAGCAGGCACACATGTGCGCCCACTGCATGACGGGGGAGCTGATGCATGTGGCCGGTGGCTGCGATGTCCGCCGGCCACCCGCTATTGCTCCACAGAGAGCCAGAACAGGGATCTGTCAATGTAAACAAACAGATCTCCATTCTGACATGCGAGTAGAGAGAGATTGTCTGTTCCTAGAGATCAGGAACAGTGGCCTCTCTCCTCCTCCAGTCAGTCCCCTCCCCACACAGTTAGAAACACCTCTCAGGGAACACATTTAACCCCTTGATCACCACTAATGTTAACCCCTTCCCTGCCAGTGTCATTTATACAGTAGTCGGTGCAGCTTTATAGCACTGATCACTGTATAAATATCACTGGTCCCAAAAAAGTGTCAAAAGTGTCCAATGTGTCCACCGCAATGTTGCAGTCCTGCTAAAAATCGTGATCACAGCCATTACTAGTAAAAAAAAAATTATAATAAAAATGCAATAAATCTATTCCCAATTTTGTAGACTCTATAACTTTTGCTCAAACCAATCAATATATGCTTAGTGCGTTTTTTTGTTTTTTTACCAAAAATATGTAGAAGAATACATATTGGCCTAAACTGATGAAGAAATTTTTTTGGGATATTTATTATAGCAAAAAGTAAAAAATATTGTTAGTAAAAAAGTAAAAAAAAAATGCTGGCCTTTTTTTGTTTATAGTGCAAAAAAAAAACAAAAAAACGCAGAGGTGATTAAATACCATTAAAATAAAGCTCTATTTGTGGGAAAAAAAGGACATCAAATTTGTTTGGCTAAAGAGTCGCACGACCACGCAATTGTCAGTTAAAAATACGCAGTGCCATATCGCAAAAAATGGCCTGGTCTTTAGGCCAGGTTCACACCGTAGTGATGCGGGAACGCCGCAAATCCACGGCTTTTTCCCCCAACGCATGCCTCCCGACGGCAGTTCACACTGCCCTATGCACTGCTGGGAGTGTCAATGAAATCTTAATGACACCCCCAGATCAGTATGCATATCACAGTGCGATCTGCAAACTCGGACAGGAATCGGATCGCATGGTGTGAACACCCATGCTATCCGATTCTGCTGCGGACCAAAAAAAGGGTCCTGTGCGAGTTTGCGGCGGGTGCGATGCGAATTCAGCCATACTATCTGTATGGCTGAACTCGCATCACACAGAGATCGGATGTGATTTGCACTGCAGTGCGGTGTGAATCACATCCAGGTCTCCCACCCGCAGCGGTGTGAACCCAGCCTAAAGGGGGAAAATCTTCCGGTCCTTAAGTAGTTAAACATCATTTGCCACACTGCTGCTACCTTTATTGAGGTCGGCCTGTAAGTTGGAGACATTTTGTAAGGATATAATTTATTACACAGCTTGGTGTCATCCGAAAAGACTGAAATGGTACTTTTAACCTATATCATTTGTAAATATGCCTGTCAGCTCGTTTTCTATTCATTTACAAACTGAATATTCTAATCCTGCAGACTTTAATTTACTTTAATTTATTAGCCACCCACAGGTGAAGAACTTTGTCAAACACTTGGGAAAAAATCCAAGTATACTATACTGCCAGCCCTACCTTTGTCTAAGTTTATGCTTACTTCCTCAAAAAAAAAAAAAAAAAACTGTGTCTGACAGCTTCTGTCTTTCATAAATCCATGCTGTCGATTGCTTAAAATATTATTTTCTAGCAAAAACATCTCTATCTTGCTGACTACAAAAGTTAAACTAATTGGTCTGTAGTTACTTAGTGAAGACTTTGATTCCTATGTAAATATGGGCACTACATTGGTCATATGTCAATCCAGTGGTACCATGTCAGTCATTAAAGAGTCTATGAAAAATAATAGAAACAATGGGTTAGATATTAGACATGTGCATGGCGATAAAATTTGTTTCATTTCGTTTTGTTTCAAATCGTTAATCTAGTTATTTTGTTTAGTTATTTTGTTTAGTTAAATTCAGTTGATTCGTTCAATTCATATTCGTTAATTGGAATTCAAATTTTCTTTGCGTTTTTTGCTTTTTTTTTTTTCAAATCGATAAATTTTGAGTTGGTCTAATCGAAAACTTTAGATTTTTTTTTTTTTTGATTAGATTGTGAACAAACAAAAGAAAAATCTTCATCAAATGATTACAATAACTCTTTAAATCACCATTGGCTTAACTAAAACAGCATTTTTTCAAAATGGTACTCTAACACACACAGTCTTTGATTTCAGCAATATGTGTACAGTTAGAATTAGACGGGAGTTCAATGTAAAATTAGTCTGAATTTAGTTTTGTTATTGTAATTGGTATTCAGATATATCCAAATCTCTGAATAATGAAAAATTGGTCAGAATATATATATTCAGAATGAAACAAACCGCACATGTCTACAAGACGTTTTTCACACTGCAGTGCAGCTAAAGCGCCAATAGTTTCTGCAGTGCTTTAGCAGCATTTTAGCGGCAGTGGATGCTAGTGGGGTGGACTTTTTAAGGTTACGTGACATGACCTTAAAAGAAAGGAAAAAAATAGTTGTGGAGCATTTTTAATATTCTTTGGAAGCGTTGCCCATTCATTTTAATGAGCAGGGGTGTTTTGGGAGTGCACCCAAGCCTCTCCAAAGATGCTGCTTGCAGGGCTTTTCCTAATATCCCGCAAGCGCACCGCCCGAGTGTGAAAGATGCTTTTTAGAGGCTATTTCTAGCGCTAAAATGCCTGAAAGCTGCCTCGGTGTGGAGGGGGTCTTAAATATAACAAAGTTCTGGTTTTTCAGGACTCTTGGATGTAAATCATCTGGTTCAGGTGCTTTATCCACCTTTATTTGGTCTACATTATGATCATTGTTCTGCTGTGTGAATATTATGCCCATTAAGGACTTGAGCCTTGTCATTTTCCTTTGTATACATAAAGCTGAAGAAGATATTTAATAAATTTGCCGTCTCTATGTCCCCAGCAACAACAATAAATTATCTAGTAAGAAGAAAAATTGCAGCTCAAAAGCTCCAGGCCTGTTGAAGACATCCGCCCTATACAATCTTGTAGGTGCTGGCTCTGCTCAAATTAGGAAGGAATGAAAAATCCTGGACGGCCGCACACTGCTGAAGGCATCTTTATTGAAAGATTAAAATCAAAATCAAAATTAAAAGTCATATCTTATGCTTAAAAAACAGGGGAGAACAGCTAACACGTTTTACATGACAACTTCAAAAACTCAACATGCCTCTTACCAAATACGTTTGACTGTCTACTTCCCAAAAAGGGGTCATTTGGGGTATTTGTACTGCCCTGACAAGTTAGGGCCTTATTACATGAGATAGGCGATCAGTACATAAAGAGTGATTACTTTTCAAATATACAGTGCCTTGAAAAATTATTCATACCTCTTGACATTTTCCACATTATGTCATGTTACAACCAAAAACATAAATGTATTTTATTGGGATTTTATGTGATAGACCAACACAAAGTGGCACATAATTGTGAACTGGAAAGAAAATGATAAATGGTTTTCAAGCTTTTTTACAAATCAATATTTAAAAAGTGTGGCTTGCATTTGTATTGAGCCCCCTTTACTATGATACCCTTAACTAAAATGTAGGGGAACCAATTGCCTTCAGAAGTCACCTAATTAGTAAATAGAGTCCACCTGTGTGTAATTTAATCTCAATATAAATATGGCTATTCTGTGAAGCACAATTTATTAGAGAACCTTAGTGAACAAACAGCATCATGAAGGCCAAGGAACACACTAGGCAGGTCAGGAATAAAGTTGTGGAGTTGTATAAAACAGGATTCGGTTATAAAAAAATAATCGAAAGCTTTGAACATACTGTGGACCACTTGATTAATGGAAAGAGTATGGCACAACTGCAAACCTACTAAGACTTGGGCACCCACCTTAACTGACAGACCAGGCAAGGAGAGCATTCATCAGAGAGGCAGTCAAGAGGCCCATGGTAACTCTGGAGGAGCTGCAGAGATCTGCAGTTCAGCTGGGGGAATCTGTCCATAGGACAACTATTAGTCATGCACAAATCTGGCCTTTATGGAAGAGTGGCAAGAAAAAAGCCATTGTTGAAAGAAAGCCATAAAAAGTCTTGTTTGCAGTTTGCGAAAAGCCATGTGGGGGGGGGGGGCACAGCAAACGTGTGGAAGTGGGTGTTCTGTCAGATGAGACCACAATTTAACTTTTTGGCCTAAAAGCAAAACACTACTAATTCCGCGTACACACTACCAGACTTTCCGGCAGACTAGGTCCGATGGGATCAGTCCGTTGGACAATCCGATTGCGTGTGGGATAGTCTGATCGTTTTTCGTTATAAAAATCCGACAGACCTAGAAATAAAACATGTTTCAAATCTGTCCGATGGACTCAATCCCTATTGGGAAAACCGTTTGTCTGTATGCTGGTCCGATACACCAAATACGATGCAAGGGAAGCTACTGGCTATTGAACTTCCTTTTTTAGTCCTGTTTACGTCATCGAGTTCAAAACGAACAGAGTTTCAAACGGACTTAGTCCGTTTGTGTGTGGCCAAGTCCGTTGGTTCGGAAGTCCGTCAGAACTCCACTAAAAAGTCAGTCGGGAAGACCGTCGGACCTAGTCTGCCGTAAAGTCCGGTCGTATGTGTACGCGGCATAACACTGCACATCACTCTGAACACACCATCTTCACCATGAAACATGGTGGTGGCAACATCATGTGGGGATGCTTTTCTTCAGCAGGGAAAGGGAAGCTGGTTAGAGTTGATGGGGAGATACTGAAAAATACTGAAAGGTGACTGTCACTTACCTAGGTATGCACAGTGGCAGAGCTGATAATTTTTATTTTTTTTATTTTTTTATTTTTTTTATATTTTTTATTGTTTTTTTTCTCTGCTCTCTCCCTGGTAGGGGGGGGGGGGGGTCTGGACGGCTGGACGGCAGGGTTTGGGGGAATATATTTAACATGATGGAGTATATTATGAGATAGATCCATGTTTGTGTTGAATGTTTTGTGTATTATGAATGTGCATGTATATGCCTATGTATATTTTTATATGGTCTTAAAACGGAATGTTTTTGTTTTTATGTGTATAAAAACTTAATAAAAATAATTAAAACAAAAAAATTTTTATTTAATAGTTTACATCTGTGTACTGTGTTTTGTAACAGTTAAGAAAGATAGCCGTTTAAGAGGGTTAAAAAAAGTATTCCCTATAGATTTATAGATTAGAAAAAAATTAATTAATTACTTCATGTGCCCTTATATAAGTAAAATATCATAAACCCAATATTCGTGAAAATTTGTGAATCAAAAAAAGAATATATTCAAAAAGAAATTAAAAAAAAAAATATATATATATATATATATATATAAATACAGTGCCTTGCGAAAGTATTCTGCCCCCTTGAACTTTTCAACCTTTTGCCACATTTCAGGCTTCTAACATAAAGATATAAAATTTAAATTTTTTGTGAAGAATCACCAACAAGTGGGACACAATTGTGAAGTGGAACAAAATCTATTGGATATTTTAAACTTTTTTAGCAAATAAAAAACTGCGTGCAAAATTATTCGGCCCCTTTACTTTCAGTGCAGCAAACTCACTCTAGAAGTTCAGCGAGGATCTCTGAATGATCCAATGTTGTCCTAAATGACTGATGGTGATAAATAGAATCCACCTGTGTGTAATCAAGTCTCTGTATAAATGCACCTTCTCTGTGATAGTCTCAGGGTTCCGTTGAAAGCGCAGAGAGCATCATGAAGACCAAGGAACACACCAGGCAGGTCCGTAATACTGTTGTGGAGAAGTTTAAAGCTGGATTTGGATACAAAAAGATTTCCCAAGCTTTAAACATCCCAAGGAGCACTGTGCAAGCGATCATTTTGAAATGGAAGGAGTATCAGACCACTGCAAATCTACCAAGACCTGGCCGTCCCTCTAAACTTTCAGCTCAGACAAGGAGAAGACTGATCAGAGATGCAGCCAAGAGGCCCATGAGCACTCTGAATGAACTGCAGAGAACTACAGCTGAGGTGGGAGAGTCTGTCCATAGGACAACAATCAGTCGTACACTGCACAAATCTGGCCTTTATGGAAGAGTGGCAAGAAGAAAGCCATTTCTCAAAGATATCCATAAAAAGTCTTGTCTAAAGTTTGCCACAAGCCACCTGGGAGACACACCAAACATGTGGAAGAAGATGTTCTGGTCAGATGAAACTAAAATCGAACTTTTTGCCCACAATGCAAAACGATATGTTTGGCGTAAAAGCAACACAGCTCATCACCCTCAACACACCATACCCACTGTCAAACATGGTGGTGGCAGCATCATGGTTTGGGCCTGCTTTTCTTCAGCAGGGACAGGGAAGATGGTTAAAATTGAGGGGAAGATGGATGCAGCCAAATACAGGACCATTCTGGATTAAAACCTGTTGGAGTCTGCAAAAGACCTGAAACTGGGATGGAGATTTATCTTCCAACAAGACAATGATCCCAAACATACAGCAAAATCTACAAAGGAATGGTTCACAAATAAACGTATCCAGGTGTTAGAATGGCCAGGTCAAAGTCCAGACCTGAATCCAATCGAGAATCTGTGGAAAGAGCTGAAAACTGCTGTACACAAACACTCTCCATCCAACCTCACTGAGCTCGAGCTGTTTTGCAAGGAAGAATGGGCAAGAATTTCAGTCTCTCGATGTGCAAAACTGATAGAGACATACCCCAAGCGACTTGCAGCTGTAATTGCAGCAAAAGGTGGCTCTACAAAGTATTAACGCAAGGGGGCCAAATAATTTTGCACACCCCACTTTTCATTTTTTTATTAGTTAAAAAAGTTTCAAAAATCCAATAGATTTCGTTCCACTTCACAATTGTGTCCCACTTGTTGGTGATTCTTCACAAAAAATAAAAATGTTATATCTTTATGTTTGAAGCCTGAAATGTGGCAAAAGGTTGAAAAGTTCAAGGGGGCCGAATACTTTCGCAAGGCACGGTATATATATATATATATATATATATATATATATATATATATATATATATATATATATATATATATATATATATATATATATATAAAATAAAATAAAAATATATATTTTGTGTGAAATTGTGAAATTAAATACAATTCCTTCAATACAGTCCAAAACTGAGTGAAGAGTTTTTTCCGTGAGTAATCCACAGCTCCTATTTGCTCCTGTGTGATTCTTACGTCAACAACAAAATTCACCCTTTGTGCCACCACCACCTGGCGAAATGGCCACTCCCCAGATACTGATAAATGCTCGCCTTTGGTTCATTAAACGGATAACCACTCCTTACAAACGATCAGTCTCCAAATGATAAACCACTAGATATTCAAGCTCATAAGAAAACATGTAGAACCATCATAGTGTAGTATTTCTCAACTCATTTATTAAACAAATAATTAAAAGCAGATTGCACTCACATACTGCGGTGTCAAATGAGCCAGCCATGTGTGCAGGGTTTGCTTAGACCAACATATATTTCCCTGTGGGTTTCCTCTGTGTTACATGTACTCCAGGTCTCAGTCCCTCGCCGCAGGCATCCAAGTTGTACAAAGTCCCAGCAGCCTCAACGTGTTTCACAATTCCTCTTGTGTAGTCAGGGAGCTGCTGGGTCCCTGCCCCCCCCCCCCCGTTATATTTATACCCCTGCCGTACCTATTGTGTGTGCAGTGCAGCCTTTTCTCACTTTTTTTAATTAAATATATTATGAGATATTCAGGTTTTCATTTTTATTTTTATTTGAATAAATATATCATGTGATATTTATGCAATGATGTGAAAGTTTATCCAGCTATGTGCACGGGTAAACTGAACCACTGGAAATAGCTATAGTGAACAATACATATGGATTGCAACCTCCTTGTATTATAAATATTAAAGTAAGGAAGTTAGTCCTTGGGTGGGGATAAGGTATAATATGAAGTGGGCTAATTATATATATATATATATATATATATATATATATATATATATATATATATATATATATATTTTAAGCACAGGGGTGGGTATGATTTCTATTGGCAAAGAGACCTGTTTATTGTGACTGGCTAGTAGTTTGAATGGTGGACCTGCAGCTTCCAGAATTTAGATGGCGGATATGCCATTTCGGGTGGCTTCCTGATGACGCAAGAGGAATTGTGAAACGCGTAGAGGCTGCTGGGACTTTGTGCAACTTGGATGTCTGCGGTGAGGGACTTAGACCTGGAGCACATGTAACCCACAAGGAAATATATTTTGGTCTCAGCAAACCCTGCACACATGGCACCGCAGTATGTGAGTGCAATCTGTTTTTAATTATTTTTTTAATAAATGAGTTGAGAAATACTAAACTATGATGGTTCTACATGTTTTCTTATGTTTTCTTATGAGCTTGAATATCCAGTGGTTTATCATTTGGAGATTGATCATTTGTAAGGAGTGGTTATCCGTTTAATGAACCAAAGGCGAGCATTGATCAGTATCTGGTGAGTGGCCATTTCACAAGGTGGTGGTGGCACAAAGGGTGAACTTTGTTGTGGACGTAAGAATCACACAGGAGCAAATAGGAGCTGTGGATTACTCATGGAAAAAACTCTTCACTCAGTTTTGGACTATTTAATTTCACAATTTCACACAAAATATATTTTTATATATTTTTTTATTTATATATATATATATATATATATATATATATATATATATATTGTAGCAGAGCATCCCAGAGAGAGCCAGGAAAAGTCCTGTTCGGGGTTTATACGTCTCCCAGACTCTTCTCGTACACATTCAGAAATCTGTGATCCATGATCCAGTTCGGGTCTTAGTCCTCTTCCCCAGGCTAATTTAAGCTCACCTGAGCAGACAGCCTTGTCTCTCTGCCTGGGACATACACACAAAGTTGGTCTGTGAAGAGAGTAAGGTTGGTAAAAGCTGTTAAACAGTTTTTGTAGAGACTGACAAGCATTAGGCTTGTTCAGCCTGGTAGTGAGGGCCTGCAGGTTGTATAGTTAGAGCCGAGACACGGCTAGGATTTGTGTTTTGCTATTTTGTTCTTTATTTTGTTTTCTGGAACACTGTACAGCACCTGTATTTGGACTTGTATATAACACAAATAAACACAGCACTGTTTGTCACTTCATCTCTGGATTTGGTATCTGTGCCTGAGAAACTGCTCATCCCAGGGAGCTTTATACCTGCTACCTGTCCCCCAGGTTATTTGCTTTTTCATTCACAAATTGTCATAAATATTGGGTTTATGATTTTTTTACTTAGAGTATAAGGGCACGTGAAGTAATTAATAGATTTTTTTTGGTAAGTATTATATTTTTTTCTGGTAAATAATAAATCAGCACTGGTGGTATTATCATATTTTATAATTTCATATTTTTGTATACCTATAATGTGTTGGAGCACAGTGGGAAGGAAGTATAGCCATTTAATTATTTAAATATGTATTGGTAGTTAGCGCAGTCCACATTTTGTTGTAAAATCTTTACCCAAACTAAGTTTTTTTTGACTGCAGCACACCCATATATAATACATATCTGTGTCCTGGTACCTTTATTTTTTCTCTATGGGAATGTTTGACCATTTTTCCAGAAGCGAATTTGTGAGGTCAGGCACGATGTGGACAAGAAGGTCTGGCTCGCAGTCCCTGCTCTAATTCATCCTAAAGGTTTTCTGCCGGGTTGAGGTCAGGACTTTGTCCAAGTTCCTACACCCGAAACACACTCATTCATGTCTTTATGGCCCTTGCTGTGCACCATCCCAAAACTGTTCCCACAAAGTTGGAAGCATGACATTTTCCAAAATGTCTTGGCGTGCTGACACCTAAGAGCTCCCCTCACTGGAAGTAAGGGGCCAAGCCCAACCCCTGAAAAAATAACCCCACACCATAATCCCCCCCTCCATCAAATTATTTTGGACCATTGCACAAAGCAAAGTCCATAAAGACAAGGATGAGTGTGTTTGAGGAAATCACTGCCCTGACCTCAACCCAATAGAACACCATTGGGATGAATTAGAGCAGAGACTGCGAGCCAGGTCTTCTCGTCCACATCAGTGCCTGACCTCACAAATGTGCTTCTAGAAGAACGGTCAAACATTCCCATAGAAACACTCCTAAACCTTGTGAACAGCCTTCCCAGAAGAGTTGAAGCTGTTATAGCTGCAAAGGGTGGGCCAACTCAATATTGAACCATACAGGCTAAGACTGGGATGCCATTAAAGTTCATGTGCTTGTAAAGTCCCAATACTTTTGGTCATATAGTGTATTTTCCTGCTCACCTAGAATCCAGCTTTAATTAAATTGATTATTTTGATAATGTAGATGCTTGTATGAACCACAACACATCTTATTAAGTTTTAGAATTAAACTGTAATATCTACATACTAAACACAGTTATGCTAACAACATAGAAGTTAGAATGTTAAGCTGTCATGTAATTGCAGCATGTGAACTTTGGTGAACAGACTTTAGCAATGTATAACTCTAATTAGTCATCTAATTCTGCCTAGGGAGGAAGCATGCATGAATGGATTATCAAAAATTAATAAAGAAATTAATAATCATTAAAAATATTTCCGAAAGGTAATTTTAGTAAATGTATTGCCAACTGTTTTGCTTGTTGTTTATAAAACCCCATTTCTAGTTTAAGCCACGGACCTCCCCTGCGTCGGGACAATCTATCTAACATCGTAATGTACAGTTATCTTAAAGAGATACTGTAACATTAAAAAAACTATAAATCAAAGCATATGCTTGTAGAAAAGACTGTAAATACTTACCTTTCCTGCTGCCTGGACCACTCAGTGGAGCTCTGTTGCATACATTAGGTTATCCAAGGGCAATTATTCAGATCTTAGGATATCAGGACTAGACATGTGCAGAGTAAAATATTTTGTTTTAGTCCGAATTAAATTTGTTTTTATTTATTTTGTTTTTCGTTCAAAAATTGCATTCGTCCGAAAATCCACATGAATTACGGTCGAATCTGTCTTTGAAGGCTTATGGTGTCTGTCGAATGTATAAAGAAGATTCGACAGAGCTAGTATATAGCATACTTCGTGTGAACTTTAGAACCCTATTAAAGTCTATGGGACTCCAACGTTTAAAATCTAAAGTGCTAAGTTTAAAGGCTAATATGCAAGTTACTGTCCTAAAAAGTGTTTGGGGACCCCGGTCCTGCCCCAGGGGACATGTATCAATGCAAAAAAAAGTTTTAAAAACGGCCGTTTTTTCGGGAGCTGTGATTTTAATAATGATTAAAGTGAAACAATAAAAGTGTAATATTCCTTTAAATTTCATGGGGGGGGGGGTGTCTATAGTATGCCTGTGAAGGGGCGCATGTTTCTGGTGCTTAGAACTGTCCCTGCACAAAGTGTCATTTATGCAGGAAAAAAAGTCTTTTAAAATCACTCGCAGCTATTATGAATTGTCGACTCTGTAATGCAGAGAACACTCATTGAAAGTCATTGATAAAAATAAATAAATAAAAAAAGCATGGGGGCCCCCCAAATTCAATTACCAGGCCCTTCAGGTCTGGTATGGATCTTAAGGGGAACCCCGTGTCAAATTTGAAAAAAAATTGACGTGAGGTCCCCCTAAAAATCCATACCAGACCCTTTATCCGAGCACGCAACCTGGCAGGCCGCAGGAAAAGAGGGGGGACGAGAGAGCGCCCCCCCCTCCCTCCTGAACCATACCAGGCCACATGCCCTCAACATTGGGAGGATGCTTTGGGGGTCTGCGACCCCTCAAAGCACCTTGTCCCCATGTTAATGTGGAGAAGGGCCTCATCCCCACAACCCTGGCCGGTGGTTGTGGGGGTCTGTGGGTGGGGGGTTTATCAGAATCTGGAAGCCCCTTTAACAAGGGGACCCCCATATCCCGGCCCCCCCTGTTTGAAATGGTAATAGGGTACAAAAGTACCCCTACCATTTCACAAAGAAAGTGTAAAAAATAGTTAAATAAGACAAACACACTTTTGAAAAATTCCTTTATTAAAAATAAAAAAGAATAAAAAAAAAGATTCCAGCGGTAATAATCCACTCTTGCTATCCAGCGACGGACGATCATCTCTCCGGGGTCTGATCCAGCGCAGCGAATCCATCCATCTTCTGTCTCCAGGAGGAGACACTGCGGGATCCCGGTGGCCTGACGTTTGTTATATGCGGAGGGCGGGGCCACCCGTCACCTGACCCCGTCCCCTCTGATGCAAGGGGAAACTGGGGGCTTCCCCGTGACGTATGGGTGACCCCGCCCTCCTCTGATGTAACGGAAACCTGCCTGTGTTACCTCAGAGGGGGGCGGGGTCACCCATACGTCACGGGGAAGCCCGGGTTTCCCCTTTGCGTCAGAGGGGGCGGGGTCTGGTGACGGGTGGCCCCGCCCTCCGCATATAACAAAAGCCAGGCCGCCGGGATCCCACAGTGTCTCCTCCGTGGAGACAGAAGATGGAGGGATTCGCTGAGCTGATTCAGATCAGCCATCACTGGACCCCGGAGAGATGATCATCCGTCGCTGGATAGCAAGAGTGGATTACCACCGCTGGAATCTTTTTTTTTTATTTTTTTTATTTTTAATAAAGGAATTTTTCAAAAGTGTTTGTCTTATTTAACTATTTTTTACACTTTCTTTGTGAAATGGTAGGGGTACTTTTGTACCCCCTTACCATTTCAAACAGGGGGGGGCGGGATCTGGGGGTCCCCATGTTAAAGGGGCTTCCAGATTCTAATAAGCCCCCTGCCCGCAGACCCCCACAACCACCGGCCAGGGTTGTGGGGATGAAGCCCTTCTCCACATCAACATGGGGACAAGGTGCTTTGAGGGGTCACAGCCCCCCAAAGCATCCTCCCAATGTTGAGGGCATGTGGCCTGGTATGGTTCAGGAGGGAGGGGGGGCCGCTCTCTCCCCCCCTCTTTTCCTGCGGCCTGCCAGGTTGTGTGCTCGGATAAAGGGTCTGGTATGGATTTTTAGGGGGACCCCTACGTAAAAAAAAAATCTTAATTTGACGCAGGGTTCCCCCTAATATCCATACCAGACCTGAAGGGCCTGGTAATTGAATTTGGGGGACCCCCACGCTTTTTTATTTATTTATTTTTTCATCAATGACTTTCAATGAGTGTTCTCTGTATTACGGAGCCGACAATTCATTATAGCTGCGAGTGATTTTAAAGGACTTTTTTTCCTGCATAAATGACACTTTGTGCAGGGACAGTTCTAAGCACCAGAAACATGCGCCCCTTCACAGGCATACTATAGACGGGGTGTCTATAGTATGCCCCCCCCCCCACGAAATTTAAAGGAATATTACACTTTTATTGTTTCACTTTAATCATTATTAAAATCACTGCTCCCAAAAAAACGTTAGTTTTTAAAACTTTTTTTTGCATTGATACATGTCCCCTGGGGCAGGACCCGGGTCCCCAAACACTTTTTAGGACAGTAACTTGCAGAATCTTTTCTCTCTGTCAAATCTTCTTTTTTCTCTGTCGAATATTTTTTCTATATAATCTTGGACTAATAGAGGTAAGGTTAGGCACATTCGACCACAGGTTCTATAGACACAGATTGTTATTGTCAGAGTCATGTCGAATCTCCTATTCTATACTGTTGTAACAACGAAAACTAAAATAAAGCATTTATTTATGTCGGATCTTTTGTTTTTCGGATTCTGTGCTTTCGTTATCGTTTGTCAAAACGAAAACGAAAATAGCTGAAATTCGGACAAAAATGCATTCGGACGAAAACGAATGCACATGTCTAATCAGGACCACCTAAATAAATGTAGGACCATTCCAGATCTATCTGACTGCCTCCTCCACACTCTCTATTCTACCAATTGTACATATTTTAAAACTCCTAAATGACATTACTTTCCTCCATGATTTTCTTTTTTTTTTATGTTTGGCTTAAAACCTCTTTTAATGGTAATTGTTCTGGCTTTGTTCCACTGAGGAGAAATTTGTCAAGTTCTTATTCCCACAGCACCCTTTAATTATTACATCTCCTTTCATAGCTAACTATTAAGGAGACCTCAGAACATTACTGTAATCCTCAAGTAGTAAAGCAAGATCTATGTTTTTTCTCATAAATCTTCAGTTTATGATAATTACCGGGAACCTGGTTATAAACGTCTGTCTCATTGGTATAAAGTTCCTGCTGGCTTCTGCAAATTCCTTGCTAATACACCAGTTACACTGGGCATATGGAATAGTAGAAGATGGAACAATTTTGTGCATTTTCTGATTTCGTTTTATAATTCAGAGCATTATATCATATTGTATAATATACAGAATTATTAAAAAGGGACACATCACTGTTTTCACCTAATTGTTACTACGCTATCCCCCCTCAATCAGAGCTATATGTTAGTAATTAATAAATGGTGTTGCGCTCCAGCTAAATAAATCTAATTAAACTAAAATAAACTAACATGTACTCAAGTACCAACCAAACAAAAATAAAATAAAGTAAAATGTGGAACTGTATATTTAAATAAGCTCAGACAATGTGCATAAATTCCAAAGTGCAATACCACAGATCAGATTGTGCACTTAACATAAAAAACTTGACATAGAAAACTTGGTAAAAAAAACTTGGTATAAAATATCTTCTATTGATGATAGTGAGATAGTGTTGAGTGCACACATATATAAATGATATGGTACGGAAAAAAAAAAAAAAAAAAAAAAAAAAAATGTGTCGTTATACAAGTGTAATACAAATCAAAAATTGCACAAAATGCTAATAGTCCATGTGCAGTGTACCATGTGTATGAACAAAATACTAATAGTCCATAAACAGTGAAATGTGTTTTTGAACAAAAGCTCCAAAAAAATATATAAGGTGAACTACAATTATACAGAGAGCATGTCCATTTGGTGGTAAAATATGTCCATTTAGTGATAAACAAAGCAGTATCCTGCGTGCTCCAAAAACAAGAATTGAATCCCACCAGTGCTCCTATGCGTATTGTATCCTCACACTAGGTGCAGTAATTACCTTACCTTACTGCTGTAAGGTAAACAGCATTTCCAAAGTAACGCTTGTTGTCCAGTAATGCAGGTACAATAGGTGATGTAATCCTAGACTCTCATTCACCGTGGGCACGTTGTAGCATGCAGGAAAAACAAGGGGAACACTCCAATGGTGAAGTACGTCTTCACAATTTATTGGGTATAAAACAAAGATATAGGTACTCACATTTAAAACAATAATAAAAAGCACAGCTAAACGAACGCGTGTCACGCTCGTGCTTCCGGACGTCACTTCCGGTGTCCTTACTGGCCAATTGTGTTCCTACGCGTATCGTCAAATGACTTCATCAGAGCTATATGTTACCATGATTTGCAAAACTACCCCCATACGGGATGTGGTTAGGTTAAACTAGATGTAAACCTCAACTGAATTACATTTTTTTTTGTCAATTTTCCATGATGTCTAAAACATTTTTTTTTGTCCTTTGTTGTATCTCTGGACAGGGTACAACAATGACAACAGTGGACTATATCTGCATAACGTTTGTAGAAATGGCCACTTGCAGTCTCCATCAGAAGCTAATGTGACAGGAAGACAACACTCAAGAGAGCAATGGGAAGAGAGGTACAGAGCATTGTCACCCCATATCTGATAGGGTCTGAACAAGGACCTTCAAGGTAAGTTCTCAAGGTATAATTTTAACCACTTCAATACAGTGCAGTTACACCCCCTTCCTGACCAGACCAATTTTCAGCTTTCAGCGCTCTCACACTTTGAATGACAATTACTCAGTCATCCAACACTGTATCCATATGAAACTTGCGTCCTTTTTTTCACACAAATAGAGCTTTCTTTTAGTGGTATTTAATCACTAGTGGGTTTTTTTATTTTTTGTGCTATAAATAAAATAAAACATAAATTTTGTGAAAAAAATGCCTTTTTCTTCGTTTCTGTCATAAATTTTTGCTAATTAGCAATTTTTCTTCATAAATTTTGGCCAAAATTTATACTGCTACATATCTTTGGTAAAAATAACCCACATTAGTATATATTATTTGGTCTTTGTGAAAGTTATAGAGTCTACAATCTATGGTGCCAATCACTGAAAATTGATCACTTCTGATCAGGCCTTCAGTACATCAGGTGTACCTAATTTCTTGAGACTCTAACTAGTCAGGAAAGTAAAAATACCCCCCAAATGACCCCTTTTTACAAAGTAGACATCCCAAGGTATTAAGTAAGTAGCATGGTGAGTTTTTTTAAGTTGTAATTTTTTCCCACAATTCTTTGCAAAATGAAGATTTTTTATTACTTTTTATATTTTTTTTACTAAATTGTCATATTATTAGGTTATTTCTCACACACAGCATATGCATACAACAAATTACACCCCAAAATACATTCTGCTACTCTTCCCGAGTACGGTGATACCACATGTGTGAGACTTTTACACAGCCTGGCCACATACAGAGCACCAATATTGATGTAGTACCTTCAGACGTTCTACGAGCAAAAATGACGCATCTCATTTCTCAACCACCTATTACACTTTTGAAGTCCCTGGAGTACCAGGACAATGGAATTTCCCATAAAATGACCCCATTTTGGAAAGCAAACACCCCAACGTATAATCTGTGAGGCATAATGAGTCTTTTAAATGGTTAATTTTTTTCCAGAAGTTTTTGGAATATGTGGAAAAAAATTAAAACGCATTTTTTTTTTTACACAAAATTGTCAATTTATAAGATATTTCTAACACATAACATGTATATAGCAAAAATTACACCCCAAAATACATTCTGCTACTCCTCCCGAGTATGGTGATACCACATGTGTAGGACTTTTACACAGCCTGGCCACATAGAGAGGCCGAACATTGAAGTAGTACGTTCAGGCGTTCTAGGAGCATAAATCACACATCTCATTTCATTCCTACCCATCACACTTTTGAAGGTCCTGGAGCACCAGGACAGTGAAATTACCCACAAAATAACCCCATTTTGGAAAGTAAACACCCCAACGTATATTCTATGAGACATGGGCTGCAAATAGGTACTCGGGTACTCTGATGGGCTAGAGATAGGTACTCGGGTACTCTGATGGCCTGGTGACAGGTACTCGGGTACTCTGATGGCCTGGTGACAGGTACTCGGGTACTCTGATGGCCTGGTGACAGGTACTCGGGTACTCTGATGGCCTGGTGACAGGTACTCGGGTACTCTGATGGCATGGTGACAGGTACTCGGGTACTCTGATGGCCTGGTGACAGATACTCGGGTACTCTGATGGCCTGGTGACAGGTACTCGGGTACTCTGATGGCCTGGTGACAAGTACTCGGGTACTCTGATGGCCTGGTGACAAGTACTCAGGTACTCTGATGGCCTGGTGACAAGTACTCAGGTACTCTGATGGCCTGGTGACAAGTACTCAGGTACTCTGATGGCCTGGTGACAGGTACTCTGATGGTTTGGTGACTGGTATTTGGGTACTCTGAAGGGCGGTGACAGGTACTCATATGGACTGTGACAGGTACTCGGGTACTCATATGGACTGTGACAGGTACTCGGTACTCTAATGGACTGTGACAGGTACTCGGTACTCTAATGGACTGTGACAGGTACTCGGGTACTCTGATGGCCTGGTGACAGGTACTCGGGTACTCTGATGGCCTGGTGACAGGTACTCGGGTACTCTGATGGCCTGGTGACAGGTACTCGGGTACTCTGATGGCCTGGTGACAGGTACTCGGGTACTCTGATGGCCTGGTGACAGGTACTCGGGTACTCTGATGGCCTGGTGACAAGTACTCGGGTACTCTGATGGCCTGGTGACAGGTACTCGGGTACTCTGATGGCCTGGTGACAGGTACTCGGGTACTCTGATGGCCTGGTGACAAGTACTCAGATACTCTGATGTCCTGGTGACAAGTACTCAGGTACTCTGATGGCCTGGTGACAAGTACTCAGGTACTCTGATGGCCTGGTGACAAGTACTCAGGTACTCTGATGGCCTGGTGACAGGTACTCTGATGGTTTGGTGACTGGTATTTGGGTACTCTGAAAGGCGGTGACAGGTACTCATATGGACTGTGACAGGTACTCGGGTACTCTGATGGCCTGGTGACAGGTACTCGGGTACTCTGATGGCCTGGTGACAGGTACTTGGGTACTCTGATGGCCTGGTGACAGGTACTCGGGTACTCTGATGGCCTGGTGACAAGTACTCGGGTACTCTGATGGCCTGGTGACAGGTACTCGGGTACTCTGATGGCCTGGTGACAGGTACTCGGGTACTCTGATGGCCTGGGGACAAGTACTCAGGTACTCTGATGGCCTGGTGACAAGTACTCAGGTACTCTGATGGCCTGGTGACAGGTACTCTGATGGTTTGGTGACTGGTATTTGGGTACTCTGAAAGGCGGTGACAGGTACTCATATGGACTGTGACAGGTACTCGGGTACTCTGATGGCCTGGTGACAGGTACTCGGGTACTCTGATGGCCTGGTGACAGGTACTCGGGTACTCTGATGGCCTGGTGACAGGTACTCGGGTACTCTGATGGCCTGGTGACAGGTACTCGGGTACTCTGATGGCCTGGTGACAGGTACTCGGGTACTCTGATGGCCTGGTGACAAGTACTCGGGTACTCTGATAACCTGGTGACAGGTACTCGGGTACTCTGATGGCCTGGTGACAGGTACTCGGGTACTCTGATGGCCTGGTGACAAGTACTCAGGTACTCTGATGGCCTGGTGACAAGTACTCAGGTACTCTGATGGCCTGGTGACAAGTACTCAGGTACTCTGATGGCCTGGTGACAAGTACTCAGGTACTCTGATGGCCTGGTGACAGGTACTCTGATGGTTTGGTGACTGGTATTTGGGTACTCTGAAAGGCGGTGACAGGTACTCATATGGACTGTGACAGGTACTCGGGTACTCTGATGGCCTGGTGACAGGTACTCGGGTACTCTGATGGCCTGGTGACAGGTACTTGGGTACTCTGATGGCCTGGTGACAGGTACTCGGGTACTCTGATGGCCTGGTGACAAGTACTCGGGTACTCTGATGGCCTGGTGACAGGTACTCGGGTACTCTGATGGCCTGGTGACAGGTACTCGGGTACTCTGATGGCCTGGTGACAAGTACTCAGGTACTCTGATGGCCTGGTGACAAGTACTCAGGTACTCTGATGGCCTGGTGACAGGTACTCTGATGGTTTGGTGACTGGTATTTGGGTACTCTGAAAGGCGGTGACAGGTACTCATATGGACTGTGACAGGTACTCGGGTACTCTGATGGCCTGGTGACAGGTACTCGGGTACTCTGATGGCCTGGTGACAGGTACTCGGGTACTCTGATGGCCTGGTGACAGGTACTCGGGTACTCTGATGGCCTGGTGACAGGTACTCGGGTACTCTGATGGAAAATTGCGTACATATGATCACACCAAAGTCCGATCGTCAAGAACGCGGTGACGTACAACACGTACGACGGGACTAGAAAAAGGAAGTTCTATAGCCAGTAACCAATAGCTTCCGTCTCGTACTTGCTTCAGAGCATGGACCGTTTTTGATCTGTCACACCAAAAGTCCGATCGTCAAGAACGCGGTGACCTACAACACGTACGACGGGACTAGAAAAAGGAAGTTCTATAGCCAGTAACCAATAGCTTCCGTCTCGTACTTGCTTCAGAGCATGGACCGTTTTTGGTCTGTCACACCAAAGTCCGATCGTCAAGAACGCGGTGACCTACAACACGTACGACGGGACTAGAAAAAGGAAGTTCTATAGCCAGTAACCGTCTCGTACTTGCTTCAGACCATGCACCGTTTTTGGTCTGTCGGAATAGCATACAGACGAGCGGTTTTTCTGATAGGAATGGGTTCCATCGGAAATATTTAAAACATGTTCTATTTCTAGGTCCATCAGAATTAAAAAAAAAAAAAAAGTCAGATGGGGCCCACACACGATCGGAATATACGATGAAAAGATTCCATCTGACTTTTTCTGTTGGACATTCCACTCGTGTGTACACGGCATAACTGTCAAAATGGCTGTCCAAATGACAGAAAATTCCTTTTTCAGAAACTTTTATATTCCTAGCTGTTCTTCTTATATCTGCAGCTTAAAAATAAAATTGATTCTGACAACACTTTGGCTTTTCAATAATTGTTTTTGGAATAAATGATTTGTCATTTTAGAGCATGCTTGCAAAAATAAAGGTGCTAAATAAATATAAAAACCTGAGTTTGGGTTAACCTTGGGTTATGCAGGGATTATTTTTGAGTGTTTAACAAAAGAGACATGATATTAGATACTTGAAGGATCAGATCATCTGACAGATTACGATCAAACCCATGGGCTGACAAACAAAATACACACTGGTTGAAACAAGAAAAATCTGACACCTAAGCAGTTACCACGTGGGGAACAGGCAGTTTAGCTTTGCAAAAAAAAAATAATTATAAAGATATACAAAACACTGGAAAATACACCTCCACCCAGCACCACATTAAAATCATGACTACGCTGTCATAAGAAAATTGACAAACAAAATCCTAGAAAGCACAAGCCCTTTTTTAGTGTCATGTTGTCAGAATTACAGCTGATGTCCGCTGATCTCAGAGTTTAGTCATATGGGCTTATTTATAGTAATTCCCAAAATGGGGTGTTTGCGGGACATACTGTATACAGTCGAACAAGCATTACAAATAATGATTACGACTGATTTCAGATAGCTGACAACTATTGGTTTCCAAAATTTTTAATAAATAAATCATTCCAAATCATTGTAGTTTTCTCATGCAAACACATAATACATGCATATCAATGAAAGGCCAGTTTAGCCAATCCATGTCTTTCGTGGTCACTGGAAATTGGATGGTTCAAGTGGAACAGAATTTTTAGTACAAAAGAAATATACTTTTTCTCCTCCTCACCTGCCTGTCTGCACTGTACACTGATCTGTGGAATTGCGGCACCTTCTACATACATGGGAGTGACATCATCACAGCCCAGCCAATTAAAATTACCAAAGATCAGAACCTGGAAGAAAACCAACTGAAGATAAAAGCAGCCAGTGGAGGTGAGTGTAGTTCAGCTTGGAAGCCCAATTGAAGCTTCAACCAAAATGGTTAAATATATAATCAGAATGCAAAGAGAGCATTAGCAAAAGATACATATCTCACCCTTTTTTTGCCAATGGCTACTAAAACCCAGCAGAAAAATGCTTTCCCCACAGTACAGTATAGCGAGGACTTCCAGGCGCTGTGTTGGAGCAACAGTCTGCAGTGATGTGATAAACCAGATAAACTGCTCCCATGTGAAAGCAATGGTCTATCTGTGGTCCAACACACCCCAGTCTTAAGCCCCATAACATGGACCAAGTGATAATAGATGGGTGAATCTGCACTATGGACAGAGATTAGGGTGTTTGTGAGGCTGCTGCCTCTACTGTGACTGCTACTGAAGTAGGGTCAGAGATAGCTATAGTATTGGCTGCTTGTACCAGTTTGTACCTTGTGGAAAATTGTGTGCAAAAAAGTGAATGTACTTCAAAAACCTTATATATACAATATATCTAGAGCTGATATAGTAAATAAACAGTGTCTCCAATCATATACAGTATCTCACAAAAGTGAGTACACCCCTCACATTTTTGAAAATATTTTATTATATCTTTTCATGTGACAACACTGAGAAATTACACTTTGCTACAATGTAAAGTAGTGAGTGTACAACTTTGTATAGTATAACAGTGTAAATTTACTGTCCCCTCAAAATAACTCAATACACAGCAATTCATGTCTAAACCTCTGACAACAAAAGTTAGTACACCCCTAAGTGATAATATCCAAATTGGGCCCAAAGCTTCAATATTTTGTGTCGCCACCATTATTTTCCAGCACTGCCTTAACCCTTTTGGCCATGGAGTTCCCCAGAGCTTCACAGGTTGCCACTGGAGTCCTCTTTCACTCCTCCATGACAACATCACGGAGCTGGTGGATGTTAGAGACCTTGCGCTCCTTCATCTTCCGTTTGATGATGCCCAGCAGATGCTCAATAGGGTTTAGGTCTAGAGACATGCTTGGCCAGTCCATCACTTTTACCCTCACCTGCTTTAGCAAGGCAGTGGTCGTTTTGGAGGTGTGTTTGGGGTCTTTATCATGTTGGAATACTGCCCTGCTGCCCAGTCTCCAAAGGGAGGGGATTATGCTGTGCTTCAATATGTTACTGTACATGTTGGCATTCATGGTTCCCTCAAAGAACTGTAGCTTCCCAGTATCAGCAGCACTCATGCAGCCCCAGACTATGACACTCCCACCACCATGCTTGACTGTAGGCAAGACACACGTTTTTTTACTCCTCACCTGGTTGCCACCACACATGCTTGACTCCATTGGAACCAAATAAGTTTATCTTGGTCTCATCAGACCACAGGACAAGGTTCCAGTAATCCATGTCCTTATTCTGCTTGTCTGTAGTAAACTGTGGGCTTTCTTGTGCATCATCTTTAGAAGAGGTTTCCTTCTGGTATGACAGCCATGCAGACCAATTTTATGCAGTATCAGTCTGAGCACTGACAGGATGAGCCCCTACCCCTTCAACCTGTGCAGCAATGCTGGCAGCACTCATACATCTATTTCCCAAAGACAACCTCTGGATATGATGCTGAGCATGTGCACCCAACTTCTTTGGTCGACCATGGCGAGGCCTGTTCTGAGTGAAACCTGTCCTGTTAAACCACTGTATGGTCTTGGTCACCGTGCTGCAGCTCAGTTTCAGGGTCTTGGAAATCTTCATGTAGCCTAGACCATCTTTATGTAGAGCAATAATTTTTTTTTAGATCCTAAGAGAGTTCTTTGCCATGAAGTGCCATGTTGAACTTCCAGTGAACAGTATGAGAGAGCGATAACACCAAATTTAACACACCATTCACACCTGAGACCTTGTAACACTAATGAAAAGAAAGAAAGCCCCAGGGGGTTGGATTTTAAAGGCACTACCAAAGATAATGAAAGTAAAATAATAATTTTAATTTATTATAGAAAAATATTTGAAATATAGAACATGGTCATGAATACGGAGGAATCAAGATATGCAAAATGAAGATACAGACTCCTATACCCAACCCAATGCTTTTCAGAGATGAGTGTTGTCTACTTCATCAGGGGTTAAAAGGAAATATATAATCTATAAAATTTAAATACAAAAAAGCAATAGCCATGAAGAGGTCATAAGTACTGGTAACTTACATCTTGTTCAATTGCATATACATTTATTTTAAAAGAAGGACACTGTCACATGGAGTCTTCCGATCATCCTGCCCACATTATATCTGCTTGCAGTAAACCTCTATAATAGAGGTATCGCCAGCCCAAAGCATATAATGATCATAAAGTGATATATGGACTATGCCCCAGATCGATAGAAAAAGGGTTTTTGTCCCTGATTGTAGTGAAGCCACATGTACTACAGGATGGGAATCCTGGGGAAAAAAGCACATAATGTAATAAAAAGATGTATGAATAAAAATCAAAAAAGTAAGGTAAAAAGTATGAACATGCATCCATGAGCATCAAAAGAATATAATCTGGTCAGACATACCTAGAATGTGAGGTCACATCAAAAACCGGCAGCCAGGCTCAGGAGGACAGAAAAATCAGGAGATGCTGTAGAGTGATCCAATGAACAAAATCACGGTTGTCATTTAGACAATATAAAGCCCCAAAAAAGAGAATACTGAATGTCACTAGCCGCCCCTAAGAGTGGAGTATTTGAACTGCAATGACACTAGAACAGAGATCAGTAAGACCTCCATGGTACTCACTGTGATGTATTTAATCTCTTGTCAGCGTCTCCGGATATGTCTCCCTGGTCGCCATGCTTGTCTGTCTGTGAAGCCTGAGTTTACGTGTATTGGAGTCAGCCACACCGCCCACCGAATAGGTGTCAGCTGTGTGCGGCCGGAAATCACCAAGGACTCCATAAAGACCCCCTGAGTCACGCTCACGCCTGCACCTCATTTTAAAATGAATGTGGATGTCCTCATGTATATGCAATTGAACAAGATGTAAGTTACCAAAACGTATGGCCTCTTCATGGCTTTTCATTATTGGATAACTTATTGTTAAATATTTGTGTTTGACTTTTATAGATTATATATTTCCTTTTAACCCCTGATGAAGGAGACAACACTCATCTTCAAAACGCATTGGGCATAGAAATCTGTATCTTCATTTTGCATATCTTGATGCCTCACTATTCATGACCATGTTCAATATTTCATATATTTTTCTATAATAAATTAATATCTTTTTTTTTTTTACTTTCATTGTCTTTGGTAGTGCCTTTAAAATCCCAACCCCGGGCCTTTCTTTCTTTCTTTCTTTTTTTGTTCTTCATGGGATGTGGCACACTTTTGAAATCCTATACATCAAAATTCTTTTGTCATTGTAACACGAATCAGTCACATGACACTGGGGAGGTAAAAATGGCTAATTGGGCCCAATGTGGACATTTTCACTTAGGGGTGGACTCACTTTTGTTGCCAGCGGTTTAGACATTAATGGCTGTGTGTTGAGCTATTTTGAGTTATTTTGAGTGGACAGCACATTTACACTGTTATACAAGCTGTACACTCACTACTTTACATTGTAGCAAAGTGTCATTTCTTCAGTGTTGTCACATGAAAATATATAATAAATTATTTACAAAAATGTGAGGGGTGTACTCACGTTCGTGAGATATTGTACATAATTCATTCATATTTTTGCGCAAATTACATTTGTAAAGAGATCAGTGCTGCATACAATAAGTTCAATAATCCTTTGTTAATTCAACCAAAATACATGTGAGCATGTAACTAGTCCTTTTTATAGTTCTATTGAACAAAAGCTTGATCTGGTGTAGCAGGAAAAACCATGCTGTGCGCCCGATGTCTCCACTCGTGTTGTCCCTCTTATTGCTCCACTCACCAGAAATCTCTTCCCATATAGGGGTAACCCACATTCACAGCCCCTCCTGGCTGTATATAGATATCCAGATCACCAGCTAAAACTACCTGAAAATATCCAGGTCCACAGAAAAGCTGCCTCTCCTCTCATTTGTATCGACTGCCCCGGCAATCTCACATACTCTATATATGGAAATTTTTATGAGTTTACTTTTACCATTACAAATTATAAATACCACTGAAATTTTCATCATGTACATTTCCAAAAAGTGCAACTTTATTTTTTTCATTTTAGAAGTTTTAAATCTAATTACATCTTTAGATATTGTAAAAATCCTGCCACTTGAACCATCAGATGGAGACTTTCTATTCTCTGGTGACTGTGCTCTTCATTCTGCTGTGAAGTCACTGCAGCATTGTTACACTTGCTGCTGCTGCAGCTGCTTGGTTTTCTGTAGCAGTAATAGCCCAATCAGTGAAAAGCCATGCCTAGCTCTGCCCACAGCCCTTATATTGAAAGCATATTGTTCTATTTGCGGGAGGTTAAGGAAATTCTGTAAAAGCCTTGAATTACCACTCCCCCAATCCTATCAGAGAATGTCTGTTAGGCAGCTGGCTCAGAGAAATGTGCATGCATATGCGCATACTTCCGCACAAACATTAGCCATGCATGATTGCATACAGTGTCACATGTACGTGGGTGTGCAAATCCAAAATCAGCATTGGCACCAGACAGGCTATTTAAGGGATGCTCTAACTTAGTGTTAGTGGCTGACAGGTCTTCATGTGTACACTTGTATTCTGATTTGTGTCCTGTATCTGATTTCTCCTACCAACGCAGCTCAATACTGACCTGATCTTGGATTCTGCTTCTGCTGTTGCTTACCGGTTCCTGACCTCAGCTTTATTCACAACACTAATTTGGCTTATGATTATGCATCTCACTACCCACTCGCTGACCCTGGCCATGGCTTTTTTCTACAACTTGGCATTGCGCTATTATTCACTTCCTACTCTGACTGCATCTCGTATCAGCTCCAGTTATCTCTATGTGTTCCTGTTGCAGGCCCAGGGAGAGTAGCTGATTCCTCTTGTAGTGCTGATTTTCCTAACCAGTTATTCTGCTGGATCTTCCAAATCTGCATTTCCAGTCCAAAATTCTGTCATCAACATCTACTTGCATTTGTGTTCCTCCTGTCCCTTGGCATGGTCCATCAAGAGTGCCTGGGCCAGAGGTACAAGAGAGGTCAACCTTGTCATTTCAGTCTCCTATCAGGTTTGTGACACATCCTCTCTAACGTTGTCTAGCAAGAGTGCAAGAGAAATCCAGCTTCTCAGCTGCATTTACCATAAAAAAGACAAATTATATATCTTTGAAGACATTTAACAGTTTGCCTCAAAGATGCATTTTATTTTTATTTTGAATGTAAAATCAGTGAATGGATTAGATGGACTTTACCATACCAGTATGTGGAATGTGACAGGAATAAGCACTTGAGGAAAATGAATCTGAACAGAATGTACAAACAACAGAAAGATGTGGAGTAAAAAAATCTTAATAACTTAATTGTACACAGCAGAGAAACGTGCATTACCACTCCCTACACAGACACACGTTCTTTCAGTCGCTGCCAATTGTTCGGCAGCATCAAAGGAACAGTAAAAGCTTGTAAAAATTAGTTTGCAGCAGAAAGTATATTACATTGTAAATCCCACAGTGGCTGCTTACTAGCTCATAAAAATAGATTTGTACTTACTGTATCTATTTGAAAAAAAAAAGAAAGAAAGTTCAGCAAAAGAATTTCCAATAATTGATTTCCTCTCCCATTATAATAATGGGTTTGACTACTATTATTAACCACTTCAGCCCCGGAAGAATTTACCCCCTTCCTGACCACAGCACTTTTTGCGATTTGGCACTGCGCCGCTTTAACTGACAATTGAGCGGTCATGCGATATGGCTTCCAAACAAAATTGTTCTTTTTTTTTCCCACAAATAGAGCTTTCTTTTGGTGGTATTTGATCATCTCTGAGGTTTTTATTTTTTGCAAAATAAACCAAAAAATAGTGACAATTTTGAAAAAAAAGCATGATTTTTTACTTTTTGCTATATAAAATATCCCCCAAAAATATTTAAAAAAAATTTTTCCTCAGTTTAGGCCAATACATATTCTTCTACATATTTTTGACCAACAGAATCACAATAAGCGTTTATTAAATAAGAAAGGTAGTGGTGCGCTGTACGTTGGAGGGGTATATCTATCGGTAAGGGCAATGTACTGAATCCACAGTTAGGGGGTATAAATAAAGGTTTAAAAAAATTAATACAGATATAATAGAAATACGTGCCTGTGTGGCATATTAAACAATAATACTAATTGCTGCTAATATATAATCTAGAACATAGATACATAAAATAGTAAAAAAAAACAAACAAATAAACAATATAAATTCCAAAGTGCAGCGTGTTGCGATCACAAAAATCGCATAAAGTGCAGGTGCTCTACTGTGATGCGCATAGGCAAACCTTCAAGTATAGACAGTAATAAGGTGTTGTTTACATTAGCATCTCCCTGTTCTCTTTCACCATAAGACGATCGCGCTCACACGCCCGCAAGCTGCCTCTTAAAGGGCAACATACAGGTACGTTAATCTGCCAGTACATGCCCTTCTGCCGCAGTATATCTGCGTGAGGCGGTCCGGAAGTGGTTAAATGAATGTCACCTGTACAATAGCTGTGAAATGTTCTAAAAAAAGTCATTCAATGGATTACCTTATGGCAAATACATTCACAAAAGAGTAAAAAAAAAAGAAAAAAGCTTTTAGTTATTTAAAAAAATCAGTGTCAGAACTAAAATGTAATGAACATAACATTGCCAAATATAGCTCTATAATAAAATAGATTTACACTTGTGTGAATATCACAGATTTAAAGTGTGTGTCATCCCTAACAACTTAACAAATTCCCAAATCTTCTTTGCCCCCCTTTACTCTGTTAACTAGAGCACTGAAGTTTTTTTTTTTACCACTTACCGACCGTCCACAGCACATTTACCTCATTTGACGTTAAATACTGTTCTTATGGCAGCAACTAGCTGCCATTACCCCTGTATTGTTTTGTACTGTGGGTGATTCTCTTTCACATAAAAGTGGTCCCAGCGGTGGATTCGCCATGGGATCACTTTTAGAGGCAGTGGGGAAGTGCCCCCCCCCCCCTCCTGGTAATTTCCGAGCTTACTGGAGCCGTTTGTAAGCCCGGAGCCAATATGATCACATTGATGCCTGGACAGGAAGTCGAGTGAAGGCAAGATAGCCCCCATTCAGCTCTATGGCCTTGGAGGATCGGAGCTGCGTCTGTCGTCACTTCCACCTCACGGGCTTAAAGGACTGTTTTTTTTTTGTTAAAAGTAAAATATCATATTTTTTTGGTTTTTAAGGGTAAATGAGAGATCTAGGGTCTTTTTGACCCTGAATCTCTTCATAAAGAGGACCTATCATGCTTATTTCTATTACAAGGTATGTTTACATTCCATATTTTTACATTTTGTGTGAAGATTCTCAACTCCTTTAATAAATCGGCCTCAGTTACCTCGCTTTTCTTTATGCATCTCTTGAGATTAAATAATTGTGCTATTTGAAAACTGATATACTGTATGTTCTTATAAACATTTTTTTTTTTTACATTTAAAGTAAACCATTTGGGGTGGAAATGTGGCAGCTACCACTGCTTATTAATTTAACCTTAGTTGAAGGTTCTAGGGCTGTCATACTGGCCATGGCTTCTTCTTTTCCTCGTCAGTCAATGACCTTGAACAAGCATTGGTACTGCTAGATTTTTCTCACCCTGCATAGAACTATTTCACTTAAAGAGGGAGTTCCGCCGTTTTTTTTTTTTTTAAAAGCCAGCAGCTGTAAATACTGCAGCTGCTGACTTTTAGAATAAGGACACTTACCCGCCCAACGCGCCCGCGATGTCGGCACCCAAAGCAGATCTCTCGATCGTCTCGCCACCATCTTAGGTATGGGAATCAGGAAGTGGAGCCTTGCGGCTTCATTTCCCGGTACCCCTACTGCGCATGCGTGAGTCGCGCTGCGCAATAAGGATGGTCCCCGCTGTCTCTGGGATCCGTTTGTTTCCCAGCAGACAGCGGGGGACCTGCAGAAAGGGGCATAGATTCTGCGGAAAGGGGCGTAGATTCTGCAGTTATCTATGCCGGAAGTGGGTGCAGATACCTGTACTGTACAGGTACCTGCACCCCCCTCCCCCCTGAAAGGTGCCAATTGTGGCGCCAGAGGGGGGGAGGGTTCCAATGAGCGGAAGCTCCACTTTAGGGTGGAGCTCCGCTTTAATGACAACATAAAGTAAAAGCATGTATCTATGTATTAAAACAAAGTTTTAAAGAAAAACATTTGCATTCTTTTAACATATTATGATAAAAAGTTTATTTAAAACGTGCAAAATTACTAACATACACACTAATCTCTGATTCTGTTGTCCTCAACACAACACCCAGAATACTCAATCTTATGTGCCTGTAGTCACTCCTCATTCTGCCAATTAGCCTGAATTTCATATTTACATTATGTGTCATAACTCCTGCACTGTAGCTATTCTAGCTAATTGTTTAAGGAGAAAATTAAAAAAATTACACTGATGGTATCTGTTTGTCACTACTGAACAATGTCATGGATGGGTTGTCCTAAGTTCAATTGACTTAAAACCCCTGCACCGTACATTATTATACAGTTGTTTTGTGGATGCTTGTTTGGATATTTTATTGGCACTGACAGAATAGAATCCTGCACAATATGGGGACTTCAAAGTCTCTGTTATTGACTTTGTGTCTGCTACTCTTGGCCATGGTTCCCCGTACAGGTAAGTTATTAACATACTGTATGTTATACTGATGGTTCTGCTTTTACCTCTTAGTGATTCTATAATGACTTTTTTCAAAAAACATTGTTGATTCCTTTGCCAAAAGAAACTTTAAAAATATATGCACATTTATTACCTAAAAAATGCTTTTATAGTGTATATTAGCTTAAACAAAAGCTTGTATAAAAGTACAATATGAGAATGAAGACAAATTTTCTAAATGTTAAAATTTAATGACTAGATGACATTAGAATGGTGATAATTAGCTTGTGGTTCATGCAAAAACAACCATTACACTACAGATTCTATTTTTCATAAAACAATATTAAATGCTAATTTGGGACAACATATCCACTAAAATTGAATATATTTGAAAAACAAAAAGACCTCTAGCTTTTCATTGTCATTTTTAAAATACATACACATGGAGATCTTTAGTTCTTAGATTGAAAGTAATCCATTCAACAAAATATTTTTCTCCACCAACCCACAAATATGCTTCTTCTTTTGAGAAGCGCCCCATAGACAATGAACTGCAGTGGCTTATATCTAAATGCATGCCACAGGGTGGAAATAATCAATTTAAGACCTACCTCATCAACATTTTCTAATTTTGGTTGCTTCGGGATTGCCTTCTGTAACTGTTTTAGCCCATGTAAAAGCTGTCTTACAAGTCCATCAAAACATCTAAACCTGTTTATGAAGGATTTGTACAACAAACTTTAAAATTTTACAGCCAAAGGTTTTGATGTGTGTGTCACACATCTCATATTTGCCCATTTAATAGATACATTTCCGTGAAACCATCAAGATTACAATACAATTTAAATCATTTGATAGATGACCTACATGTATAGGTTTGATTGTTTAAATGAAATCCATCCATCTTGGTAAAAATAATAACAACAATGACATACACTTTAAGTAATGCGTCATCCATATTATCAGAATTGCTATCATATTTTATTGTAAAACAACAGGACAATCTGCTAGGTTTTTTATGTGTCTCAATGCTGTTTATACATATATTTAAAAAGGTCATGGATAATATTTAACATTTAAAAACAGATTGTATGACCATATAATATGTATAGTTTATCTACATTTTAGGTAGCGCTAAGGCTCCTCCGCATATACACACCCAATGTCCTATGTACATATATTACAAGGGCCAATAAAAAAAGTAATACTTGTTTAAAAACAATGCTAAGATTGTCAGCATGTGCACAAAGTAAAGTGAGTTTTTTTTTTTCTTATATTATTATGAACATAAGTCAAAACAAGCATTAGCATATGCAATATCGCTTATGGTACAAAAATCATGCATGACTTTTCTTTAGGTACCATTTCCAAGGTGTCTGAAAGTATTTGAGGTTTGGCTTGTTGTGGCTTTATAGCTTTCATCGCACCATTGGACATCACCAAAACCTTGCCCTGATAGTGAGCTTTGTTAAAGAAACCAGATTTTTAGAAACATAGAGTGATGACAGAAAAGGACCAAGTGGTCCATCAAGTCTGGTCTTTTTATTCAGATTTAAATTTACATTTTTTTATGATGATAGGTCTATGGATATACACATATATATAATTTTATACTTTAAATGTCAGTGCTCCTTTTTAATTGCAGTCTGGCTTCAAATAGAAGAGTTTAGGCCATTTAATTTGCCCATTAATTGAAAAGAAGCAAGAAGGGTACTTTTTAATAGTTTATTTGCCAATCATCCATGTCTTATTACAGACAATCCAACTTCCAGTAATTTCTAATCTGTGTGATTTGTGCTCTCCACTTAATAGAATCATCAAATTGTTAAAATGTATCACACACAATTACACCCTGTTCTACCAGTTCAGATAAATTTTTCAGTTACCGTAATTAAAATGTAGGAGATAAAGTAAATGATGCAAAAGGTAGATTTTTTCTTAATAAAGGCAGATTGATTTAGTTTGGCTGAACACATTTCATTTGCGACTGGTGCATGTTATTTCTATGGACTAATGGGTGATTTTTTTTCACAGAGAGACAATATTTAATTAGATTTTGAATCTTATTCACTACTGTATATATAAAACATATATACTGTTAATCTTTCCTAAGCAAGGCATGGGGAGCTACAGGAAGTTTTACTCTAAAAAACATCTAAATCCCTCAACTTCATACAAATTGGGCAGTGACAAAATCATTTAATAGTATAGTTTGTGAACTTCTTTTTGCACAGTACCACTGAAAATTTTTCGATAAAAAAATTAAAATGTCAAAACAAAGTGTACAAACACACTGCGATACTACAATCCCCCATTCCCTGTGCCCCTCCCATCCTTATAGACCCAATTAGTCCCAAAATATTCAAAATATAGACTTCTGGTATGTGGTTCATAGCAATTGGCTAGCATCATAACAGCATGTGAGCACTTAAAGGCAACTAATAGAAACAAGACAGGTTTTACTTAAAAATTAATGTGTATTATCTGAGAGACAAATGACACAAATATTGTTCAGAGGCTGTATGTATTTGTAAGCTGCTTGGTTGGCCCACAATATAAAAGGGTCTTAGCTTTAAATAAAGAGTATACTTTTTGAGAGACAACAGCCACAAATACTGCAAAATGGCTGGACAGTGTAGGTCCAGATGGTTGCAGAAAAATGAAAACATTATAATTATCCATAATTCTGGTGGTCTGCGCCAAAGTTTATCCAAACTCTCTATAATGGAAAAAAATAGAAAGGGAAAATAACCCAATTAATAGAAAAAAGTATTATAGCTAAAGTCTTGACAAATGAATAGTGTGTTATCAATCAGTTGTTTTGGACAAAGATTTGTCATGAAAATGATTTTTGGGAGTACAGATTTGTGTACACCAGTGGTTCTCAACCCTGTTCCCAAGTACCCCCAACAGGCCATCCCCAGCAGCCCAAAACTCAAGCATAGATTGCTAACGTAGATGTAAACCCATCCACCAAAATCTCATACAAACTTTAATATGAAAATATCGCTTAGCCTATTTCTATTTTAATCACCAGCTTTAATGAAAATAGTATCTGGAGATACTGATATAAAGGTCCTTGTTTGGGCACTTTGTGTTATGAAGTAATAACATTCTGCCCCTCTCTCGCTACAGTGTCCTGTTAATCACCCAATCACATACTCTTGCAGGGAATTTGACTTTGAGAGATAGATGCTTTCATTAGAGTGGACTTTTCATTTTTTGTAAAAGGTCTGCTTTAAAATGGGTCTGCGAAAAACAATTACCAGAACTTATTAGGAAGCATGACCTGTGAAAAAACACATACAGCCTATAATCAGGGTCGCGCATGTGGACAAGGACAGGCTGTAGGGTGCTACAAAATATCAACAGCATTAAAGCGGAGTTCCACACATTTAAAAGTCAGCAGCTACAAAAAGTGTAACCAGGCAACCTTCTGGGACCTGTGATGTGTCCCAGAAGATTGCAGGGAGGGAGGGGGAGAGGTGAACTTACGCTCCAGGAGAGCGAAAACTTGGTACCCACACCCCCCAAAAAAATGTTTTGGGTGGAACTCCACTTTAAGATGTAACAAAGGATAAAAGAACTAAAAATCCTTCAATCCCCTAACCCAAAGCACTCCATGATGCAAATACCTACTAAACAATCAGTAAGGGTTTTCATCTCCTTTAAGAAACCTGCCAATGCACACAAGCCGAACCCTAATGTCTACTTTCTCTATCACAGCTAAAGCACATTGTCAGTATGGTTGCTGTTACCTCTACCTAATCCTTTTTATAGCGAAGGGACTTGCTTATCCAAAGCCCCATTATTGGGGCATCTGACCTGTATTCAAAGGCCGAACAGTGCATCATGGTTATTATGGCGGATTTCTGCATTAGTTCCAGACACTACAAACCCATGGTAGCAGCAAACCTGAACCTCATCCCTTGTGATAAATAATTCATGTAACAATTATTATTGCTTGAGTGTTGTTTAATAATAGCTTGGTGACTCTGTCTAGGAAGAGAATGATATTTTCTGGTTTGAAAAAAATATTGCAAAATATACTTTTACTGACCGAAGAATAATTTACTTCTGTTTTTTGTGATTTATATACATAAAATACTAAATACTTTTTTTTTTTTTACACTTTCCAGGTGCCCAATTCACAGGTATGTAATTTTTAAGCATAATTATTTATATATAAAAATTATATACAATATAATTACATGTTCAGTGATTATGACATTCTGTTACATGTTTTTCTTTTAAATAAAAATCTTTTTTTTTAAATAAAACCATTACATCTCATGGTCTATGTAACATAGAAGGCAACTGTAAATTTAATTATAAAAAGTGTCTACTTCCCTATAGCAACCCTTCAATGTTTAATTATTTCTAGTGTAGAAGGTGGAGGAAAATGTAGTTGCTGTGGGAAAAAATAATTGTAATTTGTTCTAAATCTGCTGAGCCCTGGAGGAAGCTTGGCTCTGTAATTCCTGCAGATCTTACACTATTTAAAGGTTAACCCTAAATGACAAAGTTGGTAAAGCACAACAGGTAATAGTAACCTTTCAAGCAGCATGTTTTTCCTATGCTCAGTAATGCTTGTGCAAAATAAATTAACAATTGTGCCATAGTTCTGTATTGACTGGGAGATTAAAGAGTAGTTTGGGGTTTTACTATCGTAAGATACCCATACTTATTATTATCACAATTCTTAACAGTTTATCAAATTTTTCTGTAAATTGGTCTTAAAGCCCAATTTTGTCCTAAACTTTTTTTTTTGGATCAAGCAGGCCATGGCTAAATTTACCATTAAAGGAGAAGTAGAATTAAGGCTCTTTTGGCCCTACTTTTCCTTTGGGTCACAGGAATGCAGTTGGTTCTGCACGCCTGTGACCATGATCCAGCCGACAGCAGGCTAAAGTCCATTGACAGCAGGCTAAAGACATCACTCAGCTGATTCTGACTCTGGATCAATCCCAACTTTAATGTTGGAATCCACCCAAATGTCTGAGGGGCAGCTGGCTCAGCCTCTCAGCACACTGCTCCCACCCTCTCCACAGCCTGGCACACCGGTGAGGGCTGGAGGGGCAAATCAGAAATCCAGAGACCAATATGCATCCGCTCTCTGCTCACTGAAGACCAATAACTGAATGATCAGTGGTCTTTGATCGCTCAGTTCTCAGTCTTAGAGGTGGTCGGGGACAGATGCAGCATCAAATGCTAAATCCACCTCGGTGAGTATGTAGGTTTGTTTTTTTTATATGTCCACACTTCTGTGTTAGTGAGATTTTCAGACTGATTATAAATGTTATTTAAGGGATTAATCAATTAAAAATTTTCAGCATGCTCCCTAGCAGGAAGAACCACACTAAATATTATAATTTTGTCAGAAATACTTTCTTGTACTTTACTTCACTGTTGCATTCAGAAACCCCCTATTAAAACATTTAAAAGTAGAGCTCTGTCCATTGTGTAAAGCAAAATATTACATGTATAAGATAGTCATTTCAAAATTATTATGTACATTTATTATATCCAACAGCTTCAAAATGTCGCTTAAATCAGCTTTGCATAAGATCGATTGCTGTGTACTCCACAGGCCTAACAAAAGATATGTAGTGCATAACTCTGCAGTGTTATAGCTTTTATACTAATTAGTTCACATATTTCTATGCCTTTGTTTTTTTTACCTTAATGCGTTCTCTGCATTAAGGTAAAAATCCTTCCATGGTCAGCTCCCCTCCTTCCTCCCCCAAATACCTACCTGTGGCTAATCTCGCTCCAGCTCTGTGCTCAAGAGCAGTATTGCTGTTAGCTTTCCTCATAGAACATGGAGGCAGTAGGCCATTGGCTTATGCTGCTGTCAATAAAATCCTGTGAGGAGGAAGCAGGGGGCAGGACCAAGCTTGGATTTTGGGATGGGCCAAACTAACCCCTGTTGGGTTCGCACCAGAACTTTTAAACACTGCAAAAGTTCAGACCTGAATAACAAACCCCATTAAAGTCAATGGGACCCAAATGTCAAAAATGTCCATTTTGAAGGCTTATATGCAGGTAATTGGGCATACAATGGCTATAGGGGTCTGGGTTTTTTGTGAAGCAATGATTCTTTTTTTTTTTAATGAAAGCATAAAAATGAAAAATTCCTTCCAATATAGTGCCAGGGAGGTCCCCTTAGTCTACCTGTAAAGTGGCAGAATCTTTACCATGTCTAGAATCTGCTGCAGCAATAATTGCATTTATAAAGTCAAAAAAATTACATTTTCCCTTCAAGCTGTCTTTATTTTGCTCAGCAACAGCTGGAGAGCCAGTGTATATGATGAGGCCACAATGTAGTGCACTAGGAACAAGATTAGAGAATTTTTGGATACATTCTGGGGTCACTTTGACTTTGGATTGAGGTAACGGGTGCAAAAAATAGGTCTTTGGGTGTCAGTGGTGCCTTCCCACCGTAACCCTATAAAGGTAATCTTGATGAAAGCAAGAATTGGCCTTGCTGTAAAAAATTGCAATGATATGCACCTGTCAAACAGGTGCTGAAAAATTAATCTTTGGGTGTTAATTGTGGCCTATAACAAAAACATTCCTCCAGATTAAATTATTGAACACCCTCAAAGCTAGGCAGTCTCGAAGTGCTGCAGAGATTCCACATCCCAAAAAGACTTAAACAGTGATATTGGCATCAGGGGCTTCATAGCTGGTAATCCAGGACAAATTCATTTTATAAAAGTCAAACGGTCGACGGAGTCTGTGGACAGATGTGTTCTTTGATCAATATCGAAACCTCCTGCAGCACTGCATGCCCGTTCTGAAAGCACATTGAATGCAGGGTAGTCCAACAACTCAATAGCATACTGGGCAAGTTATGGCCAGAGGTCTATTCTCATGACCCAGTAAGTCAGTGGATCGTCAGCTGGAAAGCTCTCCATCAATGTTTTGGCCCCGAGGTAATCGTCCACCATGTGATGCAGATGCTACCAAAGGGATGTGGCAGCTGACAGCCTCACTTAGGTGGGTGCCTTCTCCAACGCTCCTCTCTTGACCAAGAGACTCGAAACAATATTTTTCACCACACTGTAACCTACTGGAGTCAGAAAAAACATTCAATAAAATCCTCTTTAATGTGTCTTAAAGAGATTTTATCTTCTGCACTCTCTGTGGGGACCTTTCCCTTAAAACAGTGGTTAAGGAGGGTTGCTAACCAGTAATCATCCTTCTCCTTTATGCCACATATTCTTGGGTCCTTCCACAGGCTTTGAAGCATGAGGTTGCCCATGCGCCTCAAATTTGCCAAGACTTGAGAAGCAGACTCCGGTGGGTCACTCAGGATGACAGCATCTGGAACTTCCTCCTCCCAGCCATGTACTACTGCCAAGGGTCCTGGAGTTGGAAAGCCATCGCTTACAGATTGACGCATGTATTACTCTTCTTCAAAGCCTATGAAAGTGCCAGAATCCTCATTCTCATCGTCCTCCCCTCTCTCCTCCTGTGTGTTCTGTGACATAGGCATGATGGTGCCTGGATAAAGTGGGCCTTGAGAGGAAAGGAAGTCCTCCTTTTCCTCCTGCTGCTCTGACTCCAGTGCTCTGTCTATAATGCCACGCAGAGTGTGCTCCAGCAGGAACACAACAGGGATGGTGACAATACAGTGCATGCATCCTTAATGATCAGCCATTGGCGCGGGGAAAAAAAGCTGAGGCGGCCTGAGCCTGTCGTCATGCTGCACTGGCACAGATACTCGTTGATGGCCCTCTGCTGCATGTATAGCTGCTACAGCATTCCCAAAGTTGAGTTCCACCTGGTGGGCATGTCACAAGTCAAGCAGTTTACAGGCAGGTGGAATTCCCACTGAATTTCAGACACCCGAGCACTGGCTGTGTATGACCGCCTGAAATGGTTACAGACTCTTCTGGAGTTGGCCGGGTCATAACAGTTGCAGAATGGGATGGAATAGGGTGGCTGCTCTCTACTCTTTGTTGATGTTGGCCTCCTTGGGGTTGTGCTGCCTCATCTTCAGTTTCCTCCTCTGCTCTATCTGGCACCCAAGTCGTATCAGTGACCTCCTCATCATCATCATCATCTCCATCTCCTCCATCTTCATCATTGCCACTGGAGAGAACCTGGCAATACAGTGCGGCTTGGGGAACATGAATGCCAATTTGTCTACCATCCTCCCTCTCTCTAGGCTCATGTTCCTGTCATCCTCAACCTCAGAACCAAAATCTGAATTCAGTAATGGCTGGGCATCATCAAGGAGCAAGTGACTGACGCTGTGGTCAAATAATTCAGCTTACTCCTCAATGGCTGTTGGGGCTATGGTAGGAATAGATGTGGACAAGGAGGCAGGTTTATCCACTCTGGCAACTGCAGGGGACTGCATACTTGTCTCTACTTGCATGACAGAGGATGAGGAGGATGAGGAAGGTTTAGTAAGCCAATCCACCACCTCCTCTGCACACTGTGGCTGGATAGCATGGGCAAACTCACTAAACAGAGGAAATGATGCCCTGCCTGAGAAGGACTGACCACCATGTCCACCTTTGCCTGTGGACGCATTTGGTGCTGGCCCCCTTAAAGTGCCAAGGGAATGTCTGCCTCTTCTTGTCCTCTCAGACATTATTGAGAGGGAGGGGGCAGTGCTTATAAGCAGGGGTAAAGAAGAAGTTCAATGTATGTAGATGCACTTTAATCAATGTAAAAAGGTGTTTGGTGCACTTTAATTTAAGTACTCACACTACACAGACAAACTTCACAGATAAACTATAATCTATAACATACTGCAATATAATGCACCAAACATACAGTGATGCACAGAACTATATGGTGTTAAACTGGCAGTAACGCACACAAAACAATGTGGTGTTAAATTGGCAGTTACGCATGCAAAACTATACGCTAAACTGGCAGTAATCCACACAGAACTATATGGAGTTAAACTGGTAGTAATCCATGAAAACTATATGGCGTTAAACTGACAGTAACGCACAAAAAATGAAATCACGTTAAACTGGCAGTAACGCACGCAAAACTATATGGCGTTAAACTGACAATAATGCACACAGAACTATATGGCGTTAAACTGGCAGTAATGCACAAAACTATATAGCGTTAAACTGGCAGTAATGCACACAAAACTACATGGGGTTAAACTGGCAGTAACACATGCAAAACGATATGACATAAAACTGGCAGTAACGCACACAGAACTATATGGCGTTAAACTGGCAGTAATGTACACAGAACTATGTGGCGTTTAACTTGCAGTAATGCACGCAAAATTATATGGCGTTAAACTGGCAATAACGCACACAGAAGTAAATGGCTTTAAACTAGCAGTAACACACACAGAAGTCTCAGATTTCTATGGGGAACTGTCTAAGTCATGACAGAGCTTAGACAGTGGAGGGATGGAGAGGTTGCCGGGGAAAATAGAACTACCCGCTCTCTTGGAGAATGACAGGAATATGCTTGATTCTCCAATAGAGTTGGAGGAACTGACACGGGCAGTAGCGGGTATGTCCAACGGTAAATCCTCCGGCCCTGATGGGCTGCCATTGGAAATTTACAAACAGTTGAGGGGGGTTTGCTCCCAGAACTCCTAAAGACATTTAGATGGGTAACCGAGGGGGGGAGGCTGCCACTATCTATGTTGGAAGCCACCATTACAGTTTTACAGAAGGAGGGGAAGGACCCTTTGGAAGCATCCGCGTACAGACCAATATCCTTACTGTGTTCTGATATTAAAATAGTGGCATCCAGGTTGAACAAATGCATATCAAAACTCATTCATGAGGACCAATCAGTGTTTGTCCCGGGAAGCTCTACTAGCGTCAATATAAGAAGGGTCTATACAAGTGATGGCGAACCTTGGCCCCCCAGATGTTTTGGAACTACATTTCCCATGATGCTCCACTACACTGCAGAGTGCGTGAGCATCATGGGAAATGTAGTTCCAAAACATCTGGAGTTCCAAGGTTCACCATCACTGGTCTATACGAGCCTCCAGGTCCCGACAGAGGTCGCTGACTCAAGAGCTGTCTTGTCCTTGAATACAGCCAAGGCATTTGATAGCCTCGAGCGGGGCTACCTCGGGGGGGGGGGGGGTCCTCGAAAAGTTTGGATTTGGCGAGCAATTTATTCAACTGCTAAAAATTCTATATAAACATCCAAGCGCAAAGTTAAAAATCAATAATGAGTACTCAGAAAGGATCTCGCTGGAGAGAGGGACGAGACAGGGGTGTCTGTGTAAAGTTAGGTCTTCAACGGTGTTGCATGGATTCCAAAGGAAGTGTGGGGAGGAGAGGATAGCTCTGTACGCGGATGATGTCCTGTTCTTTTTGGGAGATAATGAAGGATCATTAATCGAGGTAATGCGTATAGTGGAGGAGTTTGGTAAATTTTCGGGATTGGTTATTAACTGGGAGAAGTCATCCCTTATGCCAGTTGATTTACCAATTAACACCATTCCAATAGGAATACCCCAGTTAAAAATAGTAGACAAAAGGAAATATCTTGGGATAGTGCTGTCAAAGGACCTGAACCAATACATTGCTGACAACTTAGTCTCCCTACTTCAAAAATGTAAACAGAAATGTGAAATCTGGAGCAGGCTTCCTTTATCAGTGGCCGGACAGGCCAATCTGATTAAAATGATCTGGATGCCACAATTGCTTTATTTGCTTCACAATTCCCCAATTTTAATTGGGGAAAAATGGTTTTAAAAAATACAAACTCTCTTAATTAGAATTAGAATTAATTTGGAAGAAAGGTATGTCTAGGTTTAGTTTAAAATCTATGCAAAGCCCAATAAGTGAGAGAGGCCTAGCCATCCCCCAACTGTATATTTACTATTTGGCTGCCCAGTTGCAACATCTAGGGGGATGCGCTATAGCGGGAGGGGGGAAGGTGAGCAATAATTTTCTGTTTATGGACTCCCCACACAGTTCTATAGTAGAGGCACTAGAGGCAGGTTCTTTGGACTGTAGGCGACCAACCTCAAAATTGATGACAAAAATATGGCAAACAACTAAGAGAATAATGGGGTATAAGGGAGTAACTGAATATTCACCTATTTGGAAAAACAAAAATCTGCAAGAACTCCTCAACGTAGAAAAGAACAAGGAATGGGAAAAACATGGAGTATGCCAGGTAACCCAACTTTACGAGGGGAATAGCTTAAAATCATTTACAGAACTGAGACAAGAATACGAGAAGATACCAAATAAGCTGTTTTATAGTTACTTACAGATAAGACACGCTTTGAGTAAACAGTTTAACAACAGTACCCTGGATCAGTGCGAGATTCCCCTTCTTCAGAGAGTAATTAAAGCTGACTCTAAAAAGGGATTGATATCAATGGTGTATTCGCAAATAATGGAAAAAAAAATAAGAATGAAAGTCTGCTTAAAAAAAAAAATATGATGGGAAGAGGATATGGGAGAAATAACAGCAGAGCAATGGGCAAGGATTTGAGAGCTCGGACCATTAGTATCGGTTTCCCCTTCGCAAAAAGTATCTCACCTGTTCCTTCTATATAGAGTTTATTATACACCTTAGAAAATGCACGTTTGGCCGCTGCTTAGATGACAAGTGTCCCAGATGTACTGAGACGGGAGACCTTATGTTTTGGAGATGCCCAAAGTTGCATTGATATTGGACCATGATAGTAAAAATAATTAATATTACATTTAGGGTGAATCTTGATTTGGAACCCAGAACATGTGTATTGGGCCATGTCAGAAAAGAGGCTGGACCAACATGTGCATGTGATAGCGGTAGTAAGAAGCCTGTATCAGGCAAGAAAATTAGTGGCACAAAAATGGCAATCACTGACTCCCCAAACCCCGGAAGACTGGGAGAAAACTATGAACAAAGTAGTATGGTTAGAAAAAGCAACCTTAATTAAACAAGGAAACTATGGCAAGTTTATTAAAATATGGAACCCTTGGTTGCAAAAAATGAATGCCTCTAGTTAAGTGATAACCCCTAAGCCCTTGTACACACGGTCAGAGAATCTGTCGTAATGAGTCTTATCGGACCGTGTCGTCAGATAATCCGACTGTGTGTGATATGCATCGGACTGATTCCGTCCGAATCTCCGTCCGACCCAATTTTCCAACATGTTGGAAATATTTCCCGACCAACTGGGCCGGACGGACCTAATCCGATCATGTGTAGAGCATTTTCATCGGACCAAGTGCCACGCATGCTCAGATCAAATTCCTACATCAAAGCTATTGGCTACTAGCTTGAATGTAGTCCCATCGTAACGAAATTACGTCATCACGAAAGATCGGATTTTTCGCCAACTTGGCCCGACCGTGTGTATGCAACAGTTTCGGACACAATCCGTCGGACTAAATCCGACGGGCAAAATCCGACGGATTTGGTTGCCAAAATCTCCGACCGTGTGTACAGGGGCTTAGTAGTACATAAATAGGGAGGTTAAAATAGTGAATATATAGTATAATGAAAATTAATATGGGAGGGAAGGGTGGGAGGAATGTCGGGGGGGGGGGGGGGGGATAATAGGAAAATCAGTGAAATGTTGTCTATTTGATTGGTTGATGATATTGATAAATGTAAGATTTTATTGTATGTGGTTTTGAACAAAGTGGATTTTGGAAAAAATAAAAATAAAGGAGTAAAAAAAAAACAGGACACATCCCTCAATCTCCTTCTCTGCAGCCTCAGCTGCAGAGAATGAATGGACAGGATTATCTCTGTATAAGGCTTCCTTTTCAGTCACAACTGAAGCATAGTAAACTCAGTTTACTATGACACAGTTACAGTATGATTGAACAAAGTCAGTGATTGGAACTGATTACTGACTCTGTCTTTTCAGACAAGAAAGGTGTCGGTAAATTTACCAACCCCCTCCCTGTTCTCCATCCTGACACATTCCCCGCAGATTAGGGGAAATCAGCAGAGCTGCAGGGGATGAGGTGGGAGCTGCAGGGGATGGGGGGGCTGGAAGAGAGAATAGGGGCCACAAGGCAACAGAAAGAAGAGGGATAGGAGGGGCAGTGGGGCTGCATATACTGTAGAGGAATTGATCCCCTCCATGTTCCTCCTTCAGCCGCTGAATGCCTGCGGGAGAGAGAGGGGAAGAAGCGGGCATTCAACTGTGCAGGAGTAACATGGAGTGGATCAGTTCCTTTATATGCCACCCCACCCCCCTCCTATCCAGGTATACAGGGGAAATGCACAATTTCCCTGAAGGATGGGGCCGAGTTGCAATTGTGACCCCCATACTTATGCCCCTGCACAGATCTCTGATTTGTTCTGCCAGCTAAACCAATGTGCTTGGTCGGAAGGTAAAGGAGCCATTGTGTGTTCCCCTTATCTGTTCATATCCTCTTGGCTGTGCACACAAAGACCTCTATCCAGTGCTTAGTAAATAGGCCAATAGGCAAGCTTGTCTTTTAAAAAAAAAAACATGATTCCCGGTCTTATGGGTACATCATTACGACGCAAATACCCTTCTTTTTACATTTGTTGGTCCACTGATTCTCAAAGTTTCTGCAAAGTTGAGTAAAGCGGAAAAATAGCATTGGACCAGAAAGGTTATCTTATTGCTTTGTTATCTTAAAATGGTTGTAAAGTTTTTTGTTTTTTTAAATAACAAACATGTCATATTTACCTGTGGGGTTCCTGATCCTGAGCCGGGCTGTATGCATCTATTGCGACACACAATGCGGCTCAGCCCAGCCACCTGCTCCCTCCTCACAGGATTTGATTGACAACAGCAGGAGCCAATGGCTCCCGCTGCTGCCTTCATGTCCAATGAGAAGATAGAGAGAGCCCTGGATGGAGATCTGGCTCAGGTAAGTATTTGGGGGGTTGGGGGAGCGCTGACCATAGAAAGTGTTTTCCCTTAATGCAGAGAATGCATTAAAACCTTCAGGCTTTACAACCACTTAAAAGTATTGATGTTGATATAAATAATCTGGTTCCGGGGAAGCAGAGGATTTCCATGATCTCCTTGGCTTTTAGTATTATCAGTGGCAGCCAGTCCATAAGGGGCGCAGAGGCTCCGCCCCCCCATCTACAAGCAAGGCGTCAGACACATGGATTTCAAGGGGGTTTCTTTTTTTTTGGAAGCACATAATAAGAGCCTGAGGCTCTAATTGGCTTCAAAAAAAGGGTGGGCTCAGGGCGCAGGGCACTTTGCCCTGAGCCCACCCAGTTGTGTGACTTTAGTGAATTAATATTCGCTATTGTCTTCCTGATTCTCCTTCCCAGCCAATCAGGAAGTGGGTCCTGAGACCCGATTGGCCTTAGTCTTAGTACCCCTGGCCAATCGGGTCTCAGGACCCAATTCCTGTTCAGTCGGGAGGAGAAGCAACATCTGTTAGGCCAGGAGGAGAAGCCCAGCTCTTCCCTCAGCTGGAGCGAAGAGCAGTAGTCCTACCCCTTGGTCTCGATTGTCATCATCTCCTAAGGTAAGGTCGCCTTCCCGTCCAGTTTGATGCCCCCCCCCCCCCCCAAATATTGAGCATTAGCTACCACTGAGTATAATGAAACAAAGATGGAAACTGAAGCACCATACCACAGGTACAAAAAAGTCCTCTTTATCGGGGCTTAATTATAGACAAAGTGAATGGACCTTTAATAGTATTTCTTCCAGTGGGATTACAAGCACAGGCCTTGAAAGGGGTGTTTTTGAACCCTCCAAAATATGTCTGATCTTTTTGTCCCTCTGAATTTAATTGGAATAGAGTCATATCTGAACCTCTTAGCCATGGCATGCCACTTAAATTCTGGGCAGCTCACAACCCGCGACACTCAATGCGGGTAGGAGCATGCTGTGCATGTGCTCCAATTTTCTTTTAACAGAGAAGTGAAGTATACAGTCAGCTACGGCTGAAGAAGTGTATAGAGGCGTACAGATGGCACTGGCAGTATACATAATAAGGGCCAAATGGGGGCAACATTTTGTAGGGCTCCCTGGAGGCATTTTATAGCGAACGTGTTTTTATTTATTTGAGGATACAAATACTTGGCAGTGTCTAGTTTTTCCAGTATACCAAATGCTGGTTACATGGAAATAATCTGCATTTTGAAGCAGATCTTCTGGCCAAGTTTGGCCTTGTTCAAGGATTTTCTCACCACTGTCAGTGAGAGATGGTAAAATGAATAGTATTTTGGTGGGACATGATAGACATGTGCCTTTTAACCTACTCAACCTGCAGAGAATAAATATTGAATGTTATGAGATTCATGTTATTTTCATTTCAAAACTTTTTATTATTTAAACATGTTCTTCAGCTCAAACTAATTCTACTATAATTATTACAGTTGCCCAAACAACTACTGGAGCTACCAATACAGCATCTACTGAAGCTACTACTACAATAACTACTGATACTAATACTACTACTACTACTTCTACTGCAGCGCCAGTTACTACCTCTGCAGCTCCTACTACCACTGAAACACCAACTACTACTGTTGCTCCTCTGACAGGAGTGTCAGTCAGTACTGAACCTCCTACTACTACAATGCTGCCAACTACCACACAGCAAACTACTACTTTGGCCCCAACAATTACTACTGACTCCTCAACAACCACACCAAGTTCTAATACTACTACAGCATCAACTACTACTGTTGCTCCTACTACTACTGCAGTGTCAACCAGTACCGAACTTCCTACTACTACAATACTGCCAACTACTGTTGCTACTACTACTACTTCTACTGCAGCGCCAGTTACTACCTCTGCAGCTCCTATTACCACTGAAACACCAACTACTACTGTTGCTCCTCTGACAGGAGTGTCAGTCAGTACTGAACCTCCTACTACTACAATGCTGCCAACTACCACACAGCAAACTACTACTTTGGCCCCAACAATTACTACTGACTCCTCAACAACCACACCAAGTTCTACTACTACTACAGCATCAACTACTACTGTTGCTCCTACTACTACTGCAGTGTCAACCAGTACCGAACTTCCTACTACTACAATACTGCCAACTACTGTTGCTACTACTACTACTTCTACTGCAGCGCCAGTTACTACCTCTGCAGCTCCTACTACCACTGAAACACCAACTACTACTGTTGCTCCTCTGACAGGAGTGTCAGTCAGTACTGAACCTCCTACTACTACAATGCTGCCAACTACCACACAGCAAACTACTACTTTGGCCCCAACAATTACTACTGACTCCTCAACAACCACACCAAGTTCTACTACTACTACAGCATCAACTACTACTGTTGCTCCTACTACTACTGCAGTGTCAACCAGTACCGAACTTCCTACTACTACAATACTGCCAACTACTGTTGCTACTACTACTACTTCTACTGCAGCGCCAGTTACTACCTCTGCAGCTCCTACTACCACTGAAACACCAACTACTACTGTTGCTCCTCTGACAGGAGTGTCAGTCAGTACTGAACCTCCTACTACTACAATGCTGCCAACTACCACACAGCAAACTACTACTTTGGCCCCAACAATTACTACTGACTCCTCAACAACCACACCAAGTTCTACTACTACTACAGCATCAACTACTACTGTTGCTCCTACTACTACTGCAGTGTCAACCAGTACCGAACTTCCTACTACTACAATACTGCCAACTACTGTTGCTACTACTACTACTTCTACTGCAGCGCCAGTTACTACCTCTGCAGCTCCTACTACCACTGAAACACCAACTACTACTGTTGCTCCTCTGACAGGAGTGTCAGTCAGTACTGAACCTCCTACTACTACAATGCTGCCAACTACCACACAGCAAACTACTACTTTGGCCCCAACAATTACTACTGACTCCTCAACAACCACACCAAGTTCTACTACTACTACAGCATCAACTACTACTGTTGCTCCTACTACTACTGCAGTGTCAACCAGTACCGAACTTCCTACTACTACAATACTGCCAACTACTGTTGCTACTACTACTACTACTTCTACTGCAGCGCCAGTTACTACCTCTGCAGCTCCTACTACCACTGAAACACCAACTACTACTGTTGCTCCTCTGACAGGAGTGTCAGTCAGTACTGAACCTCCTACTACTACAATGCTGCCAACTACCACACAGCAAACTACTACTTTGGCCCCAACAATTACTACTGACTCCTCAACAACCACACCAAGTTCTACTACTACTACAGCATCAACTACTACTGTTGCTCCTACTATTACTGCAGTATCAACCAGTACCGAACCTCTTACTACTACAATACTGCCAACTACTGTTGCTACTACTACTACTACTTCTACTGCAGCGCCAGTTACTACCTCTGCAGCTCCTACTACCACTGAAACACCAACCACTACTGTTGCTCCTACTACTGCAGTGTCAGCCAGTACTGGACTTTCTACTACTACAACGCTGCCAACTACCACACAGCAAACTACTACTTTGGCCCCAACAATTACTACTGACTCCTCAACAACCACACCAAGTTCTACTACTACTACAGCATCAACTACTACTGTTGCTCCTACTACTACTGCAGTGTCAACCAGTACCGAACCTCTTACTACTACAATACTGCCAACTACTGTTGCTACTACTACTACTACTTCTACTACAGCGCCAGTTACTACCTCTGCAGCTCCTACTACCACTGAAACACCAACTACTACTGTTGCTCCTACTACTGCAGTGTCAGTCAGTACTGGACCTTCTACTACTACAATGCTGCCAACTACCACACAGCAAACTACTACTTTGGCCCCAACAATTACTACTGACTCCTCAACAACCACACCAATTTCTACTACTACTACAGCATCAACTACTACTGTTGCTCCTACTACTACTGCAGTGTCAACCAGTACGGAACCTCCTACTACTACAATACTGCCAACTACTGTTGCTACTACTACTTCTACTGTAGCGCCAGTTACTACCTCTGCAGCTCCTACTACCACTGAAACACCAACTACTACTGTTGCTCCTACTACTGCAGTGTCAGCCAGTACTGGACCTTCTACTACTACAATGCTGCCAACTTCCACACAGCAAACTACTACTACTACAGCATCAACTACTACTGTTGCTCTTACTACTACTGCAATGTCAACCAGTACTGAAATACTCACTTCTACACTACCAGTAACTACCACACAACAAACTACTTCTGTGACTTCAGCCACTACTGCAGTGTCAACTACTACTGAAGCCTTGACTACTACAAAAGCTCCTGCTACTACTACAATACCAACTTCTACTACTATTTCAACTACTCCTTCAACAGTCACTACAGCAGTGTCTACTACATCACAAACCAATACTGTAGCCCCAACTACTACAGCAAATCCCACTACTACTGCAGTTTCAACAACTACTCAAGCCCTAACTACTACTACAACATTGCCAACTACCACTATAACTGGTATTACTAATCCTTTGGCTTCATCTACTACTTCTACTCCCACTACAACTTTAGCACCAACTACTTCTGCAGGTACAACTTCTACTGCATCAACTAATTCTGCAACAGCTACAACAACAGAAACTCCAATCAGTACTACTACTTCAACAACCACTACATCAACTACTACTGAATCTCCAACTACTACTGCAGTTCCCTCTTCCACAACAGTATTAACCACGACTGTTGTCCCTACCACTACTGCAATACCAACCACCACTGAAGGCCTAACTACTACAACATCACCAACTACTTTAACTATTACCACTACTCCTTTGGCTTCATCTGCTACTTCTAACCCCACTACAACATCAGCACCAACAACTACTGCAGGAACAACTTCTGTTGCTTTAACTACTTCTGCAAATGCTGCAACTACATCAACTCCACTTAGTACTACAACTTCAACAATCACTACAGCATCTACTACAGCCCCCACTACTACTGCAAATCCCATATCCAGTACATTAGTAACTACTACCACTGTCCCTACTACTACTGCAGTTTCAACGACCACTGAAGCCCTAACCACTACAACATCACCAACTACTTCTATAACTGCTGCTACCACTCCTTTTACTTCAACTACTTCAACTGCTAGGACCCCCACTTCAGCTACAACTACTACTGCAGGTATAACATCTGCTGCTTTACCTATTTTTGCAGCATCTATAACAACAGCAACTCCAATTATTGCTACAACCTCATCAACCACTACATTAACTACTACTGCAGTTCCTATTGCCACAACAGTACTAACTACTGCTGTTCCAACTACTACCAAAGTGCCAACCATCTCTGAAGCTCTCACTACTATAACACCACCAACTACCACTATAATTCTTACTACTACTCCTTCAGTTTCATTTACTACTTCTGCTCTTACTACCACTTCAGCACCAACTACCACTTCATAAACAACTTCTGCTGTTTTAACTACTTCTGCAGCTTCTACAACTACAGCAGGTCCAACTAGTACTACAATTTCAACAACCACTACAGCAGTATCTACTACAATAAAAACTAGTCCTGCAGGTCCAACTACTACAGCAAATCCCACTACCACCACATTAGTAAATACTACTCTTGTCCCTACTACAACAGTACCTTCTACTACTGTATCCACCACTGCAATGCTGACCACCATTGAAGCCCTTACTACGTTAACATCACCAACTAGCACTAAAACTGCTACTACCACTCCTTTGGCCTCATCTACTACTTATGCTCCCACTACTGCTTCCACACAATCTACTAGTGCAGGTACGATTTCTGCTGCTTTAACTTCTTCTACAGCTACTACAACCACAACAACCCCAATTACTACTTCAACATTAACAACCACTACAGCAGCATCTACTGCAAGACAAACTAGTACTGCAGCCCCAACTATTACTGTTAATTCCACTTCCACTACATCAGTAACTATTAATGTAGTCACTATTACTACTGCAGTGCCAACCACCACTAAAACCGTAAGCACAACAACATCACCGACTACCACTATAACTGCTACTACCACTCCTTTAACTTCAACTTCTTCTGCTGCTTCGATGACCACTAGACATAAGCATTCGTTTTCGTTCCAAACTTCGGGTATTTTCGTTATTGTTTTAACAACCGATAACGAAAGTGCAGAATCCAAAAACGAAAAGATCCGACATAAACAAATGCTTTATTTTCGTTTTTTTGTGACAACAGTTCGATATAGATAGGAGATTCGACATGATACTGACAATAACAATCTGTGTCTATCTAACCTGTGGTCGAATAGACATACATAGAGAGAAAAGATTTGACATAGAAAGAAAAGATTCCACATAGAATGAAAAGATTCGACATTATAGAGACAATAGCAAAAAAGGTTGAATATGCCTAACCTAACTCTATTAGTCCAAGATTACTCGACATAGAGAGAAAAGATTTGACATGAAGATTAGACGAAGCAGTCGCCGCAAGTGGACATTTATGGTAAAATTCTCCGCCCATAGGCTATAGAAGAATTCTAATGTTGGTTGACTAGTAATAATAATTAATAAATATAATTATTACTAGTGTCATACAACATTAGAATTCTACTATAGCTTGTAGGCGGAACATTCGACCGGAAATGTACGATTGCATCGTCGTACAGTTTAGCTGCTCCGTCGAATCTTCTTAGAACATTCGACAGACACCATAAGCCTTCTATGACAGATTCAACCTTAATTATTTTGGATTTTCAGACAAATGCATTTTTTAACGAAACAAAATAAATAAAAACTAATTTCGGGAGTAACTAAAATTTATTTTTCGGACAAAAATTAAATTCCGAAACAAAATATTTAATTGTGCACATGTTTAATGACCACTACAGCTCCAACTATTACTGCAGATACATCTTCTACTTCAACTACTTCTGCAGCAGATACCACAATGGCAACTCCAATTAGTACTACATCTACAACTTCATCAAGTACTATTGTAGCCCCCGACACTACCACAACAGTACTTACCACTGCTGTACCCACTACTGTAATGCCAATTAACACTGAAACCCCTACTAACACAACATCACCAACTACTATTTTAACTGCTACTACCACTAAGTTGGCTTCATCTACTATTTCTGCTCCCACTATCACTTCAGGAAATACAGGGACAACTTCTGCTATTTTAACTCCTTTAGCAACTTCTACAACTATAGAAACCCCAATTAGTACTGCACCAACAACCACTACTGCAGCACAAACTAATACTGCAGCCCCAGATACTACTACAAATCCCACTTCTGTAATGTCAACCACCATTGAAGCCCTTACTACTACAACCTCAGCAACTACCAATATAATTACTACTACCACTCTTTCAACTTCATCTACTACTTCTACTCCCACTACTGCTTCAACCCCAACTACCACTCCAGGTACAACTTCTGCTTCAACTACTTCTGCAACAGCTACATCAGCAGTTCCACTTACTTCAAAAACCACTACATTGACTATTGCTGCAGTACCCACTACCACAGCAGAATTTCTTATTACTGTACCCACTACTGCAATGGCAATCACCAGTGAAGCCATTACTACTACAACATCACCAACTACCACTATACCTGCTACTACCACTCCTTTGTTTTAATTCACTACTTCTGATCTCACTACTACTTCAGGAACTAGAAGTACAACTTCTGCTATTTTAAAGCGGGATTCCGCTGCTGTTTTTTTTTTTTTTACCTGTGTGACTGGTGGGCGATTCCTACGGTGTCTTTGCAGTCACGATCGGCGTCTTTTTAACCCCCCGCGTGACGATTTCATTGCTAAGGAAAACTTTTAAAAAAGCAGTCCGGCGGTTTCCATTTCCACTGTGGGCGTTTGAAGCCCACAGGCGTTTACTTCCTGGATGCGATGATGCTGAGCTCCCAGCATCCACCGCTCCATCTCGCACATGCTCATTGAGTGTCCTCTTTGCCCTTCCTCTTGCCTCGTGTGCTATAGTGGTAATGGCAGATAGAGCTGCCTGCCCACTTTCAAAATGGCAATTTCGGACATGCCCTCGTCACGTGACCGGCGTCCTCCTTCCGAAATCTCACGAGATTTCGGCATGACTGTGTCCCCCACTGATTCCTGGGAAATAGCTAAAAAAGTTCCCAGGGACCATTGCGAAGCCGATAAACACGCCTACTCCCACGGGAGGAGAGCCCGGAAGTCAGCATAAACATTAAAAATAAAAGGTAAATACTGCATATTATTTTATTTCAATGGTCATACCTGCATCTATGTTCCAAAGCCATTTGAATAAGATGAACTTGCAATTTTCTGTACAAAACCGCTTTAACTTCTTCTGCAGCTGCTACAAACCCCTATAGCAGTATCTACTGCAGCACAAAGTAGTACTGTTGCCTCTACTACTACTGTAAATCCCACTAATGCAGTGTCAACCACAACTAAAGCCCTTACTAATACTACAACATCACTAACTACCATTATAACTCCTACTACTACTCCTTCAACTTCATCTGCTACTTCTGCTCTCACTACCACTTCAGCCCCAACTACTACTGCAGGAACAACTTCTGTTCCTTCAAGTACTTCTGCAATAGCTACAACAGCAACCCCAATTAGTACTACAATTTCAAATACCACTACACCAACTACTGCTGCAGTTCTAACTACGACTACAGTACCCACTACCACAACAGCACTTAGCACTTCTATACCCATTACTGCAGTGTCAACCACTGCTAAAGCCTTTACTAATACAACATCACCAATTGCCACTATAACTGCTACTACCACTTTTTCAATTTCATCTATTACTTTTGTCTCCACTATTGTTTCAGAACCAACTACTACTGAAGGTACAACTTCTGTTGCTTTAAGTTCTTTTGCCAACTACAGCAGCCTCTACTGCAGCACAGAGTAGTACAGCAGTTCCAACCTCTGCTTTAAATCCAGCTTCCACTACATTACATACTAATTCAACATCAATTACTTTTGCAGGTACAATTTCTTTAACTTCTTCTGTGACTGCTTCATCTACAGTAACCCCATTTAGCACCACAATATTAACAAACACTACAGCAGCATCTAACGCAACACAAGGTAGTACTCCAGCCCCAACTACTACTGAAAATTTCATTACCACTACATTAGTAACTTTTGTTGTCTCTACTACTTCTGCAGTACTAACCAACAATGAAGTCCTAAGCACTACAACATCACCAACTACCACTATAACTGCTACTACTACTTTTTTTATTTCATCTACTTCTGTTGCTTCAACCACCACTACATCACCAACTATTACTGCAGGTGAAACTTCTACTGCTTTAGCTACTTTTACAACAGTTACAGCAACTCCAATTAGTACTACAATTTTAACAACCACTACATCAATTACTACTGCAGCTTTAGCTACTACCTTAGCCCCAACCACTACCACAACAGTACTTATTGCTACTGTACCCACTACTGCAATGACAAGCAACAATGAAACCCTCACTACTACAACATCAGCTACAACCATTACTGCTACCACTCTTTTGGCTTAATCTAGTACTTCTGCTCCCACTTGCACTTCAACACCAACTACTACTTAATGTACAACTTCTGCTGTTTCAACTTCTTCTGTAGCTTCTACAACTACAGCAAGCACAATTAGTACAACATCAACAACCACTACCTCAGCATCTACTGCAGCAAAAAGTAGTACTGCAGCCCAACTACTGCTGAAAAAACAACTTTCACAGCATTAGTAACTACTAATTCTGTCCCTACTATTACTACAGGGTCAACCACCACTGAAACCCTAACCACTACAACTTCACCAACTATGACTGTAACTGCTACTACCATTCCTTTGACTCCATACTGCTTCTGCTCCCACTACCACTTCAGCACCAACTACTACTGCAGGTGCAAATTCTGTTACTTTACCTTCATCTGCAGCTGCTACAACTGAAGTAATCCCAATAAGTACTACAACTTGAACTTCAACACCCAGTAGAGCAGCATCTACTGCAGCTCAAAGTAGAAACTGCAACACAAAGTAGAAACTGCAGCCCCAACTACTTCTAAAAGTATCACTTCCACCACATTAGTAACCACTGCTGTTGCTCCTACTACTACTGTAGTGTCAACCAGCACTAAAGCCCTAACCAGTACAACATTGCAAACTACCACTATCATTTCTGCTTCCACTTCTTTGACTTCCACTAACTACTACAGTTGCTTTGGCCACAGCGTCAGCACCAAATAACACTGCAAGTACAACTTCTGCTGCTTCTGTAGCAGCTACAACAACAGCAACTCCAATTAGTACTGCAACTTCAACACAAGTACATCAACTACTTCAATACTGCAGTGCCAATCACTATCACAGCAGTACTTAGTACTACTGTACCCAATACTGCAATGCCAACCATCACTGAAGCCCTTACTACTAAAACATCACCAACTACAACTAACACTGCTTTTACCCCTTCTTTGGCTTCATCTATTATTTCTGCTCCCACTTCAGCACCAACTACAACTGCAGATATAACTGCTGCTTTAACTTCTTCCGTAGCTGCTACAACTACAGCAAACACAATTAGTACCACAACATCATCACTACAGCAGTGTCTAACACATCACAACGTAGTAGTGCATCCCCAACTATTACTGAAAACCCCACTTTCACAACATTAGTAACTACTACTGTTGCCACCACTACTTATGCAGTGCTAACCACCACTAAAGCCTTAAAAGCTACAATATTCCAAACTGGAAATATTACTGCTACTACTACTCCTTTGATTTCACCTACTGCATCTGCTCAGACCACCACTACAGTATCAACAACTACTGTAGGTACAGCTTCTGCTGCTTCAACTACTTCTGCAATAGCTACAATAGCAACTCCATTTAGTACTACACTTAACAATAATTATAGCGGTGACTACTTCCACACCAATTAGTAGTGAAGACCCAACTACTACTTCAAATCCCATCATCACTACATACTACATTACTACTTCCGTTGGCTCTACTTCTATTGCAATTGCAATTTGAAAGCACCAATGTGTGAATGGCAAATTGCAGGACTCGCATTTGAGATGCCATTCATTTTGAATGACACCTCAAATTGTGGCGAGGGTCTGTGGCGATTGTCGTGCATCACGGGAAGCATGTCACCCCAAAAAAAGTTCAGAAGCTACCATATTTATCGGCGTATAACATGCGTCCCAATTTAAGAGGGAAGTTTCAGGGAAAAAAGTTTTGTGAGCCCACCTGCAGCCTGTTGTGTGCCCAATTTCAGCCTGTTGTGTGCCCATCTGCAGCCTGTTGTGTGCCCATCTGCCCCCTCAATGCAGCTCACCATATCTCGGATTAAATCACCAAGCCGTCATCTGTTTCCTCGCTCTCAATCGGCAGTCACATACACAGTCCCACCTCCGTCATCGGCATTGGACCAGCTCCTATGATACACAGGAAACTGGTCCATTGCCGGTGGCGGAGGCAGGACTGTGTGTCTAAGAGCCGAGTGGAGAGGAGATGATGGCTTGATGATTTCTGGCAGCACTCGTCCCACTCCTTCCCCTGCGACATACGCTATTGGTGTATAACTTGCACCCGCGATTTCCCCCCTATTGTCAGGGGAAAAAAGTGCATGTTATTTATCGATAAATATGGTACTTTTGGGTAACATGCTTCCCGTGATGCGCATTGCTGTAAATGTAAATTGTGATATACAATCACTGCAGACCCACGTCGTGATTTGAGGTGTCATTCCCACATTAGCGTTTCCAAATCTCGGGCAGATTCAAAATGCTGAAGTGTGAATGCATCCTTAAACCAAAAGAATGAGTGCCAGACCATATTTATAAAGAGTCCAAAAAAGTTTGAATGATTCACACAAGGCAGTCAACGTGTTTCAGAGGCAAAATGCATCCCCACTTCATCAGTGCTCAGTAATGTCTGCAAATGTTTAAAAGAGAAGTATGGGCAAAGCTTTCTTGGTCATAGTTCTTTTCTGCGTCACAGGAGTGCACTCATTTTTGCTCCCCTGTGACTCAGAATCAGCCTGCTGTCTGCTAACATCACAGAGCCACTCCAGGCTTTCAAAGGATCATGACCATATTGTTAGGATCCACACAGATGCCTAATAGACAGCCAGCTTAACCTCTCAGTGTGCTGCAGAGAGTCACAGCCAGCTGTTCCCACTCCCACCCAAGTCTGATGCTGCCAGTCACTGTTCTCTACCCCAGGAAGACCAAAAACTGAGCAATCAGTGGTCATATAATTGCTCACTTCTCAGGCTTACAGCAGGCGAGGGACAGCTCCAGCATTAGACTGATTCTGCACTATGATGGTGAGTAAGTACAGTATGTTTATTTTTTTTACAAGTCCATGCTTTTCCTTTAAAAAAAACTCAGGGAAGTAGATGCTAGAGGAATCCTAAACTTACTGTTTGCAAAGAAATCAGATGGGGCATAATTGTGTCCCATCTGATTCTATTGCAATCAGTGGGTTTATTATTTCTCAGACATCTTGAGCCCTGATGAAGGGGAAGTGGGCTTTGCCCCCGAAATGCATTGGCTGTCATGTGAATTATTGAAATTGTTTTGGGCTCCTTTATGAATTTGGTCTGGCACTCCTTTATTTGGTTTAAGCTCTGAGATATGCTTCTGGGTACCCATTGGAGGGTAGTCCTGGTTGCATGTGAGCCCACTAATCAGAGCCAGTGAACTTTTCAAATAATTGGCATTCCTTTCCTTCACTATGTCTATCAGTAGTTATTGATACAGTGCCAGCACATCTTAGATGTATTTCCTGAAACCTTCATACTCTTGCCATTACTGATGCACCAGTTATAACTACAACTTAAAGCGGAGTTCCGTCTATTTTTTTTTTTTCTTATGTCAGCAGCTACAAATACTGCAGCTGCTGACTTTTAAAATAAGGACCCTTACTTGTCCAGGGCGCACCAGCGATGTCGGCACCTGAAGCCGACCCATCCCTCGGCTCTTGGGCGGAGGCGCTGCCATCTTCAGTAAGTTCCCTACTGCACATGTGGGACACATGCTGCGCATTCCCACTGGTCCCTGCTGTCTTCTGGGACCTGTGTGTCTCCCAGAAGACAGTGGGGGGGGGGGAGAGAAGGCGACACCGCTTTAAATACAATTTCTTGCAGCTTCTCTTGCATTCAATAAGTTACTAGCTAGTTCTACACATTCAACATGTTCTGCAGTTTCAGGGGCTAGTAATGCACAAACTACTTTGACAGTGCCTACATTTGCAGCTTTTACAACCTCTGGAAAATGGAGTTCATTATTACCAGTATAGCACACTCTACTTCTAGAGTTCATGTGTTTTCAATTACATTGGGAGCTTCTACTACTCCAGCAAGTGACACAACTCAAAAACAAAAATGAGAGTACAAAGTACAAATTATCACTATGGTTCTCATTATGCACATTCTACTCTAATTCATTTATTACTGATATATTTCCTTCTATAACTAGCCCAGCTGCTGCTATGACAAAAACATAAATGATTGAATTAAAGTATAACAAAACCCAAGAACAGAAAATTTAATATATTGCAGCTTACTGGTCCTTAGATGTAGTGTCTGCATTTGTTTCAATTTTTCAGGCTAATAACATTTTCTACAAGTACAGAGAAATACCTGTTGACCATGTGTCCTTGTGTCTTTTTGTGTGCTGAATTGTGCCTCAAACAATGTTATCAGCCTTCCTGATAATCTTTTATGGACTGCAATACACCTTCTCCTAGATGGTGCTTGTAGTCCAAATCAGTAGAACAGCCTAAGGGGACAATGATGCTCCTTGAAAAATACAGTAGAGTAAGTAAGCATTGTTCCCCTAAGACAGGAAGTGTGCAACTGGTAGGATTCCCAGGTAAAAATAACAGAAACAAAGGGTCTAAAAAATAAATACTACCATCACATTTAGAGATTGTAAGAGCAGGTTCCCCATATCCCCTCCAACTCCTCAAATGGATGTATGTCATCGCAAAAAAAAAAAAATCTAAAAAAAATACCCTTTTTTAGTCACCTAAAACCATGGTTGTTCTAGTGCAGAGTCTTCTCTCCTCTTCTGTTAACAAGAGGAGGGGTCATTTTCTGGGTCTCTACATCACTGTTTGTGTGATGTAGATACTTTCTATTGGTTGCCCAGAGGCTGGGTCTTCTTGGGATCCAGAAGAGGAGTCTGCAGCAGTGACATCAGTGCCAGAGGACTGTTAGGGATCAGCTGGCATGGGCACAACTGTAGTGCTGGCTTAGTGGTTTCTCATATCTTGGAGCAGCACCAGTGAGGGATCCAAATAGTGGGTTTAGGTGAGTAGATCTCCTTCAAAAGGTAAGTAAAAAAACCCTGCAGGATAGGTTAGTCTGGTGGGATGGGGTCTTAATCTTTACCTGACAAATAGTTTTAAGATGCAATTTATTACATTTTTAGTTATTTGTTTAAATTCTTAATAGCCATCAACAGCGCTTTAACACTTATATCTGCAAGGATGAATTATCAGTTACCCAAAATTCCAACTTTTACAGCAACACCATCTAATATTGTCACTACCGTTGTACTTCTCACTGCTAATTGCTATGTATGTTCGACTTTGGCTAACACTTCTTTTTCTGCAGTAGGTGTATCATCTACAACATCCACAAGCTCTGGAGCTTCCTCTACTACAGCAACCACAACCACTGCATCTACTACAACTACAGCTACAACTTCTGGAACCACCAGTACTACAACTACGTCTCCTACCAGCGGGCAAGCAAATGCATCTGATGTATTATCTGACAATGTACAATGTAAGCAATTCCTCTACCATAATATTAATTTGTGAATGGCTTATCCCAAATACACATCAAACAGGGGCGGACTAACCAGGGACAGTATGTAAAAATCTGTGTTTTTTTTTTACATCTGTCTCTGAAATGTCCCTTACCGACATCCTCTTGGTCTAAAAATCCTGAGATTATAGCTGCCCCACCTCTCTGGTACCTTCTCAGCTAATAGAGACATCTCTGTGTATACTGTGTGATGGTATACTGTGTGATGGTATACTGTGTGGCCCCATAATCTGATTGCCTGGGGGCCCCATAATCTCCTATTGCCCGGGGCCCCATGAGTTGTCAGTTCGCCCCTGACATCAAAGTAATAATTTCTACAAGTCAGTTGGGGATTTCTATTCAGCAGATAAGTCAAACAAAAGGTAGTCAATATTTCCTACTGCACAGGTACCATATATTTTATTTTACTTTTTTTGAAGTGGAACTCGAGTGAAAACTTTTTTCTAGTCCAGAAAGGAGTAGGTATTAGTTGGAACTTATCAGTGGTTTTTAATGTTGTCGTGTCACCAGTAGGAAGAATCACTTTCACCGTTGAGGGAGATTCTAAAGCAAATGTAGAATTAAAAATTAGCACCTCTTACTAGTAAAGGAATCTTGTTGCTATGTTCATTGAACTATAATACTTACCATATAGTAACTGTAAAGGGAATGTGTATTGGTTTTATACATATTTTGTCTCTATATTTATTATGGTCTTTCTTAAGGTGGGTGGAGTTTTAAGCACATTGTCACATGATTATCACTAGCTATTTGCCCTATTTTTGATAGAAATACTAATGTTTGTAAAATTCACATTTATACACACAGGCAATAAAATTGCTGCAGTCACCCATCCCTTTTTAAATAGCTCATTGGGAGATTTTAGTGAGAGTCTACCTGCCGGAAAGAATATGATTATTTTTTTTACTATCTCTTTAGCTAGTCCATAGTGCTTTGGGCATGTAAAAATGTTCAGGCTTAAAAAAAAACAGACCCTTATTTAACCACTTAAGCCCCGGACCAATTTGCAGTCAAAGGACCAGGCCCCTTTTTGCGATTCAGCACTGCGTCGCTTTAACTGACATTTGCACGTTCGTGCAACGTGGCTCCCAAACAAAATTGGCATCCTTTTTTTCCCACAAATAGAGCCTTCTTTTGATGGTATTTGATCACCTCTGCGGTTTTTATTTTTTGCGCTATAAACAAAAATAGAGCAACAATTTAGAAAAAAATGCTATATTTTTTACTTTTCGCTATAATAAATATCCCCAAAAAATATATAAAATAAAGTTTTTTCCTCAGTTTAGGCTGATACGTATTCTTATACATATTTTTGGTAAAAAAAATTACAATTAGCGATTATTGATTGGTTTGCGCAAAAGTTATAGCGTTTACAAAATAGGGGATAGTTTTATAGCATTTTTATAATTTTTTTTTTTTTACTAGTAATGGCGATGATCAGCGATTGTTATTGTGACTTCGACATTATGGCGGACACATCGGACATTTTTGACACATTTTTGGGACCATTGTCTTTTATACAGCAATCAGTGCTATTTAAATGTAAATGACACTGGCAGTGAAGGAGTTAACCACTAGGGGGCAGTGTAGGGGTTATGTATGATGTGATGTGTTTTTTTATTGTAGGGGGGCGTGGCCTGGCTTGTGATGTCACTTATCGTCCTTTCCTATAAAAGGGAACAGATGATCTGTGACAGCCACGCAGGGAAGCACGGGGAAAGGTTTGTTTACACAGACCTCTCCTCGTTCTTCAGCTCTGTGACCCGATCGGGGGACACCAGCGGCAATTGGGTCCGCTGTTCCCGCGGCCACGGTCATGGAGCACAGGCTGGGCACTTAAAGAATCACGTACCGGTACATGATTGTGCCCAGCCGTGCCATTCTGCCGACGTATATCAACGTGAGGCGGTCCTTAAGTGGTTAAAGTTCAATTCCAATTATGACCCCTTTGATCTCTGAGTTAGTGGCCTGTTGAGACCCTGATCTCATTCCACTCCTATTCGTGGCTCTAAAATACATGTGAAGTTTGTTAAACCTCTACACTTTTTCGGTGATTTCAGGTGGCTCGAAATAGAGGTGAGAATTTGTCATCCTGGAAATAGTATGGGCATGGGGTATTGAGGGAAGTGGAAAAGAAGAAAGGTAACAGGGCTCTCTGCAGGGACAACTCAATCCATACACCAGGTCCACTCACAGGTGCCGAGGCTCAATGTGTTCCAACACACTCCAATGCAACAGTAGTAAGAAGAGCCGGCAACACTGTAATCCTTGAAGTGTCATTTATTGGTACATCAGAGTGACATTAAAACAATAAAGCTGATGCGCTTTGGCAATAGCCTTAGTCGTAGTTGCTACGACTTTTTTTTTACTGTCACTCTGATGTACCAATAAACGCCACTTCGAGGATTACAGTGTTGCCGGCTCTTCTTACTACTGTATTGAGGGAAGTCTCGTCCATTACTTTCCACCATCCCCAGGAAATTCTGGGACTTTCAATCCCCCTACCCTCATTCACATATCAACATATATGAGTATTTTGTAATTGAGGGATTTCTACACTTCATCCTATAAACAATGCTCTCGGTCGCTGTCAGATCTGTATAAAAACGTTACTCATATGTAGACTGATGACCTCCTGGAGGAAACCTAAGCTTTAAACTATTCTTATTCTTTCTTACAGTACCACGTTGGGCAATTATCTTGTTTGGTTTACTGGCTGCCGGAATGATGCTGGGATTACTTCTTGGGGTAAATATTTAATTAAATACCTTTGGGAAAATCAGGTTTGATTAAGAATTTAGAGAAAAGTTCAACCTCATAGAAATATATACTTTTGTATTTGAGGGTTTCTTTGCTGTCCAAACAGCAGGCTGGAGACAGAAGAGCAACACCACTGTATTCCTTTACACTAAAACAGGAAGTCACGTCTCCCTTATGCCTGTGCTGTCTGGTTGAGGTTTATAAATGACAAATTTGGCTGGATAGAATTACACATCATTTTGTCAGATTCATATATTCTATATGTAATTCTTCTGTGTAATTAGTAGCTTGTGCTTGGAGGTCAGATTTAAAGCAAACCTGTGCCTGACCCAATGCCCCAACTAGGTCTTCCTTTTAGCCCTTGTACACACGGTCGGAGATTCCGACAACCAAATCCGTCAGATTTTATCCATCGGATTTTTTCCGAAACTGTTGCATACACACGGTCGGACAAAGTTGTCGGAAAATCCGACGTGACTACGTTCACGCTAGTAGCCAATAGCTTTGGTGTAAGAATTTGATCTGAGCATGCATGGCACTTTGTCCGATCGGAATTCTCTACACATGATCGGAGTATGTCCGATCGGAGCATTATGTCGGAAAATATTTCGGGCAAGTTGGAAAAGTTGGTCCGACGGAAACAGTCCGATGCAGACCACACACAGTCGGAATATCCGACAAAATGCTCCGATCGGACACATTCAGATGGAATCTCCGACCGTGTGTACAAGGGCTTAGACTGCATACACACCATCCACTCCTATGAGTATACTATACTAATATGGCCTTAAGCAGACTAATGTACTAAAGTACTTTTCGAAAGTGCAACTTGCAATACCTATTTGTATTTAAGAAATCAACCCCTTTGTTAGCAGCTTTCTTTGTTCTCAGCTTAAGCTGCCTCTCTATCTGTAGTGGAAGAAATATAAAAGTGTAGGGCCTTATATATAAACTAAATGTAAACTCATACTTTTGAAATTACTACAAGCAAATTTCATTTTCATGTGGAATATTTAGCGGGTAGTCCACTCAAAACTATTTTAGCAGCTGGTAGATGCTGAAGAATTAAACCACTTGACAAATTCTGATGTCTCTCAGGGACATTATGAGGGGTTCCCAATATGCCTGTTGGGATGGATTTTTTTCCTTGCTTACTTATTTACTTTATAGTATGGTGAATGCACCAGGGGTAATAAAGATGTAAATATAGGTGGGAACACACTAATATCCCAGGTAGACAGGAGCAAAGTCTATAATTAGGAAGGAAGGTAGGCCTCACTGTTGAATCATCTAGATATATAAAAAATACAAAGATTGACTCAGCCCACAAGACTTTACATGTTACTTAACCACTTAAGCCCCAGACCATATTGCAGGCCAAAGACCAGAGCACTTTTTGTAATTCGGCACTGCGTCACCCCTGTGGTTTTTATTTTTTGCGCTATAAACAAAAAAAGAGCGACAATTTTGAAAACAAAACGCATTATTTTTTACATTATACTATAATAAAGATAGCACGGTGGCAAATTTAAAGGGACGTACCTGTACGGCCATTTGCCTGTCCATGCCATTCTGCTGGCAAGTGGTTAAAGTGTTTGTTCACCTAAAAAAAATTGATCCTGTTCCCTTAACCACTTAAGTACCGCCCCATGCACATATACTGCAACAGAGTGGCCCTTAAGCGCAAAATCACGAACCTGTACGTGATTTCTTTCTAGGGCTCTAGCTTTGATCGGGTCTTACTGCCGCGATGGCCGCCGGATCCGTTGATCGTTCACAGGAGAGGCAGAATGGAGCACACTTAACCCTTTGATCGCCCCTGATGTTAATCCCTTTCCTGTCAGTGTCATTTATACAGTGACAGTGCATTTTCTTAGCACTTATCACTGTATTGGTGTCACTGGCACCCAAAAAATGTCACTTAGTGTCAGATTTGTCCACCGCAAAAAACAATAAAAAAAATAAAAAGTCCATAAATCTATCCCATAGTTTGTAGACACTGTAAACTAACTTTAGCTAACTTTTGCACAAACCAATCAATATTTGCTTATTGGTTGTTTTACCAAAAACATGTAGCAGAACACATATTGGCCTAAATTGATGAAGAAATACAATTTTTGACACTTTTTTTTCTTGAATATGTATTATAGCAGAAAGTAAAAAATATTGTTTTTTTTCCAAAATTGTCGGTCTTTTTTTCTGTATAGCGCAAAAAATAAAAACCGAAGAGGCAATAAAATATCACTAAATGAAAGCTGTATTTGTGGAAAAAAAAATAACATCAACAATGGGTACAGCATTGCATGACCATGCAATTGTCAGTTAAAGCAACACAGTACAGTATCGCACAAAATGCCTGGTCAGGAAGGGGGTTGAAGTGGTTAAAGCATGTTATACAGCACAATGCTTGTGCTGTGTAATTTGGCCCCCTGTAACACCTGAAATACCTGGTTGATCCTGCCAGTTTCTGCCCCTCCCCCCATAAATGGACCACAGGATAATTTCATGGCTGCTGAGCCAAAACGCCAGGGTCAGTTTACGCGCCTCCATCATCTGCTGCTATCTGCAGCCCTCCTGTCTCTCCTGTGTCGTCTCTTCCCCCCTCCCCTCCCTGCCTGTCAGCTCTCACTAGCACTGCTCTGCTCTCCTCCCCACTGCTACAGAACTATGTTATCTTTATGCATCCCCTCTGTTAGATAACAACCTGTGTTCTAGTGCCTGTGCTTTATAAAAAAAAAAAAAGATTTCTACCTGTTTTCAAAGGGCATCCCAGCGCTCACGCGGCTCTCTCCTTTTCTCCTCTTGGCCTCCCTGGCTGACGTCAGCGGGTGTTCTCGGCCCCTCCCGTTGGAGCTGTCAGATGAGGAGAGGAAAGAGTCACATGAGCGCCGCGAGGCGCTGTGATAACAGGTAGAAATCAGTTTTTTTTAATAAAGCACAGGCACTAGGACACAGGTTGTTATCTAACAAAGGGGATAGTATAAAGATCAGATAGTGGCTTAACACCAACCACTTTAAGTATCCATTTTAAGAGAAAGACTCTTTAAACCATAAGCCTTAGAAATGCAGCACGATTTGATGATAAGTCATTTACTATTTACTTATTTCAGTACCAAAGTTAAAAATCTATACTTTATTTTTATACAGCTTGCGGGTTGTGCTCATTATGTGATATACAGAGTGGGGAGCTTCCCAAGCTACTCTACACACTATGGACGGTGGAGTCCTTCAAATCAACTAACAGACCCAGAAGGGGGAGTAATACAACGGGAAAGAATTTGCTTTCCAAGATCAGAAGTCCAAAGAGATGAACTTGAGATGTGTGAAAGACCAAATCAGTTTGCCTAGACCACAAAGCACCCACCAACAATGCAGTTATGTTTCTTAGAAGATATTCATTCGTAAATCCATAAACCTCTCCATTGCAGACACAACCTTGTCTAGAGTACTGACATCCTATGGATTGGTAAAGATGAAATTTTCACCCCGATTCAATGTCTTCTGCAGGTTCAGATCTTTCTTGCAATATTGATGCTCTCATATAGAACAGGGCCATTAAGTCTACTACTTTGCTTCCCGTTGACTTGTTACAAAGAAAGGGCAGCTACTGGGGTGATTTACTAAAACTGGAGAGTGTAAAATCTGGTGCAGCTGTTAATGGTAGTCAATCAGCTTCTTTTTCAACTTCTTCAGTTAAGCTTTGACAAAAAAAAAAAAAAAACGGAAGCTGATTGATTTCTATGCAGAGCTGCACCAGATTTTTCACTCTCCAGTTTTAATAAATCAAGCCCTGTCTGCATGAACAATTGTCCAATCTGAAAAGAATCATACTGTTCATAAATTACAATTAGCTTGAGTCCTGAAAGTGTATGTTTATCTGTAAATCAGACAGACCTACAGTAGATAGTAATATAATATATAAGTGAATATAAAAATTGGTTCATTATTAAGTCTTGTGATTCCATACCCTTCATTATTAACAGCTGAGGGAAATCCAGAGAAAATGAATACTGGGAACTTTACAGTTTTAAATGCATGGAGCTTAGGGGAATAATTATGGAATGATAAACTTTAAAAGGTCTACATACATATTTTTCTGGAGTTCAACAAGTGTATTCACTTTAAAGCGGAGCTCCACCCTAAAGTGCAACTTCCACTCATCGGAACCTTCCCCCCCTCCGGTGCCACAATTGGCACCTTTCAGGGGGAGGGGGGTGCAGATACCTGTATAATACAGGTATCTGCACCCACTTCCAGGCATAGATAGCCGCAGATTCTGTGGCTATTATGCCACTTCCTGCGGGGCCCCCACTGTCCGCTGGGAAACACACTGATCCCAGAGACAGCAGGGACCGTCCTTATTGTGCTTTATGACTCGCGCATGCGCAGTAGGGAACTGGGAAGTGAAGCCGCAAGGCTTCACTTTTTGATTCCCATACCGAAGATGACAGTGGCATTACCCAAGTGCCGATCGAGAGACAACATCACAGGCGCGCTGGACGGGTAAGTGTCCATATTTTAAAAGTCAGCAGCTGCAGTATTTGTAGCTGCTGACTTTTAAAAAGAAAAAAACAGCGGAACTCCCGCTTTAAGATGTGAATTTGAATGTGGAAGTTGTTTGGACAAGTTTACGTTTAAAAGCTATTATTTGAAATACAGTCCAGTGTAATGCACTTACCCAGAACAAGCATGTAGCAAGTGAAGTTGTAACTTCTAGTTTGCATACTAGTTTGAGGTCTGTGACTTTGGAAAATGAATCAATGGATCAGTGGCTTATAGCATAACCATGCAGTCAAATGCATTGCAATTTAATTATGCGTAAATATTTCTATGTTAAATGTGTTTATATTTATTAGACTTATTAGAAGCGACAAATTTATAAAGCAGTTTATATAGCCGACATACCACAGTAGGTCCAATGTATTGCAAATAAATTCTGCTGAATTATTTATATGCTAAATGTGTTCATATTTATTAAACTAAGGGGTCTACTTATAAAGCAGTTGTATGTCCTAACTACCGTCACTAGTTTTTTATACTCCCGCACATGTATAAAGCATTGCTGTGTGTTTGTTGGATGCAAGGACTCTGAAGCAAGTGAAGCCTCACTCATTATAATAAATGAAAAAAGTGACATGTTATACCACCTATCAGCGTATGTTCTTCATATAAATAAATGTATTTATTTAGAAAATGTATTTATTTCATTTATAAATAAAACATAAAATTCTTTGTGAAGTATTTGCAGCGATGTTCTGCAGTTTGTGGAGTGGACATACTCCAATGCCTTTTTAAATAAGATCCCTTAATGTAGTATTATGTAAATAGCCAGATTCCTAACAAAAGAAGGATTTTATTTTCTCAACATAATTAGTATATTTATTATATACATCTGTCTATTGCTTTATATTAAAAAAGTACATTGGTAAATTATGTGTTTTGTGGTTTGTAATAAAGATGCCAAATGAACCTTTCTGTTGTTGAATGTACAGTCTATTATCTGGTCAATTCTGTTATAATTTGATAGTGTTTGAAAGCTGAACCCCATACATAGACGTGCGTGGGGGGTGTGCCAGGTGTGCCCCCACACCCTTATCACTCTGTGTCGTGTAGATTACCACTTCTGCCCTGGTCCCACCCGGTGCGAGCAAGCCACTGCAGTGCTACTGGATTCCCTCCTCTCCTCTCCCCCCGGCTGCTGTGGGGGATGTTTCAGGACGGAGAGTGTGGGAAGGGGCTAATCAAGATGCACAAAGCACTTCCCATTCATTCACTGTCCAGTGCAGCTGAGGCAGCAAAGAAAGGCATGTGGGTTTAAGCTTTGGGGTGCACACCCTAATGCAATAGAATACGCACATATCTGAACCCATATTAATATAAAAAAAAAGGATCATTACATTTTTTATTTTTTTTATATGCAGCTAGCAATCCCAGTTGTAATACTCTGCAAATCTTGACTGTAGAGTGCATGATTACCTTGAGCGAGGGAGCGTCAGTACTATAAGCCTTTCAGGCTTTACATTGCATAGTACGTATGTACTATGAAAGGTAGTGCTTCTTGAGAGTAGGACAGAACAGATTACTGACCTTTCCTTGTCTAATCACAGGCTATGATCAATCCTAGACCAGGCTGTATTGCTCAATTGCAGTGTAGCACTCAGAGAAGGCTCAACAAGGAAAATACAGTTACTGTTGGGTTTTACATTTTTCGCAAAAAAAAATGAAAAAGAGCGAAAATTTAGCAAAAAAATATATATAAAAATGATATAAAATTTTGAAAACAAGTCATTTTTCTTCTTCATTGATGTTTGCTGATGAGGCAGCACCGATGGACACTGATGGGCATTAATAAGCTGCACTGATGGGCACTGATAGGCTGCACAGATAGGCACTAATAAGGCAGCACTGATGAGCACTGATAGGTGGCACTGGTGGGCAATGATGAGGCGACACTGGTGGGCACTGAGAGGTGGCACTGAGGGGTGGCAGTGATAGGTGGCACTGATGGGTGACAATGATGGGCACTGATAGGTGGCACTGATGGGCACTGGTAGGCGACACTGATAGGCGGCACTGATAGGTGGCATTGATGATGAGGCACTGATGGGCACTGGTTGGCAGCACTGATGGTTACTGATAGGTGGCACTGGTGGGCATTGATAGGTGGCTCTGGTGGGGACTGGTAGGTGGCACAGGTGGCACTGATATGCACCTGTAAGTGGCTCTCCATGTTCTGGACTGATGCCCCTCTGTCAGAATCCAGTGATTGGCTTTTTTTCACCCTCATGCTGACAGCGTGAGGAAAACAAAAACCGATTACCTACCGATATTCTGTTTACATCATTGGCTGACAGCTGATTGCGTGGTAAGGGGCCAGGATCTGGATACTCCAATCTGTGATCAGCCGAGTCTCATTGTCTATGTGATCACAGAGCAAGCCGCACACGCCCTGCAGGGGGCACGCAGGCAGCTAATGCATAGGAGAATCTCTGTTGACGCCCTCCCAGCAATTAAGGCCCGTGCTGTAACCATCATTCGGCTATAAAGCGGGCGGGAGGTGGTTAATTAAGCTTCAACAATATGGCCCATGGTGTGTACACAAGTCTGTCAGACAAAATTCCAAAGTACAAAAACGCATTGCTCGGAAGCAGAAGCGGTTGGTCTTGTAAACTAGTGTTTGTAATGGCGAATTAACATTTGTGGCGCGCCAAATTATGAAATCTCCAAATGCAGTGCACAATTCTCTTCTTCTTTAATGGGATAATAATGAAGCTGCTTTGCTAATGATACTGATGGAGTTATTGCAAACAAATTTTCATAGTGATATCAAGAATAATATTATTATGTTTTTTTATTTTTATTTGGGCAAGTTACCACAACACCATTATCCCATAGTTTATAAGATCAAAGATACTATGTTGTGTCCCTTGTCAATTTTACATTACATTTTTTTAAATGTAACTGCCTACTCCCAAACTGTCATTTGAAGTAAAACAAATAGCCAAGTATTATTCTACACAATTTTTTAATGTGCATTAAAAAAAAAAAAATAGACATGCTATCTGCCAATAGAACTTAACCAAAAAGTGCATTCTATGCATCCAAAAATATAGCAAATATACCAAATCAAATCATTATTCAATCAAAAAAATAAATAATGTCAAAGCAATAACTCCAAGGCCAATAATAAATAGACATGTGCATTCACTTTCGTCTGAATGCATTTTCGTCCGAATTTCGGGTATTTTCGTTATCGTTTTAACAAACGAACGTGCAGAATCTGAAAACCGAAAGATCTGACATAAACAAATGCTTTATTTGCGTTTTCAGTTCGATATAGATGGGAGATTCGACATGACGCTGACAATAGCGATCTGTGTCCATCGAACCTGTGGTCGAATGTGCCTAACCTTAGCTCGTTAGTCCAAGATTATTCTACATAGAGAGAAAAGATTCAACACAGAGAGAAAAGATTCCACATTATAGAGACGATAGCAAAAAAGGTCGAATGTGCCTAACCTAACTCTATTAGCCCAAGATTTTTTGACATAGAGAGAAAAGATTCGACATGAAGAAGCAGTCGCTGCGAGTGGAAATTAATGGTAAAATGCTCCGCCCATAGGCTATAGAAGAATTCTAATGTTGGTTGACTAGTAATAATAATTAATAAATATAATTATTACTAGTGTCATACAACATTAGAATTCTACTTATAGCTTGTAGGTGGAACATTCGTCCGGAAATGTACTATTGCGGAGGCGTACAGTTTAGCTGCTCCGTCGATTCTTCTTAGAACATTCAACAGACACCATAAGCCTTCAATGACAGATTCAACCTTAATTATTTCAAATTTTTGGAGGAATGCATTGTTTAACAAAATGAAATAAGTAAAAACTAAATTCGGGAGTAACTAATTAAATATATTTTTCGTCCAAAAACGAAATTCCAAAACAAAATATGTCAGTGTGCACATGTCTAATAATAAATAATACGTTATCTCCTCCAATTCCACAACATGTCTGACATGGGACACCAACATAATTGTATCTTTGATCTTAAAAACTATGGGCTAATAGTGTTGTGGTAACTTGCCCAAATAAAAAAATAAAAAAAGCATAATAATAATATTATTCTTGATATCACTAGAAAAAAAAAATCCTTTGAAAATTCCTTTGCAATAACTCCATCAGTATCACCAGCAAAGCAGCTTCATTATTATCCCATTAAATAAGAAGAGAATTGTGCGCTGCATTTAGAGATTTCATAATTTGCCACGTCACGAATGTTAATTCTCCATTACAAACGCTAGTTTACAAGACCGACTGCTTCTGCTTCCGAGCATGCGCGTTTGTACTTCAGACTTTTGTCCGACGGAATTGTGTACACATGATCGGAAAATCCGACAACACACATTTGTCCGTAGAAAATTTGAAGACATGCTAGCCAAAATAATGTCAAAGCAATAACTCCAAGGCCAATAATAAATAGCATGTTATCTCCTCCGATTCAGCACCATGTCTGACAAGGGAGACCAGCGCTAAATGAAAAGCTATAAATGAAAAACGCGAAAAGAAAAGTGCGAATCAACACTCACCAAACTTCTACTAACACGAAATTATCAGAAGGAGCCCACAGGGTGGCACTAAAGAGCTGAAAGACCAGCGCTGGTTGACGAACAGCCGTTCAGAAACAAACTCAAAAGTGCAAAATGAAAAGCGCAAATCAACATTCATCAAACTACTAACACAAAATGTACAGAAGGAGCCCAAAGGGTGGTGCTAAAGAGCTGAAAAACCACATAGTACGTCTAGTGTTATGTTGGCGGAAAGTCCGATCGCGTGTATGAGGCATAAGACAACAAAGAATCCTGTTACATAAATATATAACCACTGCTGTCTATCAAGGTATATTTCTGAAATGAGAATGACGGCGTGTCAGCTGTCTGTATACGCATAATAAAAGAGAAGAAATATTTTACCATTTACAGTCCCTCCTGTTTGTTCGGAGAGGTGTGAACTAAAATGAAAACATAAGTCAGCATAAAAAAACGATTTAATCTGTTTAGATAGATGGTGCACAAATGAGTACATCAATCTCTGGGCTGAGTCAGGGGAAGGATTTGTGATCGATAAACACAGCGGGTTGCTAGGAGAAATCCTTAACATGGAATTAAACCTCTGCATTAAAAAATGTAAAACATGGCCCCTGGGAGCTTTACACTATAATGTGCTGGTATGCACAGCATATAATCACATTATGGCAGATTTACCTGACAAGCGATCCCCCGTCATAGCTCTCAGCAATACTTTCATCTTTTTCTGGGCTTCCTTCCAGGTTTGGACTCTTCGACCACTTGATTCACTAAGCTGCAATGTTGTCGCTCCCACCCATGCATGCATGTTGGACTCATAACATCACAGCACATAACAGTGACATAAATGTACGCTGAGCTGAGCATGCATGGCTCAGTGTTCATAAACACTAAAAGTCAGGGAGGAGAGTTTATGACAGAACAGACAAAAACGTGTTTCTTCTGTCATAAAAATCCTACCCATGTGCATTTTTTTATTTTTTAGGTTTAATTCCGCCTTAAAGCAGTATTAAACCCAAAGGCAAACATTTATTATATTGCAGCTTACCAATTAGTTGTGATGGCTGTATTAGTTTCCCTTTCTAGACTTTCTTTCTTCTATTTTTTTGGCATGAGCAGCTTCTGTTAGTATACACAGGGAGAACACTGCAGGTGAAGGTAATGCCATGTACACACGATCAGACTATCCGGCGGACTTAGTCTGGCGGACAAACCGCCGGAAAGTCCGGCAAATTTCCAAACAAGCGGACCTGCCCACACACTGGACTTTTCCGGCGGACCACTATCCGGCGTACTTTTGAAATGAACGGACTTGCCCACACACAGAGGAAAGTCCGTTCATTTTGAACGTGGCTCCAGGTAGCCGGGCCTTTGGCGGCGAGATTGACACATCGCTGGCCCCGTCACCTGGTATGGACTTAAAGGGGAAGCCCTACGCCGAAAAAACGGTGTGGGGGTCCCCCCCAAGGTCCATATAAGACCCTTATCTGAGCATGCAACCCGGCCGGTCAGGAAAGGGGTGGGGACAAGCGAGTGCCCCCCCGAGTCGTACCAGGCCGCATGCCCTCAACATGGGGGGTGCTTTGGGGAAGGGGGGGCCGCGCAGCCCCCCCACCCAAAAGTACCTTGTCCCCATGTTGATGAGGACAAGGTCCTCTTCCCGACAAAACCTGGCCGTTGGTTGTGGGGGTCTGCGGGCGGGGGGCTTATCGGAATCCGGGAGCCCCCTTTAATAAGGGGGCCCCAGATACCGGCCCCCCACCCTATGTGAATGAGTATGGGGTACAATGTACCCCTACCCATTCACCTGTGAAAAAAATGTAAATAAAACACAACCCACAAGGGTTAAAAATAATTTGTTGCACAGTCCCGGGGGTCTTCTTTCGTCTTGGGGTCTTCTTGCCGGATTCCTCCACTATCTTCTGCTAGTTCTTTTACTAGCGGAGGAGCTCGGCTTTCTTATTTGTTGCCGCCCCTCTTCGGGGGTCTTGTCCCCCTCTTCGGTTCTTCTTGCTGGGCCTCTGCGCCTTCTTCCAGCTCTTTTACAAGCGACTATCGCCGCCGCCTTCTCTTCTTCTGGTTCTTCTTCCTTCCAGAGGATGCTGGGACTGTGAAATCATAATGGGTGGGGACATCACCCAGTGACCCCACCCATTGTCCCTATATAAGTCACCGCGCAACACGTCCCTGTCATTACGGCCAGAGACAGCGACGAGTCAACATCTCAAGAAGAGAAGAAGAGAAGAACAGAAGGCGGCGAAGACAGCGACGAAGACAGCGGCGACAGAAAACCGGGCCACCGTCAGTAAAAGAGCTGGAAGAAGGCGTGAAGGCCCGGCAAGAAGAATCGAAGAGGGGGACAAGACCCCCCAAGTCGGAAGCAGACGGCAGCGGTGATGAAGAAGAAAGCCGGGCTCCTCCCCTAGTAAAAAAGCTAGTAAAAGAGCAGAAGATAGCAGAGGAGTCCAGCGAGAAGATCACCCCAAGATGGAAAAAGACCCTCCGAAGCTGTGCAATAAATTGTTTTTAACCCTTGTGTGTTGTGTTTTATTAAAAAAAAAAATTCACAGGTGAATGGGTATCAGTACATTGTACCCCATACTCATTCACATAGGGTGGGGGGCCAGAGCCTGTTCTATAGGACTTATATAAATGTATACAAAGGGCGAAGGGTGTTATATCTATTGATGTGGGATATGGGGTTTTTCCTCCTCATCTTTAACATTTAACTTCTAATCCTTCCCCATACATGAAAGTTACTGGGTAATTAACAATGTACCCATTAGGGGTTTAATTAATCATATTACCTTTTTGATTAAAGGTAATATTGTATTTACAATTATAATTATTCATAATAACATATAGTACTAAATATATGGTAAAATTAATATGTACCGTAAGTGGGTCGAGTCCCTCTAAATTTAGAAATATGCCAAATTTCCGGATATTTAAAATTACACAATTCCCCATCACAGCTTTACAGGGTAATATCTGATTCTTGACGGACATTCTTACAGCAGAGTGTAATTATTGTATTATATAAAATGACCAGTAGATGGCGGGTCTGTCCAAGTTACATGGGAAACATAGAGCTGATGGACATGGCTGTAAAATTAGGGATATTAGGGTGCTTCCCAAAGTGCTGGGCATTATGTAATATAATATTTTTACAATATTGTTTCCTGGTTCTTCTGTCCATATTATTATATCTCCTTTTTCTATTTCCGTTTATTCTATTTTTAGATTGTATGTTGGTCCTAATTGCCTATCGTAGAGCATTGTGTTTGCTTTGAAGGTATGACGCCGTTCATATCTCCGTGGTAATAAGTCATCCAATTGAAAGGAGGGGGCGTGCTTGTCTTTATAGATGTCAGAGTATGGTGGCGTGGCATCGTTGCTGAAGACCTCCATGACGAAATGCGTACAACGTAGTCACGCACACCACGTCACTTCCGGTCCGCTGAGTACGTGGAACGCAGTTGGAACGCATGCCGTTACTCCGCGATTTCTCCGCTAGAGACGGTGACGTATCATATAGCGCTTACGGCGCGGGAGCGTTTTTTTCATTGCAAACAGAATGCTCTATTAATGCATATATGCTTATGATTTTCCAACCTGAGCCGTCTGCATGGATTTGGCCACCGGGTACATATACAACTGAGCTCAAATTATTATGTATACAATGAGCTTTATTTAATTATATGCAGTGGTCATATATTTTCTTGCTTTTGATATCTTATGCCAGGTTTGGGACTACATATATATGTTTTGTGAAGAACTTTATACATATATATATTTTTAATGAATTTTTCATTCATTTTTTATGAATTTTTCATTTTAATTTTTATTTTTATTTTGTTTTTTTGGATCTGTGATCAATATATATTTTCTGGCATTCCAATTATTAAATTTTTTAAAAAAAATATATGCTTTGGCGTTGAAAATAAATATACAAATGTGACGGACTGGGGTTTATATGGTCACAAAACAGACACCCCAAAGCAAAGTACATATTCATTTTTTTTTATATTTCTAAACATCTCCCTTCTATTCTATTAATAACCAGTAGATGGCAGAGAAGGTACACAAACAGAGTCTATATAAGGCCACACACCATGTGACTGTAAATTAAACTACTTCCAGCCATAAAGCCAGTGGTCATATCTCATGCTGTTTGTGTGATTCTTTGCAGGTATGTACTCTAAATTGTTCCTAATCTGTATTAACCTGTCATAGAAAGATTCCTAAACATCTTGAGCAGATGCAGAAAAAGTCTCAGCAGATTTTATGCTATAGTTTTGCTGTAATTAGAAGTTTAGAACAGCATGTGTCAGAAACAAGTGAAAAGTGCCTAAGAACATGAAAATACTGCATTCGTCAGAACAAATGTCTATGATAAACACTAAACCTTTCGAAATAGGTATATTTAAACCTGATTTATTGGAAATTGCATAGATTTATAGAAGCACATGTTTTCTGTTATTTAATATAGAAAAAAACCTATTGTATGTAAAGCTTATGTATTGCATCATACAGACATGCAATGTGCACCATCAGGTGGTTAAAAAAAGAGTACCACCATGATAATATTTGTATTAAAGCAATGCATTGCTAGTATGATTATTGCACAGTTAAAATGTACCAGAGAGATAAAGATAATTATCTATAACACTGAATAACAGGGATATATATGTTATTAAATTTAGTAATGTTCATTGTTATAACTACGTTTTAAAATACTTTAGTTAAAATCTGTATTATATATATTGTTAATGGTTATAAACATGTGACTATAAAAATTTAAAAGATGTATTGTTATGTAAAAATTAAACTACTTCCAGCCATAAAGTCAGTGGTCATATCTCATGCTGTTTGTGTGATTCTTTGCAGTCCACGCCAAGCTGATCACCTTATCTCATCGCGTCTACAATCATCGGCTCTCTTAATTCACATTTTGAGGCCGGTAACATTTTGGGGGCTCGTGTGCCGGGATTCGTTGTGTTACCAGTGAGAAGGAAGCGCGAGACAAGCGTGAGCCTGCTACAGAGCTACAAGGAGAGTCGTGAAAGTCGCCTGCCTTGTGAGTGCAAGTCTTCAGATTGCAACAGAGATGGCGTCTCCTCGTCGTGCGCTGATGTGGGATATCCGGAAACAAATTAATCTGCTTAATGAAGAACAGCTGCATAGCCTCGCTATTACGCTGGAAGATGAAAGAGACGTGGACGTTCCATTAGTGACTGGTACCAACGAAATGGAACTTGTTGAATTTATTGAAGACTACTTGAGAAGTGATCAGCTGGAAAAGTTGGAAGATCAAGGTATGTCTTACCTACTCATCATCCAAGACAAGATCAATGAACTAAAACTTAACAAGGAAAGTACACCAACTGTGGACATTGCAACCGCTGCAAAAAAAATAAGTAGTGGAACTGCAAGGACTGAACAGGTATCGGAGGTGGTGAGATTAACTGATGTTGTTGCTTTATTGCCACGTAGAGAATTTAAAATGCATGGTGGTGTAATTTCAGATCATGGTTCGGACATGAGTTACAGTAGCGTGTGCAGACAAATTGACGAGGGTCTAACAGAAAAATTCCCTGAATCTGAAATTATACGCACAGTGTTGAGAATAATCAAACCTGGTAATTTTAAAGATATGTTGACTGACAAAGATGATCTTACTGTTGCTGAATTGAAAAGGTTTTTGAAGTCACATATGAGAGAACGAAGTGGTAATGAGTTATTTCAGGACCTTAGCAATGCTACCCAGCAAGAAAGAGAAACAGCACAACAATTTGTTTACAGGCTAGTGGGGTTAAAACAAAAAGTTCTGTCTACATCACAACATGATAGGCAAGAGCTTAGCTATGACAAAAAACTGGTGCAAGGCATATTCCTTCATACACTGTATCAGGGACTAAATGAGAAAAATTCTAATGTTAGATGAGATATCAAGCCTTACGTGTCTGATTTGACAGTAACGGATGACTTTATCATAGAGCAGGTCACCAGATCAGTTGATGAGGAAACAGAAAGGCAGAGACGCTTAAACAGTGCACCTAAACATAAACCTCTTACTGTTCATTCATCCCAGACACCAGGGAATAGCGAAAAAGACACCTTCCAAAAGGGAGTTGAGGGAGATGCTAGAGTAAATCACACTGCATTAATGGAACTAACAACACAGGTCTCTGCTCTCACAAAGAACCTGGAAAAGATGATGAAGCTAACTCCTATTGTTGGAAACCAAATGACTAAGCCACTAACCAATGTTCAAGTTCCAGATACAACTCACTGCAAGCCCAGGTGTGATGATTGCATTAAACGAGAGAGTCAGAACTGCTACCATTGTTTCTACTGTGGTTGGACAGGGCACAGAGCGGTTGATTGCTTGAAGAAAAGAAGGCAGTCGGGAAACGACAGACGGTCACTGGGAAAGGGACAACCAGTGACCACCTCAAATGATCTGTCCCATGCTAAGGTAAACAGGGTATTCACCCACCGGTCAACTAGAACACTCCCAAAAGAGAATGGATCCTCCAAACAACACGTAGCACAATTAATTGGAGGAAAATGCCTACTGTCATGTCAGATGAATGGTGTACCGGTTGACATGTTGATGGATACAGGAGCTCAGGTCAGCATTGTCGGGAAGGCATGGTTAGAAAAGTTTCTACCCAGCGTCTCCATTAGGCACATACAAGATTTACTTTGTGATGACAACTTATCCATTACAGCTGCAAATGGTTCTCTCATTCCATTCATCGGATGGATTGAAGTCTGCCTGGAATTCAAAAGTAGTGGACATTGAAACTCAGCCATTTATGTGCCAATGCTGGTGAGTGACTGCTGTAATGACAATCCAATTCTTGGGTTTAATGTTATCGAAGAATTGATCAGAGAAAACCGTGACCGACCAAACAGCACCCAAAACCTGACTATCTTGCTGAGTGAAGCTATGAAAGTAAGACAGAGTGTAGCGAATAACATTGTCAATGCTGTCAGTCAAGCAACTGACCCAGGAGAAATATTCGATAGTCGTATGGTCAAAGTGGGGAAGAAGGGACTCCAGATTAAAGGAGGCGAGCTCTGTGAAGTCAAATGCAGAATTAGAGCGTGGCCGAAAGGAGGAATCATGCCATTTGAACCACTTCCCGAATATCCAGTCGAGGAAAGACTTGAACTATTTCCTTCAGTGGTAGATGTGCCAAATGGGTTCTCTAAACTGGTGAAGATACCTATACTGAACCGTGCTCAACATGACATCTACCTTCCACCCAGAACAGTATTGGGTACCATCTCTCCAGCAGCTGAGATTCTACCATTGTCTCCAAACAAAGACGATGGAAAGGGAATTGACCAGAAGAAAAGGGTGTTTCATGTAAACCAGTTGAATCAAGTGGACACGAGGAATCAGCTACCCATTAACAAATCTGTTAAGTGGCACCCACCTGTCAATTTGGAAGATCTCTCAGAAGAAGAACAGGAGATAGCGAGACAAATGTTATATGATGAATCAGATGTCTTTGCTCGAGATGAGGGAGACATAGGATGCATCCCTAACCTGAAACTGAGGATAAATCTGAAAGATGAAACTCCTGTCCAGAAACGCTACAATTCGATACCGAAACCCCTATACAAAGAAGTGAAAGAATATATCCAAAACCTTCTTGACCGAGGTTGGGTAACAAAATCTTCTTCCGCATACTCATCACCAGTTGTTTGTGTTCGAAAGAAGGACAGTAGCCTACGACTATGTGTTGACTTTAGGGAGTTAAACCGAAAGACTATCCCAGATAGACATCCACTACCCAGAATACAAGATCTGCTGGATAGCTTAGGAGGATTTACGTGGTTCTCAATCCTGGACCAGGGTAGTGCGTATCATCAAGGCTTTGTGCATGAAGATTCCAGACATCTGACGGCTTTCAGCACCCCCTGGGGACTCCTGGAGTGGAACCGTATTCCATTTGGATTAACGAATGCCCCAGCAGCTTTTCAGAGATGCATGGAGAATGTATTAGAGGGCATCAGAGACAAATGTTGTTCTCCATACTTGGATGACGTACTTTGCTACTCCAAAACTTTTCAGGAGCATGTCAATGATATTAGGCAAGTGCTTAGTCGAATGCGGGAGCATGGTATCAAACTTAGACCGAAGAAGTGTGAACTCTTTAAACGACAGATTCGATACCTTGGACGAATGGTGTCAGAAGAAGGCATAAAAATTGACCCAAAAGATCTTGAAGCGGTATTACATTTGAAAAGGAAAGAACCAAAAACAGTGGGAGGAGTCAGATCTTTGTTAGGATTCCTGAGCTACTACAGGTCCTTCATTCAAGATTTCTCTCGACTTGCTAAACCACTGTATGAACTTTTGCAGAACACTGAGAAAGAATCTGCTACGTCCATCCCCAAAAACAATCGGAGGGAATCTACAAAGAAAAACGGGAACAAAGCACAAGTGCCATCTAAAACACTAATTCAATGGACACCCAAACATCAAGCTGTAGTATCCAGACTGGTGGACATGCTAACCAATCCACCAATTCTAGCATACCCTGATTTTGATTTACCCTTCGTCTTACACACTGATGCTTCCAATGAAGGCCTAGGTGCTGTACTATACCAACGACAAGGAGAAAAACTTTGTGTTATTGGGTTTGGCTCCAGAACATTGACTCCAGCAGAGCGCAATTACCATCTTCACTCTGGTAAACTTGAGTTTTTAGCACTCAAGTGGGCAGTCTGTGACAAATTCAGAGATTACTTGTACTACGCTCCAACATTCACTGTTTACACAGACAACAACCCATTGACATATGTATTGAGTACTGCCAGACTGAATGCTGTGGGTCATCGCTGGGTTGGCGAGTTGGCTGATTTCCACTTCGATATCAAGTACAGGCCAGGTAAACAGAATGCAGACGCAGATACACTGTCACGATTTCCGGTGGAACTCACGAAGAATCTGAGTGAGTACACAGAGCTTGTACCATCTGAGGTTGTGTCAGCTATGTGGCAAGGGAGCAAAGCTGTTGACGAAGAAGAGGCATTATGGGTGGCTTCATTGACTCTTCACTCAGAAAGTGATGTGGCCGAAGAATTGCTGAAAGGACAGACAATCTGCCCAATGACTCAGGAGAATATCAGAGCATTACAACAAGACGATACCAACATTAGAGAAGTGGTCTGGCTTAAGGAGAACGACTGGATTCCAAACCACAAAGAAAAGGAGAGTATGACCAGCAAAACAAGACGTTTGATACATGAATGGAATAAACTCAGAGTCGATGAAGGAATCCTCTACCGACACTCTGGAACCCGAAAACAGCTAGTTCTACCAGAAAAGTTAAAACCATTGGTCTTAAGAAATCTTCATGATGACATGGGTCACATTTCTACTGACAAGGTGAACGATTTTACTGGCCATTTATGCAAAAAGACATTGATGAATATGTGCTGAAGAAGTGCAGCTGCATCAAACAAAAGCGCCCAAATATTACCGAAAGAGCACCTATGGGTTCGATTACTACAAGTTCACCTTTGGAGTTAGTATCCATTGATTATCTTCACTTGGAGAAAAGCAAAGGAGGATATGAGTATATACTTGTAATAGTTGACCATTTCACACGCTTTGCACAAGCGTATCCAACTAAGAACAAATCTGGAAAAACGGCGGCAGAAAAGATCTTTCAAGATTTCATACCACGTTTTGGCTATCCAGAGAAACTCCACCATGACCAAGGAAGAGAATTTGAAAACAACTTATTTCAGACATTGCAACGATTGGCAGGGATTTCTCATTCAAGAACTACTCCATACCATCCACAGGGTAACCCAGTGGAGAGACTGAACCATACTTTGTTACAGATGCTTCGCACCTTAGAAGAAGAGAAAAAGTCAGATTGGAAAGAACATCTTCCACATATGGTTCATGCATACAATTGCACCAGGCATGAAGCCACAGGATACTCGCCATTCTTTCTATTGTATGGAAGATCTCCTCGTTTGCCAATTGACCTAATGCTCAACCTAAATTTGAAAAAGGAATCAGAAAGTCAACCAACATTTACTCAGAAATGGGCATCTAGAATGCAAGAAGCTTACAAAATCGCATCTGAGAATAGCAAAAAATCATCCGCTAAAGGGAAGAAGTACTATGACAAAAAGATAAAAGGAGCACCTCTTCAACCGGGTGATCGGGTCTTAGTACGAAGTCTCTCTGAAAGAGGAGGACCTGGTAAACTTCGTTCATACTGGGAAGAATCAGTACACAAAGTGGTAGAAAGAATCAAGGATGGGCCTGTGTACAAAATTCAGCCTGAAAGTGGTAAAAAGACTATTCGAGTACTGCACAGAAATCTTTTACTACCAGTAAATGACCTACCAATTGAAGAACACATTCCAAGAGTACCGATGAAACAAAGACAATCAAGTAACAGAAAGGATACCAGAATGGATGTGGACCAGGAGGAGGAATGTTCAGATGAAGAAAAATGGTATTATCCTTATATACCAGAGACTACAGAAAGTCATGATTGTGTTGTGTCTCAACCAAACTCTCAAAACGTACAGAAAATCCCATTGAGAGTTTCTGCTGAAGAGTTCTATCCTACAACTACCACACCCAATCTTGAACAAGAACAAAATGATGGAACAGTAGTTGGCGACCAAATCTGGGCTACAGACATGGTGGGACTAGACACTGCAGAATTACCCTCATTAAGTCAAGACTTACCTGTGAACCAAGATATGCAAATGGAGAATGATGTTGATGGAGAAGACTCAACTCCTGTCAGAAGATCTACCAGACAAGCTAAGCCTAAAGAGATCTTTACATATGACACACTAGGTCAGCCAAGATACATACCAAATCAGATTCACACCATACAAACTCACACAATGCTAGCTACTCCCAGGACATGCCAGGTAGTTAACGTAGCTCCTTGGTGGCAACAAGTACCTATTTGGGTTACTTAAATCACTAAATAGTGTTCAGATACCATTTGAGTTTAATGTCGGGAGCCATTAACTGAAGGAGGGGAGAGTGTGACGGACTGGGGTTTATATGGTCACAAAACAGACACCCCAAAGCAAAGTACATATTCATTTTTTTTTTTTATATTTCTAAACATCTCCCTTCTATTCTATTAATAACCAGTAGATGGCAGAGAAGGTACACAAACAGAGTCTATATAAGGCCACACACCATGTGACTGTAAATTAAACTACTTCCAGCCATAAAGCCAGTGGTCATATCTCATGCTGTTTGTGTGATTCTTTGCAGGTATGTACTCTAAATTGTTCCTAATCTGTATTAACCTGTCATAGAAAGATTCCTAAACATCTTGAGCAGATGCAGAAAAAGTCTCAGCAGATTTTATGCTATAGTTTTGCTGTAATTAGAAGTTTAGAACAGCATGTGTCAGAAACAAGTGGAAAGTGCATAAGAACATGAAAATACTGCATTCGTCAGAACAAATGTCTATGATAAACACTAAACCTTTCGAAATAGGTATATTTAAACCTGATTTATTGGAAATTGCATAGATTTATAGAAGCACATGTTTTCTGTTATTTAATATAGAAAAAAACCTATTGTATGTAAAGCTTATGTATTGCATCATACAGACATGCAATGTGCACCATCAAGTGGTTAAAAAAGAGTACCACCATGATAATATTTGTATTAAAGCAATGCATTGCTAGTATGATTATTGCACAGTTAAAATGTACCAGAGAGATAAAGATAATTATCTATAACACTGAATAACAGGGATATATATGTTATTAAATTTAGTAATGTTCATTGTTATAACTACGTTTTAAAATACTTTAGTTAAAATCTGTATTATATATATTGTTAATGGTTATAAACATGTGACTATAAAAATGTAAAAGATGTATTGTTATGTAAAAATTAAACTACTTCCAGCCATAAAGTCAGTGGTCATATCTCATGCTGTTTGTGTGATTCTTTGCAGTCCACGCCAAGCTGATCACCTTATCTCATCACGTCTACAATCATCGGCTCTCTTAATTCACATTTTGAGGCCGGTAACAGAAACCTACATATATAAAAGAACTTTTTTTGGGGACTGTCTGCCGAAATGTTTACCCTATGGTGATGAACATACTGCGCTATGAGGATTGCTCTTTTTTCCTTCTGAGGAAATTCCTGTTTGCTGATTACCTACTGAAAAGAGGCACCATCTGTTTGCCAACCACATAATAAGGAGGCGTAGGGATTCGAGACAGGACGTATACGGTGGATATATTACAGGCTCGCAACCCCTTAGGGGGATAGGAATCTGGTGAGTGGGGATCCAAAAGGGGCACGAGCACAGAAGTCACTGGATTTATGCAAACACAAAAATCACCATTTTAGAAGCTTCTGGAATATTTATGAGACATTTATAGAACTTTTTATGCACAGTTCTGCACTGTACTTTTCTGTTTTTTTTTCTCGCTGTGTATCCTAGTAAAGCTCACAACCCTTTCCCATGTGATTATTGTGGGTGGTTGTTGAGTATAAACAACAAATTACGGATACCTGTATTATAAATATTGGTGTAGTTTTCCTTGTATCATCTATATATATATATATATATATATATATATATATATATATGTTTTTTTATTTATTTTTTATTTTTTTGGCAAGGTTTTTTGTTTAACATCTTTTTTCTACTATATATATTTTTTTTTTCTGTTATTTTTTTATTGCACAAAATAGTTTTTTGCATGTACTGCACTTTAGCATTTAAAGGATATTGTATCATATATATATTTTTTAAATTTTTGGAGTTGGTATTCTATTGGCACTTAATAGTGTGTGGATTTCATTCAGATCCTTTATATTAGAAGGATATATCTAATACGGTAACTATTGGCTTACTATCTACTAACGTATCTTGCAACTAATAATTTTTCTTGGTTTTATATATATATTTTTAAGTTATTTCACATATTATCACTTGTATTGGAAGGGTACACATTTGAAGCTTATTATCCACTCTCAGGTAAATCATATATTTTTGCACACCTCACAGATGAGGGCTATATAGGGAGATGGGCAGCACTATCATATTAGGATTAAAAGTTTTTTCTGTAAGGCTTTTTCCTGTATAATTGATCCGTACTCCCTCCCTCTTCTTATGCTGGGTGTTATTTTCCTCTAACATTATAGAGTGCATAAGACTGGCATAGGGGGCTGTGGATAATTAAAATCAATTTCTGCTTTTATACTGGTATGGTAATTGGGAAGCACAACCGGTTACTATATTGTAGATAAGGTAATTAGTTTCATAGGTAGCGCCATAAACCCTACAACTAGATTACAAACAGCACTGCCTTAGTTCCCTAATAGGAGGTGAGGTCTTTTGAGGGAGGCAGCAACCTACAAAGAGTTGTTGCTGCTGTTAAGGCTCCTGGTACTCAAGGACTTGCTTTCAGAGAAAAAGATGATCGTTTTTGTTCCACACACAATGGAAACTACATGATGATGTTTGAATTGCTTTCAGAATTTGACCCGTTTATAGCTGAAAACATTACCCTTTATGGCAATGCAGGATCTTACCTCTCATTTGCTACCTGTGAGACTTTCATTCAGCTTATGGCTGATACAGTTACAAAGCAGATAGTTAAGGAGGAAAAGGCAGTGAAATATTATTCTATCATTGTCGATTCAACACCTGATAGCGCCAGCATGGATCAGCTGGCCTTCGTCTTAAGGTATGTCAAGGAAGATGGCTTACCCATTGAACGAATTCTACAATTCATTCCAAATCCTGGACATAACTCGGAAAAACTGGCTGAAGTGGTCCTTACCACTCTTAAGTCATATGATCTTGACATTGCCAACTGTCCTGGTCAATCATACGATAATGCAAGCAATATGTCATTATAGAGGATTGCAAGCCAGAATTCTGGAAAGAAACCCACTTGCTGTTTATGTTCCATGCTCTGCACACTCTTTAAATCTAGTAGAAAAGCATGCTGCTGAGAGTTGCACTGAAGACTGCTCATTCTTTTGTCTCTTACAATACTTTTAAATTTTTTTTACTGCTTCTACTCACATATGGGAGATTTTACAAGAACAGTTATCATCTGTGCCCAATACTCTATGGTTAAAGAGATTATCTGACACATGGTGGGCAGCCAGGGAAGATGCTTATCGGAGCTTAAATCGGAATTGGACTCAAGTAGTCCAAGCCTTAACAACAATTAAGGAAAATGTGGGGTACTACTCTAGAAAGATTTGTCGCAATTAGCAAAAAACGCTAAAGAATTGACATTGATGGTGGAATTGTATTGGAGCTGTATGAGTCCCTGATCCAGTTTTTTTTTCATGACATCAGAGAACTGTTCATGACTTATGAAGCCACAGCAATGGGAAAATCAACTGTCAAGGACTATGAGATCAAGAGGAAAGGTATGCAATTAAGGAAAAGTACAGAAACTTCCAGCAAGACAGGCAGAGGAAGCTCAAGAAAATTTCCGATAAACACATTGTATGTCATTTGTGACAATATGGTTGCTGAGCTTGAATGAAGAAAAACTGCCTATGGCTCTTTCTTTGAAAAATTTAAATTCATTACAGACCTATCAAAAAATTAACCATCAGCAATATCACAGCATGCAAATAACCTTTGTAATGTCTACAGAAAAGACTTGGAACAAGAGTGTTTTGTTGATGAGTACCTTCACTTCCATTCATACCTCATAAGTTATTCTGCAGAACATACCTATATTCTAGCTATGTCCCAGATGATAAGAGAGAGAGGATTGCAAAGTATTTATCCAAACGTGGACATTGTTCTAATAGGGATGAGGTCCATGTTCGTTATGGACCGTACGCGTCAAATTCGTGCGGCGCTCATGGCCCACAATGCACTGTGCCATCGCAGTGCATTACTGGCTCATGATTGGCCAAGCATGCACTGTGACCCCGCATGCTTGGCCAATCACAGAGCCGACAGCGAGGAGAGCCATGATTGTCCACAGGCAGGATGCCTTTGGCCAATCATAGCTCAGGCTGTGTAGTACACGGCGGCCTTGTGTAGTGTGTTGGCGTCTGTAGGAGTTAGTGGGTGTTCTGTATACCTTCAACACAGTATACACCGTTCGTTATCGGCCAATTTTGCGTTCTTGCTCTTCTGTAGTTGGTGTTGTCTGCGTGCCCTGACCGTAGTATACACTGTTATATCCACCTATATAGCTAGCTATATTGCTCTTTTTTAATAGAGCTTGCATTCAGTTGTAGGAGATTGTGCGTGCTGTCTGCGTGCCCTGACCGCAGTATACACCGTTACAAAACTTAGGTCTTTCCTTTTTTTTTTATATGGATATGAGGTTCCCCTTAATATCCGTACAAGACCCAAAGGGGCTGGTAATGGGCGGGGGGCTACCCACGCCATTTTCTCAATGATTTTCATCCATCTTGCCGGAACCAGATATTACATTAAAACCGCAAGCAGTTTGAAATGACTTTTTTTCCGTTAAATGTCATTTTTTAGCGCGGGACTGTTCTAAACACGGGAAACACGTGGCACTTCACAGGCATACTATAGACACCCCCCAGGCACGATATTTAAAGGAATATTTCACTTTTTTTTCACTTTAATCGTCATTAAAATCAGTGCTCGCGCCAAAGCGGCCATTTTTAAAAACATTTTAGCCATTGACCCATGTCCCCTGGGGCAGGAGCCAGGTCCTCAAACCCTTTTTAGGACAGTATCTTGCATATTATCCATTAAAATTAGCACTTTTTATTTCGAACTTTCGAGTCCCATAGACTTCAATGGGGTTCTAACGTTCGTACGAATTTGCGGTCCGTTCGAAAGTTCTGGTACGAACTGAACCGGGGGGTGTTCGGCTCATCCCTAACTGCTAAGCTGAGTGTTCTTTTTTCAACTGTGAAGTGCGTGAAAAATTACTTACAATCCAGAATGGGAGAGGAGAACTGCCTGGCTGTGTTGGCAATTAAGTCTGAACTCACAAAATCTTTGGACTATGATGAGATTATCAACAGCTTTGCCACACAGAGAGTTTGGAGAAAGTCACTTTAGTTTTTACAAGTTTGAATTAGATATTCCAAATAAAATCTTCAGTTTAACATTCAACAGTTTGCACTTATTTAAGTTAGAAGTGTTTATAGCATTATCTGTTCGGCTATGAAGAAGGGGAGGGCCCTCAAAAGCACACAGACATCTAATAGGAAGAGGTGGAGCCTAAAGAGAAAGGGGTGGGGTTTACAGATGAAGGGTTGAATCTTAAGCAGGAAAGGGTGGGGCAGATTTACATAGGGAGGGGCGCCTGATTTCAGTCCCCTCTAGGGCAGGACAAAACCAAAATACACCACTACTCCCACTGCCTATAAAAGTGATCTGGTGGCGAACCAGACTGAAAAGAAGATACTGGGGTTATGCAGCTGCTGCCATAACCCCGGTATTTAATATGAATGTAGTAATGTACATTTACAGTTAGGTTTGTCAGCAAGTAGTACCCTTCTTAAAGTGGTTTTAAACTTCAATCTTTGACTTGTACCTATAGGGAAGCCTATAATAAGGCTTCCCTATAGGTTAGGCTGACCTGATGTCCCCGATTTCCAGGAACAGTCCCAGGATTGAGCCCTCTGTCCCCGGATTTGTCCCCAGATTGCAGGGGCGGCGGGGGGGGGGAAAGGCCTGGCATCTCCCCTGCACCTCTGCCTGTCAGTTCACAATGCAGTGTGGGAGGTGGGAGGCGGTGATCAGCAGCTCTGTGGTGGTCACGGACAGTGGGATCTCCCTAGGGCTAGCTGTTCTCTTCCTGGGTCTGTACAGTGGAGAGGGGAGAGGCCTCTGACCCTAGCAGGTATCAGTTTCACTCTTCAGTTTACAAGTGATTGACTCTGCTTGTACAGTCTTGCTGTTACCTGCTCAGGACAGAGGCCCATCCCCTCTCCACTGTATAGACTCAAGAAGAGAACTACTAGCCCCAGGGAGATCCTGCCATCCGCAGACACTACAGAGCTGCCAATCGCCCCCCCCCCCCCCCCACATCCCCCCCACTGCATTGTGAACTGCAACAGAAGTAATCTGAGGTGTAGGGGGAGATACTGACAGCCTGTCATCAACATTTATTAGTGAGTAACCATGGGGTGAATGTGTGGGAGGAGGGGGTACAGAGATGTGCTGGGTTTGGATGGTGGAGTGGGTACATAGCACAGATGTGTTTTTCACACTCGCTCGCTCTTTCACACTGGTGGACTGATCAGGTCCCCCTGTCATTTTTTCAGGGAGACCCGGTCAGACCATCCATTGCCCTCTGTAGAGTGGTAGATGTCAGCGGACCTGTGTCCATTAACACCCGCCACCATCCGATCCGGTCCACTAAAAACAGACAAAAGGGAGATCCATTCCCCATCCGTCTGGCGAATCATATTGGATGGTGCGTTTCCATCCGAAAGCCACATAGAGAGCAGCGTGCTGTGTCCATGTCTGCTCTACATCAGTGGACCAGACACAGACATGTCATCTGTTTGCATCCGTCACACAAGTCCCACCTCCTGGTTTTCTCCTTTGACAGACAGCACACTTGTCCAATGCCAGGGCATGTGTGCTGTCTATCATAGGTAGGAGCCGTCCAGGAGGCAGGACTTGTTTGATGGTCCGGCAAATCAAATTAAAGTTGACACAGTGGGAGACGCCAGCCTCACACCTCCCCTCCCAGTGTGTGGCACCTTTGGGCAGACCCCCCCCCACCTCAATACCCGCCCAGGATCTGTGTGATGATCTGGCCATTTTCGGCAGAACTCCTGAAACTGTGAAATCTGTGGAATGTGTCCAACCTTACATCAGAAGTGATACCTTCTCAACTATGTGTAATATATAACGCACAAACCTGTCATGTACATCGCATACAAAATAAATGAGTCACTACTTTCTGGTTCTGTTTACTACACGTGAAAAGAAAGTAATTACATCTGAAACATAATGGTTAAGCACTTAAACCATGTGACTGATAGTCAAAATGTATTCAAATTAACCACAGATGAATTGGGAAACTATACAGGGTACACTCAATTTCCTAAAAATGTTCCCAATCCCTTCATATGAGGAAGCTTTTCAATGTTTTGTAGATTGTTGTACAAATTTGAAGTTATGAATTTTACTGTATTAGGCATGTTTTATGCAATATACAACGTAAACCTGATTTTTTTAAAGGGTTCGTCAATTCAAAAGTGATATTTTAGTTGTAAGGGGAACCTGTAGTAGGGTGACTGCTTATTTTAGGTATACAGACAACAGAAATCTTTTTCAATAGAGTCTCATTCAGTTTCTGTCCAATGCTGAGTTTTGGGTGTTCCAACCAATCTTGTACTGCCCCTTTTTTCTTGTATTCTAAAGGTCTAAAATAAAATCTTTGTATTAAGAAAGGTGGTGTAAAAGGTTTTAATTTGCAAATAACGAAATTCAGATTGGGGAAGCTCATATGAACTACATATATCTGGAAAGGGTAAAATTGATGAAATTAATTGCTTTGACAAACCTTTCAGTTTTTGAAAACATTTGCTTTAAAGATCCACATTGTAGGGAAATGATCTCAACACATTATTCCCAATTGTTCAATAAACCAGATGCATCCCCACCCTCATATGACCCAAATGGAAGAATGATTTGGGTCATACTATTGATACAGTAGAACTGTCCGAAATATGGTCAATCATGAATCGTCTTCACAAAATGTAACAGCAGTAAAGAGTACTTACACGTTGGTACTTAGTTCCGCTAGAATTTCAAAATATGTTCCTGAATATTCGGCTTCTTGTTTCCGTGGCTGTTCTGAGCTGGGCACATATTTTCATATTTCGTGCAAATGACCAGTGGTTCAAGAATTTTGGAAATATATTTTTAGGCTTGCCTCAGGTATGTTTGAAAGAACTATTTCTCCAAACCCGGCTTCAGCCCTTCTAAACCTAAGGCAGGAATTTATACAAAGTAAACAGTTTAAATTATTAATAAGGCTCTTTACAGCCACTAAACAAACTATAGCTAAAGCTTGGAAAATGCCTACCCTGAATATAGCCGAAAACCAAACATAGAATGAACCAATCTCTGTTACATGCAAACATTTCCAAAGATTTAGATAAAAGCTGTTTAACTAAGCTTAACAGACTATGGAAACCATGCATTAAACACTGTTTACCACCAGACTTCGAAGATCAAGTACTTTTACCATCGTTATATTGTGTAGATATACAATTACCCTCTGGGAGTAACCTACCTTTTGGGGACTCCCTGTCTCCTTTTCCTCCTACCTGTTTTCGCTCTCCTTATTATTGAGAACACCCCTCCTTCTCCATACTACATTTTTCATTTCAGGTAAAAGCCAATAAAGTAAGTTGACATACCATAATAATATGCCGATAATGGACCCACATCGACGGTAGATTAATCATAATATTTTCCTATTTAATGTATTCCAGTCATACTAGCGATCATACATAAAATTGAAATATAAGGTAGGCTTTTGCTTAGATAAGATTAGTATTTATCTACTGCATGGTTATGTTTTGTTTCCATCTTTAACTATACAATTTTATGGTGTCATTTATGACAAGTAATATACTTTCCTGTAATATGATTATCTTAATGTAACATTGAAAAACTTTTCTCTTCATACATTTTATTCAATGTTTTCTGACAATAAAATACTTGAACAAGAAAAAAAAATGAACAGGCAGAATACACCCTCAAGCTCTCTGTCAAATGCCTCTCGCAGCTATCACTCTCCTCTCCCCGGATCTACCTGTGCAGAGATGGATAACGCAAGGCATCCGGACTATTGGAGATTTATTTCAAGACAATCAGCTTCTCTCCTTTCACCAACTTACCAATAGATTCCTCCTCCCTCACAAAGATTTCTATATATACTTGAGAGTACGTCACATCCTCGCCTCAATCCCAACTTCCACCTGCAACTCCACTAAAGGCATCATCCAGCTTCTTTGCTCGCCCAACAACAAGGCCCGTGGCATCTCCTGCTTCTATGCCCTCCTGGCCCAGCAGTCTCAACCTGAAAGCCCTCCGGCAATTACTCACTGGGAGGCCAAACTGAACATTTATCTTCCACCATCAGACTGGTATCGGGCAATTCACTTAACAGCTAGGTACTCAAGAAATGTGTCCCACCGGGAGACTGTACTTAAAATTTTGTACAATTGGTACTATACGCCTGTAAAACTAGCCCGCATCTTCCCTGCTCACTCCAGCAAATGTTGGAGAAACTGCAATACAGACGGGCATACACTACATGTTTGGTGGGGATGTCCCTTCATAAAACTTTTCTGGACGGACATCACCAATTTCATACATGGGATAACCGGTTTGTCTCGTGTCATCACCGCGCAGATGGCCTTATTTGGCCTTGACATTTCGGTCTGGCCTCCACATTTCCACCCTATTGTCACACAAATCCTCATAGCAGCCCGGCTAGCTATAACCCGTCAATGGAAGCAACCCAATGCTCCCAATATCAGCAATGTCACTGAAATTTTAAATGAACACCTGCTGATGGAACACCTCTTTGCAAAATCGCAAATGTCCCTGAAAAAATTCCACTGCCATTGGAAGCCCTGGCTCTCTGACCCCAGGGCTAAACCCTGCACCTGATTTAGAATGTAATCTTTACCCCCCGGTTATTACCTCCATGTTGGGGTAATCTTACTGATCTACTCTTCCCTAGAATACCCTGACCCCACTGCGATGTGAATGACACGATGATAGACAACACAGCTTACTAATTATATACTAATCTCGATCCCCTACTGGTATCCATCCCTCTTACTTCTTCCTTCCTCCCCCTGTCCTTCCCTTCCCCCCTCCAGCTCCCTTCCTTCTTGGGGAACTGGAATATTCCCTCGACTCTATGCACTTGCTCGAGCGTTATGCTCTTTGTTACTGTTGCTTATGGAAATTGTATCTCACTTATGTTTTGTCTGTAATCCCTTTTTTTTTTTTTTCTCTTCTTCTTATGTCCTACTTTGTATTTCACTCATCATTTTCAATAAAGCTATTTGAAAAAAAAAAAAAAAAATGAAATCCAGCATATCTTATTTACTAAGCTCAATGAACATTTGTTTTGCAAAGTAAACAGGCTCTAAATTTACCCCACTGAGTTTTTACAGCAGTGACTTATTCTTTATCAGTGTGCTGCGTCCGAGGGTTTTGTCAAACACATGAAGCATCTAATATCAAACTTCATGTTCTGTACTGTTACTTTAGCTGACTCATAGGGCTTCAGGAGTCTTTTTCCATATGTTAAATGTTTATCTGTAAAACTTTCTCTCTTTTCTCGCTATATAGATATATATACAGTATCTCACAAAAGTCAGTACACCCCTCACATTTTTGTAAATATTTATTATATCTTTTAATGTGACAAAACTGAAGAAATTACACTTTGTTACAATGTAAAGTAGTGAGTGTACAGATTGTATAACAGTGTAACTTTGCTGCCCCCTCAAAATAACTCAACACACAGCAATTGATGTCTAAACCGCTGACAACAAAACTGAGTACACCCCTAAGTGAAAATTATCCATTTTTCCTCCCCGGTGTCATATGACTTGTTAGTGATACAAGGTCTCAGGTGTGAATGGGGGGCAGGTGTGTTAACCACTTCAGCCCTGGACCATCTGACTGGCCAAAGACCAGAGCACTTTTTGCAATTCGGCACTGCGTTGTTTTAACTGATAATTGCGCAGTCGTGCGACGTGACTCACATACAAAACTGATGTCCTTTTTTTCCAACAAATATAGCTTTTATTTGGTGTTATTTGATCACCTCACCTGCGATATAAATTAAAAAATAGCGACAATTTTGAAAAAAAATGCATTATTTTTTACTTTTTGCTATAATAAATACCCTCAGAAAATATATAAAAAATTTTTTTTTTTCCTCAGTTTAGGCCGATATGTATTCTTCTACATGTTTTTGGTAAAAAAAAATTGCAATAAGTGTTTATTGATTGGTTTGCGCAAAAGTTATAGCGTTTACAAAATAGGGGATAGTTCTATGGCATTTTTATTGATAATTTTTTTGTTACTAGTAATGACAGTGATCAGCGATTTTTATTGTGACTGCAATATTATGGCGGACACATTGGACAATTTTGATGTGATTTTGGGACCTTTCACATTTATATATTTATTTCAAACTAATCAACAGAATATATTATAGTTACCCTTTCTCAAAATGGCTGTTGGCTTAAAATGGTCATTACCAGAGTTTCCAAAGATTGCTAACTTTCCAAAATGGTGTCTTGCTATGTTAGAGCTACGTCTTGGTGTCACTGAGGTGTCAGATGATGAGGCGTGATTGTGGGTGTATATCTGATGGAGTCTCTCTGGATGGATGGATCTCTGTATCGATGGATCTGTGTCTCTATGGTGTTCCTCAACTTGTCCTATATTCAGTTCTGCTCAAGCTCATAAAAATGTTACTAACCCTAGTACAGAAGGTGGAAACTTCTTTTTCATATTGGACCTTGCCTTGTGCACTGGTCCAAATCATTTGATGGAGGGGGATTATGGTGTGGGGTTGCTTTTCAGTGGTTGGACTTGGCTCCTTAGTTCCAGTGAAGGGAACTCTTAAGGCGTCAGCATATCAGGTCATTTTGGACAATTTCAAGCTCCCAACTTTGTGTGAACAGTTTGGGGATGGCCCCTTCCTATTCCAACATGACTGCACACCAGTGATCAAAGCAAGGTCCATAAAAACATGGATGAGCGAGTTTGGGGTGGAGGAACTTGACTGTCCTGCACAGAATCCTGACCTCAACCCGATAGACACCTTTGGGTTGAATTAAAGTGGAGATTGAGAGCCAGGCCTTTTCGTCCAACATCAGTGCCTGATTTCACACATGCAGTTCTGGAAGAATGGTCAAACATTCCCATAGACATACTCCTAAACCTTGTGGACAGCCTTCCCAGAATTGTTGAAGCTGTTATAGCTGCAAAGGGTGGGCCAACTCAATATTGAACTCCAAAAACTAATGCCGCGTACACACAAGCGGACTTTTCGACGGACTAGGTCCGACGGTCTTTCCGACAGACTTTTGGCGGAGTTCCAACGGACTTTCCAAATGAACAGACTTGGCCACACACAATCACACCAAAGTCCGACAGATTCGAACGTGATGACGTACGACTGAACTAGAATAAGGAAGTTCATAGCCAGTAGCCAATAGTTGCCCTAGCGATTTTTGTCTGTCAGACTAGCATACACACAAGTGGATTTCTCGATAAGAACTGGGTCCGGTGGAGTTTTGGCGAAAAAATTTGAAACATGTTCTATTTCTAAAGTCCGTCATATTTTTGCACAGCAAAGGTCCAATGGAGCCCACACACGATCGAATTGTCCGCCGGATTCGTTTTGTCGGACCTTTGCTGTCAAAGTCCACTCGTGGGTGTGTTGTCTCGCTGTGTGTTCCAGGAGAGGGTACTTACGGTGCTGAAGTCACGTGGTTCTGGGTTCTGGTCCAGAAGTAACTTCTGACTCCATGGTCCTGGTCCTCCTGACCAGCCCCCTGGGGCCCTCACGGCCTGGGGTGTGGATTCATCCATTTCCGAGTCGCCGAACTAGCTAGTCCGAGGCACAGTAACTGGAAGGAGGATTCTAAAGTGGTTCGGTGCCGTCTCAGGTTTTGGAGAGGCCCAGCAACTCGTCATGCAACCAGGGGAGGACTCTTCGGAAGAGGGCCATGCACGAGGCTGGCTGCTCGGTAAGAGCCTGGATGCTGAGCTGTATGGACACTAATTGAATCCACATTTTCTACGGTATTGCTGGACCGGCTGCAAGATACTGGTACCGTAAGAAGGTTCCTATTTTCATCCTTCGGTTTCAACTAAGTTCCTGTGAGAGACTTACTGTGTTCATCTAAAAGTTTGCAACCAAGTCTGTGGCTGCTAAGTCCATAAACCAGGATATATCCGACAGTGGAAATATCCAGTTGCGAGTGGCTATTCCCTGGATTACCAGAGAGACATTTATTAAGTGTCAGCAGTTTCCAAAGTACCTGAGCTTCCATGCCTATACCCTCTATTCCCAACTGAGAGACTGTGTTTCTGTTCAACATTTTAAGCAAATAAAAATTCCTAAAGGAATTCAACACTCTGGCTGGGGAGAACAGACATCGGACTGAGTGGCAATGCATGGAGCAGGAGAGGGGTACTCTGAGGAGCCGGCTGAGGACATAGGTCATGCAGGGAATGCACAACTAAAGAGCTGCCAGTGCGATAGTCGAGCATGGAGCTCTCCAATCACCCGTGTGCATGGTGCACTGGTACCCCTAGCTGCCTATGCTGCTGCCAGCCATATGTAGAGGGGGCTGCATGGGCCCCCTGCATCGCAGGGCCCGGTTGCGGTCGCGACTGCTGCATCCCCTATAGTTATGCCCCTGGCTCTGGCTGTTTATTTAGGGTCATTGTCCTGCTGAAAGGTGAACCTCTACCCCAGTCTAAAATCTTTTGCAGACTCTAACAGGTTTTCTTTTGCCCTGTATTTGACTCCATCCATCTTCCCATCAACTCTGACCAGCTTCCTTGTCCCTGCTGAAGAAAACCATCCCCACAACATGATGCTTCAACCGCCTTATTTTACAGTGGGATAGTGTGTTAGGGTAATGTACAGCGTTGGTTTTCCGCCAATCATAGTGTTTTGCGTTTTAATTTTGGTCACATCTGATCAGAGCGCCTTCTTCCACATGTTTGCTGCGTGCCCCACACAGCTTCTTGCAAACTACAAACAGGACTTCTTAGGCCGTGTACACACGGGCGGACTGTTCGTCCAACTTTGTCCGCTGAACAGTGTTTGGGCGGACAGTCCGCTCGTGTGTGGGCTTTCAGCGGACAGTTTCAGCGGACAGTTTGACGGACAAGGTTTTTCGGAAATTCCGTAAAACTGTCCGCTGAAACCTTGTTTCAGCGAACAGTCCGCTCGTGTGTAGGCTTGTTCGTCAAACAAAGTTGCGCGCATGCTCAGAAAGGATTTTCACGCCGAAAGCTATAATGCAGTGTATAGGACGTCGTATTTTTCGTCCCGTCGTACGTGCCGTTCACGTCATCGCGCACGGTTTCAGCAAACTGTTCGTCCGTCGTGTGTGGCCATGTCCGTCCATGCTAAGTTTGAGCGGACTGTTTGCCGAAACTGTTGGACGGACAAAGTTGGGCGAACAGTCCGCGCGTGTGTACGCGGCCTTATGGCTTTCTTTCAACAATGGCTTTCTTCTAGCCACTCTTCCATAAAGGCCAGATTTGTGGAGTGTACAACTAATAGTCATGTGGACAGATTCTCCCACCTGAGCTGTGAAATCTCTGCAGCTCCTCCGGAGTTGCCATGGGCTTCTTGGCTGCTTCTCTGATTAATGCTCTCCTTGCCCAGCCTGTCAATTTAGGTGGATGGCCATGTCTTGGTAGGTTTCCAGTTCTGCCACATCTTTACATTTTTGGATGATGGAGTGCTCCGTGAGCTGTTTAAAGCTTGGAATATTTTTTTCGTAACTTAACCCTGTTTTAAACTTTCCCACAACTTTACTCCTGACTTGTCTGGTGTGTTCCTTGGCCTTCATAGTGGTGTTTGTTCACTAAGGTTCTCTGACAAACCTCTGAGGGATTCACAGAACAGCTGTATTTATACTGAGATTAAATTACACACAGGTGGACTCTATTTACTAATTAGGTGACTTCTGAAGGCAATTGGTTCCACTAGATTTTAGTTAGGGGTATCATAGTAAAGGGGGTTGAATACAAATGCATGTCCCACATTTCAGATATTTAATTGTAAAAAATGTTAAAAACCATTTATAATTTTCCTTCCACTTCACAATTATGTGTCACTTTGTGTTGGTCTATCACATAATATCCCAATAAAATACATTTACGTTTTTGGTTGTAACATGACAAAATTTGGAAAATTTCAAGAGGTATAATACCTTTTCAAGGCACTGTATATAGACATGTGCGATTCGTTTCGTACGAATCGCAAATTCGTACGAATTTTCAAAAATTCGTACGTTCGGGAGGATCCGAAATACGAATTGCCGTGCGTCCAAATTCTGTACGGAATACGAACTTTTGTTTAGGAATTCCGGATTTATTATTACTTGCAAAAGACTTCTGTAATAGAAGTCAATGTACATTGCCTGAAGACATCAGTGAAGGACTTTCCGTCTCTGGGCAGGCTGCCAAGAAGAGATCAAAGTGATACAATGTTTCTTCTTCAATGGGCTGAACTCCGTGTGTAGAAGTTCTCAGTTCAACCATTTAAAGACTAAATCTTTTCTGACACTTGTTGCTTACAAGTAAAAATCCAGTATTTTCTGCTAGAAAATCACTCAGAAGCCCAAAAAATTATATATATTTTTTTAGCAGCACAGTGGCCAAGACCATACAGTGGTTTAACAAGACTCAGAACAGGCCTCGCCATGGTCGACTAAAGAAGTTGAGTGCACGTGCTCATCGTCATATCCAGAGGTTGTCTTTGGGAAATAGACATATGAGTGCTGCCAGCATTGCTGCAGAGGTTGAAGGGATGGGGTGTCAGCCTGTCAGTGCTCAGACCATACTCTGCACACTGAATCAAATTGGTCTGCATGGCTGCTGTCCCAGAAGGAAGCATCTTCTAAATATGATGCAAAAGAAAGCCCACAGACAGTTTGCTGAAGACAAGCAGACTAAGGGCATTGATTACTGGAACCATGTCCTGTGGTGTGATGAGACAAAGATAAACTTATTTGGTTCAGATGGAGTCAAGTGTGTGTGGTGGAAACCAGGTGAGTACAAAGATAAGTGTGTCTTGCTTACAATGGTGATGGTCATGGTCTGGGGCTGCATGAGTGCTGCCAGCACTGGGGAGTTACAGTTCATTGAGGGAACCATGAATGCCAACATGTACTGTGACATACTGAAGCAGAGCATGATCCCCTCCCTTCGGAGGCTGGGCCGCAGGGAAATATTCCAACATGATAATGACCCCAAACACACCTCCAAGACAACCACTGCCTTGCTAAAACTGAGGGTAAAGGTGATAGACTGGCCGAGCATGTCTCCAGACCTAAACCCTACTGAGCAACTGTGGGGAATCCTCAAACAGAAGGTAATGAGCACAAGGTCTCTAACATCCACCAGCTCCATGATGTTGTCATGGAGGAGTGGAAGAGGACTCCAGTGGCAATGTGTGAAACTCTGGTGGACTCCATGCCCAAGAGGGTTAAGGCAGTGCTGGAAAATATTTACAAAAATGTGAGGGGTGTATTCACTTTTGTGAGATTTTGTAATATATATATATATATATATATATATATATATATATATATATATATATATATATATATATATAATATTATAATCTATAGGTGTCACTATTGGTTTTGCTACCTGTTGTTAAAAAAATAAACGTGACTAAGCATTCCTAAACTTAATACATTGCTGAAACTGATGACTGCAACAATAATTATGGGACTAATGTAATAATTATGTATTACTATAGAAAATTCTTGGTGTCCAAACCAACCAATCACTTCCCAACTGTTATTCCTTTAGTTCTCTCCGTCCGGATCTGCACATTAAACTAAGATTCTGATTAGCTGCTGTGGATAACAAGAAATTTAGACAAACAATTCATAAATCAAACTCAGTTTTCTGTTTTAGCAAAGTCTGAATTGGGACAATAATCATATTTCATGGTGTTCATAGGTCAATCAAATTGATGCTCTGGAAAAGGTTGAGTTTAAACACAATATTGTTTGAATCCATGGGATGACTGCTTAGGGACATTGTCTTTGGATATAATCTTGGCACAAAAATGAAATTGCACTACAATGGCTTAAAGGCATTCTTTTAATTAAGGTAAAAAAGCCTTTGTGCTGCAGCACATCCCCAGACACCCCCCCTCCTTTTTTTTCTTACCTGAGTCTGATCGTTCCAGCATTTGTTTCAGAATAAGATGAACTTCAGAGACAAAAAAAGACATCTTGACATTTTAAAAAATTATGGCACAAAGGCTCAGAGAAAATGTTGAACGCCTGCAACGATTGCAGAGATACCACAGAGCTGCTTGAAGATGCAGGGACATGGCAGATAGGGAGCAGCAGGAAAGAGAGCGTGAAAGAATAATGCAAGAGCATGATATCTTGACAACCTACAAAGGGAGCCTGAAATAGAAATAGAAAGATAGAAGTTGGAACGTGAATGAATAGAGCAAGAGCGTCTAGAAAGAGAGCATATTCAAATTGAGCAGGAAAGGCGAAAAGAACCTACAGTATGCACATTGCACGTGAAAGGGAGGAACTGAGGCAACAACAAGAGCAGCTTCGCTTTGAGCAGGAGAAGAGAAATGCTTTGAAACAACCTTGTGATGTTGATCAGAGGAGAGATGATCCTTTTTGGAATGAGAACAAGAAGATGGCAATGGATACAGATTCTCGATTCAGCCAAGGATCTGACTACAACCGTCAGCAGAATAGGTTCAATGACTTTGACCACGGAAAGCGTGGTCGGTATCTAGAATCTTCATCTGCATCATCTTTTGACAGACATGAGAAATTTGTACCACCAGAAGGCAAAAAGGGTTTTAACAAGAACTTGGTGATTCAAGATGAAATGATACAGTGCAAACTCGAAATTAACCACAAGACACAGACAAGAGAGATCGGGGTGAAACCAGTGGGTATGAAAAAAAGAGCAGGTGGAAACGGACCTGAAGGCCAAAGCCATGAACAAGACAGAATGAGTAATCTATATATGCAGCATGGCCACCACCAGAGAGACCCTCCAGAAAACCCACCATGCTCAGCTAGCTGGAAAGAAGGAGGAATGCCTCCAAATAAGCGGGATACAAGGCTGGGTAGAGATGGCCCTGGCCATTCTTCTAGAGGTGGCCATGGCAGTCGTGGAGGAAAATCTGGCTACAATGGGAGAGATGGTGACCAGCCAGTCATGGCAGTGGATCGTGGTAGTGGACAACATTAAAATGAGGGCAGACACATGGCCCCAGGTAGGGATAATACAGGGCTAAGAAAGGAATGGCATGGTCCAAATCCACAAGGGAATGGATTTGACAACAGAAGAATGCCAGATGGTCGCAGTGGAGGCATGATGTCTTCTCATTACAGTATATAATCACACACTCTGTGGACCTGATGGACTTGTGTCTTTTTTCAACCTCACCTACCATGTAACTATGTGTAACAAGAGAAGAAGATTTAACAGATTAAAAGTTGAAAAAATGACTGAAGGTCCGCTGTAAAGTGATTGTAAAGACTTATTTTTTAAAAATAAAAATAACAAACATGTTATACTTACCTGCTCTGTTGCAGTGGTTTTACACAGGACAGCCCATATTCACCTCTTCTAGGGCCCCTCTTCAGCTCTCCTTGCCCCTTCCTTCCTTTGAATGCCCCTACAGCAAATAGCTTGCTATGGGGGGCACCTGAGGCAAGCCACAGCTCCGAGTGTCCACTCAAACATGGAGTTGCTGTTCGGCCCTGCTCCCTCTTTCTTCTCATTGTATAACTGACTTTGATTGACAGAAGCAGAAGCCAATGGCACCACTGCTGTGTCTTAGCCAACGAGGAGTCGAGTCCCGGATGGCCTAGGCAGTCGTGGACATTGCTGGATCAACAGGGTAATCGGGTAAGCATTGGGGGAAGGGGGGCTGAGAGGGCTGCTGTACACAGAAGGCTTTTTATCTTAATGCATAGAATGCATTAAGATAAAAAACAGTCTGACTTTACAACCCCTTTAAGTGATCTGTTGGTCATGAAGAGTTTTTACTCCCAGCCCAGCCCTGCCTCTCCTCACTGGTAATTTAATCTCACCTGGAACCTGCAGCCAGTGCTCTCAGCCTGTGGGTCAAACAAGTCCTGTCTGGAAGAGCTGCAAGTTTGGCAAAAACAAAGCTGTGTATGTGAAAGCGTGTGTAGTTATTCCCCAGATACGGCTATGCTTTTGTTTTGTGGTTATTTTCCTGTTTATTTCCTGGAACACTGTACAGCACCTGCGAACAAGCCTAAAACATACCTCCCAACTGCCCCAGATTTTTCGGGACCATCCCGGATTTTGATTTAAGTCCCAGTGTCCCGGCAAGGAGCCAAGTGCCGAACGTTCCAGCACTTGGCTCCATTGAAATTCCTGGCAGGGGCGCGGGCACCAGCGCAGCTTTTTCCCCCACACTTCTCTGTGATTCCACCTCCCCCCACCATGACTGGCACTGGCTCTGTGTCCCAGAAGCAGACTGACCAATCAGGTGCTGCCCTGGTCAAACATGGAGTCAGGTGACAGCAGGTGCAGGGAGCGGGGAGCAGGACAGTTCCCAGCTCCAGGAGGTGGCAGGGACGAAGAGCAGCGAGAGTGTGTCCAGTGTAACAATTAGCCTGGAGGGAAAAGAGCTCCGAAGACCTGCCAGGACCCATGGACAGGCTTACCAGAGGATGAGTGGACAGGCTGACTGAAGGACGGGCGGAGAGGAAGTGCAGGCAGCCAGGGCCAGCACCAAACAGGTCCTCTGGATGGAGCAGCTCGGACATGACCTTCTGTGACCCAGCTTTTAGAACGGGTTCCACTGCATGGAAGGTACTGTACTCTGTCTCACACACACCAGCTTCCCACAGACAGCAACTGCAGACTGGGACATGGGGCACAGGAGGGACTGCAGGGGCTGGGGTCTCTCTCACTTCCCTCTGCCCTACATCACCCCCCTCTCCTTCCCCTCCCCCACCCTTCCCCTCTCCCTCCTCCTTCCCCTCTTCCCCCTCCTTCCCCTCTTCCCCCCTCTCCTTCCCCTCTGCCCCCCTTCTTCACCCTACCCCATCTTTCCCCTCGCCCCACTCTCCCCCCCTCCCCTCTTCCCCCTCCTTCCCCTCTTCCTCCCCTCCTTCACCTCTGCCCCCCTTTCTCTCTCCTCCCTCCTTCCCTCAGACTGAGGACAGTGTACCCAGAGCTAGTCTGTCCCTGGTTTTGTCCCCAGATTGCAGGGGCAGAGCTAGGTGCAGGGCCAAACCTGGGTGGGTAGTGAGGCAGAAAAGGGTGCTGAAGCCAGTGGCATACCAACAGGGGGCGGTCTGCCCTGATTCTACACACTTGTGGGGGTGTCAGGCTGGCGACAGCTTTAATTTGAATCGCCGGGTGCCTGCTGTCCCACAAGTCCCATCTCTTGGTTTGACTCCTTGGATAGACAGCAAATTTGTCCAATGTTGAGACATGTGCTGTCTATCATAGGTAGGAGCCAATCCAGAATGTGGGACTTGTATGATGGCGGGCATCTGGCAATTCAAATTAAAGCTGTCACAGTGGGTGTCGCTGAGCTGTGTGATGATCTGACTGGCTCTCCTCTTTCTTTCTTCTCACTGATCCTCTGCACTGGTGAGGCTGCATAGATTGGCAATTGTGAGGCTGTATAGATGAGCACTGGTGAGGCTGCATTAGATGGGCACTGGTGAGGCTGTATTGATGGGCACTGGTGAGGCTGCATAGATAGGCACTGGTATAGCTACCTTGCTGGGCACTGGTGAGGCTACCTTGCTGGGCACTGGTCAGGCTTCATAGATGGGTACTGGTCAGAGTACATAAATGGGCACTGGTCAGGCTGCATTGATGGGCAATGGTGAGGCTGCATTTCTTGTCACTGGTCAGGCTGCATTTCTGGGCACTGGTCAGGTTGCATAGATGGGCATTGGTCAGGCTGCATTGATGGGCACTGATCAGGTTGCATAGATGGGCACTGGTCAGACTGCATTGATGGGCACTGGTCAGGCTGCATTGAAAGCCATTCGTGAGGTTGCATAGATGAGCACTGATCAGGCTGCATTGATGGGCACTGGTCAGGCTGAATTGATAGGCACTGGTCAGGTTGCATAGATGAGCACTTATCAGGCTGCATTAATGGTCATTGGTCAAGCTGCATAGATGGGCACTGGGGAGGCTGCATAGATGGGCAATGGTGAGGCTGCATAGATGGGCACTAGTGAGGCTGCATAGATGGGCACTAGTGAGGTTGCATATATGGGCAATGGTCAAGCTGCATTGATGGGCACTAGTCAGGTTGCAATAATGGGCAGTGGTCAAGCTGCATAGATGGGCACTGGTGAGGTTGCATAGATGTACAATGGTCAGGTTGCATTAATGGGCACTAGTCAGGCTGCATAGATGGACACTGGTCAGGCTGAATTGATGGGCACTGGTGAGGCTGCATTGATGGACACCGTTGAGACTGCATAGATGGGCATTGGTCAGGCTGCATTTATGAGCACTGATCAGGCTGCATTGCTGGGCACTGGTCAGGCTGCATTGCTGGGCACTGGTCAAGCTGCATACATGGGCACTGATGAGGCTGCATTAATGGGCACTGATCAGGCTGCATAGATGGGCACTAATCAGGCTGCATAGATGGGCAATGGCTAGGCTGCATAGATGGGCACTGGTCAGGCTGCATAGATGGGCACAGCTAATCTGTGCATTCTTTATGTAGCGTACTCCTTAGCCATGCATTCTTTATACAGTGCACTCCTCAGCCCTACATTCTTTATGTATCACACTCCTGAACTCTGCACTGTTTTTTCTCTATCTTATCTTCATAACATTTGGTTGTCATATTCTAAGACGTCTCTTTTTTTTTATCGCATGGACGAAAATGTGAGAACTAACGTATATATCATACAATCATTCCATAAACACATACCACATACACTGCCTATATAATTTTAGGAAAATATGCTTATGAAATAGTTCACCATTTGCCAATAAAAAAAAAAAATATGTCCCCGGATTTCATTGAAAAAAATCTGGTCACCTTATCCTAAGCCCCGCCCCACCTCCCAGCATCACAAACCTTTTAAAGGGCTAGGAAGCACCGGCAGATAGGTCAAGAGGTTAAGTTAAATGGGAGTATGCTAGAACCTCTGTCAGTTTGTTTTGAAACAAGCAGAACCATTACAGAAAGGAAAAAAGCATGTGCCTTTTTCCATTTTAGCAAAAAGCTAATATAAAAGTTGTGAGTATATATACATTTTAAATGCAACAGCAGATATATATATATATATATATATATATATATATATTTATATATATATATATACAAATGATAATGAAGTCTAGGTAAGTTCATTGTTACTTTGTAGTTCATCTTCATTAAAGTTTATACCTGTTAATGTACTGGATGCCCAAAAGAATATGTTAGTCTTGTCAGCATGTGTCAAATAATTTAACCATAACACTATGGCTAATTTGCATAACTAAATCATTTTATATTTATATTTTATATTTTTAATGACATTGGGGTCAATTCACTAACCTTTATGCATGCAATGAGGTTATCATGTTTCTCATTTGCATAAATTATCGCATGCAGTAAACGAAGTCCAATTCACAGAATAAAAAAACAATTAAGCGGTATTTACCAAAAAAGCATGCGATAATTACCCCAAGGGTTTTGCTGGCCGCATCACATGAGGTATTTAATAAGAAACAATTTCAGGATCAGTGGCCCCAGGCAATTTTTTGACAAGTAGCTGGTTGCCAAGCAACGGGTGGGCAAGCTAGTCGCCACATCCTTAACAGGAGATGACTCATCAGCTGTCAGCGGGCTCCCCGCTAACAGCTGATTGTAAAAAAAAGCCGACAATGAAAAAGTATGAAAAAAAAAACAGCGTGGGGTCCCCCCATGCATACCAAGCCCTTTGGGTCTGGTATGGATTTTAAGGGGAACCCCATGTCAAAATGTGCCCCAAAATCCATACCAGACCCTTATCCAAGCATGTAGCCCAGCAGGCAAAGAATGGGGGAGGGGACAAGCGAGCGCCCCCCAAACCATACCAGGCCACATGCCCTCAACATGGGGGGTGAGTGCTTTGCCCACCCACCCCAAAGCACCTTGTCCCCATGTTGATGGGGACAAGGGCTTAATCTCCAAAACCATGGCCGGTGGTTGTGGGGGTCTGTGAGCGGTGGGCTTATGCAAATCTGGAAGCCCCCTTCCACAAGGGGGACCCCCAGATACCAGCCCCCCTATTTGAATGAGTTTGGTTGTACCCATACCCATTCACCAAAAAAGTGTCAAAAAGTAAGAAAAACCCAGAGGCGGTTTTTGACAAATGCTTTACAAATGTATTCTATTTATGTATCTATTGTCAATCACGACACCCACGCACCGTCGGAACCCAAGAACAAAAAAAAAAAGCTCGGTTCTCGAGGATGGCTGCCAATCGAATGCCTCCTTCACCATTCTATCGTCAGTTCAACAACAGCTCATTACAGGCAGGAACTCTCGGTCCCTTCGCAAAGCAACACATAAGGAGTGAGCAGTATATCACATCACTTTTTGGTTCCCTGTTGCCACTGATCCTGGTTCCACTACTTGCAGAAATTGCCAGCCTGCCTGGCTGCCAACAGCCGCACCTGGCTACTTTCCTCTTCCCAGTCCTTCTGACTGAAATATATATGGAGATTCCCCAGGGCAAGCTTTGATGAAGACTTGATGAAGACTTGGTTCTGTCTTCAAGAGAGCCCTGTTCAGCTGGCAGTCTCTCCCCTTGTCTACCCCTGCATTGTGCTGATCTGCTCACTGTCTCACCTTGCTTTCTCCATTACCTATCTGGCTTCAATCCCTCCAACGGGATTGGTTAAGGACCCATAAATATGCAGAACAGCCCATTCTCACCTCCACCCACTAGTTCCAGAATGTTCTCCAATTTTCCAGATACCAGGGGAAGGCTCCAGAGGGCTGTCTGTATGAATTATGTTGGCCTGGTGTCTAGTAACCCTGATCCAGATTCAATGGTACAGGATCCCCATAACCCCTCACAAAATCTTTCCATCACAATGGTCCATGTGTAGCAAGGTTCCAGGCCTCCTCTAGTCTAATGAGAACCTTTAGAGCCAAGAACTGCTGATATCCTTCCATGTAGAGTGGGTTGTAAGGCAAGCTAGATGCCTGGGTGCCAGACACTTCTTTTTATTTTATTTATCTTAAACAGAACTTTGGGATAGAGTGTTAAGGCCTGGACACCCTTTGGTAGTTGCAATGTTAACTGGCAGACTCTGAGACTTCTATAGGAAGACAGCCATGCAGGTAAAGGCATCCAGTAAGACGCCAGATATGCATGTGTGGGAATGCTGTCTCCTATGGCAACAGTCTTTAACAGTTTCTAACACAAGGTTTAACAGTTCCGTCACTTCCACTACAATCACTTCTTGTAGTTCTTCAACCCACTGAGCTCCCAGTCTCTCTCTCACTAGACTAGATAATTCACTGCCACTGAATCCCTTGAGCTCTTCCAATCTTCACTGTAGTATCTTTCTCAAGCATCGGCCCCTGCTGGGTCCCTAGCTTGGCATTCCAGATATTTATCAAGTTTCACCCCACTGGCCTGCTTGGTCCCTGGCTTGACACACAAGGCTTTTCTGTAAGCACCACCTCTGCTGGCTGGGCCCCTGGCTTGACACCTGCTGAAGTTTCCCAATTCTTCACCATCGCTGTTGGTGAGAATTCTGCTCTGGTACTTGCTTCAGCTACTCACTGTGGTCCCTGGTAATAAGGCAGATGGTCCCTTAGTGGCACCAGCTTCCCCTCTACCTCCGACTATGACAGGTTCTCCAGCTGGCAGAACAGGGATCATCTGAGAAAAAAATTATTGGTAGGGGGCACTGGTGGGCACTGGCAGATGAAACTGGTGGGCACAGATGAGTTATCGGCTCTCCCTGTTCAGGACTGATATCCCTTTGACAGAAGCCGATTACCGATCTTTTGTTTACATCACGTGGTCAGCTGTCATTGGCTGACAGCTGATAATGTGGTAAGGGGCGAAATCGGTTGTTAGAATATAATTGACTTGCTTATGTATGTAATCATATATTCTAGATATGGATAAAGTAAAATATATATATATATATTTACATATATTTATGTAAAAGTCTGTTTGAAGCTTCAAATACATTTCTTGGGAAAAGCAGTTCTATGTACATCTCACATATGGCTGTAATTTAGAGTGAGCACCCAGTAGGGGCATTCTTTTGATTTAATTAATTAATTGTGTGTATATATACACTACTGTTTAGTATAGTTAGTGCATATATGTACTTACTAGCACTTAGGTATTTTAATTAGTTTATTTATTTTTATATCTTGGCACCTAGTCATTTTTATTCAACTTATTTGTTTATTCATATATATATTTATTTTGATTATTTATTTGGAGCGCAACACCACCTATCAATTTAGTATTATACACATTTAGGGGAGGGTTAGCACCCCTGCCGGTGTTTTTGCTGCAACCATAGTCTCTATTCTGCTTTAGGCTACTTATTGTGGCGCGAGAATATTTTACATTAATATGTGTGTTACATGTTCAATGAATTCTTACAAGCTAATATATCAAAATACAAAAGTCAAAATTTACTTTTAAGAAATTCAACAAACAGGTTAGGAATTTGATTAAGTTGATTAAAGTTTATGATACAATGATATCAGGAGTTCCTCAAAAGACAAAAGGGAAAACAGAGACTCAGGTATGTTTGTCTGAGCGGATAGATGATTTGCAGAGTGCAATTCAAATAAAGGATAATAAGTTGTCTGAGTTACAGAATAATGTAAAGTTTAAAACAGAGTCAAGCAAGAATTTTGAGATTAATCTTAATGCAGACTCTATGAATGTTAATGCAGATTCTATGCAGAAGTCTTTTGTACAAGATATCAAGGTTGATGACCAAGAACGGAAAGGTTTGTTTAACCACTTGGGACCCGCGCTATAGCCGAATGACGGCTACAGCACGGATCTCCTTTTCCGGGACTACGTCTATTGAGTCCCGTGCATGAGCGGCCTGCGCGCCCCCCTCGGGAGCGCGCACGGCGCGCTCTGTGATCGGTGAGTCTATGAGACTCGCCTGATCACCGTTTAGAGCAAGGGGTCGATCCAATGACAGCTGATCATGTGATATAACGGAGCCGGCAATCGGCTATTATTCCTGTCAGCTGTCAGCGCGAGGAGAAAAAAAAAGCCGATCACCGGTCCCGATCACGGCCAGCCCTGCCAGTGCCCACCTGCCCCCTGCCAGTGCCCACCTGCCCCCTCATCAATAAAGATCAATAAAGATGATAAAAAAATAAGTGCCCCCCGTCAGTGCCACCCAGCAGTGCCCATAGTGCCACCCAGCAGTGCCCACAGTGCCACCCAGCAGTGCCACCCAGCAGTGCCCACAGTGCCACCCAGCAGTGCCCATAATCTGCCTCAACAAAGGTGCTGCACCCCAGTGCCACGTATCCGTGCCCATCAGTGCCCAGCAGTGCCACCTATCAGAGCCACCTATCAGTGCCACCTATCAGTGCCCATCAGTCCCATCTATCAGTGGTACCTATCAGTGCCCCTTAGTGCCACCCATCTGTGCCACCCATCCGTGCCATCTTATCTGTGCCCATCTTTGCCCATCAGTGCCGCCTTATCTGTGCCCATCGATGCCGCCTTTTCTGTGCCTATTAGTGCCGCCTTAACTATGCCTATCAGTGCCCACCAGTGCAGCCTATCAGTGCCCACCAATGCAGCCTATCAGTGCCCACCAATGCAGCCTATCAGTGCCCACCAGTGCAGCCTATCAGTGCTGCCTCATCAGCGCACTTCAATGAAGGAGAAAAATGACCTGTTTGCAAAATTTTATAACAAACTATTAAACATGATTTATTTATTTTTTGCATCTTTTTTTGTTTGTTTAGCAAAAAATAAAACTCCCAGCTGTAATTAAATACCACTAAAAGAAAGCTCTATTTGTGGGAAAAAAATGATAAAAATTTCATTTGGGTACAGTGTTGTATGCCCGCGCAATTGTCATTCAAAGTGCATCAGCGCTGAAAGCTGAAAATTGGTCTGGGACTGAGGGGGGTTTAAGTGCCCAGTAAGCAAGTGGTTAAACCCAAATTATCTTTGGTACCAGTTAAGCGGTCCATAGAAAAATATTACCAGGAACATGAAGTTTTGCTTAAAACAAAAATATTGAATAAAGCTGCAGCATGTAGACTCAGTTCAGACAAACAAAGAGAAAATGGCATTCAAAAGAGTTGCCACGTGTAACCAGAGATGATGAGATACACGTCACAGGCGGAGCTAAAGTTTCAGAGCAGACAGGAAATGTTATTCCCATACATAGTACACAAAGGAAATCTTTGAAAGTAGAAAATACAGAACATATTTCTGAGCAATTTATTCTTTCTTCTTCAAACAATAGTTTGATTGATTTGTCTTATGCCTCAGAAGTCAAACAGATCAGTACATTGACTGTTAATGACAGTTCAATCAATATGACAAACAATGATGAAAATGAGAGGGATGGATTACTTCCATCACCATCAGGATTTAGGGAAAAAGGTTCTGAGTCACCTCCAACGTTAAAATATGTGACTTCACTTTTAATAGATGAAAGTGGAAGGCCATGGTTGCATGGTTTATTAAATGGTAAGAATACTAAATGGTTAATAGATTTAGGATCTGAACTCAGTTTAACTAAACACAAATTTCTATGAATATTGATTCTCCAAAATGTCATTTTAATTGATTTCAATGGAAAAGAAAATACAGTTGCAGTTAAAGTTTCTGATGGGAATTTCGAGATTCCCAGAATTTTGAAAACGAATATAGACATATGGTGTTGCCAAAATACAGAGAATATTTTAGGCAAGGATGTGATTAGTAAATTCGATTGGATTATTGATTTAAGTAATTCTACTATATGGAAAGATTCATCTAGGCCCAAATCTATGTTAATATGTACAGTAATGTTGGAAGTATTTGTACAGCAGTCGCTGACATGGCTGCAGATTTTAATTGGCCACACACAGGAACCAATCTTGAATTGGAACAATCAGGCAAGGATGTGATTAGTAAATTTGATTGGATTATTGATTTAAGTAATTCTACTATATGGAAAGATTCATCTAGGCCCAAATCTATGTTAATATGTACAGTAATGTTTGTACAGCAGTCGCTGACATGTCTGCAGATTTTAATTGGCCACACACAGGAACCAATCTTGAATTGGAACAATCAGGCAAGGATGTGATTAGTAAATTCGATTGGATTATTGATTTAAGTAATTCTACTATATGGAAAGATTCATCTAGGCCCAAATCTATGTTAATATGTACAGTAATGTTTGTACAGCAGTCGCTGACATGTCTGCAGATTTTAATTGGCCACACACAGGAACCAATCTTGAATTGGAACAATCGGTTAGAGAACATAAAAGTCTTTGGAGTCAGACCAAAATGGATACAGGTTTGTTTAAAGATATTGAGATAAAAATTGAGGGAAGAGAACCAAAGCCCCAAATTCAAAATAAGCTGTCGCAAGAATCAATAGGTCCTGTTTTTGAGAATTTGAACAATCATTTTTACAGCAAGGAATATTAAAGAAGGCACAATCAATGGTAAATAATTGTATTCGGCCTATCAAGAATGCTGATGATTTGTATATTTTATCAGTTGATGTAAGATCACTGAATAAATGCATTACAAATAATAAACTTATTGTTCCTAATTTAAATTTAATGTCACAAATGGATGCCAAGGCCAAAGTATTTTCAGTACTGGAAATAGCCAATAGGCATTTTTCAGTACCATTGACAAAAAGCTGTCATTAAATACTTGCTTTCAGCTTTGATAAAGAAACTTATGCATTCACTAGAATAATTCCAGGATTGGATATCAGTGACGGCTTAGTACATGAGTGCTTGGAGAAGGTTTTATCAAAATTTTTCTAAACCAAAACGTATTTTCGAGCATGTGGACAAAATTTTACGGTCTACACAAAATACAGAGGAACATGTCACTCTGTTGATGGAGTTATTTACTTTGTTACAAACAGCAGGGTTGAAATTGAATACAGAGTCAGTTCAGTTAATGAAAAATAAAGTTAATTTTCTTCATATGCAAATTATTCAGGGACAGAGACAGTTATCACAGGAAAAAGTTAGAAACATTTCTGCTATTCCAATTCCAACATCTTACAAGGCATTATATACATTTTTGAGTGAAGTAAATTTTATAGGAATATGATGATAAAGTTAAATCATTAATGGATTTCTGGAAACAAAAAGATGTTGTGTTTGATCAATGGACTCAAACCCAGACAAATGCCTTTGAAATGTTGAAAAAAGATTTGCAGAATGCTGCCTCATTGCATACAATTGAAAATGGAATGTCTACACCTGTTCTAATGTCTACTAAGATATCTGAGAATTTCAAATGAGTGATTTTGTCTCAGGTAAAAGATGGTGAACCGGAAATAATAGTTTTTTTTTCTCCAGAGGTTTGACAAATTTGGAAAAGACTTTTGACACAAATATGAAGCAATTGTTAAGTGTTTATTTTGCAGTCAAAGTAACAGAAAAGATTGTGAGATCTAGTAGGATCATATTACAGACACCTTATCTGTCATTAAAAATTGTTTTAAAGAAAATTCATTCAGGAGAATTACATGAAGAATATTGCCCATTTATTAAAACTTTACAATCTAAACCCATACAGGTAGATGTGATACCAGAATATTCACAGTTAAATGTATTCAGAAAGCCTTTAAATTGTATTGTTAGAGCAAGTGCTGAGAGATGCTTTGAGCCAGGATTTGTTAATGCTATTAAGAATTTTCCAACAGGTATGTATTACCCAAAGAATGGTTATGCTATTCAGCAAAAATTCTACAGAAAATGCTGAATTGGAAAATGCTAGAAGTACAGTACAGCACGCATTACTCTGAAATATTAAAGCAGCAAAGTGACTCAATATATAGTTTTGCTTCGGTCGTCTAGGGTTGATTTAAAACCTTTTCTTTGGTTTGTGAAAACAAGGTTTTATATCATGACAAAAAAAGAGAAATTGCGTCCTGTTATAGTTATAGTTTAAATACACAGAATAATAAATGAAGGGGTATTGGTCAGTTTAAGACAAATAGAGCAAAGTAAGGTAATTAGAAATGTTATTATTCAAATATATTTTGTATGTCATAATAAAATATTAGAATTTTGGTATGTAAAATGAATAAATAAATGAAGGTATATTTCGCATTTATTAAAATTCTCAATGATGATACTGCATTCCTTTTTAGAATCTGACTTGTAAGTCACCAAAAGAAAGAAATGTAATATTTCTAGACCTTCCAGATGAAAACAAAATCTTGAAGTTTAAGAATATCAGTTCTGGGAGAAGAATTGACAGAAGAGATTCATTCGTTATAATTATTGTTGTCTTTCTATGTTCAATAAAGTTTTTCCAACTTTACAGGAGTGCAGGAAGAAGAAGAAAATAAACTCTCAAGAAAACCTCTGGTGGTTTAATGCAAAATTGCATTACACCACTAGTTTAAGCCTAGTTTAAGCCTGTTCACAACTGCAGCCTAAATGAAGGGGAGGCATCGTCCCCAAAATACGCTGGATTTATCTGTCATCTGTGAACTGTCACTACCATTAAACTCCTGAAAATATAACTTCCGGTTTCTGGTGCCGCATGGAGTAGCTGCTCCTCTCCTCAGCTCCTGCAGCACGACCCAAATCGGCATTAAAAACCAGCCCCAACCACCCACAGCCCCCTCTAGGTGACATCCGCCTATCCATGGACCATGGAGAAAACGGGTTCCTGCACACAAACGGCCCAGACGGCACCACCGGCCCAGTCGCAGATCGAGGCCCCGGTCTCAGCCTACACAGAGCCTCCTGCTGACACACAGACAGTGAAAATGGAGGTAAGCGGCTGCTCTGCCTCTCACTCCTCGTCACATGCCTCCTCTGCACATCCCCAATCTCTGCATGTCTCCTCTGCACAAGCCTGCTCTCCACAGGCCTTCTCCCCACATGCCACCTTCCCAAAGCACACTGGGTACAACAGCACGGAGTGCATAGCACAGGTTGTGGCAGCTCTCCTATCCTATGATAGCTGCTTCTGTGGAGAAAGCAGTAAATGCAGGGATGAAGAAAATCAAGTCCAGACTGAACTATTTAGAGCACCCCTTGTCTAGTGTGGAAGAGGAGCTATACCAGGCACAGGCCATGGAACAAGCTCAGGACAAGACCAATCAATATATCATCCAAAAACTGGACAATTTAGAAAATAGGTCCAAAAAAATAAAATAATTAAAAATCTTAACCCTATAGTTAAGGCCATGGGAAAGGGAAAATACAAGGGCAGTGGAGGGGGTGAACGGGCCCTCCTCTTGTTATTACTCAATCTCGAAGTATCTATTTAAGTCCCGGACGTTTTACTAATTAGTTCAATAATTTTACCATAATTTAGTTTACCATATCCCTTTCAAACAGGGCTCGTCCCTCATCCGAAAAAATATACCTGTTCCAAGAAGTCCATGTCTTATTATAGCTTTCTTTTTTGGTGATGTTTAGTAAGAATTAAATCTTCCATTTTCTTCATTTCCTCCACCTTTTTAAACCACATGCCTACCGTTGGCGCTTTGGTAGATTTCCAGCCTAGGGGAATGCATGCCTTTGCTGCGTCAAGAAGATGGCAAAGGACTGACTTATTATAAGTTTTATTAGGGATATTAGATACATGAAGCAAGAAAAAGCAAGAAGAAAGTCTACTTTCGGTAAATTTTTTAATTATTTGTTGGACCGTCTTCCAATAATCTTCTAATTTTGGGCATAGCCAGAAGACATGAAGAATTGTTCCTCTATCTTCCTGGCATCTCCAACATCGATCCGATAGAGAGGAATATATCTTTTGCAGTTTTACTGGGGTCTGATACCATCTAGTGAGGATTTTGTAGTTTGTCTCTTGTATCTTAGTGCACATAGAAGATCCCTGCGTAAGGCTAAGAATGTTTTGCTGTTGACGAGCTGTAAACTTATATCCGAAATCTGTCTCCCATGCGCTAAGGCATGGGAGCTGATAATCCTCCCCTGGCATGTTTAGTAACTGATAGGTAACTGATAGCATATGAGGTAAGGAACCCTCCTCTGTGCAATATGTCTCATACCTAGTAAGATTCTGACTAAAACTGTTCAGCGGAGGTAACGAGTGGAAAAAAATTAGTTAATTGTAGGGCTCTCCAATGGTCCAATTTAAAAAGACCTGTTGTATCCATTAGTTCTGATATCGCTGGCCACTTATTATTAGCCATAAAATGTGATACCTGAAAGCCACCATTTTGCCTTAATGAGTAGAAAACTGGGTCCCGAACTCCTGGAAGGAATGCAGGATTCCCCAAAATCAATACAAAGAAGAGTAAATTGGTGTAAGAGAATATTTAGTGAAAAGTTTTGAACATATCCGCACTGTCAACCCCACTATTGGATGGTTCTTTATGTTGTTTAACATTGATGAATTACACCAAGGTGCTCTAGTAAGTAGAATCTTACTCTGAGCTTGTTCCAGTTTTGGCCATAGTTTAGTTATTTGGTGGCAATTCCAGTCAAAGAGCCTAGTTAAATGAATTGCTTGATGATATTTCTGTATGTCGGGTGCTCCCAGTCCACCATTTGGGAGTGAAAGTTGCTGTCTGTACAATCTCGGTCCTGTATGGGCCCAGATGAACGCAGAAAACATTGCTGTCACTTGATCAAAATATTTAGAGGGGCTGTATATTGGTAATGCCTGAAGAAGATAAAGGAATTTTGGAAGGATGCACATCTTAAGGATGTTGCACCTCCCAAACCAGGAATGCATTCCCATGTGCCATTTCTTAAGTAGTTCCCTTGTGTCTTAACAGAGGTGGAAAGTTTAACTTAAATACTTGAGATATACTGGGGGAGGGGATTAGTGTCGCTAAATACCTCAACGCTATTGTTGTCCATTTAAATTTAAAACTAGTTTGGAGATTTATCAACTGAGAATGACTTATGTCCACCTCCATAGCCTCTGACTTATTAAAGTAAATTTTTTAATTTGATAGGGTGCCATATCTGTGAAATTCACGCAGGAGGATCGGTAGTGAAATCGCAGGGTTTGTGAGTGAAAACATCACACCGTCTGCATATTGGACACGTGCATTTGTTTTCGTCGGAATGCATTTTCATCCGAATTTCAGGTATTTTCGTTATCGTTTTGACAAACGATAACGCAAGCACAGAATCCGAAAAACGAAAGATCCGACATAAATAAATGCTTTATTTTCGTTTTCGTTTTGACACAGTTCGATACAAATAGGAGATTGGATGTGACTCTGACAATAACAATCTGTGTCTATTGAACTTGTATCATAACAGTCCATCTATTCACACAGGGGCAACACGACTTCCAGCACGACTTTGGGAGGCAACTTGGACACGACTTGAGTGTGAATCACTTTTTTGGTGAAATGGTAGGGGTACTTTTGTACCCCCTTACCATTTCACAGAGGGGGGAGGCCGGGATCTGGGGGTCCCTTTGTTAAAAGGGGGCTTCCAGATTCCAATAAGCCCCCCGCCCCCCCGTCCTCATCAACATGGGGACAAGGTGCTTTTGAGGGGCTACCTCAAAGCACCCTCCCAATGTTGAGAGCATGTGGCCTGGTACGGTTCAGGAGGGGGGGTTCTCTCTCGCCCCCCCCTTTTCCTGCGGCCTGCCAGGTTGCATGCTTGGATAAGGGTCTGGTATGGATTTTGAGGGGGACCCCGCGCCAAAAAAAAATATTTCCCTTAAAATCCATGCCAGACCTGAAGGGCAATGTATAATTGCAGCATCATAAGTAAGTTTCGCTGCTCCATCGAATCTTCTTTAAACATTCGACAGATACCATACACATTCAATGACAGATTCGACCTTATTTCATTTGGATTTTCGGACGAATGCAATCTTTTAACGAAAAACTAAATAAATAAAAACGAATTTCGGGAGTAACTAAATAAATGTATTTTTCGGCGCGAAAACGAAATTCCGAAATGAAATATTTCAGTCTGCACATGTCTGCCACATATGCAGATACCTTCTGTTGGGTGTCCCCTATCTTCACTCCACCTATATCCTGGTTTGACCGGATCGTACAGTGAAGAGGCTCTAGTGACAAGGCAAATAGGAATGGCGATAGGGGGCAACCTTGTTTTGTGCTTTTCTTAATCAAGAAGGGCTCCGACAACATTCCATTGGCTCTTACACGAGCTGAAGGTTCCGAGTATAATGTACATTTACGACTGAACATGACGTCTCCAATCCCTATATATCTCAGAAGTTCAGAACCGTCTTCATGAACTGCCAGTCAACCCTATCAAAGGCCTTTTCTGCATCAGTTCCTAGAAATATACAGGGGATATGCTTCTCGTTTACCACATGCAGAAGATTTAATACTTTAGTTGTATTATCTCTAGCTTCACGAGTAGGCACAAATTCCACCTGATCCAAATGAATCATAGTAGCAATGTGCTTTTGAATTCTGGTGGTTATAATTTTCGTAAATAATTTAAGGTCAGTATTAAGCAGTGAGATTGGTCTATAGCTGCTACATGAGGTAGGATTTCCCCTCTTTAGGTATTACTGTGATAAATGCCGTAAGTGTATCGCATTGGAATGTTGTGTCGAGTCCTAGTCCATTAAAGAACTTCTGTATGTGTTTACCAAGAGATGTTAACAAAATCTTGTAATTTGCACAGTGGAACGGGTCCACCGTATGGGGTCTTTTAACACTGAACGCAAAACACCTCGGCCAATAATCACCAAATATCTGAACTACTCCGATAAGGCCCTTATCCTACAAAAATTCAGACAAACCTGCTCCCTCTAAATTGATGGAATAAGGGTCCTGATATTTGCTGACTACTCCATTGAGGTCTCAAAGAAACGGAAAGTGTTTCAGCAGGTCTGCACAGAACTCTATAAACAGCAAATTAAATTCACATCCGCCTCAAGACCCCAAGTGGCGTTCAGTTATCCTTCCAAGACCCCTCTGAAGTGGAAGCCTTCTTACGGTCTCTGCATGCAGATCCACACCCCCACACCTCGTCCAAAGCTGCTCGAATCAATCGTCCCCGGGACCAAAGGAGCCTGCAAAAAGACTCCCCTAAATGCTTCAGGCCCTCGGCCCTGGATCAGCATCGTGTCACCCCTCGCTCAAAGGGGAGTCACAACCTATGTTTTGGACACTCACTCCCTCAAGGCTGCTCACAATGCAGCACCTCAGGTCTGACTCTGACTTTTGCTTATGCACCGCAACGTGACTCCATTTCTCTTCGCTTTTTTTTTTCTGCTTCCACCAGCTCTACCTGTATGTAACCACTATTCTTTTTAGGTGGCCATATATTCATTACTATGCTCTATGATATAATGTTAAGCTAACAACAGCCTTTCGTTTTTATAAAATGTGTCTAGCATACTCTATCTCCCCTCCCGGCCTCAATGTGTACAGCCTTTTCATCCTCCCCCTATGCATGACCCGAGGCAGCCATACAGAATCTTGTCTCCAGAACTGGGCTCTCATATGCCATGCTAACAGGGTCCTGTATTGGGAGTTGACATACACAGTGACCCCATGTGGAAAAAAGAGCAGTTCTCGCGTTTGAATATTTTGTTTTCTTTTCAGGTCCCCCCCAATACCTCCCCCCCTTCTCCTCTTACTACGGGGCACATGCAAACCACCAGACTCCCCGTCACTACATTCGTACCACGAGAACAATATTTCCCCTACTGATATAGCAATAACCCCACAAAACCACATGCACAGTGACAAATCTGTAACATTGGCCCACATCCTTCTCTTAACCCCCCAATATGAAAATCATTTCCTGGAACGTAAAAAGGACGCAGATCCCCTAACAAGAGAATGAAAATCGTCCGACATCTCAAAAGAATTAAAACTGACATCACCCTTCTCCAGGAATCTCACTTATTGACCCCTGATTTTCATTTTATGAAAAAGCTTTGGGTAGGCATAGTCATAGGCTCAGATGGACGTGAAGCAGGAGTTCTCCTGCTGATACACAAAAACCTCCCCTGCACAGTCCTATCCATAAAATAAGACAGCCAGGGACATTTTCTCTCAGCACATATCCAAATAGGATCCAAGGACCTAGTGATATCCAATATCTATGCTCCCAATAACCCTGGTAAACAGTTCTATAGCGAACTATCTACTTGGTTACTTAGTAATATCCTCTCCCAAACGCCTCAGGCTGAGACTCGATCCCACCATCCCCACACATTTTGCATTCCCTATGGAATCCATCCACCTCCATGAGCTATGGCGCCTCTTATACCCAGTTGACAGGGAATTCACTTTGTACTCCAACCCACATAATGTTCTCACCAGGATAGACTATTTGTTTGGCTCTGACAACCTAATCCCCATGTTATCCGATGCAGACATCCATGACATTGCTATATCAGACCATGCCCCTATAGATGTGACTATCGACAATCTTGACTTGCATTCCCACCCCAAAATTTGGCTTTTTCCCTCTTACCTCCACAACAACACTGACTTCCAGCAATTCATTGAAAAATCATGGACTGAATACTCCATGGCCAACGTACCTCACACAGATGACCCAAATCTCTTCTGGGATGCTGGCAAAGCATTCCTCAGGGGACAGATCATCTCCTATTCCACCTCCTGTAAAAGGAACACCTTAACGAAATATATATTGGCCAGCGCGCACTACATCAAGCACAACATTCCTCATACACCGTGGACTCCCCTGACGGTAGAAATAAATGGCAGGCAACAAAGAGGGCTTTTGCTACCTGGGCAGACACCCTTGAATTAACCAAAAAGGCACACTTAGATGCCACTCTCCACAAGTTCATAAATAACGCAGGCAAACTATTAGCCAGGCTTTGTAAGGGATCTTTCCGTCCGACCCATATTACCTCCTTGTGAGACACCAACAGAAACATCACAAGTCTCTCCACACATTTCTCTACTCACCAGTTCCGTCCTTATCTACCAACATCATGAAAAAAACGATCTCAAAATGTAAATGACTCTATATCAGCCATGGTGCCCCCCCTTACCAATTGAACAAAAACGTTTTATCCATTTCACCTCCCCCCCTCTAACCACCCTCCCACCTCCTGTTTGTTTTCTGACTGTACATAAAGGATAAAATCTCATTCCAAATGTGTTTAGATTCCAACTCACAGGGTTATAGATTTTAATTCTCAGAGAATGACTTCTTCAAACCTTTCCTCTGTAATCAGATTTTTTCCTGCTATTTTTTATTTTACTATGATGTCGTTTACACATTTTAAAATAGATAAATAATAATCATACTAATCATAAAATTGTGAACAACTCAATCAATTATGATTATGATTATTATTTATCCAATGTATGTTACCTGATTTATATTACTTGGTTCATCGCTGCAGTCCTATATAGACTACAATTATTTCACCTTAGCACAGTATATCACCTTTTATTGACACATTTTAAAATGAAGTAAATGCATTCATTGTAGTGGATTTGCTCCTGTATTTTTCAATCCAGAGGTTTGGGGATGGGTCAGCAATAAGTCTATATTGCTTAAAGTGGTAGTAACCCCCCCCCCCCCCCCCAAAAAAAAAAAATTGTCTCCCTGCAAATGAATTTCATAATGCATACATAATGTCATAGTGCATACTAGCACATTATCAAAGACTTACCTGAAAACGATGCCCTCCAGCAGCACGCTGTCACAGGGCTTTTATTTTCACCTTCCGGGTTCGCAGGCAGCCTCCATTTAACTGGGCAATTCACGATGAAGTTACTCCCATGCATGCACAGTGGAGTCAGGGCTGCAGCAGGGCTCTCTCTACGGGTGGTACACCATCCATTGAGACGCAGTGCGCATGTACCGGTGACAACACCAACGCTGTTAAAGTAAATATCTCCTAAGCCATTGTACACACGGTCGGACATTCAGATGGAATGTGTCCAATCGGACCGTTTTGTCGGATATTCCGACTGTGTGTGATCTACATCGGACTGTTTCCGTTGGAGTATCCGACGGACCAAGTTTTCCAACTTCTTGGTAAAATTTTCGGACAAAATGCTCAGATCAGACATACTCCGATCATGTGTGGGGAATTCCGAACAGACAAAGTGCCACGCATGCTCAGATCAAATTCCTAGACCAAAGCTATTGGCTACTAGCGTGAACGTAGTCCCGTCGTAACTAAATAACGTAATCACGTCGGATTTTCCGACAACTTTGTCCGACCGTGTGTATGCAACAGTTTATCCGACGGATTTTGTTTGGTTGTCGGAATCTCCGACCGTGTGTACAAGGGCTAAAAGGTGAGATATTTACTGTACCTACAGGTAGGTCTTTTATAGGAGAATTCTGCTATAGATCTTGTGAGTAGGGATGAGCTTCGTGTTCGAGTCGAACGTACGTTCGACTCGAACATTGGCTGTTCGTCCGTTCGGCGAAATCCGAACTCTTGGTCCGTTCGCATCAAAATTTGTGTGGCGCGCACGGCCCACAATGCACTGCGATGGCGCAGTGCATTGCTGGCTCATGATTGGCCAAGCATGCACTGTGACCCCTCATGCTTGGCCAATCGCAGCGCCAGCAGCGAGGAGAGCCATGATTGGCCACAGGCAGGATGCCTGTGGCCAATCATAGCTCAGGCTGTGTAGTGCACGCCCCACACTATATAAGGCCGCCTTTGAGGCGGCCTCGTGTAGTGTGTTGGCATCTGAAGCAGTGGGTGTTCTGTGTACCTTCAACACAGTTACACACCAATCGTTTTTGGCTGATTTCCTATCTTGCTCTTGTGTAGTGGTTATTGTCTGTGCCCTGACCGCAGTATACACCACTATATTCACCTCACCTATATAGCTAGTGATCTATCTTTAATAATAGAGCTTTCAGTCAGTAGTGTTAGGAGATAGTGCGTGCTGTCTGCGTGCTCTGTACCCAGTACATACCGCTATAATCTACCTACATAGCTGTTCTCTATTTGAGCCCAATTGCCATCTGCAGGAGTTATTGGAAGTTGTGTGTGCCTCCAGCACAGCACAGTATACATCTGTATATACCCCTTTATCTCTGCTGTTTTCTGGTTATTGTCTGCGTGCCCTGACCGCAGTATACACCGTGATATTCACCTCACCTATATAGCTAGTGGTCCATCTTTAATAATAGAGCTTGCAGTCAGTAGTGTTAGGAGATAGTGCATGCTGTATGCGTGCTCTGTACCCAGTACATACCGCTATAATCCACCTACATAGCTGTTCTCTATTTGAGCCCAATTGCCATCTGCAGGAGTTATTGGAAGTTGTGTGTGCCTCCAGCACAGCACAGTATACATCTGTATATACCCCTTTATCTCTGCTGTTTTCTGATTATTGTCTGCGTGCCCTGACCGCAGTATACACCGCGATATTCACCTCAGCCTAAGGCCCAATTTTTCTGCCCCTGTTTAACAGGGGCGTTTAAGTACAATTTTTGATGCAATGCTTTGCAGCAGGGCTAATTCCAGCAAAAAAAATAGAGTATATGGAAGAGGTTGCAGTGTGGTGGCACCAGCAGCAGTGCCTAAGGCCAAATTTTTCTGCCCCTGTTTAACAGGGACATGTAATTACAATTCTTGATATAATATTTCACAGGAGGGCCCCTTCCTGTGCCCACCCAGAGTAACGGTGAGGACTTATAGTGTTGTGGCACCAGCACCACAACCACCAAAGGTCAATTTTTCTACCACTGTTCAACAATGGCATGTAATTACAATTCTTGATATAATCGTTCACAGCAGGGCGCTCCAGCGCCCACCAAGAGTCACTTTGAGGGCTTACAATGTTGTGGCAAAACCAACACCTTGTTCCACCATTTCTGCAGAGCATATAGGGCAGGCCCCTACTTTCAAACATCCAACTTACAAACATCAGACAGCAGCAAGTGAGATGAAAAAAGATGGACGACAAAACAAATTATACAGGGGTGATCACCCTTCCCTATGTTTTCCAAAAAGCTTAAAAATAGTTTTTTTGACTGGAGCTACACTTTAAAAATGTACCGGTTGAAAATTACAAACAGATTCAACTTAACACAACAAACCTACACAGTCCCTGTCTTGTTTGCACCGCCTGTATACTGCTGTTCTGAGTATATAGGGCCTGGGGGCCACACGCATTTCCTTTTTTTAATATGGGTACAGGGTTCCCCTTAATATGCGTACAAGACCCAAATAGGCTGGTAATGGGCAGGGAGGGCTACCCATGCCATTTTTCTCAATGATTTTCAACCATATTGCAGGAACCAGAGATAACATTAAAACCGCAAGCAGTTTTAAATGGTGTTATTTCCGTTTAATGTCATTTTGTGCAGGGACTGTTCTAAACATGGGAAACACGTGGCACTTCACAGGCATACTACAGACACCCCCCAGGCACCATATTTAAAGGAATATTTCACTTTTTTTTTCACTTTAATCGTCATTAAAATCAGTGCTCCCGCCAAAACGGCCATTTTTAAAACTTTTTTTTGCATTGACCCATGTCCCCTGAGGCAGGAGTCAGGTCCCCAAACCCTTTTTAGGACAGTATCTTGCATATTAGCCGTTAAAATTAGCACTTTCCATTTCGAACGTTCGAGTCCCATAGACTTCAATGGGGTTCTAACGTTCGTAACGAACGTGGGGTCCGTTCGAAAGTTCTGGTGCGAACCGAACCGGGGGGTGTTCGGCTCATCCCTACTTGTGAGCAACTAGGATAGCGCAAATTAGCGAAAATCCTATTTTTAGCTGCTGACACTAATCATATTCCATAATGCAATGTGTAATAATATATTTAAAACATCATGTGCCACACTGAATCAAAAAGTGCATATAAATAAATCCTCCTACATCTACAATCTACAGTACATAATACGGGACATGCAAGATACACTAAACAACACAACGCATAAGTAAATGAAACAACCCAGCGTGATATTACATACATTTCTAAAATTCAAATCAAGTGTGATAGTCCAATTCATCAAATCTGTATAGTGTCCTTCCATAACAAAGTGCTGTTTCACATACAATGGATGTACAGGAAGTATTCACTCCATTCTGCAAACAAAGAAGTGTATTCACTCTCATAATTCCATGTGTGCATGCTCTTTAATGATCCTCATGCAGTCCTCTTTTCACAATCACCCAAAATTTCTCATTGGTTGTGCTCTCACCTCATATAATATGACCCCCCACTTAACTTGGGTCAAATAGCGCAGTTTGTCCTTATAGGACTAAGCAGTATCACTCCTTTATTCCTTACTAGTCCTCCAGACAATTGCTCTTAGGTGTCCTCAGCTATCCTCATACAACAGCAGTCAGATAAAGGGAAAAACACCCAATTTTTTTTATTCCCACTGTAATTTACTCACATTTGCTAGGTACTTGAAGTGCACACACTCTCGCCGCACATATGCTGCTATAGATCCATGACACTGTAATAGCCCAGCGATGTAAACATCCAGATCGGGAATAGTATGCTGTGACATCTGCCTACTTGCCCCTCCCCTACACGTTACACCACAAGGTCATGTGGCTTCTTCAGGGGGACTTCATGGCATACTGTTCCTGATCTGGATGTTTATACCAGATTAGGTGTGGAACATTATATTTTAAAAGCCTTATTATAGGCTTACCTGTAGGTATTTAAAAATGCCTTTACTACCACTTTAACTGGAGAGAGTAAGATAAAGTCACTGACGTGTGTATGCTATCCGAAAGGCGACATAAATTGCAAGACTGAACGGACATAATGATGAATCTTTTGCAGGTATAATAGTTTACAGGAAAAAAAGCATACCAGAGGTGCTGGGATTTTAATGATTAAGATGCAAGTGCATACAAAGTAGTGAGGGTAAAACAAGACTAAGACTCAGACTAAGCTGCTCAGAACAGACAGGGCTACCCTCCAATGGGTACAAAGCAGGTTACCAGAAAACAATAACCACCAATGAAAGAGCACCAGGCCAAATTATAATAGAGTTTAAATGAACTTATTGGTTTGCCCTGAAAAAAAAATCCAATGCGTCAGAAATGACACCCATTCATCATGGCTTCAGTTAAATTAGGAATCTTGAATGGTCTTAAAATAGGGCTTTCTTGTGTGAATCTATGTGTGGAAGCTGATTGCTAGACTAAGAGAATAAAGCCAAGTACACACAGGGAAAATATTGGGTGCCATTGGCTGGTTCAATAGGAACCGGCCGACCCTCGGCCCATGTGTATGGCAGCCTGTCCAACAGGGAGACATGGCTGAAAAGGAGCATGACCCAAAAACGGTCTGCCGATTGGCATCAGATCAGCACTCTCAGCCAATGGTGCTGACCAGTCTGTTCTGGCGGGGGGCACCGCCTGTCAGAACACAATATCTCAGCGGGGAGACATCACTTATTTGGTACATCAGCTCTTTTTGAGTTCTTCAGTTTTTTTTGTTAAGCCCTCTAGGTTGAACCAAAAAAAAAACTAACAGTGTGTACTAGGCTTTACTGGTCATCAGTATCTGTATGAGTGATCAACATTTTCTTCAGGATCTCTGCCAAAATGTAAAACGAGCCTGTTTGCTCGCAGTTTTGTTTTCTGAGACTTTAGTTCCGCTTTAATACATTGTGCTTCAAAAAACAAAACTTGCAATTTAGCCAAAGGTTTCATTTATCCTCCAGCTAGGTAGTTATTTTGCTATTCTTCCCCTAAATCAGCACAGAGATTTAGACACTCTTTTTTTTAACCGACAATTATTTCAACAATTCCATTTCTGCCCACTCCTCCTCAAACAGGTGAGAAGGAAGTCAATTTAATATTTTCTTGTATATTTATATGTGTGAGTTACAGTTGACACAAACTGTCACCTTAGGCTAAAGAAGACTCTGTGATAGACAATAACAACTGTGCTTTTTGTAGAAGGATTATTTTAAATGTGAAGCCTTCAAATACAAAATAAGTCTTAAACCTGTAGTTACAGTACTTATGACTTCCTCCAAATGTGATCTTTTTCTAAAAATGATTTATGCTGTCTAAAAAGAAACTACTGCTAGAAAGCTTAAAGCAAAACATATTTTTTATTTATAAAAACATTTTTAAAAAGCACAGTTAAAATACTTACCTTCAATCCTCAGTCGGTACCCACAGTACCTCTTCATTGCCAAAAGATGTTCCCTGACTTCTGGGATAAATGACACTTAGGCCGCATACACACGGGCGGACTGTTCGCCCAACTTTGTTCGTCAAACAGTTTGACAAACAGTCCGCTCAAAATTAGCATGAGCGGACTTGACCACACACGATGAACGAACAGTCCGCTGAAAGCGTGCGCGATGACGTACGTCACGTACGACGGGACTAGAAATAGGAAGTCCAAGACACAGCAAAGCACCCTTTGGGCTCCTTCTGCTGACTTTGCGTTAGTAGAAGTTTGGTTAGAGACGATTCGCGCTTTTCAGACTTCAGCTTAATTTGTCCGTTCACTGCGGCGCAGTCTACCTGTGAGGTTTATATCTGTCTTTCGGTACGCGTGGATCAGTTGTACCTGTTATTAGGTGCTTCTGGTCCGCTCGTTTCTGGGTTTCAGGTCGTTCTTCATAGGTCTGGCTGTTCTTCAGTGCGTTCAGTTGAGCTTGACTGTCCAGCCGACCGTTTCAAAGCCATGGAGAGTGGACGTACTCGGGAACGAGTTCGTGCTATATTGGGGCTTGGTGTTTTATTTGTTATGAATTGGTTTTATTTAATGACTATTTTTTTTTCCCTGTGTTTGACTCCCCAGTGTCCTTCCACGCCACAGGAATGGCAGACTGTGGCTTCCCAATTCGCTGCCCGTTGGGACTTCCCCAACTGCGGAGGGGCGATCGATGGGAAACATGTGAGGATTGTGCCCCCACCCCATTCGGGGTCCTACTATTGGAATTATAAGGGGTTCCATAGTGTGGTGCTAATGGCGGTGGTGTCGGCACAATGTGACTTTCTTTATGTGGATGTGGGGAAGAACGGCCGGATGTCTGACGGAGGAGTCTTTAGGCAGACCGAGTTCTGCCACCGTCTTCTCACTGGTGGCCTGGACTTGCCACCAGATGCCGAGAATGTGGAGGGTCTACCGTTTGTGTTTCTGGCTGATGAAGCGTTTGTTCTGAGTGAACATCTTATGAAACCCTTCCCCCAAAGGACCCTCACCCCGGAGAGGAGGGTTTTTAATTACCGGCTGGCCAGAGCAAGAAGGGTTGTGGAGAGTGCCTTTGGCATTATGGCCAGCCGGTTCCGTCTGTTACTGAAAGCCATCAACCTTGCAGAATATAAACTGAACTATGTGATTCTGTGCTGATTCTGTGCTGCTGCATTCTGCACAATTTCCTACGTAAATTTTCAGGTAACCAGTACCTGCAGCCTATTGGGCCTGAGGCCGGACTAATATTTCCAGAACTGACAGGGCTGGATCATGCCCTTCCTGGCTTAGCCACCCAAACAGCAGAGGTGCGTGACCGCTATGTCAGCTATTTTAATGGTGGGGGGCTATTCCAATGCCAGCTGAGCAATAAAAATGTATTTTTCTTGAAATATGTATTGTCTGTTCTAATTTTTAAGTTGGGTTCTTGTTTGCTTTTCACGTTGCTTGTCTCCTACATATTGTCCTAATTCAGGGATATGCAATTGGCCAACCTCCAGCTGGTGCAAAACTACAAGTCAATAATGCCTCTGGGTCTCATGCTTGTGGCTGTCAGTCTTGCTATGCTTCATGGGACTTGTAGTTCTGCAACAGCTGGATTTCCACTAATTGCATATTCCTGTCCTAGTGCATTTGTATAGCAAAGTGTTTTTTGACAATAGGAAATAAGGCCCTTTGTGACAGAAAACACAAAATGACTTCCCAAACTGGTATTGAGTATTGAAAGAAGTAGACACACACACACACATCTTTTTTTTGATTTTTTAATAGTGCACATTACAACCAGTGCCTCTTTTTTAGATATTTTTCTTTTTTGTGTTTTTTTTTTTTTGTGGTTTTTTTTTTTTTAATTTTTTTTTTTTCTTTTTTTGTAAACATAGAAATATATAGATATATCTAAAATACAATTATCACAAAAAATAAAAATAAAAGCATATTTTTAACTATTTACATAAAACAAGGGGTAAAGCCAAATTTTGAAGATACACACCAAAAATTGGTAATGTCAACATGTGCTATGTACCATCATGAGTGATCAATGGACGTGTTTGGTGTGTGCAATCCCTTCCTCTCACATACTAGAATGAGGAAGGGTTTGCAAACACCAAATGCGTCCATTGCGATCCTCTGATGGCACATAGCACATGTTGACACACCGTGTGCATCTTCAAAATTTGGCCTCTAAAAACTATGTTCTAAAAACATTAAAAACTTTTGGGCAAGGAAATGAAGAACATGATCGATTGTGTTTTAGGGAAAAGGGGCTTATTAGATTCTCCCTAAAACATCGATCATGTTCTTCATTTCCTGCCTCATAGTGTCCAGTTGTCTCTGCATGTCATCGATCTTGGCATTCCAGGCCATGATCTGCCCAATCATCCTCTGGGCACTGTCAGCCGTAAAAGGCTCCGCGGCTTGCCCTTCCACAACCAGATCATCACCTAAAAACATGTGTAGATAAAAAATTGGTTAGCATATACAGCCATTAATTGTTTACCTTAAGCTGGGTTGTCAGACACTCACTTTGTGGGGTGCGTATCTCCACCACCTCTTCCTCCTCCACATCTAGCCCTGGGCTTGGCTGCTCCAGCTCGGACACGGGGCTGGATGGCTCCATCACCGACACGGGGCTGGGAATCTCCATCACCGACACGGGGCTGGATGGCTCCATCACCGACGCAGGGCTGGGGCTAATTGCCCAATCAGGCTGACGAGGTCGGGGGGTCCTGGGCTGCTCCGCCTCTTGTCTGAGTCTTTGTTCCCCTATGAGAATGAAAAAAAAAAAAAGGATACTTTTAAGCATAGTGATATTTGAGTTCAGAAATTTGAATATGAAACATTGGTTTGAAGTGGTGTACAATTATTAGCTGGTTATTACAAGCTCCTAGTTTAATACATCATTAAAATGACATTTTTTTAGTTAGGCTGTGTTCAGACTGCTGCGATGTGCGAACGCTGCAAATCTACTGTGGTTTCACGCATCGCATGCGCAGTTTGCACTGCCCTATGTGACCTGCTGGGAGTATCAGTGTAAAGTTTTATTGACACCTCCAAATTAGTTCTCATATCACAGTGCAATCTTTAAACTCGGACAGGAATCGGACCACATGGTGTGAAGACGCATGTGATCCGATTCGGCTGTGGACTAAAAAAAGGGCCATGTACAAGTTTGGGCCGGATGCAATGCAAATTCAGGCATACTATATGTATGGCTGAAATCGCATCACACAGAGATCACATGTGATTTGCAATGCAGTGCGTTGCAAATCACATTTGATCTCGTACATTGCAGCAATGTGAACCTAGCCTTTAACCAAAATGCGATACTTTATATCTTTTGTCCAAGTTTCACAGACGGACACACTCGAATCATCCCCTGGAGTACCTGTGTGTGATTATGCCAAAAAATGTTCTATGATGTCCCAAACTACACTAAATGTTTCCCAGTCCAGATGTTGAACCAGCATTTTATCTATCTATCTATCTATCTCATTTTTTTTATTGAGTCTACATTGCACTGAATAAATTTATGAAACTTTTTTTAAAATTTATATCCTATAAACTGAGTGTGACAATTCAGTTTATCATGAACAATACAAAAAAATTAATAACTAATTAAAATCTAATCCAACACCAGATACATTTACACCATATACAAATTCATGCTATTTACGCCCACATATACGAACAACCATATGCGCTCATTACATGAACTATTAACCACACGAACAATAAAATCCGCCAAATTTACATACAATAACTACACGAACGATTACGAGTAAATCCGCCAGATTTACATACAATACCTACACGAACGATTACGATCAAAGCGCCAAATATACATAGAATACCTACACGAACGATTATGATCAAATCCGCCAAATTTATGCACAATACCTACACGAACGATTACGATAAAATCCGCCAAATTTACATACAATACCTACACGAACGATTATGTCCGACAGTCACGATAAACGCGCCGTTTACTCACTTTTTTTCAGGGCCTTTTTGATGCGATGATATTGCTCCGGCTCCCTGGACTTGATGTCGGACCATCGTTTCCGGAGCTGGTCCTTGCTTCTTCGTACCCCAAATTTGTGGAACAAAGTTGTGACGACCTCATCCAAGATGCCGCTTTTCCTGACATTGGGTTTGGGGTACGGGCCATTTTCCCCATCATAGTCCTCCCTTCTTAATATTGCCACCATCTCCACCATCTCTTCAAAGGCCATATTGGTGGCCTTATATCTCCTCCTTGCTCCGGAAGCATGGGGTCCATGGCTTTCCTCCGCGCTGCTCACGCTGCTCATTGAATTAGCGTCCGCCATTTTCACCTCTAATTCACCCACAGCGGAACGAGGGTAAAAGGGGCTGGGAAATACGGCCACAAGGAACGTCAGGGGCGGGCGACGCAGGCGGAGCCTGAACGCATGCGCAATATATAGCGTTGCCGCGAGGCCGTACGCTTGTCCGAACGGAAGCAGCGAGTGCTACACGCGACGGTAAGATAGTTATCGTTTTATTTTCGTTTAATTTAAAGCCTGCGTTAGGAATGTGTATATTGAAATTTAATATTATTGATGTTTAATTGATTTTTATGTGGGTTGGTGGTTGAGTGGGGTTGGTGTTTTGTGTGGTAGTGTGGGGGTGGAGGTGGGTGTATAGGGGGGGGGGTAGTGTGTGTGTGTGTGTGTGTGTGTGTGGGGGGGGGGGTAGTGTGTGTGTGTGTGTGTGTGTGTGTGTGTGTGTGTGGGGGGGGGGGTAGTGTGTGTGGGGGGGGGGGGTAGTGTTTGTGTGTGTGGGAGGGGTAGTGTGTGTGTGTGTGTGGGGGGGTAGTGTTTGTGTGTGTGTGGGAGGGGTAGTGTGTGTGTGGGGGGAAGTGTGTGTGTGGGGGGTAGTGTGTGTGGGGGGGGGTAGCGTGTGTGGTAGTGTGTGTCTCGCCTACATTGTCACAATATAGTGTGCATTTGGTCTGACTTTTTTTTTGGTATTTTTTTTGTTTTGTTTTTTGTTTTTCAGAAAATGCAAAGGTATACCCCAGACCCCTTTAAGGAGGAGGCCTTCCTCTCAACATTTCTGGATTTAGTTGAGTCGCACAGTAGTCTTTGGGATTCAAAACACCCCCAATATTCAAGCCGTGCTGCCCGGAAGAAGACACTGGAGACAGTTTTGACGTTTGTGAAAACCCGACTCCCCCAGGCAGACACTGACTTTGTGAACGCCAAAATTAAGAACCTGCGTAGCGTGTATAGGCGGGAGCGCATAAAGATCCTAGAGTCCCAAACATCAGGATCAGCAGCAGGTCAGGTCTATGTACCTAGGCTGTGGTATTATGACAGGCTGCGTTTCCTTGATGACACGTCAGAAGCCAGGCAGTCACTTTCCACTCTTCTGCCTACCCGTCCCTCCACCCTTCCCTCCACCTCAGGTGAGCCATCCCTGGAAGATCCAGACCCTTCCTTGCTGGACGAAGTTGATGCGCCCAGCTGGAGCCAGGTATATTTTAGTTTCTAAAGTTAGGATTGCTCAAATATTAATGATGTAAAGTTCAATGTTTGAATTGCTTCCAAATCTAGGATTTCATCACAAATTAAATTAGATAGAAGGATACAGTAGTTTACACAAATGTGGCTCAAATCTTGGTGAACTGATGGAAAAATGATGGTGTCAAAATGATAGCCTTTTCTATTTCAAGACAAATGTATTTGCAAGTGAGAACTGTAAAATTGTTAGTGATTGATGATTTCAAAATATAGACATATTTTATTTATTGATTTCTTTGTTTTTTACACAGGATGAGCTCACCCAGGAGGAGGCCGGGACCAGTGGTATGGAGGAGGAGGTTGGGACCAGCCACACACAAGAGCTAGCTGGGCCCAGCAGGAGTCGGACTGAAAGCCAGGTCCCTCCCCTCCGCCTAGCCAGCAAAAGGCCCAGGAGGATGACCCATACAGAGGAGGAGTCCTTGGCGCTTATACGCCAAGCCACACAAGTTCTGTCCAAACCACCCAATCCGGAGGAGGCCTATGGCACTTATCTGGCTAGTAAGCTACTTGAAATGGACAAACCACAGCGCAACTTGTGTGAAGCAATATTTTTTGATGCCATCCAACGGGGTCTGAAGGGTGAGCTCACACCCACCACCAAGCTTTATAACGCAGACCCTACTGCTCCTCCTCCTCCTCCTCCTCCTCCTACCACAAGTCCACCACCAGAGGCACAGCCTCCAGAGACGCGTGGAGGGAAGGCAAGACGGAAGAGTCGCAAGTGACTGCCTGGCTTCAGTCTGCTCTGAAAGAAGACGCAGGCTGTTGTAGTACCACAGTCTGGGGACATAGATCTCATCTGCTGCTGTTCCTGGTCTTTGGGATTCTAGGACCTGGTTGTGCTCCCTATTTACATGCTACACAGGTTCGGAATTTTGGTGGCCACTCACTTGATGTGTGCCTGGGGGACAAAAGGCTTCACAAATGCCAAAATTGTCTCCAGTGTTGCCTCCCTCTTGATTTAGTTTTGTTCTGAGGAAAAATAAAAATTTATTATTTCAAAAAAATATTGTATGTTTTTTTTTTTTTTTTTTTTTTTTAAATTTTGGCTTACAAAACAAAGTTTATTTGTGAGTAGGCAGATACATGTCAAAAGACTCTGGGGGTTATTTACAAAACACATGTTCATGTAAATATGCAAACTTCAAGTGCAATTTTTAAAGCACTGCAAGTGCACTTGGAAGTGCAGTCGCTGTAAATTTGAGGCTTAACATTTGAAATGAGGGGAAGCTCTGCTGATTTTGAACATGCAATCATGTGTAAGCTAAAATGCTGGTTTGGGTATCTATCTATCTATCTATCTATCTATCTATCTATCTATCTATCTATCTATCTATCTATCTATCTATCTATCTATCTATCTATCTATCTCTACTTGCATAGTCCTGCTTGGCCAAAAAAATGCAAGTCCATCTTGTTTCAAACCCCCCCCCCCCCCCCCCCCACACACAAAAAAAACAATAAAAAATATGACAATAGTAGTTCCAAAAATATATAGTAATAGATAAATTCTATTTTTTTTTTTAAGAAATAAATAAATAAATATATATATTTTTAAAGGGTTTTTTTTTTGGTTTTTTTTTAAAAATTTGAATATATTTTTTCTATAATTGGAAGATTAATCATAGGATGAGGATGAATAAAAACATGTGGTATAACTCTGTGTGAATATAAGCAGCAAAGCTACTTCACTTTTCTTGCATTACGAAGAAGAAAAGAACGGGCTATATTAAAAAACCACAAAATTAGCAGCATGACGAATATGCTAGCTTCAATACGAACACTAGTTTTACAAGACCGAGCGCTTCCGCCCTGTCCACCCTGTAAATTCTTTCTGAGCATGCGCGAGACTTAGTTTGACGAACAAGCCTACACACGAGCGGACTGTCCGCTCAAACCAAGTTTCAGCGGACAGTTTTACGGAATTTCCGAAAAACTTTGTTCGTCAGACTGTCCGCTGAAACTGTCCGCTGAAGCCCACACACAAGCGAACAGTCCCCGTGTGTGTACGCGGCCTTAGGGGTTCATTTACTAAAACTGGAAAGTGCAAAATATATTGCAGCTGTGCATAGAAACCAATCAGGTTCCAGGTTTTATTGTCAAACTTTATTGAATGAGATGAAGTTAGAAGCTGCTTGGCCACCAAGCACAGGTGCACCAGATTCTGAGTGCGCCAGTTTTAGTAAATCTACCCCCTTGTGTCCATCAGCTGGAAAGACTGATTACTATAATCTGAATGCAGGGTGTCATGGGCCCACCCTCTCAGGAGGCATCACCACCACACCCTTTTATTCACAATATACTGGTATGGGGATCCATCTTGCCAGTGCTACTCCCTGCATCAGTAAAGACCATTCCAACCACAAGAAAGGTGAAGTGGGAGAAAACCCTGCAGAGTTACATGACGAGCCTGCACACTTTAGTAAAAAGAAAGTGTATTTAAAAATATAGTAGAAAAACATGTAGCAAGACTTCTATGGAAGCAAGGAGATATGAACAGAGGAGGGAATCTTCCAAAGGGGACCGAAGTTCTGGTGACTCTAGTGACATCCCAGGATTTCCTTACTTTGAAGGGATTTCCTCTCATTTCCTGTTTAGGCTATTGGACAAGAAGTGAAGCAAAATTTCCCCTATAGAACACAGATGGTAAAAACGTCAAAGGGGTTGTAAACCCTCCCTTACTCTATCCAAAATGCAAAAAAAAAAGTTTTTCCTTTTGTTCTACTTCAAGTGTATAAATGGGATAGTAGATTTCAATTATATACTTTGGTTTTACAGTATCTCACAAAAGTGAGTACACCCCTCAAATTTTTGTAAATATTTTATTATATCTTTTCATGTGACAACACTGAAGAAATTACACTTTGCTACAATGTAAAGTAGTGAGTGTACAGCTTGTATAAGAGTGTAAATTTCCTGTCCCCATCAAAATAACTCAACACACAGCCATTAATGTCTAAACAGCTGGCAACAAAGGTTAGTACAACCCTATGTGAAAATGTCGAAATTGGGCTCAAAGTTTCAATATTTCATGTGGTCACCATTATTTTCCAGCACTGCCTTAACCCACTTGGGCATGGAGTTCCACAGAGCTTCACAGGTTGCAACTGGAGTCCTCTTCCACTCATCCATGATGACATCACTGAGCTGGTGGATGTTAAGGTCCTTGCGCTCCTCCACCTTCCGTTTGATGATGCCCCACAGATGCGGTTTAGGTCTGGAGATATGCTTGGCCAGTCCATCACCTTTACCCTCAGCATCTTTAGTAAGGCAGTGGTATCTTTTTTTTTTTTGCCACTCTGCGGTACTGCTGGTTGTAGCAACCCACTTTCCCTTTGTACCTTTATTATTCTATATACTACCTCTTGCTGAAAATATTGTCCAATCCATCCTGTTATTATTGCATATTTCCCAAAGACAACCTCTGGATATGACGCTGAGCACATGCACTTAACTTCTTTGGTCGACCATGATGAGGCCTGTTCTGAGTGGAAGCTGCCCTGTCTTTATGTAGCTCAACAATTCTTTTTTTCCGATTCTCAGAGACTTCTCAGAGCCATGAGGGGCCATGTTGAACTTCCAGTGAACAGTATGAGAGCGTGAGAGCAATAACACCAAATTTAACACACCTGCTCCCCATTGATACCTGAGACCTTGTAACATTAATGAGTCACATGACACCGTGGAGGGAAAATGGCTAGTTGGGCCCAATTTGGACATTTTCCCTTAGGGGTGTACTCACTTTTGTTGCCTGTGGTTTAGACATTAATAGCTGTGTGTTGAGTTATTTTGAGGGGGCAGCAAATATACAAGCTGCAAACAAATGACCCCTGCCCCCACCTAAAACTGGCCTTCACAGCAAGGATCACATGGAAGGCAAATGCATGAAAGACAAAAACAGAACATTCCATAGCTCAACTCACCAACCAGTCTGCCAACCGGGGTATAGTTAGCACGCATTTTCAAACGCATGCGTAAGCTGCAAGGCCTCTTCACAGCACCCTGTTTATTACTTATCTATGCAGTAGTATGATTGAATGCTATGATTAAGCACTATGCAGCATGAATTGCATAAGATATCCCATTTATAAAGCTTTGCAACCTACTAAGGGCCCATTCACACCACTGTGAATTGTTATAGACTGCAGTGCCAATCGCATTGCACCTACTGTAGCAACGCTCTGAGATGTCATTAACAATGAATGGTATTGCATCTTACCACAGTTCACTCATTAGGAGTGTCTTGCAGTAACATACAGTAAAACACATTTTATCACAACACTGTGAACAGGCTTTTAATGCAAAGTGTCCCGTGTAGTACAAAACGATCACTTACAGCACTCAGAGTTCCTCGGCCACTACACCATCTGCCTGGAATTTGCATGTTCTCCCTGTGCCTGCGTGAGTTTCCTTTGGGTATTTCGGTTTCCTCCCACACTCCAAAGACATGCTGGTAGGTTAAGTCAGATCCTGTCTATAAACTGGCCCTAGTATGTGTGTATGTGTTTGTAAGCGCATCTGGACCCTATGGAGTAAATGACTGCGCTATATCAATATTCAACTCAACTCCACTCCACTGTTGAATAATTTCAAATGATAGGCAGATGCAGCCTTTCATGGATAGGGGATAGGGGAATCCAAAGTGGAACTACAAAAACAAGGACACGAGAAGGCGCAAGCACCTAGTGCATTACCGCAAAAAAATTATTTGAGCTCAGCTCTGAGGAAGGGAGTGAGCTCCCTAAACATGTCAGCTTGGCTCTAAAGCGGGAGGCAAAGTAATATAAGATATTAAAAGGACTACCTCTTGGCAATATCTCGTTGGACAGGAGGCTAGTGGGGGTGGATATGAATGGGTCTGAATGTGTAAAAAGGGCACACAGGAGGGAATTCATCCCATTTTAGCTCATGGCTCTTGCCTGATGGTTCTGAGCCTCATAGCTCTCTTTTGCCATCCAAGCCCAGCTGACGAAACAATATTTCAAGTAAAGCATTGTGATAAGTATCTTTGATGTTCTTTTGTCATATACTCTGTATAATGTTCTTGTCACGTACCTTACAGCGGAGTCAGACTGCTGAGGGTGGCCTCTCGCACGGTTCCGGTCTCCACGCCCCTGGAGATGGGAACAGGGAGCGTGAGGACAACGAATGGGTGCAGGTGCCTGCAGGTGGAAGTTGAAGACCTTGGAAACGCTGGGTCCTCACGGGAGAAGAGGTGTAGACTGGTCACGGAGGTAGGAAGTGGAAGTTCAGCAGGTGTGCAGGAAGCACTACGTGTCTGTAACAGGCAAGGTCGGCAACTGGCGGGCAATGCGGTACAAGTACAGGAGGCAGGTGCGTAGTCAAGGACGAGCAAGGGTCTGGTAACGTGCTAGCAAATGAGGTACGGAATCAGGAAGCAAGCCAAAGTCGAAAGTCCAAGCCGAGGTCAGGGGTAGTCCAGGAGATCTTAACACGAGGTATCCAAGGAATGGGTATCAGGAACAAGGTCACAGGAACAAGGATCACAGGAACAAGGTCACAGGAACAAGGATCACAGGAGCAAGGTCACAGGAACAAGGATCACAGGAACAAGGTCACAGGAGCAACGATCAGGTCTTTCAGGAGTAGCTGAAGACGATCCAGCACTGGTGTCAGGCCAAGATCCTGTTTATATAGAGGGAAGTGAGCCAGGATTGGTGGAGGTGGCCATCCGTGCGTGACTATGTACACACGTTCAGTTTGCGCGGGTGCCTCCGTGTGTTCGGATTGGCGTACGTCTCTGACGGGGACACCGCGCATGGCGCCTGGAACGAAGGGGAACTGCTGCTATACGGGGACTGGCATACGTACGGTGAGTTCCCTGACAGTTCTTTAGTATTTTCATGTTAGAGTTTTCCTATTTTCTTGGGAAATAAATAAGACATTGTTATAATAAGCAGTGTATTTGTTTTCATAGCTAACCTTATATCATTGTGCTTATCAGAGTTTTAATAGACTAACTAACTAGGGGAATAGACAAGTTAATACATATATGCAATAAATAGAGGGAATCCATAATCACCCTTGAATATTTATTGTACTCATTACTTCATTTATATACCTGATTGATGTCTCACCTGAAAGGTTGGAACCTTGTACAGGTAATGCCAGTGGCTACACACAGGTGCATGCTCCGTTAGATAAAGGGAACAAATGCCAGTTACCAGGGCACAGTATGCCTTCACCACATGGCGCTTCAACATCTCACAGTGGTTGATAAGGACCTATTACCCTATATGCGCTGTGTATACACTGAATCGGTCATTGTACAAGTGGCTTGCTCCCAGAGATGTGCGGACAAAGGATGAGGTTCATGCAGGATGCTTATTTCTGAGGAGTAACCGGAAGAGGAGGAATGTATTCAGCACTATATTGGGGGAATAGGAACTGGGATGGGTGTTGTTAATAGAGTGGACATTGGTATCCTGAGGAACAAATTTTCAACCATAGCTTAATGAGTTGGCATCACAGCTCAGTAAGATTTTCCAAAACACGTTGCTTACACTAATCCAAAGTGGTGGTCGAATGCCTGGATGGGCTGTGCTAGTTTTGATTGTGAAAGGTGTTATCCTGCCTCATTGATCCCATATACAGAAGTGCAGACTCTGTCTGTATATTTGGTGGCATAAATGGGCTTACTGACTGGGGATTCTACCTTGTTGCCTCTGAGGCTAAATTACCCACATGTGATCAGAGAGGATGGAAGCCAGAGGCAGGTTGTTATTTCCCTGTGTGGAAGGCATGACCATGACATCCTTTGTATGCCAGGTCAATACATGGTGGTGAACGAGAAAGGTTGGAAAGATATTTCACACTGGGTTCTGGATGGAGAGATCCATGCTGGGAAGGAAGCACCTAGGTATTATTTGGGACATAGACAAGTTTGTTTCTTGATGTAATGTTAGTCATGGAACTAGGGCAGTGATGGCGAACCTTGGCACCCCAGATGTTTTGGAACTACATTTCCCATGATGCTTATGTACTCTGCAGTGTAGTTAAGCATCATGGGAAATGTAGTTCCAAAACATCTGGAGTGCCAAGGTTCGCCATCACTGAACTAGGGTGTCCTTTGAACCTAACAATAGGTAGAGGTGAATGGTATACCTTGGGCATGGTCTCTGGAATCCAGGCAGAGGGATGGAATTTTGTGGTTTGTCATTGTTTCAAGTTTATATGTGTTAAACTCGATATTTATATAGAAGGGTCTCCCATTTATCCATGCAAGTTGAGGGATGAATTGACGGTAAGGTCTCTTTGTACAAGTTAGAGGCTTTGCTGCCAATTCAGAGCCCTGAAATACCACTGACATGCCAAAATTGCGGTAGGCCGGTGGTGAACGAGAAAGGTTGGAAAGATATTTCACACTGGGTTCTGGATGGAGAGATCCATGTTGGGAAGGAAGCACCTGGGTATTATTTGGGACATAGACAATTTTGTTTCTTGATGTAATGTTAGTCATGGAACTAGGGTGTCCTTTGAACCTGACAATAGGTAGAGGTGACTGGTATACCCTGGGCATGGTCTCTGGAATCCAGGCAGAGGGAGGGAATTTTGTGGTTTGTCATTGTTTCAGGTTTATATGTGTTAAACTCGATATTTATATAGAAGGGTCTCCCATTTATCCATGCAAGTTGAGGGATGAATTGACGGTAAGGTCTCTTTGTACAAGTTAGAGGCTTTGCTGCCAATTCAGAGCCCTGAAATACCACTGACATGCCAAAATTGCGGTAGGAAAGGCCATTGTGAGCAGGCCTGCCTAATTCTGACCTGTATTAACAGTAAAGGGTTATAGGAGGTTGGGAGCGTGATGCGTAATTGGATGGGTCACATATATATGTATATATTATGGTAATGGGTTGATTTATGTTATGGTATAGTGTGACATATGTGTATTTTAGGTTAGTAATATGGGTGAGTAAGGCCCTCATCGAGACTCTGTATCTGAAAGCTGGTTAATATGTTGCTCCAAGTGTGTGCTGGTGAATGGTGAGTGAATGGACACCCCTTGCCTGTAATGCACCCCGTCGTGAAGATACCGGAAAGGATAAGACACAGTATGGTGACATGGAAGCTGTCGCGGAAGAATGATGGTGGTGTGTCACTTTGTGGCAAAGTGGCACATGTTGGCAAACACAACCTGTTAAGACCGTTATGGACTGTTCCATAGGAGACAGTTATGGACTGTTCCGTAGAAGCCGTCTAAAGAAGGGTTATATGTGCCTTTTAGGTGCAAAGCTTGCACTATATGGCATCATGTAGTCTATGTTTTTTTACCAGTTGCACTTTTGTAAGTATCCAATTTTTAGCCATTTTATTTGAGCAGATAATTTTTTGGCGGTAATGTACTAGGTGCTTGTGCCTTCCTGTCTCCGTTTTTAAAGAATCTCTTGTTTGGAGTTGTGCCCTCTTCTAGTTAGATTGCTAGATGTTGTGGAATCTTTCACTTCAGGTATAGATACTTGACACCTGTTAATCAGTGATACCAAATTCAAGGACAATATGTAGCTACATAGAGACCAGACATAATCAAGAAGGTTTGAGTCAGTTGATCTGCTTTAATTTTAAATACAATAAATGCGTATGCAAAGGTAGGTTGTGTCAAGATATAGTTTGACCAATCAAAAGTTACTAAGATCTACAGCAAGCATAGAGTTAATCGTCTTGTGATCCTGGTTTATCGAAAAGACACCATTGAAGGATGTTTATCACTTGTGGTTTTTGTATATCATTCACCAGACAGCCATCTGGTTGGTTTTCTATGAACTTTCTTTTCTACAGGTTCTCCGAATATAAATCATATGTTTCAGTAGTTATCAGAATTATGTATGCCAGTGTACATGTAAGATAAAGAAACAAGCACAAATGAATATTACTATAGTGAAGCCATTTTGTTCTAAGCTGTCATCTTGCCCCCTCATAGGTAAATTTAGTTTTGGCTCCATTGTATTGAGTGGAACAGTGATTGATTGTAGTGGTCTGTTCAGGGTTTCCTGAACTGAGAGTTTGATTTCTTCCACCTGCCTCAGAAGGAGGTTTCCAGAGCAAAAGGCACAGATATTCAATTGATGAATTTAATATTATCATGTCCCAGCTGATCTCTAGAGGGAGGTGTTCATATGTTGGTTGGGAAGCCGATAAATGTTCAGGAGGCCTTAGCAGGGGGTCCTTTCCCTCAGGGGAGGGTTCTGGTTCTTTTGGGGCTTCTATTTGCAGCTGCTAGACTGTGGACCTGGGAAAGATTGGCAGAGGATTACATTTGCTGGAGGGCACTGCACTGCACTGTCCCAGTCTGGAGAAGGATATTGTTATCTTCCTCACTGAGGATCTACCTGTGGATGCTGGGTGGCATACAGCTCCTGGAACACTGTGAGCAAAGACCTTGCTGGGGACTAAAACACATTCTATGAATGGAAGATGCATAAAAGGTTCTCATTCTCTATTCATAGATCCCTTTTAATACATGGAAGCTATAGTATGGCTTCAACAAATGGAAGAGTCGGGTTGAAAGGACGGGCAGAGTCATCAATCTTGTTGAGTGCTTGGCACAGGTCTATTGCTGGTAATAACCACCGCAGCAGTGGAGGACTTTGGTTGCGGGGTATGGGAGGGTACCAGAGGACTTTGGATTTCTACTAATACAGACAGCACCAGCACAAGGGATGTTATTTACATGTAATCTGAAGTATCCCTTGTGCTGTTTTTTCTTAACACAATTTTTTTCCCTATATGTAGGTTTGGAGTCCGTTCACATCTTGGAATTCTGAATCGTGGGCGGAACCGACACGATTCTGTCTGCTATTCGAAATAGCAGCAAATCGCGGGGTGCCTGTGCGATCCCCGTCACTTCCAATTGCACCCTAATCGCAGTGCGATTTTGCCCCGATTTGTTGGGCAACAACCCTGGTAAAATCCCACATACAGAATCGCAGGACACCTGCGATGCCAAGATGTGAACGGAGCCTTAAGAATAAATTAAAGCATTTTGAAACCCAAAAGCAAAATGTAACAGATTACAGATTATCAGTCCTTAACCACTTGGCTGGTCAGGACCTTTGTTGTTCCTCCTGCAATCCACCACTGGCCACTCTGTGGCGCGATCTGTCACTGGATGTGCCCACCGGATAGAGCCATTGACTGATCAGTGTCCTGATCCACTGCCGGTACCATTTGATCGCTCTGACCTATCACAGCAGATTACATGACAATTGTAAACAATGAACAGCTTTGATTTATGCCATTAATAGTTATATTTTATTGAAATTGTTATATTTTATTTACCTACTCTCACCAGTCAGTGTCCCTGACCAATGCCACACCAGTTATATGATTATGCTGTATTGCACTAGTGCAAGTATGTAAAAACAAAACAAAAAAAAAATTATAATCTATTTATATGTAATTTAAATTTATTCATTTTTCAAAAAAATTGTGACCAAAAATTACAACTAGGGATGGCCGAACGGTTCGCCCGGCGGTCGTTTCGACGGCGAATTTCGACTGTTCGCCGTCCGCCCGATCGCTGGACTATTGCTGCCGTTCACCCCGCGGACTTCCGTGTTTACTGTGTAAAAGAACTTTGACCTATGATGACACATCCATCATGGGGTAAAGGGCAGCCAATTGAGACATTACATGGACACTTGGACATTCCCCCTAACTTATAAATAGACCCAATCCGGCGGCCATTTTACATTCTTTCTTCTGTCACTATAGGGAGAGGTTGCTGTGTGGAGCAGGGAGAGATTGCAGTGACCCAAATCGCTAGCTATTTGGTCCACAAAAGTTGTTTTCAGGATTGGTATAGGTGTAGTTCAGGATATAGGTTTGAGGCACTGCTGTGCTACTAATGTTTGCAGCAGCCTGTCTTTTGTCAGTGTAGAGAGAGGGACAGGACGCTGTGTGCTGCAGGGACAGTCAGTTTAATCATTGGCTGTTACTATTAGGTCCACAAAAGTGCTATTCAAGTTATTGTTCCAGCAGCCTCTGTTTTGTCAGTTTAAATAGGGACAGGCAGGAAGCTGTGTGTGAGGCAGTGAGGGACAGTCAGTTTAATCAGTAGCTGTTACTATTAGGTCCACAAAGGTTCTTTTCAGGACTGGTATGGTAATAGGCTTGTACACGTATAATATTCTTTCTTCCAAATATAGAAAGAATATTATACTTGACTGCTGCCCTTCTGCCTTATAAGGACTGGTAAGGTATAGGGTACTACAGTACATAGGGTTGAGTGAGGTACAGTCTGCTATTCCTTAAGGACTGGTATAGGTCCACAATACATAGGGTTGAGGTGCACTACTGCTGACTGCTGCCCTTCTGCTGCAATAGTCCTATATCAGTATAGGGACTGAGGTACAGTCTGCTAATCATTCACAACCTACTTGTTCCAGAAAGGTCCTTATAAGGACTGGTAAGGTATAGGGTACTACAGTACATAGGGTTGAGTGAGGTACAGTCTGCTATTCCGTAAGGACTGGTATAGGTCCACAATACATAGGGTTGAGGTGCACTACTGCTGACTGCTGCCCTTCTGCTGCAGTAGTCCTTTATCAGTATAGGGACTGAGGTACAGTCTGCTAATCATTCACAACCTACTTGTTCCACAAATGTCCTTATAAGGACTGGTAAGGTATAGGGTACTACAGTACATAGGGTTGAGTGAGGTACAGTCTGCTATTCCGTAAGGACTGGTATAGGTCCACAATACATAGGGTTGAGGTGCACTACTGCTGACTGCTGACCTTCTGCTGCAGTAGTCCTTTATCAGTATAGGGACAGGGAGTTTTGTCACAGGGTCATTTAAAAAAATGACAGGCAGAGGAAGAGGCAGGCCCTTCCGCAGGGGTGGTAGGGGTAGGGCAGGAGCAACAGGCTTGAGCCAAAGTGGGAAGTTGTAGAAGGTGCGTTCAATGCCTTACTCTTCTGCACCCTCCTCATCCTCTCGATCTGCACCCTCTTCTTCACTCTCTGCTATGTGCACCCCCAAAGACACCACCACCAACAACACCACCACCACCACATACCTTCCGCTTGAGTCACAGGAATTATTTTCCAATCCATATCAAGACATTTCTGATGCACAGCCACTCTTGGTATTGGATCAGGAAGAGGAGGTAGCAACAACCGCCACTCAGCAGTCTGATGAAAGTACCCAGATCAGCCCAAGGAGGAGGTTGGTCCCCGGTGTTGCTGCCTACTCCGAGATCTCTACTTATAGCGGTGGGGAAGGTGACGTCAATGATGACGTGTCTAGTGATGTCACGTGGGTGCCCACAAGAGAGGAAGAGGAGGGGAGTTCAGAGGGAGATATGGACCAGCAGATAGGGAGGAGAAGCAGGAATAACTTACATTGCACAGGAGGGACAAAGCAGACTGCAAATGTATCAGGAGCGAGTCATCGACCATGTACGGTCACATCTGGCGCTCCCAGGACACCGGCACATGGCTCCGCAGTGTGGGCTTTTTTTAACGTGTCCACTGCTGAAATAGCGTTGCCATCTGCAATCTTTGCAGTCAAGGCATTAGTTGCGGTAAGCCCAACACTCACCTAGGGACGACCGCCTTAAGAAGGCACATGAGCAGCCATCACCGAGCCCAGTGGGAGCAACGGAACACACAAAGCCACACTCCAGGCTCTCACCGTCCAGCCTCGTCTTCTACTTCTCCTTCTCCTTCTCCTCTCTCCTCACAATTGTCCTCCACTCCACCTTCCATCACGCCAAGCTCACGTTTTTAGCTTTGCCATCTGCAATCTTTGCAGTCAAGGCATTAGTTGCGGTAAGCCCAACACTCACCTAGGGACGACCACCTTAAGAAGGCACATGAGCAGCCATCACCGAGCCCAGTGGGAGCAACGGAACACACAAAGCCACACTCCAGGCTCTCACCGTCCAGCCTCGTCTTCTACTTCTCCTTCTCCTTCTCCTCTCTCCTCACAATTGTCCTCCACTCCACCTTCCATCACGCCAAGCTCACGTTTTTCTGCAAAAAGGCAGGCTTCCGTGGGCCTAATGTTCGAGCGTAAAAAAATGATGACACCGGATAACCCTCTTGCCCAACGGTTGACGGTTGGCTTGTCAGAATTCATAGCCCGCCAACTACTGCCATATAAACTGGTGGACTCGGAGGCCTTTCGCAAATTTGTGGCCATTGGAATACCACAATGGAAGGTCCAGGAAGGAAGTATTTCTCACAGAAGGGCATCCCAGAGCTATATGGCCATGTTCAGCGGCAAGTGAATGTATCTCTGGCACACAGTGTCGGTGCCAAGATACATCTGACCACAGACACGTGGTCTAGCAAACACGGGCAGGGAAGGTATATCACTTTTACTGCCCACTGGGTGAACCTTCTGACGGCCGTCAAGCATGTAACCCTTGGCACCCGTGTAGATTTGGTTTTACCGCCACGGATTGCATGCAGGCCTGGCTCTTCTTCTCCTCCTCCTCCCTCTCCTCCTCGGCTGACTCCTCCTTTTCCGCTGCTAGCGTCTCTTCCGCTGCGCCGCCCAAGCTCCCCAGAACCTAATCGACATGCCAGGTGAGACGTTGCCATGCCGTGCTGCGTCTGTTGTGCCTGGAAGCAAAGAGCCACACTTGCCCGGCACTCCTTTCAGCTTTGCGTTAACAGGCAGATCAGTGGCTAACACCGCTCAATTTGACAGTTGGTAAAGTGGTGTGTGACAACGGTGCCAATCTGCTTAGCGCATTGAAACAGGGCAAAATGGCGCATGTGCCATGCATGGCACACGTCTTAAACTTGGTCGTGCAGCGATTCGTTGTCAAATACCCTGGGGTCCAGGACATCTTGCGGCAGGCAAGGAAAATCTCGGCCCATTTCAGAAGATCTTACACGGCCATGGCTCGCCTTGCTGACATTCAGCGGTGACAAAATCTGCAGGTCAGACATCTTATTTGCGATTGCCCGACGCGATGGAACTCAACCTTCTATATGCTTGATGGGCTGCTCCAGCAGAAACGTGCAGTTAACGTCTACCTGTATGAACTCTGTGGCAGAACAGGTTCTGGGGAGCTGGGGTTTTTTTTCACCACGCCATTGGCTGCTCATGCGTGACGCATGCAGACTTCTGCGGCCATTTGAGGAGATCACCAAACTGGTCAGTCGCAGCCATGGTGCCATCAGTGACATGGTACCTTATGCCTTCTTTATGGAGTGTGCATTGCGTCGTGTCATTGATCAAGCTGTGGAGGAGCAGGAGCGGGAAGATGAGGAAGTTGCAATGCTGGATGAATTCCCAGGGGGGGCTACTCTATCTGAGACAAGTGAACAACAGGAGTCTGAAGAGTAGTCAGAGGAGGATGGTTCCGCGGCGGATGAGGAGGAGCAAGAAGAGCATGCTTTAAACCTTTCTGGGATCCCTGTTGTTGTGCGTGGATGGGGAGAGGAGAATGAAGAGGACGACATTATCCTGGATGATGAGCAGGAGCCAGGCCACCACACCGCTTCCAGTTTAGTGCAAATGGGGGCCTTCATGCTCCAGTGTTTTAACAGGGGCCCCCGTATAAAAAGCATGAGGGTCAAGGACCAGTACTGGCAACGTACTTAGACCCCCGGTACAAACACAAAATGGCGGAAATGTTACCGCAGTCACAGAGGGCTGTCAGAATGGAGCACTTCCAGGTCTTGCTTCGCGAAATGCTGCATTCTACTTTTGCGTGCGCTGGCAGAGGAGCAATTCCCACTCCCAGAGAAGGAGTTGCGGGTAACAATCCAACAGCGCCTACAAGAAGAGGCCGGTTTGAAGATGTGTTGGTGACTTCTGATATGAGGTCATTCTTTCAGCCGACCCATCAACAGGTGTCATCCGGATCCAGCATCAGGGAACGCCTAGACCGCCAGGTGTCCGACCACATCGGGTTAACGGCCGTTGTGGACGCTCTGAGGAGTGATGAACCCCTGGACTACTGGGTGGGCAGGCTTGACCTCTGGCCAGAGCTTGCCCAATTTGCAATTGAACTGTTGGCTTGCCCCTCGTCATGTGTCCTGTCAGAAAAGACGTTCAGCGCAGCAGGGGGGATCATGACCGATAAGTGTACTCGCCTAGCTCACGACAGTGTTAACTACCTCACATTTCTAAAAATGAATGAGGCATGGATCTCGGAGGAATTCAACACATGTGACCAGTAGACCATGTATATGTCTATAAACAATTTTTTTAATCGAGCACACAGACCTTCTTTCTTCATTCGGCTCACTTCCTTGTCCAAAAAAAGCACACCGTACTATATACCCGTACCCTCCTGTTTGAAGAGGTTGAGCGGTGTCATATTTCTACTGGGGCTGCTTATTATGAGGGGCTCCCACCATCCCTGTGCTGTGCTGACTTCCTCCTGGGGCTGTACCACTGCTGTGCATATTATAAGGGGCTCCCACCATCCCTGTGCTATGCTCATTATGAGGGGCTCCCACCATCCCTGTGCTGTGCTGACTTCCTCCTGGGGCTGTACCTCTGCTGTGAATATTATGAGGGGCTCCCACCATCCCTGTGCTATGCTCATTATGATGGGCTCCCACCATCCCTGTGCTGTGCTGACTTCCTCCTGGGGCTGCTTATTATGAGGGGCTCCCACCATCCCTGTGCTGTGCTAACTTCCTCCTGGGGCTGCTTATTACGAGGGGCTCCCACCATCCCTGTGCTGTGCTGACTTCCTCCTGGGGCTGTACCTCTACTGTGCATATTATGAGGGGCTCCCACCATCCCTGTGCTATGCTCATTATGAGGTGCTCCCACCATCCCTGTGCTATGCTGACTTCCTCCTGGGGCTGCTTATGGTGCAGGTGTCAGTGCTGTATATCACGGTGCTGGTGTCAGTGCTGTATATCACTGTGCTGGTGTGAGTGCTTTATGTCATGCTGCTGATGTCAGTGCTCTCTATCACGGTGCTGGTGTCAGTGCTGTATATCACGGTGCTGGTGTCAGATCACTCTATCACGGCGCAGGTGTCATTGCTTTATGTCACGCTGCTGATGTCAGTGCTCTCTATCACGGTGCTGGTGTCAGATCACTCTATCACGGTGCAGGTGTCATTGCTGTATGTCACGCTGCTGATGTCAGTGCTGTATATCACGGTGCTGGTGTCAGTGCTGTATATCACGGTGCTGGTGTCAGTGCTTTATGTCACGCTGCTAATGTCAGTGCTGTATATCACGGTGCTGGTGTCAGTGCTGTATATCACGGTGCTGGTGTCAGTGCTTTATGTCACGCTGCTGATGTCAGTGCTCTCTATCATGGTGCTAGTGTCAGATCACTCTATCACGGTGCAGGTGTCATTGCTGTATGTCACGCTGCTGATGTCAGTGCTCTCTATCACGGTGCTAGTGTCAGTGCTGTATATCATGGTGCTGGTGTCAGTGCTTTATGTCACGCTGCTGATGTCAGTGCTCTCTATCACGGTGCTGGTGTCAATCACTCTATCACGGTGCAGGTGTCATTGCTCTATGTCGCGCTGCTGATGTCAGTGCTCTCTATCACGGTGCTGGTGTCAGATGACTCTATCACGGTTCAGGTGTCATTGCTGTATGTCACACTGCTGGTGATCATCTCCTGCACCCTCTTTTTTGTCTACCTTGACCTTCCCTCTCCTCCATTGCCTTCATGCGCTCCACAGTCCTGAATTGTCAGAACAATTTCACATATAAAAAAAGAATGCTTGTAGTTGTCGATCCCAGATTCACCTCATACATGTGTTATGTCATTGGCCATGTGGTGGGACTATGTTTGCACAGCTAGTAATTATTTTGTGGCTGCAAATTTGACCTGTAGGTTTGCAAAGTTTGCCTCCCATTGAAGTCAATGGGGCCCGCCGCGAACGTTACGGTTTGGGAACTATCGGCCGCGTTCGCGGTCTGCGTACGCGAAACGTCCCGTCGGAAGTTCGTCCATCACTAATTACAACTTCAAAAAACTCACCATGCCTCTTACCAAATACCTGGGACTGTCTACTTTCTAAAAAGGGGTCATTTGGGAGTATTTGTACTGTCCTGGCATTTTTTCAAGAAATGGCTGTCAGTACATCAAGATTGATCAACATTCATACATATATATACATATATATATATATATACATATATATATATATATATATATATATATATATATATATATATATATATATATATATATATATATATATATACCATCTTTTGTAGACTCTTTAACTTTCCTGCAGACTAATACAGTTCAGCCTAAATTTTTGAAGAACAACTATTTCTTTGCAAAAACAGGGAAAATGTGTGTTTTTAATCAAAATTTGTGGTCTTTTTTAATTTATCTTGCAAGACATAAAAAACCCAGTTGTGATTAAATACCACCAAAAGAAAGCTATTTGTGTGAAAGAAAATGCTAAAAGTTTCATATGGGTACAGTGTTGCATGACCGCACAATGAAGCTGAAAATGAGCCCGGGCAGGAAGGGGGGTGAAAGTGCTCGGTATTAAAGTGGTTAAATTTAGTGACTTCATTGGTTTTATTTATTTTTTAATACAGTTTTTTCCTTTATTTTGACCTAGTGATCCTGCCAGTAGATCTGTTAGTTTTTAACAGACCAGTCTGGCAAAAGTGGTCAGCAGAGAGTTGGGACAAGCCATTTATCGCTGAGAGTTCTTATAATGGTCATATTTTATTCATTCATTTAAACCCTAAATCCCAAAAGAAAAAGAAAACTGTGGCTGTTAATTAGAGTTCAGCTTTAAATATGTAAGTCAAATTGCTTTAAATTTGCTAGTACATCTAACGCTACCCTCTGCAAAGGTTGGCAATGCTGCTTTCCAAAGGTGTCTCTGTTGCTTCTCCATCCAGTGGAGCCATAGTAAGAAAGTAATTGTGTTACTGGCCAGATTATCAGGTGAAAAAAAAAGAAAAAAAAAAGTCCAAAAAGAAAAGGGTATGAAGCCAATACATTTAGAGACTTGTAAGCTGCAATATATACATTTTTGTTTTGGAGGTTAGATACACTTAAATTATTATTATTTTTTTTTTAAATAACTGCAAAATTGTTATCATATTTAGGATCTTATTCAATCTCTGTATTCCAGTTAGCTTGACGGTGCTGGATTTTATAGGCAAATGAAACTTGGATGCACACCATGGGAGACAATGGGGTTGATTTACTAAAACTGGAGAGTGCAAAATATGGTGCAAATGTGTATAGTAGCCAATCCGCTTCTAACTTCAGCCCGTTTAAATAAACTTTGGCAAAAATAAAAACAAAATGGAAGCTGATTGGCTTCTTAAATAAAAATGGGGTGATTTTTGTATTGAAATTATAAATATGTATTTTATATCCTCTGATGAAGTCTCCTACAAAATGCATTAGGGCATGACCACATGATCACAGTCTGATGTTATTAGAGGATATCACACACTTTTGGATGTTTTTATCTTTGTAAGTGCAATGGATTAAGTGGGTTCTATCAATTAAAATGATCATAACAGTATCACGCTATGTGAGTGTCTCTTTCATTGTGGCGAGTTGATATAGATGAAGAGTTTGACCTTCAACAGACCGCGAGATAAAGAGATATGATCGTATAAGGCTCAGCTTTTACTGTGAGTCTTTACTCATTATGGGGCGGGGGGGGGGGCTTATCACCACAAGGTGTGGTGACGGGAACTGGGATTATTACAAAAATCTCTTGCCATTTAACCCAGATTGTGAACAGGCTCACAGCTTTCATACTCATGGAGTTTCAAAGAAGGACTTTTTTTATATGTTTATGTTTTATATGTTGATCTGAATGTCGATCGATTAGCGCTGCTAATGTTTGTATTTGCCTTTTGGAAGTTCAAGCATATGTATGTAGTTATAAATATGTATTATCTTATCTGTTCCTATAATTAGCTAGTCTTATACCGCTCTAGTGATATTAATGGTGATGATACAATAACAATGTTAGCTATAAAAATAAACACAATGCTTAAAGAAGCAAAGGTCTCATTTATTACCAAAGAAAGTAGAAATACTAACATAGAACACTAAAAGAATAATACAGAGCATATAAAATAAAAGAACGGGTATGATACGTTACACAAGCCTTATTCAGGGTTCTGTAACATCCTCCAGGAAGTATGGACCCCTGGCAGGCAATATGGATCTGTGTAACTATATTGTGCCTTCCAACAGTTTCTATGCAGAGCTGGATCAGATTTTTCAAGCTCCACTTTTAGTAAATCAACACCAATGCTTTCTTCAGTTATACAAGATATATGAACTGACATGTACATGACACAAAACTCCTGAGTCACTACTGTCTGTTTACAACACAAAAGAAGAAAGTAATGAAAGTTCAAACACAATGGCTAAGCTCTTAAAGCAGGTTATTGACAGTAAAAATAATAACACCCAGATTTGTGTAATCTTTAACGTGGGAGATCGCAAATCATTAGTATAATTTCATTTGTTTATAATGAACATATAGCAGCTTTGTATATATGTTTTATTACTTAATCTATTGTTAATGGACTAAAAAAAAAAATTTATTTAGATAAATATGAAATATTGCATATGTATAATTTGTATTTTGCTTTATAATCATTAGATGGAGCTTTTGGCTTCTTTTCATGCCTGTTGTTTACAGATTTCAAATGTGCAAGATACATTTTGTACAAGCAGTCTGAGCAGTGCTAATGTATACGCAATGGTGTTTATTTAGTAAAACTATAGAGAGCTAGAGTGCAGCTGTGCATGGTAGTAGGGATGAGCCTGATGTTTGAGTTGAACGTAACTGAACTGAACAGCAAACAATATGCAGAGTTTGCAGCAAATTCGAAAGCTGCCGGAACTCTGTAGGACACGAACATGAATAATTAAAAGTGCTTGTGTGTCCTGCCAAGTTTTTTTCCTGTTCGCAAGTCCTGCTGCAAACCAAACAGGAGGGTGTTCGGCTCATCCCTATATGGTAGCTTCTAATTTCAGCTTGTTCAGTTAAGCTTTGAAGCTGATTGGTTTCTATGCAGCGCTATATCTGATTTTGCACTGTCCAGTTTTAGTAAATCCACCCCAATGTGGTTGATGTGGTTGATTTGGTTGATGGGGTTGAGTAGAGCACGTCCACTTTGCAAAGTGAATTATTACTTATCTTAGTAAATGAAGTAATCTTAACCACCTGTCGACCAGCCACTGTATAAATACGGCAGCAGGTCGGCTTACATCAGGATCTCCAGAGAGCCTCCCCTTACATTATAGTCCCATGAGTGCCTCCCCTTACATCAGGGTCCCCAGAGAGCCTCCCTACATACATCAATGTCCCCAGAGAGTCTCCCTATTTACATCAGGGTCCCCAGATCCCCCCTCATTACATCAGGGTCCCCAGAGCCCCCCTAATTACATCAGGGTCCCTAGAGAGCCCCTTTCTTACATCAGGGCCCTGAGAGCCTCCCTTACATCAGGGTCCCCAGAGAGCCCCCATTACATCAGGGTCCCCAGAGCCCCCCTCCTTACATCAGAGTCCACAGAGACACAGAGAGCACCGCTTACATCAGGGTCCCCAGAAAGCCATCTTTACATCAGGGTCCCCAGAGAGCACCCCTTACATCAGGGTCCCCAGAGAGCCTTCCTACTTACATCAGGGTCTCCAGAGCCCCCCTCCTTACACCAGGGTACCCAGAGCCCCACTAGTTACATCAGGGTCCCCAGAGCCCTCCTCATTACATCAGGGCTCCCAGAGCCCCCTCCTTACATCAAGGTCCCCAGAGAGCCCCCCCTTTACATCAGGGTCCTCAGAGAGCCTCCCCTACATCAAGGTCCCCAGAGAGTCTCCCTACTTACATCAGAGTCATCAGAACCCCCCTCATTACATCAGGGTCCCCAGAGCCCCCCTTACATCAAGGTGGCCAGAGCCCCCCTCATTACATCAAGGTCCCCAGAGCCCCTCCTTACATCAGGGTCCCCAGAGCCCCCTCCTTACATCAGGGGTCTCCAGAGCCCCCTTCATTACATCAGGGTCCCCAGGGCCTCTCTCCTTACTTCAGGGTCCCCAAAGAGTCCCCCTTTACATCAGGGTCCCTAGAGAGACTCCCCCTTACACCAGAGTCCCCAGAGCCTCCTTGTTACATTAGGGTCCCCAGACAGCCCCTTCCTTATGTTAGGGTCCCCAGAGAGCCCCTTTACATCAGGGTCCCCAGAGCCCCCCTCATTACATCAAGGTCCACAGAGAGCCCCCATTAAATCAGGGTCCCCAGAGAGCCCCCTTACATCAGGGTCCTCAGAGAGCCCCCCTTACATCAGGGCCCCCAGAGAGCCCCCTTACATCATGATCCCCAGAGATCCCCCTTTACATCAGGGTCCCCAGAGAGCCCCCCCTTGCATCAGGGTCCCCAGAGCCCTCCTTGTTACATCAGGGTTCCCAGAGAGCCCCTTCCTTATGTGAGGGTCAACAGAGAGCCCCCTTACATCATGGTCCCCAGAGCCCCCCTCGTTACATCAGGATCCCAGAGAGCCCTTCATTACATCAGGGTCCCCAGAGAGTCCCCTTACATCTGGGTCCCCAGAGAGCCCCCTTACATTAGGGTCCTCAGAGAGCCTCCCTTACATCAGGGTCCCCAGAGAGCCCCCTTTACATCAGGGTCCCCAGAGAGCCACCCCCCTTGCATCAGGGTCCCCAGAGCCCTCCTTGTTACATCAGGGTCCACAGAGAGCCCCCATTACATCAGGGTCCCCAGAGAGCCCCCCTTGCATCAGGGTCCTCAGAGAGCTCCCCTTACATCATGGTCCCCAGAGAGCCCCCATTACATCAGGGTCCCCAGAGAGCCCCCTTTACATCAGGGTCCCCAGAGAGCCACCCCCCTTGCATCAGGGTCCCCAGAGCCCTCCTTGTTACATCAGGGTCCCCAGAGAGCCCCTTCCTTATGTTAGGGTCCCCAGAGAGCCCCCTTACATCATGGTCCCCAGAGCCCCCCTCATTACATCAGGGTCCCAGAGAGCCCTTCATTACATCGGGGTCCCCAGAGAGCCCCCTTTACATCAGGGTCCCCAGAGAGCCACCCCCCTTGCATCAGGGTCCCCAGAGCCCTCCTTGTTACATCAGGGTCCCCAGAGAGCCCCTTCCTTATGTTAGGGTCCCCAGAGAGCCCCCTTACATCATGGTCCCCAGAGCCCCCCTCATTACATCAGGGTCCCAGAGAGCCCTTCATTACATCAGGGTCCCCAGAGAGCCCCCTTACATCGGGGTCCCCAGAGAGCCCCCTTACATTAGGGTTCCCAGAGAGCCCCTTTACATCAGGGTCCCCAGAGAGCCTCCCCCTTACATCATGGTCCCCAAAACCCCCTCATTACATCAGGGTCCCCAGAGAGCCCATTCCTTATGTTAGGGTCCTCAGAGAGCCCCCTTACATCAGGGTCCCCAGAATCCTCCTCATTACATCAGGGTCCCCAGAGAGCCCCCCTTACATCAGGGTCCCCAGAGAGCCAGCATCTGGCTGGTCTCTGCTGTGCACCTCCAACCCCCAGCACATTTCTGTACCCCCCTGCTTTCACCCCATGGTCACTCACCCGAATGTTGATGGCAATCTGTGGTCAGCATCTCCTCCTGCACCTAAGATTATTAATGTTGCAGTTTAGTATGCAGTGGGGGAGGTGGCTCCCCCACTGCATACTAATCGATAGGCAGCTCTATGGTGCCTGTGGGACCTCCCTGGGGCTAGTAGTTCTCTTCCTGAGTGTATACAGTGGAGAGGGGAGGGGCCTCTGACTGGGGCATATATCAGCAAGAGTGCACAAGCAGAGTGACTCCCTTGTACACTGAAGAGTGAAGCCGATACCTGCTAGGGTCAGAGGCCTCTCCCCTCTCCACTGTATACACTCAGGAAGAGAACTACTAGCCCCAGGGAGATCCTGCGGGAATCATAGAGCTGCCGATTGTCCCCTCCCACCTCCCCCCCACTGCATACTAAACTGACAGTCATAGGTGCAGGGGGTGATGCTGCCCCCTCTCCCCATAGGGGCAGAATGTCAGGGCTGTCACTGCTGCACCTGGTAAGAGACGCTAAGCTATGGGCCCCAGATTCTGGGCTATGGCCCCAGAAGCCACCCCCTAGCGACCCCACTGGTTATGGGGGCAATGCTTCTTTTATCATTGTCAGTGTGTAATATATATTACTTAGATTAGTTCCATACTATTGAATTGTACCATGCCTTTGTTTCAATAAAGTAACATTCTGTTTGTTAAAAAAAGCTACATGTAAAAGCCGACACAAACACAAACAACCTCCTCTGTAAACTGCATCACTACTCTACCCACCAGCTCCTATATTTACAGATCCTACGTGTGTGATGTGCACAGTGCCCACAAAAGTTTGGCAGCAAATTAGAGGAAAAAATGGAAAGTAATCTTGAAGGAAATAGAGAATAGTGGCAAGTTTAATACTGCTTTAAATACTATTGTTAACAAACACATTTATTAGGCTGATAGGCAGAAGAAGCATTTGTTCTCTATGATGATGGACAAACCGGTGTCCTAGTAGCAAAATTTTCCTGATGGACTGGTTATAAACTCACTTACTGTAAGTTCTGATATATAAAGAGACGTATTACATACTTGACTGAGATGTTTTATGCACAGTTTGAAAAGGGTGTGTAAGTGTAACTTTTATTAGGATTGTAAAAGTTTCAGTTTATGAAAGGAATTTGGCACTCATAATTACGTCCATAATGAATGTGCTGGGTGACATAGTCTTAATCTATATTTTACCACATATCTGGTTGTTAACTTTAGGTTTCTATGTAAATAATAAGAAAACAATGCTCCAGGGACAAAATATTGTTTGCTAAGAGATCGAATTAGCTTTTGTCGGTAGGAAGGAACTACAACAGCTACCAACAATAATAATAAAAAACAAACAAACTGGTTTATTTTTCACTGTTGCCACCCAAGTTTTACACAACTTTAACTCAGGTTTTTTTTGCCCGAAAGTTCAGTTGGAAAATGTGTAAATCTTGGGTAAGAGTTGTGTAAATCTTGGCTGAAAACATTAATAAAAAAGATCGCTAAGCCCTTGTACACACGGTCGGACATTCCGACAACCAAATCCGTCGGATTTTGTCCGAAACTGTTGCATACACACGGTCGGACAAAGTTGTCGGAAAATCCGATCTTTCAGAACGTGATGATGTAATTTCGTTACGTTGGGACTACGTTCACGCTAGTAGCCAATAGCTTTGATGTAGGAATTTGATCTGAGCATGCATGGCACTTTGTCCCATCGGAATTCTCTACACATGATCGGAGTATGTCCGATCGGAGCAGTTTGTCGGAAAATATTTCCGGCAAGTTGGAAAATGTGGTCCAACGGAAACAGTCCGATGCATACCACACACAGTCGGAATATCCAACAAAACGCTCCGATCGGACACATTCCGACGGAATCTCAAACCATGTGTACAAGGGCTAAGAGTGTACTGGCATTATGAAGTTTGTAGACCTCTTTATTAAAAAATAAAATTTCAACTCAAAAGTATGAGATGAGGTTTGGAATTATCATTACCATTGTAAATTCTTTCTTATTTGTTGTATTATTGTATTTTAACCAGTTCCAATCCAGGCCAATTCTTAAATTTCTACATAAATATGATTTGTTTTGCTAGAAAATGAACCCCCAAACATTATATATATATATATATATATATATATATATATATATATATATATATATATATATATATTAGCAGAGACCCTAGAGAATAAAAAGGCAGTCGTTGCAATTTCTTAATGCCATGCAGTATTTGTGGGGCTATTTTTCAAACTCAACTTTTGGGGGGAAAAAAAGATGACGTTACGCTGTGTAAATAGATACTGAACATGTCACACGCATTTGGAATGGTGCCAAATTACGGTACTTAACCACTTTCTGACCAGACACCATCATTTTGGTGCGGCAGGTCGGTACGATCCCACGAACCGTCGTAGCTATATATCGGCTCGCCGGATTTGGATAGCAGGGGCACGCATACACCCACTGCAGTGCTGGAGTGCTGATGCTCGTAGCTGGCCACGAGTGATCGCGAGTGCGAGAGGCAGAACAGGGACATGTGTGTATAAACACACAAATTCCTGTTCTGTTCTGTGAGGAGAGACAGATTGTGTCTTCCAAATAGCTAAGAACCATGATCTGTCATTTCCTCTAGGTCATTCCCCTCCCCCTTCAGTTAGAAACACACAGGGAACACAGTTAACCCCTTGATCACCCCTAGTGTTAACCCCTTCCCTGCCAGTGACATTTTTACAGTAATCAGTGCATTTTATAGCACTGATCGCTGTATAAATTTCAATGGTCCCAAAAATTTGTAAAAAATGTCCGATGTGTCTGCCAAAATGTCAAAGTCCCGATAAAAATCGCAGATCACTGCCATTACTAGTAAACAAAATAATAATAATAAAATGCTTTAAATCTATCCCCTATTTTATAGACGGTATAACTTTTGCGCAAACCAATCAATATACGCTTGTCAGTTAAAGCGACACAGTGCCGAATCACAAAAAATGGCCCGGTCATTCAGCAGCCAATTCTCCTGGGGCTGAAGGGGTTAAAAATCTTCATAGGCAACGCTTTAAAAAATGTACAGGTTACCAGTTTAGAGTTACAGAGGAGGCCTAGTGCTATAATTATTGCTCTTGCAATAACGTATGCCACAATATCTCACATGCCTGGTGCAAACATACACCTACATATGCATTAACTTGAGAACAGAGCATGAGGAGACAGGGGCACTTTAACCACTTGCCGATCGGGCCATAGCCAAAAGACATCTACAGCGTGGTTGGCATATTCTGGGAGGGACGTCCTCCCAGAATGTTGCTCTTGCACGCCCCCTGGGGCACACTCGCGGAAATATCCATGACCGCCGGGTCCAGAAGACCTGACGCATCACAGATCATGGTAAATGGCCGCTAGTAGCGGCCGTTTACCTCGTGATCGCTCCGTCAAATGACGGAGCGATCACTTGTAAACAAACCTCACTGTGCCAATCTGTACAGTGCGAGGGGAAAGGGGGAAAGATTTGTAGCAGTGTTGTGGGCTGGATCTGTAGTGCCCACAGCGCTGCTCAGTGCCAATACTGCAATACTCTGCCCATACTCATGCCATACTCCCCAATACTCCACCAATATTCCACCAATATTCTGCCAATACTCTACCAATACTCTGCCATTACTCTGCAATAAATTTTAACAGAAACAAAGATTTTTGTAATTTTTTTTTTACTGAATTTTCAGTATTTTTTGATTTATAGCGCAAAAAATAAAAAACCCAGCAGTGATGAAATACCAATAAATAAATGAAGTTGTGCTACGAAATAGTTTCTTAAAAAATAAAATAAATACTTAAAAAGGAGGAATTTGCTAAAGAAATTACTAAAGGGTTAAAGCTGCCTGTGCCTAGATCCTCCTCCCTTAAGTAAAAGGAGGAGTTAGAAGATAGAGAATTAAAGATAAGCTATGGCGCTAAAACCCTGTGCTTGTGCAACTCTGTGCATACAAATATGTGCTTTGGATGTGACCATGCTAGTAAAATGTTGCTTATCTGGATCTATATCTATATGCTGGTGCTACCGTGCTATGCAGTGTTGCATATGTATTCCACTAGTGTTACAGATATCACATACATAGAAATTAAAAAAAAAATATTACAATTGCGCAAAAATACTGTATAAAGGTACAAATCAATTGTTCTCAACAGTCCTTCAAAGAATTGTGCAACAACGTGTGCAAAATTGCAAAAGATTTGTGCAAAAATTGTGCAAAAAATGTTAGTCCCAAAGAGCGTCCCTCAATATAAGAGAAGATTTTTTTCAAATCGCATTCAGAAGTAACTAGAAAATCGCATATTACAGTACTTCAAGGGATGTTGGTAAAATAAGGTGACTAGTGCAAGGAAGACAATATAGAGGGAAAACACTCCTCCCCGGTGCGCCACTCAGTGCTGTGAGGATATGATTGTGCTCACCAAGCACCCTCATAGGGTTAACCGAGCCTTCACGGTATAAGCCACTGTGCTGCTGTTTAGCCACTGCTGCTGGTGCGCTGGGGGAATGTTCACTCTTCACTTCCAAATACAGTGGTGTGAAAAAGTGTTTGCCCCCTTCCTCATTTCCTGTTCCTTTGCATGTTTGTCACACTTAAGTGTTTCGGAACATCAAACCAATTTAAACAATAGTCAAGGACAACACAAGTAAACACAAAATGCAATTTGTAAATGAAGGTGTTTATTATTAAAGGTGAAAAAAAATCCAAACCATCATGGCCCTGTGTGAAAAAGTGATTGCCCCCCTTGTTAAAACATACTATAACTGTGGTTGTCCACACCTGAGTTCAATTTCTATAGCCACACCCAGGCCTGATTATTGCCACACCTGTTCACAATCAAGGCATCACTTAAATAGGAGCTGCTTGACACAGTAAGGTCCACCAGAAGATCCTTAAAAGCTACACATCATGCCGAGACCCAAAGAAATTCAGGAACAATTGAGAAAGAAAGTAATTGAGATCTATCAGTCTGGAAAGGGTTATAAATTCATTTCCAAAGCTTTGGGAATCCAGCGAACCACAGTGAGAGCCATTATCCACAAATGGCGAAGACACGGAACAGTGGTGAACCTTCCCAGGAGTGGCCGGCCGCCCAAAATTACCCCAAGAGCGCAGCGACGACTCATCCAAGAGGTCACAAAAGACCCACAACAACGTCCAAGGAACTGCAGGCCTCACTTGCCTCAGTTAAGGTCAGCGTTCATGCCTCCACCATCAGGAAAAGACTGGGCAAAAATGGCCTGCATGGCAGAGTTCCAAGGAGAAAACCACTGCTGAGCAAAAAGAACATCAAAGCTCGCCTCAATTTCTCCACAACACACCTTGATGATCCCCAAGACTTTTGGGACAACATTCTGTGGACCGATGAGACAAAAGTGGAACTTTTGGAAGGTGTGTGTCCAAGTATATCTGGCGTAGAAGGAACACTGCATTTCATAAAAAGAACATTATACCAACAGTAAAATAGGGTGGTGGTAGTGTGATGGTCTGGGGCTGTTTTGCTGCTTCAGGACCTGGAAGACTTGCCGTGATAAAAGGAACTATGAATTCTGCTGTCTACCAAGAGATCCTGAAGGAGAATGTCCGACCATCTGTTCGTGTACTCAAGCTGAAACAAACTTGGGTTCTGCAGCAGGACAATGATCCTAAACACACCAGCAAGTCCACCACCGAATGGCTGAAGAAAAACAAAATGAAGACTTTGGAGTGGCCTAGCCAAAGTCCTGACCTGAATCCTATTGAGATGTTGTGGTATGACCTTAAAAAGGCCGTTCATGCTCGAAAACCATCTAATGTAACTGAATTAGGACAATTCTGCAAAGATGAGTGGGGCAAAATTCCTCCAGGACGCTGTAAAAGCCTCATTGCACGTTATCGCAAACGCTTGGTTGCAGTTGTTGCTGCTAAGGGTGGCCCAACCAGTTATTAGGTTTAGGGGGCAATCACTTTTTCACACAGGGCCATGATGGTTTGGATTTTTTTTTCACCTTTAATAATAAACACCTTCATTTACAAATTGCATTTTGTGTTTACTTGTGTTGTCCTTGACTATTGTTTAAATTGGTTTGATGTTCCGAAACACTTAAGTGTGACAAACATGCAAAGGAACAGGAAATGAGGAAGGGGGCAAACACTTTTTCACACCACTGTATACTCCGTGGTTATATGCATGGGGGGGAGAGAAAAGCATATCCATGGTGCAAATACGTTTTTTTAAAACATCTTTATTCCATTATAAGGAAGGAAAGTCTTAATGCATCAGCATACCAAGACATTTTAGACAATTTCATGCTCCCAACTTTGTTGGAACAGTTTGGGAAAGACCCATTCCTGTTCCAACATGACTGCACACCAGTGTACAAAGCAAGGTCCATAAAGACATGGATGAGCGAGTTTGGGGTGGAGGAACTTGACTGGCGTGCACAGAATCCTGATCTCAAACTTCAGGGATGAATTTGAGCGGAGACTGTGAGCCAGGCCTTCTTGTCCAAAATCAGTGCCTGACCTCACAAATGCGCTTCTATAAGAATGGTCAAACATTGCCATAGACACACTTCTAAACCTTGTGGACAGCCTTCCAAAAAGAGTTGTAGCTGTTATAGGTGCAAAGGGTGGGCCAACTCTATATTGAACCCTACATACTAAGACAACAATGCCATTAAAGTAAATTTGCGTGTAAAGGCAGGTGTTCCAATACTTTTGATAATATAGTGTATGCTCGCTGGTTAGAAAATAAAGCCCATCCTTTTGTCACTGCATATATGGGTTACGCAGTCAGCAAGAGGTTAACAACTATTGACAGCAGGAAGCTGTGATTTATAATAGTGGCAGTAATACCACTAATATACATAACATTCTATTCTTGCTGAAGATATAAATGTGAAGCCAATAGCCAAGCTTTGATCTGAACTTATGTTCGGCCTGAACCTTAAGCCCACCCCTAGTTGCTAGAATGCAGGTGACCGGGGACCACACAGCATCATTGTTTGTTATCAGGGCTTTTTTCTAGTTGGAACTTGGTGGAACTCAGTTCCACCACCTCTGGCTCAGGTCCTCTGCTCTCTGCTCACCACTATCACTTGTAAACACAGAAGTCCGGTTTCTGTGTTTAAAAGTGACAGATTCTCAACGGCTCCCATAGATCTCATCTTCTGAATGGTTCCCACTGAGTACAGAATGCCGGAGAGGTGGACTAGAGCCGGCTGAGCACTTCAACTTAATATGGCAACAAAAGTAAGCTGGAAGATGGTAGAGCTTTTAAGGAAGGGGAAGAATATGAGGGGCAGTAGAGGGGGTTGCATGCAGAGGTCAGAGCTGAAGAGGGGTGAAAGTGAGATATGGATGGGGAATGCAGAGGTTAGCAGCTGTGGAAGAAGGCTGAATCCTTAAACTGTGTGTAGTGCTTCCCTGAACTCTGCATTCTGTATGTAGTGCAACATTGAACTCTGCACTCTGTTACCCCCCCCCCCCCCACTCTGCACTCCTGGTATTTATTGCCCCTTTAAGACCCTCCCACTGTTAATGAAATTTGACCACACCCACTATTTGATCAAGTTTGGGGGGGGGGGTGGGGGATTGGGGGAGTGGCTCATGGTTGAGTTCCTGCACCTGCACCTGAGAAAAAAAAGCCCTGGTTGTTATTGGGTAGGCAATGGCAACTAATAATGGGGAGGGGGGGGGACTTGTGTGGTAAGTTGTCATTTAGTAGCAGTAGCATTACCACCACTAAACAAATGACTTCCAACTGCAGACATCTGGTCAGTGGTCAGTTATTTTGCCCATTTGGAGAAAAGCTTGGGTTTAAATCGAACTCAGGATCCACCAGAACCCAACGCTCATCCCGATCACAGACAGAAGATAGGATGAAAAAAAAAACTGGTGTGATTTGCGCATGCTGAAGCAACAGCTTCACATAATTGTCTAATAGACAATATATAAAAGCAAAATAGTAAAAGATATAAAGCAGCTTAAAATTATCTAAATTTTAAACAGTCTGTAAAAATATAAACATGCAGAAAAAGTGTTGCACTGCCTTTTTTCCAACATCGGAATATTATTCATTCAATGCGTTCTTATTCTATATTTTGCTTATTTGCTGCAGCTTTGAAAATTTTGTTTTTTTCCGGCCACCCAAACATACAATGACATTTTCTACTCATTAATCAATCTCAATAGGTCTGTAAATATTATTTTTTTCTAAAATTGTCATTTAGTTTCTGAGCGCAAGGCATATGTATCTACCGTATAGCCCAACATTTGTGACAGCAGAAGACACACCCAACCTCTCCCATTGAATAGTTTCTAAAATGCCAGAGCCATCTCCCTATGTCCTTCACGTCATGTTTTAAATTGAATTCACGCACTTATTTGTGTAAAATCACATTTTTATATGATGCATCAGAAGTCCCAGTTCACAGATTGTTCTATTATTTTAAATAATTAATGAAATATTCAGTGAAGCGCCCAAAAGAAGTATCACAGGGTGTCACCAGTGAACAGTGACACAAATGGGTTGTCACAGCCCAAATACACCTGACATTAAAACCCCCCCTGTGTTGATCGTTCCTTATTTTTATATTTTTACATCTGTATTGTAGTTATTGCTTGTGGATATCTCATTTATACTGAAGAAAGATTTGGGAAACATCATGGGGACTTTAAAACTTTTTCTTTTAAAGAGAAGTTTACTTTTTTTAACCCTGTTCTTCAACACTGCAGGTAAGCCATGAGAATATATAATTATATAAACTTTAACTAGGGCCATGATAAACATAATTTCACTGAATATATTAATGCAGTTAGATGCTTTATAATGAATTATGGTAGCCTACTTAGCAGTATAATATTATTAATAATAATAAATAAAAAAACAAGAATTTTATAAACATTTCTAATACTATTGCTACTGCTACTACTAATTATTATAAAAACAACAATAATAAAAATAACAACAACAAAAATAATGGTAATAATAGTAGTAGTAGTATTAGTAATCTTAATAAAAAAGTAAAAAAAAGTAATAATAACAACAATAATAAAAAATATAAAAAATAATAATTGTTTATGAAGGAATTGTATAAATTAATATTACTATTAATTATAACAACAAGAATTAAAAAAAAAATTGTAGTAGTAGTAATAATAATAACATAACAAAAGTAATAATAATAAAAATAATATTAATCGTTTATTAAGGAATGATGTATTGTTATTACTATTATCATTTTTATAGTTTTTTTTTTTTTTTTTTACTCTGCTAGCATGAAAAAATATATAATTCCAGGGACATATTTATTTAGGCAGTGAATGTGAAATTCTAACATTCACAGGGGGTTTATCTTCCCCTTTAATTTAAAACATCCACCGGAAAACAAATAACCTGCAATAAATATTTGGTGACTGTCACATTCAATGTTTTCTAATAGCCAAAGTATGATATGCGAAGGGTATATGGGGCTTTTTAGGCATAATATTAATGTGAAACAACAATGCACTGGGGGTGGACCACTGCGGCTGGTCCTGAGCCCAAAAAAGGGCTGCCATCATTTCACTGCTGTGTGTGTATGTGTATGAGACCTGTCCCTAGGTCCTTATGTGCATGCCCTTCTCCACATGCTGGTCCAGGTGTTTTCTGGGTCCACAGACTTGATTGTACCTGTAATTAGTTGATAAGTATTTAGCTTGTCTCTATACAGTATATCAACATGACTGTGTCTCTCATGAAGATTTCTTCATGGATCTAACCACATAGGATTTACATTGAAAGCAGGAAGGATTCCCTCATTCACACCAAATGTGTGGATGGGAGAATCGTTTTTTTTTTTTGGTCCCAAAAATGTGTGAAAAGTGTCTGATCTGTCTGCTGCAATCTCACAGTCCTGCTTAAAATCGCAGATCGCCGCTATTACTAGTAAGAAAAAAATAACAAAAATTCCATAAATCTACCCTCTATTTTGTAGACACTATAACTTTTGCGCAAACCGATCAATATATGCTTATTGCAATTTCTTTTCCAAAATATGTAGAAGAATACATATCAGCCTAAACTGATTTTTTTTTTTTGGAGATTTGTTATAGCAAAAAGTGAAAAATATTGTTTTTTTTTTCAAAATTGGCACAGAAAATAAAAACCGCAAAGACCACCAAAAGAAAGCTCTATTTGTGGGAAAAAAGGGCATACATTTTATTTTTATTTTCGTGACCATTGTCCCCAGTACAGAAAGTGATGGGAAATATTAAATTTTTTAAATTGTCACCGGAATAGAAGATGTTCCAATAGGTAAATCTGTTTTGGTGACAATTGTCTAAAGCCCCATACACACTAAAGCCCCATACACACTATCAGATTTTCTGCTGATTTTTTCCTTCAGATTTACCAAAACCATATAATATGAGGTCAAACCTTAGGGGTTTCAATTTGTATGCAATCAGGCAGGTCCTTGCACTACATGGCTTTGGTAAATCTGAAGTAAAAAATCAGCAGAAAATCCAGGGGATATTTTCTCACCATATTCTTTTCCATTGTGCCTGTGGAACAGGAAGTAAAAGGAAATGTCACAGATGGGACACAGACAACGGCAAAAAAAAATAAAAAAAAATTTAAACCAAAAAAAAAACAAAAAAAATATCAGATCCATTCTTTGCTCTTTTTAAAACTTCAAAAAATTTTTTTTTACTTTAAAGCATTAAAATGTATGTTACCTGCAAAATGTATATTTAACTTCTTGCCGCCCGCCATATAGCAAAATAACGGTGGCAAAGTGGTTGTAATATCCTGACCGGACGTCATATGACGTGATCAGGATATTAAGCCGCTGCGCGCCCCCGGGGGTGCGTATCGCGGCGATCGTTGTTGCGGGGTGTCAGTTTGACACCCTGCAACTACGATCTCGGTAAAGAGACTCTTTACCACATGATCAGACGTGTCCAATCACAGTGTAAATAGGAAGAGCCGGTAATTGGCTTTTCCTCACTCCTCCAGTAGAGGAGAGCCGATCGGCTGCTCCTCTGACAGGGGGGTCTGTGCTGATTGATTATCAGCACAGCCGCCCTCGAGGATGCCCACACTGGACCACCAGGGACGCCACTAGACCACAGGAGATATCCAGCACCAGGTATGCCCCCTAGACCACCATGGATGCCAGCCAGTGCCCATAATGAATGCCAATCAGTGCCCATAATGGATGCCAATCAGTGCCCACAATGGACATCACTGATTGGCATCCATCCCTACAAAACTTTAAATTACAATGCCGCCTATTAGTGCCCATCCATGCCGCCTATCAGTGTCCATCCTAGCCACCTATCAGTGCCCATCCTAGCTGCCTATCAGTGCCCACCCATGCCCATCCGTGCCGCCTATCCATGCCCATCCATGCCGCCTATCCATGTCCATCCATGCCGCCTATCCATGCCCATCCGTGCCGCCTATCCATGCTGCCCATCCATGCCAATCCGTGCCACCTATCCATGACAATCCGTGCCACCTATCAGTGCCTATTTGTGCCACCTATCAGTGTCTATCTGCGTCCCATATCAGTGCTACCTATCAGTGCCGCCTATCAGTGCCACTTCATTGGTGCCACCTCATCGGTGCTACCTTATCAGTGCCGTCACTGCAGTCCCGTCAGTGCCCATCAGTGAAGGAGAAAACGTTCTTATTTACAAAGTTTTGTAACTGAAACAAAAAAAACATTTTTTTTTTCAAAATTTTCAGCCTTTTTTTATTTGTTTAGCAAAAAATAAAAATCCCAGAGGCGATCAAATACCACCAAAAGAAAGCTCTATTTGTGGGAACAAAATTATAAAAATTTAGTTTGGGTACAGTGTAGCATGACCGCGCAATTGTCATTCAAAGTGCGACAGCTATGAAAGCTCAAAATTGGTCTGGGCAGGAAGGTGTATAAGTGCCCTGTATTGAAGTGGTTAAGTTATACATTCCTTTAGTAATAAACGATCTTGTACATGTTGCTTCATCTTGCACAACAAACACATTTAGCAAATACCTGGTGATCTTGTCGGTCTACTTTTTTTTTTTTTTTTTTAATCTGAAAAGCTCTGTGCCAGTATGGTCAGTTTACATCTCTGAGTCTGCTGATCTGAACTACACTGTGTCAATTTGCATTGTGCCTATAGTCCCCTGCCTAGTAAACTTTGCTGCTATGCCCCCCAACTAACCCTGCTCTGCTTGATTGGTAGTAGACATGTGCATTCGTTTTCACCAGAATGCATTTTCGTCTGAATTTCGAATATTTTCGCTATCGTTTTAACAAAGGATAACGAACGTGCAGAATCCAAAAACCAAAAGATCCAACATTAACAACTGCTTTATTTTCATTTTCGTTGTGACATTGCAACAGTTCGATATACATAGAGAGAAAAGATTTGACATAGAGAGAAAAGGTTTGACATTATATAGACAATAACAAAAAAGTTCAAATGTGCCTAACCTAACTCTATTAGTCCAAGATTATTCAACATAGAGAGAAAAGATTCAACATGAAGATTTGACGAAGCAGTCGCCGCGAGTGGACATTTATGGTCAAATGCTCCGTCCATAGGCTATAGAAGAATTCTAATGTTGGTTGACTAGTAATAATAATTAATAATAATATATAATAATTATTACTAGTGTCATACAACGTTAGAATTCTACTATAGCTTGTAGGTGGAACATTCGATTGGAAATGTACGATTGCATCGTCGTACAGTTAGCTGCTCCGTCAAATCTTCTTAGAGCATTCGACAGACACCATAAGCCTTCAATGACAGATCTGACCTTAATTATTTTGGATTTTTGGACAAATGCATTTAGCAAAATGAAATAAATAAAAATGAATTTCTGGAGTAACCAAATAAATGTATTTTTCATACAAAAACTACATTCCGAAACAAAATATTTCAGTGTGCAGCTAATTGGTAGCAGCTTCCCCTACTGTCCTACACATTATTCCGCTGCCTATCCAGCAATGCAGACACTCGGAAAGATGGAAGGGAGGCAATGCAGTCATGTGACCACAGACATCAAAACTAAGAATAAGGAAATAAAGTTAAAGGAGTAGTCCAGCCTAAGCTTGTTTGGCTGGGCTTCTCCTATGGGTCACAGGAGTGCAATTCGCTTTGCACTCCTGTAACCCGTTTTTGGCAGAGAGCGGTCTGAAGTCGTCTCTCTGCTGACATCATAGGAATCAGGCCAGGTACCGCGTCATCCCAACAATAAAGTCTGGATCTGCCAGGTGCCTGGACTGACACCCATCTCAGCTCCAGCAAGTGTGTTGGGGATGGGGGGGGGGGGTAGAGTGGAGAGCCGCTGACTGACAGTCAGTAGCTCTCTGCTCAGGAGCTGTGAGAACAGCTCAATTCAATTGTTCAATTGTTGGGTTCTCAGTGCAGAGGCGCAGTGGGGCAGATGCAGCTTCGAACCGATGCTGAATCCACCTAAGTAAATATGATTCTGGTAAAACAAAACATACTACTCTTGTAAAGGCTACAACTTTTTAAATTAAAATTACAAATATGTTATATTTACTTGCTCTGTGCAATGATTTTGCACAAAGTGGCTCCGGACTTCCTCTTCTGGAATCCCGCAATGGCAGTCCAGGCTACTCTTCTCTCTGTGCACCCATAGAAAGCCTGTGACTATAGGAGCACATCTGTAGGACCGTGCCCAAGCTGAGCTGTGTGCATCTATTGACCCACGCAGTGAAGCTCAACCCCCCTCCCCCCAAGGTCCTCACAGAATTTGACTGACAGTTCCTGCTGCTGTGCCTAAGTCCCTCTGAGAATATGAAGAGAGGGGAAAGAAGACCTGCAACCAGGACAGAGATGCATAAAAAACAGGCTCAGGGTAAGTATGTAGAGGGAGAGCAATCAGGGCCGCTGATAGGCCAGTACAACTGGCCCTGCTGTACCGGGCCTGACCAGCAGGGGGGCCCGGGCAACCTGAACTGCAAAATTGTATGTTTAAAAAAAAAAGTTCCTCCTCCACCTATCAGTGCCCTACAACCTCCCCCCCCCAGCGCCCCCCTCCGCAACTGAAGAGGAGACAGTGCCGTGCCTCGGATTCGCAGCCCACACAGAGAGAGCCCGAGGCACTGGCAGTGGGCGGCATTGCAGGGGGGAGGTGCGAGCAGCACCCGAGTGGAGTGAAACCTGTCGGCTCAGTGATCCGGTACCCGGCGCAATAATCCCCTTCTCTCTGTGGTCAGGTCGCGTGGCCGTTCTGATCAGTCTCGGCAGCGGCTGTCACTCACAGCCGAGCAGAGTGAAGCCGCCTCCCCCTCCTCCATGCACAGCACTGTGTAGACATAAAGGAGGAGGGGGAGGCGGCTTCACTCTGTGCGGCTGTGAGTGACAGCCGCTGCCGAGACTGATCAGAACGGTGCGACGTGAGTCACGCGACCACAGAGAGAAGGGGATTATTGCGCCGGGTCCTGGATCACTGAGCCGACAGATGTCACTCCACTCGGGTGCTGCTCGCACCTCCCCCCTGCAATGCTGCTGCCTTGGGATCGAGGTACATTATGGGTCCTTAGGGGAGTCTGTGCACTGTAGGGGGGTTCTTTACTGTGGGGGGGTCTGCACTGTGGGGGGTCCTACACTGTAGGGGGGTCCTGCACTGTAGGGGGGTCCTGCACTGTAGGGGGTCCTGCACTGTAGAAGGGGTCCTGCACTGTAGGGGGTCCTGCACTGTAGGGGGGTCTTGCACTGTAGAAGGGGTCCTGCACTGTAGGGGGATCTGCACTGTAGGGGGATGGGTCTGTACTGTAGGGGAAGATTCAGCACTGTAGGGGGGTCTGTACTGTAGGTGAGGATTCTGCACTGTAGGGGAGTCTGTACTGTAGGGGAGTCTGTACTGTAGGGGGGTCTGCGCTGTAGGGTGGAGGGGCCTGTACTGTAGGAGGGTCTGCACTGTAGGGGAGGATTCTGTACTGTAGGGAGGTCTACACTGTAGATGAGGGTCTGTATGGTAGGGAGGGGGGTCTGCACTGTAGGGGGTCTGTGTAACATGCAGGAGGTCCAGAGCTGTGAGGGGCTGTGTAATGTAAAGGGGTGCAGAGGTGCAGGGTGCTGTGTAATGTAAAGGGGTCCAGAGGTACAAGGGCTGTGTAATGTAAAGGGGTCAGGAGGTTCAGGGTGCTGTGTTATGTAAAGGGGTCCAGAGGTACAAGAGTTGTGTAATGTAAAGGGGTCCAGAGGTGCAGGCTGCTGTGTAATGTAAAGGAGTCCAGAGGTGCAGGCTGCTGTGTAATGTAAAGAGGTCCTTAGGCGCAAGGTCCTGTGTAATGTAAAGGGGTCCAGAGGTGCAGGGTGCTGTGTAATGTAAAGAGGTCCTTAGGCGCAAGGTCCTGTGTAATGTAAAGGGGTCCAGAGGTGCAGGGTGCTGTGTAATGTAAAGAGGTCCTTAGGCGCAAGGTCCTGTGTAATGTAAAGGGGTCCAGAGGTGCAGGGTGCTGTGTAATGTAAAGAGGTCCTTAGGCGCAAGGTCTTGTGTAATGTAAAGGGGTCCAGAGGTGCAGGGTGCTGTGTAATGTAAACAGGTCCTTAGGCGCAAGGTCCTGTGTAATGTATATATGGGGGGGTGCCAGATATAGGATCCGCCCCGGGTGCCAAATGCTCTAGATATGCCCCTGCCCACTCAGCCCCCCCCCCCCCCTTGTTCGGTAAAGTTTTTTTTTTTTTAAATGTGCTATGCGCTTATTGCGCTGTGTTCATTCCAGTATGCGGCTGCAGGGGAGGGACTCTTTTCTGTAATTCGGGCGTGGAAGAATACGTCTTCTGCACCCGCTCCGCACACCGCACAAGTCCCGGCCAGCATATAATGGTGTTGCGGAGTGATATTCCCAATTCTCTCTCTCTCTCTCCGAGTGACAAGAACTTAGTAGCAGAGTGAGAGGCGACTCAGGCGAGCAGAGAGAGCAGGGGTCGGGCGAATCGTTCGAGTCGAGATCTTGTGGACAATTACAGGTGACAAGGTGAGGTGTATGCTTGCTTGGGGGGGGGGGGGGGCTTGAAGTTCAACATCTGCAAATGCAATACATACCCTGCCAATACCCTGCCAATACCCAATACTCTGCAATACATACCCTGCCAATACCCTGCAATACTTACCCTGCCAATACCCTGCCAATACTCTGCAATACATACCCCGCCAATACTCTGCAATACATACCCCGCCAATACTCTGCAATACATACCCCGCCAATACTCTGCAATACATACCCCGCCAATTGTTTCAAGGCAGGGTCTGGGAGGGGCAATGGGTGGGGCCAGGGGTGGGGCTGAAGGAGGGACCAGGGGCGGGGGCCAGGGTGGAGCTGAAGGGGGCACCATCAGATAGGCTGTACGGGGCCCCATGATTTCTATCAGCGGCCCTGAGAGCAATAGTTAAATGGGTGTTATTTACCTAAATGCAGGGAATTTATTATGGTAAAAAAAAGACCCATGCTTTAAAAACTCTTTAAAAGATTAAAAAATATATTACAACTGTAGAAAGTTATGCTTTTACAGATTGATTTACAGCTACTTTACATACACTTTAATTATGAGTTATATGCTGTTTTATTCAGAACAGGATGGCGCATATAATTAATTTGAAATCATTTTCTCGTAGGTGCCCAGACAATCAGTGTAGCAGGTAAATAATAAAAAGGTCTCAGGTACTTGATGATGCATGTTCATGTGATCAATCTTCACACCTATGTTTTTTAAAGACAAGCTCTAGTATTCTACACCTGGCTGATATCGTAAAAAATATTTTTCTTCTATTTTTGGCAGACGTCTCAGCTGCACCTAAACTTGCTCTACCAAGTGTACATCTACTTAGCCGGTCACACCTGTACACCTCTACTTGCTGCCATAGCAGCAACATACGTCTTGTATTTATAGAACATCAACATATTATGTTGGAGTTTGTTTAGACTTCTCATGCCTTCACGCCTTCTCCTTTGCCCAGAGGAGGATACAGAATGTTCCCATTATTATTTAAAATGTCATTAAACCCACATCATTAAAAACGATTAATAAATGTTGTATTGCATGTTGTTCATACTCACTCAGTCACTATGAGATTTGTTTTCTTTATTCTGCAAATAAAAGCTGGTTGATTTTGTTACTCTCTTTCTCCCCCTCCTGTCCATGTCCCCGCTATAGTTGGGGATTTTTCAGAGCTGTGTTGACAGCTAATGCACATGCTCAGTTTTCAGTGTGTTTCTATGCTGAGCATTCCTTCCCTGATCACATCTGAGCAGCACATGTGACTCTAGAATCGCACATGTGGGCGTATACACAGAAGTAAATGATAGCCCACTCCCACCCTCCCCCTCCACGCCCACTAACCATCTAAACGCAGTGGGCGTGGTTAGTCAAATTTCACGAACAGTAGGAGGGTCTTAAAGCAGCATTAAATACCAGGATTGCATTACATACAGAGTGCAGAGTTCAGGGGGGGTTACACACTGTCACTTGTAAACATAGAAACCATACTTCTGTGTTTACAAGTAATTGTGCTGAGATAACTCCCTAGGAGAAGCGCTCTCCCAAGGGGTTACCTTGCGGGCGTGCTCCCAAGTCCAGCATTTGCATCCATAGACACGAATACCCGACTCAGCCCTGCCCCCGGCGCTTGCATCATTAGATTTGATTGACAACAGTGGGAGCCAATGGCTGCACTGCTATCAATCTATCCAATCAAGAGCCGGGACCTCGTGGAGAGGGGGAGAGCACGTCTCCAGCAACAGAAATACGGGGCTCAGGTAAACAAAATGGAGGGCTGGGGGGCGGTTACTGTTTTTGTTTTCACTCTAATGCAGAGGATGCATTAAGGTGAAAAAAACATGAGGGTTTACAACCCCTTTAAGGACTGCCCCACATACATAGACTGCGGCATGGCAGCCCTTAAGTGCAAAATCACATACCTGTATGTGATTCCTCTCTTCGGCTCTGGGGCACGTCGCGCCCCATCAGAGCCCCGCTCCCACTGTGTTCAATCACAGCGGGAGCCAATCAAGTCATTCATAAATGAGGAAGAACAGCGGTCTGCCTATGTAAAAAAGGCAGACCCATTCTGTGAAGGAGGAAGATGGAGATCTTGTGTTTCTGAAAAGCATCTCTGTTTTCCTCCAGTAACAGCATTCCCCTGCCTAGGAGCACACTTAACCATTTGATCACCCCTGATGTTAACCCCATTCCCTGCCAGTGTCATTTAGACAGTGAGAGTGCATTTTTGTAGCACTAACTGTATTGGTGTCACTGGTCCCCAAAAAGTGTCACTTAGTGTCATATTTGTCCGCCGCAATGTCACAGTCCTGCTAAAAATTGCTGATCGCTGCCATTACTAGTAAATCAATACAACAATTAAAAGTCCATAGATTTATCCCATACTTTGTAGATGCTATAACTTTTGCGCAAACCAATCATGCTTATTGGGATTTTTTTTTTACCAAAAATACGTAGCAGAATATATATTGGCCTAAACTGATGAAGAAATTAGATTTTTTTAAATTTTTTTATTGGATATGTTTTATAGCAGAAAGTAAAAAATATAGTTTTTTTCAAAATTGTCAGTGTCTTTTTGTTTATAGCGCAAAAAATAAAAACCGCAGAGGTGATCAAATACCACCAAAAGAAAGTTCCATTTGTGGGAAAAAAAAAGGACATCAATTTTATTTGGGTACAGTGTCACACGACTGTGCAATTATCAGTTAAAGCAACGCAGTGCAGTATTGCAAAAAATGGCCTGATCATTAAGGGGGTAAAACCCTCTGGAGCTGAAGTGGTTAAATACCACCAAAAGAAAGCTCAAGTTGTGTGAGTGATAAAAATGTAGTTTGGTTGTAGCATTGCATGACTGCACAATTGTCATTTAAAGTACGACAGTGGTGAAAGCTGAAAATTGGCCTGGGCAGGAAAGGGGTAAAAGTGCAAAGTATTGAAGTGGTTAAGCTGGTTTGGAAAAGGAGAACTTTTTGTGGAGTCACTTACAGATGTGATTGATAGTTTTTGACTGTTGATCTAGCTACACCACACCCTTATAATTTGCAGCAGGATGTACATTTGGAGAACAAACCATTCTGGCATGTACTTGGAATTTCAATCGCCGACAAAGTGCTAATTAATATCTGGAACTAATGTGTAGTTCTTTTGCTCTGGGTTACAAATCTGTGGCAGCCTGCATATCCTCTATTTATGCACAAATATTGTTTTTTGGAAAAAACTTTGAGAATCGTCAAAATGTTTGTGTAGTACATACAAAACTAACGGCATGTAAAATATTGAAAACAGCATTACAGACCAATGTAGTCTAAAATAGCTTTGTCTAGATAAAAAAGTGAAAAAACATTGTCCAGAAAAAAGAATGTCCAGTTAAAATTAAAACAAATATATTCAATTTTCTAGGCATACAATTCTTATTGATTATAAGTACATAAGTTTATTATTCTGTGCCATATTTATAGGGAAAAAAAAGTGGTTTTATGTTGTTGTATCACGGTCATGTGATAGTTTAATCCCTTTCAAGCCGACAATACGCAAATATGCAGCCTCGGTTTAAAGGGGTTGTACCGGGGCAATGCCTGCAGCTGCACGCATCACCCCGGTACAGTTTTTTTAGAGCCGGCGGTTGGCTTTCTTGCAGCTAAGAAGCCACCCAGCTGTTATCCCAAGAAGCGGGAGGGCATGTCCCCCCTCATCCCCCCTCCCGCCACCTTCTACGGCTCGCCCAGGCTTTCCCATCTGACCAGGAGCCTGAGCGGCCAGCCGGCACGTCTGGCGGCTGGCCAGAGAACCAAACAAAGTCAGAATCGGCTTCAATCGGGTCTCAGATCTAGTAACCCAGAAGTGATGTTATGACATCACTTCCGGTTTACAGAAGACTTAAAGACGCCAACAGGAGCCGACAGTCACGGCACGGGCCGTGTAGAGACGTCACGATCGTGCCCTTACTTCAGTGCGCATATGACGTCAGCGAAAGCGTATATGGCAAATATCTCCTAAACAGTGCAGGTTTGGGAGATGTTAAAAAAAAGGCGCTATTTACAAAAAAAAAAGTTGCAATTCAATACGTTATGCGACGCCAAACAGAAATAAGAAACAAAAGTGAAGCTGCGCTAAAAAAAACACAATAAACCCCCAAACCAATTAAATAGAGCCAATCATATAGCAATATTAACCTCCCTGGTGGTATAATTCAGTCTGGATTTAGGTGCTGAAAGCGGTACAATTATTTTGCATGGAAATTTGGCATTTTATATTGTAGTCCTGTAATTCTTAGGAATAACTCTCTTAAATCTGTTCAAACCAGAGTCTAGCAGACATCCCGGGTATGATAAAGTTTATAATATAATAAAGAATAATAAAAAATTATTCAATAATGTAATCAAATCCTAAAACACTGAAAAAGGGACACTTTTTGGTTGCTATGGACAATCTCCAAATTTCAGGCAGAAAAAACTGTATTTATAATATAAAAGTGCACGCAGGGCACTGCACAGACCACTAGAGACAAAGGGGGTGTGTAATTTTTTAATACAGTACTGTAATCTGTAAGATTACAGTGCTGTGTGTGTTTTGTGTGTTTTTGCTTTTTTGAATTTGCTGCCGTTCTCCGCTCCCGTGCGCCGTAACGCCGCAGGGAACGGAGCTCGGCGGCATTCGGCACTGTGAATCGAGCGCAGGACAACTTGATCACACAGCGTGGAGGACATCGCTGGATCCAGGGGACAAGGTAAGTAACCTCTCCCTGTGTCCTCCCCTGCATCCAGAGATGCGATCCCGAGTCTGGCTCGGGGTTACCGCTCCTGTCAGTAAAATCCCAACCCGAGCCAGACTCGGGATTACCGCTAGGGGGGTTAAACAGTGAAGGCCATTCTAAATTAAGAAGGCAAAAATACCACAGTGTTATTAACATGTGAATCAAACATACAAATAACTTGTTCACACAAGTGAAATAAACAAATTATTAATTAGCATGCATGTATGTAAAAAATAAAATAAAAAATATATAAATCCTAGTGAAAGGAACAAAAGAGGAGTCCATATAAATATGTATCCAATAAAAACTACTAAGTAGACCGTGCACAATGTGTAGACTTGATCCCGGAGAGAAAATTTGAATCAAACACCCCAGAAGCATGCAGTGAATAGGATGAGCACTGATAGGCAGGACTAATGGGCACCGTTAGGTGGCACTGGTGGGCACTGATAGGCAGCACTGGTGGGCACTGATAGGTGGCACGGATAGGCAGTGCTGATGGGCACTGATGAGCATTGATGGGTGCCACTGGTGGGCGACACTGATGGGTATTGATCAACAGCAGTGATGGGCATTGATGGGCAGCACTGATAGGCGGCACTGATGGGAATTGATCGACAACAGCGATGGGCATTGATGGGCAGCACTGATAGGTGGCACTGATAGCCAGCAATGACTGGCATCGCTAATGGGCACTGGTTGGCGGCACTTGTGGGCAGTGGTGGGCCACTGCTCTTTGCAGAGATTGAGGTCACGCCATGTCCTGGCAACACGGTGCCGCTGCTATTGTTGTGCTGCATGCCCCTGTGGGCATGCAAGAGCGGCCATTCTGGGACGCCATCATCTGACGAGAACCAGAGCCACATCGCCCTGCCGTCATTTGACCATGGGCGGGCGGCAACTAGTTATTGCTGTGGTAAGTTATTTTGGGGGGACAGCAAATTTACACTGTTATACAAGCTGTACACTCACTATTTTACATTGTAGCAAAGTGTAATTTTTCTTCATTGTTGTCAAATAAAAATATATAATAAAATATTTACAAAAATGTGAGGGGTGTACTCAGTTTTGTGAGATAATATATATGTATATATATATATATATATATATATATATATATATATATATATATACACTAATCATCTAATTAACAGAAAGGCATGTGGAGGGTGTGAATCAATGTTATACATGATCAAAATGTGCGTTAAGTGCACACTATACCCCAATGTATCACACAACTTTTTGTAGCACAGTGCTAATGCTACTGAAATTTTTACAAGGTAATATTCAGGTTTAAACAGGCATTTACTTCACAGAGTGTGGATTTTTATCTTTCACAGATAGTAAGGAATATATTTAACAAATTTTTTTTGTGCCAGGAGTTCAACTTTAAATATAGGGTTTTATTTACTAAAACCGAAGAGTTAAAATCTGGTGCAGCTGTGCGTGGTAATCAGCATCTAACTTCAGTTCGTTCACTTAAGCTTTGACAAACAAAACCTGGAAGCTGATTGGTTTCTTTGCAGAGCTGCACCAGATTTTGAGCTTTCTGGTTTAATTAAATCAACCCTAAAGTGTAGTTGTTAAAATATTAAATACAGCTCATTTATGAAGTAACTTTAGATAGGTCATTTATAGTTAAACTGGCCATACATTATCCAATTTTCTTGTACAATTTCCTTTAGATTTACCTTCAACTACCGGTATGTAGTACAAGGACCTGCCTGATTGCATACAAATTTAAAGTGCTTAGGTTTGACCTCATATTATATGGTTTTGGTAAATCTAAAGGAAAATTGTACAATACTATTGTATGATATATGGCCAGTCTTAGTTTAATTTTACACATGAAGTATAATAAATTATAATTATAAAGAAGCTTTATCACATCTGTGATATTTTTCTTTCCCAGCCAATACCAGTGTTCCTATTCCAGAAACAAGTACTACAATAACTTCCAGTACAACAGGTTCCATTACCAGTAAAACAGCTAGTTCTACGACTGCACCAACAGTGCCTAGTTCAACAGGCTCTTCAGGTAGCACAACAACACCGACCAGCCCTGGAACTACTACTATAGTTATATCAACAACAACAGGGTCTACAACGTGGCCAACATCTACTACCTCAAGTTTAATTTCTCCAACAACATTTACAACAACAGGATCCCTCACTACTGGCATGACATCTGGCCTAACATCTACAACAACACAGGTCATTTCAACTTTTTCCCCAGCTGGTACAACTCCCACTAGTACTGAAACTACTACTTTAACAACATCCACAACAACAAGCTCATCAATTCCAACAACTTCCACAACAGCCGGTAACACCACTACAACATCTAGCTCAACATCTGCAGAAAATACAGTTAGTTCAACTGTTTCCCCAACTAGTACAACCCACATAAGTGCTGAGACTACCACCTTAACACTATTAACTACACTGGGCTCTTCTACTTCGACAACTTCCAGTACAACAGGATCCATTACCAGTGAAACAACTAGATCAACAATTGCAACAACACTGCTTAGTTCAACAGATTCTTCAGGTAGTACAACACCCACCAGCCCTGGAACTACTACTGTCATTTTTTCAACTACAGCAGGGTCTACAACTTTGCCAACATCTACTACTTCAAGTCCTTCTACTCCAATAATCTCCACAACAGCAGTTTCCCTCACCACTGGCATTACATCAAGTCCAACATCTTCAACAACACAGCTTATTTCAACTGTTTCCCCAACTAGTACAACTCCCACTAATACTGAAACTGCTACTTTTACAGCATCCACAATAACAACCTCATCAACTGGTACAATTTCCACAAAACCTGCTATCACCACCACCACCACAACATCTAGTTCAACATCTGCAACAACACTGCTTAGTCCAACTGTTTCCCCAATTAGTACAACCCCTAACGGTGCTGAGACTACAACTTTAACATCACCAACTACAGTGGAGTCTACTACTTCAACAACCTCCACAACAACAGGATCCCTCACTGCTGGCCCAACATCTGCAACAACACAGCTTATGTCTACTGTTTCCCCAACTAGTACAACTCCTGCTAGTACTGAAACTATTACTTTAACAACACCCATGATAACAAGCTCATCAACTCCTACAACTTCCACAACACCTGCTATTACCACCACAACATCTAATTTAACATCTGCAACACTACTTAGTTCGACTGTTTTGCCAACTAATACAACTCCTAACAGTGCTGAGACTACCACTTTATTGCCATCAACTACACTGGAGTCTACAACTTCAATGACTTCCAGTGCAACAGGATCCATTAAAACAACTAGTTCAACAATTGCAACATCAGTGTTTAGTTCAACAGATTCTTCAGTTAGTACAACAACACCCACCAGCCCTGGAACTTCTACTATTTTTTCAATGACATCAGGGTCTACAACTTTGCCAATATCTACTACTTCAATTCCTTCTATTCCAACAATCTACACAATAGGGTCCCTTACCACTGGCATAACATCTAGTCCAACACTGCTTAGTTCAACTGTTTACCCAGCTAGTACAATGCCGAATAGTGCTGGGACTACCACTTTATTACCATCAACTACACTGGAGTCTACTACTTCACCAACTTCCAGTACAACAGGATCCATTACCAGTGAAACAACTAGTTCAACAACTGCAACAACACTGTCTAGTTCAATGGGCTCTTCAGGTAGTACAACAACATCCACTAGTCCTGGAACTACTACTGTAATTATATCAACTACACCGGGACCTACAACTTTGCCAACACCTACTACCTCAAGTCCTACTTCTACAACAACCTCCATAACAACAGAATCCCTCACTACTGGCATAACATCTGGTCAGACTTCAGCAACAACACTGCTTAGTTCAACTGTTTCCCCAACTAGTACAACTCATAATAGTGCTGGGACTACAACTTTATTACCATCAACTACACTGGTGTCTACTACTTCACCAATTTCCAGTACAACAGGATCCATTACCAGTGAAACAACTAGTTCAACAACTGCAACAACACTGTCTAGTTCAACAGGCTCTTCCGGTAGTACAACACTCACCAGTCCTGGGACTACTACTGGAATTATATCAACTACAACAGGGTCTACAACTTTGCCAACATCTACTGCCTCAAGTCCTACTTCTTCAACAGCCTCCACAACAACAGGATCCCTCACTACTGGCATAACATCTGGTCCGACATCAGCAACAATACTGTTTAGTTCAACTGTTTCCCCAACTAGTACAACTCCTAATAGTGCTGGGGCTACCACTTTAATTCCATCAACTACACTGGAGTCTACTATGTCACCAACTTCCAGTACAACAGGATCCATTACCAGTGAAACAACTAGCTCAACAATTGTATCAACAATGCTTAGTTCAACAGATTCTTCAGTTAGTACAACACCATCCACTACTCCTGCAACTACTACTGTAACTATATCAACTACAACAGAGTCTGCAACTTTTCCAACATATACTACCTCAACTCCTACTTCTCCAACACCCTCCACAACAACAGGGTCCCTCACTACTGGCATGACATCTGGTCTGACATCAGCAACAACACTGCTTAGTTCAACTGTTTCCCCAACTGGTACAACTTCTAGTAGTGCTGGGACTACTACTTTAATGTCATCAACTACACTGGAGTATACTACTCCACCAACTTCCAGTACAACAGGATCCATTACCAGTGAAACAACTAGTTCAACAACTGCAACAACACTGTCTAGTTCAACAGGCTCTTCCGGTAGTACAACACTCACCAGTCCTGGGACTACTACTGCAATTATATCAACTACAACAGGGTCTACAACTTTGCCAACATCTACTACCTCAAGTCCTACTTCTCCAACAGCCTCCACAACAACAGGATCCCTCACTACTGGCATAACATCTGGTTCGACATCAGCAACAATACTGTTTAGTTCAACTGTTTCCCCAACTAGTATAACTCCTAATAGTGCTGGGGCTACCACTTTAATGCCATCAACTACACTGGAGTCTACTTTGTCACCAACTTCCAGTACAACAAGATCCATTACCAGTGAAACAACTAGCTCAACAATTGTAACAACAATGCTTAGTTCAACAGATTCTTCAGTTAGTACAACACCATCCACTAGTCCTGCAACTACTACTGTAACTATATCAACTACAACAGAGTCTACAACTTTTCCAACATCTACTACCTCAACTCCTACTTCTCCAACACCCTCCACAACAATAGGGTCCCTCACTACTGGCATAACATCTGGTCTGACATCAGCAACAACACTGCTTAGTTCAACTGTTTCCCCAACTGGTACAACTTCTAGTAGTGCTGGGACTACTACTTTAATGTCATCAACTACACTGGAGTCTACTACTTCACCAACTTCCAGTACAACAGGATCCATTACCAGTGAAACAACTAGTTCAACAACTGCAACAACACTGTCTAGGTCAACAGGCTCTTCAGGTAGTACAACAACATCCACTAGTCCTGGAACTACTACTGTAATGATATCAACTACAACGGGACCTACAACTTTGCCAACATCTACTACCTCAAGTCCTACTTCTCCAACAACCTCCATAACAACAGGATCCCTCACTACTGGCATAACATCTGGTCAGACTTCAGCAACAACACTGCTTAGTTCAACTTTTTCCCCAACAACTCATAATAGTGCTGAGACTACAACTTTATTACCATCAACTACACATGTGTCTACTACTTTACCAATTTCCAGTACAACAGGATCTATTACCAGTGAAACAATTAGTTCAACAACTGCAACAACACTGTCTAGTTCAACAGGCTCTTCCGGTAGTACAACTCTCATTAGTCCTGGGACTACTACTGAAATTTTATCATCTACAACGGGACCTACAACTTTGCCAACATCTACTAGCTCAAGTCCTATTTCTCAAACAACCTCCACAACAACAGGATCCCTCACTACTGGCAAAACATCTGGTCAGACTTCAGCAGCAACACTGTTTAGTTCAACTTTTTCTCCAGCTAATACAACTCCTAATAGTGCTGGGACTACAGCTTTATTACCATCAACTACACTGGAGTCTACTACTCCACCAACTTCCAATACAACAAGATCCATTACTAGTGAAACAACTAGTTCAACAACTGCAATAACACTGTCTAGTTCAACAGGCTCTTCAGGTAGTACAAGAACACCTACTAATCCTGGAACTACTACTGTAATTCAATCAACTACAATGGGGTCTACAACTTTGCCAACATCTACTACCTCAAGTCCTATTTCTCCAACAACCTCCACAATAAGAGGATCCCTCACTACTGGCATAACATCCGGTCCTACATCAGCAACAACACTGCTTAGTTCAACGGTTTCCCCATCTAGTACAACTCCTAATAGTGCTGGGACTACAAATTTAATGGCATCAACTACATCAGAGTCTCCTACTTCACCAACTTCCAGTACAACAGGATCTGTTACCAGTGAAACAACTAGCAAAACAATTACAACAACAATGCTTAGCTCAACAGATTCTTCAGTTCGTACAATAACACCCACCAGCCCTGGAACTTCTAGTATTATTTTTTCAATGATAACAGGTTCGACAACTTTGCCAACATCTACTACCTCAATTCCTTTGACTCCAACAACCTTCACAACAACAGGTTTCTTCACCACTGGCATAACATCTGGTCCAACATCTTCAACAACACAGCTTATTTCAACTGTTTCTCCAACTAGTACAACTCTCACTAGTACTGAAACTGCTACTTTTACAACACCCACAATAACAAGCTCATCAACTCCTACAACTTCCACAACACCCGTTAACACCATCACAATGTCTAGTTCAACATCTGCAACAACACTGCTTAGTTCAAATGTTTCCCTAAATAGTACAACTCCCACTAGTACTGAAACTTCTACTTTTACAATATCCACAACAACAAGCTTATCAACTCCTACAACTTCCATATTACACACTGAGACCACCACAACATCTAGTTTAACATCTGCAACAACACTGCTTAGCTCAATTGTTTCCCCAACTAGTACAACTCCTAGTAGTGCCGAGACTACCACTTTAACAACAGCAGTGACGCCGGGGTCTACTACTTCAACAACTTACAGTACAACAGCATCCATTGCCAGAGAAACAGCTAGTTTAACAACTGCAATAACACTACCTAGTTCAACAGGCTCTTCAAGTAGTACAACAACACCCACTAGTCCTGGAAGCACTACTATAATGTTATCAACTACAACAGGGTCTACAACTTTGCCAATATCTACTACTTCAGGTACTACTACTCCAACAATCTCAACCACAACAAGGCCTATCAGCAGTGAAACTACTACTACTTCAGCATCTACAACAGCTAGCACTTCAATACCCACTACTACTACTACTACTGGATCTCCTACTTTTACATCATCCAATACAACAGATTCAACTATTTCCACAAATCACACTACAATAGAACCCATTACCATCAGCACATCTGTTTCAACATTTCCATCACCAATGCAAAGTTTTACGGTTTCATCAACTAGTGTAACCCCCAATGATGCTGGACTTAGTACTTTAGCAACATCCACTCCATTAGAGTATACTACTTCATCATCTTCCACAACAGGACCCATTACCAGGGAAACAGCTAGTTCAATGGCAACAACACTGCTTAGTTCAACTGCCTCTTCGGGTAATTCAACATCACCTACTAGTTCTGGAACTTTCCCATTGATTTTATCAAGTACTACTGGATCTACAACTTTGTCAACATCTACTACCTTAAGTCCTACTTCTCCATCAAGTTCCAATACAACAGGATCCATTACCAGTGAAACAGCTGGTTCAATTACTGCAACAACACTGCCTAGTTCAACAGGCACTTCAGGTACAACATCCACTAATTTCAAAACTACCACATCCATTTCATCAATTAAACCATGGTCTACTACTTTGCCAACATCTACTGCCTCAAATTCTACTTCTTCAACAAGTTCCACCACAACAGCATCTAACACCAGCGAAACAACCATTGTTGCAAGGTCTACATCATCTAGTTCCTCAACACCTACTAATATAGAAACTAATACTTTAACAACCTCCATTAAAGCATCCTCAACCTCTCAGATAACCTCCAAAACAACAGGATCCATCACCACTGGCATAACACCTAATTCAACACCTGCAGCAACAATGCTTAGTTCAACTATTTCCCCACCTAGTACAACTCCCACTAATGCTGAAACTACCACTTTAACAATGTCAACTATAGTGGGGTCTACGACTTCAACAACTTCCAATACAACCGGTTCAATTACCAGTAAAACACTGAATGCAACAGCTACAATAACAGTGCCCAGTTTAACTGGTTTCTCAATTAGTACATCACTGCCCACTAGTACTGAAACTTCTACTGTAACCTCATCCACAACAAAAGGGTCTACCATTTTAACAATGTCTACTTCCCCAGACTCTACTACTACAACAAGTTTAACCACAGAAGGATCCATTATCAATGATACAACCACCATTTCAGTGACTGCACCAACTAGTGTGTCACTATCTGCTAATATGGGAACTAGTACTTTAACAACATTTAATACAATAGGCTCAACTGTTCCAACAACGTCCACTACAGCAGATTATTTTACCACTGCAACAGTATCAACTAGTAAAACTGGCTCCTCAGTTAATACAAAAGCATTTACTAGTGCTGAATCTTCTGCTCTAACCTCATCACCTGTATCCCCTGCATCTTTTATTTTACCAGCATCTACTTCTTCAACCATTTCTGCTGCAACAGAATCTATCACCAGTGAAACACGCACTTCAGCCACTACAACAGCTATCATGCCAATACCTACTGGTGCTGAAACTATTTCAACAACATCCACAATTACAGGCGCAATCACAACTTCATCAAATACAACATTTACTGATCTTAGTTTTACTAGAACATTCATAGGTTCTCCTTCTGCATTAGTCACCAGTGATTCTGGCAGTAGCTCTACCACTGCCACTACTAATAGCATTGAAACTACAGTTACTGTATTAAATGGGACAACTGCTAAAGTATCTAGTACTACTGGATCAGTAGCTAATGGAAGCACATTTAATACTTCCTTAGTTACATTACCAGCTGGTACTATCACAAACAGCACTGTGTCAACATTGTCAGCTGGTACAGTAACACCAAGTATGACAACTACTATTGGAAGCTCAAGTGCCACTGCAATGATTACTACTGCTATACTGGGAAATAATACCTCTGCCAGCATTACTTTTACTTCCCTATCCCCTGTTACCCAGGAGATAATAAGTAATAGAACAAATTCAAGTCCCACTGCAAACATTAATAGCACTACTGCTTCTTCATCATCCATTGAGACTACAGTTAAGTCCACTTTTGCTACAAATGCTACTGCATCAACAACTGCAGAAAGTACACTCATTGCTTCTATAGTAACACCCATTGGAGCTGGGGTCAATAGCAAAACCACTACTTCTTCTGAAACAAAAGCTACTGAAAACAATGCTACTTCCATTTCACTTACAGTATCTTCTATTCCTACGGCTCTTTTTAGACCATCTGCTGCAGGAGAGTCCACGGTCACTGGAACCATGACCAGTGTTGTTACATTGTTAGAGTCCAATACTACTACAACTCACCCTAGTTCTACTTATTCTACAACATTAGCTGCTATGGGGGCCACAATAGATACTTCTAATAGAACAGGTCCTTCTAATGGAGCTACCACTGTACCTGGGAACACGAACTCTAGCAGTACAGACTCTGTCTCTACTGGGACTATAATAAGTACTTCCCTCATAACAGAACCATCTTCCACTGGAATCAACAACATCGCTACTGCTAGTGGTATCAACTCTGTTACCCACATTTCTACCACTACTGGGTCCTCCATTACAAATGTTTCAACAGGACCTGTTTTCATTGGAAGTACAAACTCTACATCCAACAGTGCTATAATAACAATGACTATTCAGGCTACTGTTAGCACAAGCACTGGAACAAACAACAATAGCAACTATACTACTGGTGGTGTTCAACCTACTGGAACTATTGCTTCTGTATCCATGACAGGAAATACTAACACAGCAACCATTTCTGGCACAGGCTTATCTGCAACAACCAGCGGTAAGCTTTTATGATATAGAATTTTTTTTAAATTAACCTTTTATATATATCCCCTTTGAAAGTATTTACCCATGTGTATACAGTATACCCTTGGAATGTTTTACCCATTTGTAGAAAAACTGTATTTCATTTGGGCCTCGCTTTGGCATTTTGCATTTATATACAGTACATGATTGGTTGACCTGATTGAATAACTTTAAATTATGTTATAAATGAATTAATTTATACTGCTTTGTCAAGTTTAACATTGGATGTAAAACTGCTACTTTTATTAGCATTACAACCATAACCACACAATATTAGTTTAACATTTGAAGCTATTGGATTTATTCGATGCTGCTTTTCATCTAGGGAAAGTTAGAAATACAATAGGTAAACAAAATCTATTGCATACTGGTCGAGGAATCCACATTGGGATAGATTGCAAAACTAATTGTAAAGATTGCATTTTTTCCCACTTACCTGGCCAGTAAGGATGAGCCGAACACCCCCCCGGTTCGGTTCGCACCAGAACCTGCGAACGGACCTAAACTTCGTGTGAACTTTAGAACCCTATTAAAGTATATGGGACTCGACCATTAAAAATCTAAAGTGCTAATTTTAAAGGCTAATATGCAAGTTACTGTCCTAAAAAATGTTTGAGGACCCGGGTCCTGCCCCAGGGGACATGTATCAATGCAAAAAAAAGTTTTAAAAACTGAAGTTTTTTCAGGAGCACTGATTTTAATAATGATTAGTGAAACAATAAAAGTGTAATATTCCTTTAAATTTCGTACCTGGGGGGTGTCTATAGTATGCCTGTGAAGGGGCGCATGTTTCCCATGCTTAGAACTGTCCCTGCACAAAGTGTCATTTCTGCAGAAAAAAAAGGCATTTTAAATCACTCGCGGCTATAATGAATTGTCGGCTCCCGTAATACAGAGAACACTCATTTAAAGTCATTGATAAAAAAAAAGCGTGGGGTTCCCCCAAATTCAATTACCAGGCCCTTCAGGTTTGCTATAGATATTAAGGGGAACCCCGCGTCAAATTTAAAAAAAATTCACGTGGGGTTCCCCCTAAATATCCATACCAGACCCTTCAGGTCTGGTATGGATATTAAGGGGAACCCTGCGTTAATTTTTGTTTTAAAAATTGACGTGGTGGTCCCCCTAAAAATCCATACCAGACCTTTTATCCGAGCACGCAACCTGGCAGGCCACAGTACCAGGCCACATGCCCTCAACATTGGGAGGATGCTTTGGGGGTCTGTGACCCCTCAAAGCACCATGTCCCCATGTTGATGGGGACAAGGGCCTCATCCCCACAACCCTGGCCGGTGGTTGTGGGGGTCTGCGGGCGGGGGCTTATCAGAATCTGGAAGCCTCCTTTAACAAGGTGACCCCCAGTTCCTGGCCCCGCTGTTTGAAATGGTAAGGGGGTACAAAAGTACCCTTACCATTTCACAAAGAAAGTATAAAAAATAGTTAAATAAGACAAACACACTTTTGAAAAATTCCTTTATTAAAAAGAAAAAAAGAAAAAAAAAGATTCCAGCGGTGGTAATCCACTCTTGCTATCCAGCGACGGATGATCATCTCTCCGGGGTCCAGCGATGGCTGATCTGATCCAACGCAGTGCATCCATCCATCTTCTGTCTCCACGGAGGAGACACTGCAGGATCCCGGTGGCCTGACGTTTGTTATATGCGGAGGGTGGGGTCACCCGTCACCTGACCCTGCCCCCCTCTGACGCGATTGGGGAAGCCAGGCTTCCCCAATGATGTGGGGGTGACCCTGCCCCCCTCTGATGTAACGTAAACTTGCGTTATATCAGAGGGGGCCGGGGTCACCCATACCTGAAGACTTGAAGGGCCTGGTAATTGAATTTGGGGGAACCCCACGCTTTTTTTTTTATCAATGACTTTCAATGAGTGTTCTCTGTATTACAGGAGCCTACAATTCATTTTTCATACACTTTTATTGTTTCACTTTAATCATTATTAAAATCACTGCTCCCGAAAAAACGGCCGTTTTTAAAACTTTGTTTGCATTGATCCATGTCCCCTGGGGAAGGTCCCAGGTCCCCAAACACTTTTTAGGACAGTAACTTGCATATTAGCCTTTAAAATTAGAACTTTAGATTTCTCCCATAGACTTGTATAGGGTGTTCCGCGGCTTTTCGGATTTGCCGCAAACACCCCAAATTGTTCACTGTTCGCTGAACAGACAATGTTCGAGTCGAACATGAGTTTGACTTGATCTCGAAGCTTATCCCTACTGGCCAATATTTTGAAAAGGTCAGATACTATAGAGTTGATAATGAATGTTCTAAACAAATATTCTTTAACTTGTGTCTTTCAGGACCAGATGGAGATAACATTACTCAAACTACTTTGATATCCACCACTATCAACTCTGATGAGTCAGAAAGTAAGCATTTTGTCACAGTATAACTCCTTTTGAGGAGGAAGAGGGGGGTAACATAAGATGAACATCTTTTGGCAGTTTATATCTTCTTTCTTGATTCGATCTTCACTTCTTTGGAAGACTGGGATTTTTCTCAAATGCTCTCTTTACAGTGTCTATACTTGCCTTGGGCTTGCAAGTAGGACCCTTCTTCCAAGAACACCTTTTCCTCAGGCAGTGCCTGCTGGTACAGTGGCACCAAGTAGCATAATCAATATTGGAAGGTCAAATGCCACTGGGATGATTACAACTACTATGGTCTTTAAATACTTTTCAACAACTTTAATGCAGGACATGAGGCGGGCAGGGAAATGGGGAATGCCCAATATCGACATCCAGGATCCAATAACTTCTAAGGTTCACAATCTCTGAGTGTAGTTAAGTGATGGCAAACTGCCATCACTGAATAACTGATGTTCTTGAGTAGCTAAGTTACAGTTCTCTAAATGCAGTTTCAGGCATATACAGTGGTGTGAAAAAGTGTTTGCCCCCTTCCTCATTTCCTGTTCCTTTGCATGTTTGTCACACGTAAGTGTTTCGGAACATCAAACCAATTTAAACAATAGTCAAGGACAACACAAGTAAACACAAAATGCAATTTGTAAATGAAGGTGTTTATTATTAAAGGTGAAAAAAAATCCAAATCATCATGGCCCTGTGTGAAAAAGTGATTGCCCCCCTTGTTAAAACATACTATAACTGTGGTTGTCCACACCTGAGTTCAATTTCTCTAGCCACACCCAGGCCTGATTATTGCCACACCTGTTCACAATCAAGGCATCACTTAAATAGGAGCTGCTTGACACAGTAAGGTCCACCAGAAGATCCTTAAAAGCTACACATCATGCCGAGACCCAAAGAAATTCAGGAACAATTGAGAAAGAAAGTAATTGAGATCTATCAGTCTGGAAAGGGTTATAAAGCCATTTCCAAAGCTTTGGGAATCCAGCGAACCACAGTGAGAGCCATTATCCACAAATGGCGAAGACATGGAACAGTGGTGAACCTTCCCAGGAGTGGCCGGCCGCCCAAAATTACCCCAAGAGCGCAGCGACGACTCATCCAAGAGGTCACAAAAGACCCCACAACAACGTCCAAGGAACTGCAGGCCTCACTTGCCTCAGTTAAGGTCAGTGTTCATGCCTCCACCATCAGGAAAAGACTGGGCAAAAATGGCCTGCATGGCAGAGTTCCAAGGAGAAAACCACTGCTGAGCAAAAAGAACATCAAAGCTCGTCTCAATTTCTCCACAACACATCTTGATGATCCCCAAGACTTTTGGGACAACATTCTGTGGACCGATGAGACAAAAGTGGAACTCTTTGGAAGGTGTGTGTCCAAGTATATCTGGCGTAGAAGGAACACTGCATTTCATAAAAAGAACATTATACCAACAGTAAAATATGGTGGTGGTAGTGTGATGGTCTGGGGCTGTTTTGCTGCTTCAGGACCTGGAAGACTTGCCGTGATAAAAGGAACTATGAATTCTGCTGTCTACCAAGAGATCCTGAAGGAGAATGTCCGACCATCTGTTCGTGTACTCAAGCTGAAACGAACTTGGGTTCTGCAGCAGGACAATGATCCTAAACACACCAGCAAGTCCACCACCGAAAGGCTGAAGAAAAACAAAATTAAGACTTAGGAGTGGCCTAGCCAAAGTCCTGACCTGAATCCTATTAAGATGTTGTGGTATGACCTTAAAAAGGCCGTTCATGCTCGAAAACCCTCTAATGTAACTGAATTAGGACAATTCTGCAAAGATGAGTGGGCCAAAATTCCTCCAGGACGCTGTAAAAGCCTCATTGCACGTTATCGCAAACGCTTGGTTGCAGTTGTTGCTGCTAAGGGTGGCCCAACCAGTTATTAGGTTTAGGGGGCAATCACTTTTTCACACAGGGCCATGATGGTTTTGATTTTTTTTCACCTTTAATAATAAACACCTTCATTTACAAATTGCATTTTGTGTTTACTTGTGTTGTCCTTGACTATTGTTTAAATTGGTTTGATGTTCCGAAACACTTAAGTGTGACAAACATGCAAAGGAACAGGAAATGAGGAAGGGGGCAAACACTTTTTCACACCACTGTAAGCTCCAGATACACAGTCTTGGGCTTCACAACACAACCCCCCCCCCCCCCCCCATAACTAAGGTAAGGATCCTCTCCCTATGGAGAAGCCTTCAAATCTCATCCAAGACAGGGCTCAGGTTTTTCTAGAGACCGCTTTAATCCACTCAAACTCACCAGTGGTTGGCAAGCTAACAAGACAGACAGAATTCTCTGTATCCCACCTCTGTCACAGTACCTTGGAGCCTTTTCAAGCAAACCCGGCAGATAATGTAATACAGAAAGTCCTTGAGCACAGTATTCTCTGACATTACAAAACATCAAAATAACACTCAAATAAAGTACAGCTTAGGAACACATCATAATAACGCATACAAAGCCTGTAATATTGTACTAGTTTATGTGTAAGCTTATATTCTTATCTTTTATTACTTTCCTTTATTTATTCTCTTGAGGTGGGGGTTGTGACAGGGTCACTTTTTGTTTATTGGCAATTACCTCCCTTTTGTTATTGGAAGGCTGTAATATTTTGTGTTATACCATATGAATCCTGCCAATGTATTTACCATGTTAAGATGTGCATTGATAATGGAGTAGATGTATGATCACTTTTTCTTAGCAACTAAAGGAAATAGCAAGGTTTTTTGCATTTTTTTATTTTTATTTTTTTACAAAATGTGTTTTTGGTTTTGCCTCTGTTAAAGATACTTCTAAATATTTCTCATTATGACATGAATCCCCCAACACGTTCTCAAAAATAATTATACATATTAAAATATTCTTATATTTTCTATTTCAGTTACATACTGGGAAATAATACTTTTTGGATTGATGTCGATCCTAGGCATGGGCCTGCTCATATGTTTATTATGTTGGGTAAGTAGGCATTTCCATTAAGCAAATACCTTAGCTTCCATCCAATGAAAATGAATGAACAAAGTGACAGGTTCTCTTATTAAACCATACCCCGGCCCAATGATATTTAACTTTGCCCCACCCTCCAACTGTCCCACTTGTCTTGTGGGTCTCAGCCCTGCTCATGCTCTGTGTTAGAGCAACCACAAGGCTAGTGTCTTCTCCTCTTCCCCATGTGACAGTGCTGGGGCCAACAATTGGCTACACAAGCACTGGATTGGCAAATGGCAAATTCCCTTTCTGCAATTTAATTTACAGTACATTCTACCAATGTATGATTCACTCATTATTTCCTTCACACTTTGTTTTACAGATTTTAGCATGCTGCCGTACTCCTCGATATCCAATTACAAGGTATCCCAGTTACAGAACACATTATGGCTGGTATAATTTTCCAAGACTTTCTGAAGCTACAGATGCTGAGAAAGGGATAAAAGGACAACAGGATCAAAGGCCGACAGTCTCACGGGCAGTATACCATCCTCCATGGCCTTCCAGTGCTGGCATTCATAAGTGATGTACGATATTTAATAGCTGAGACACTGAGACTGAAGAATATTTATTATATTTTATATTATATGTAATTTTATAATGTTTAAAATGGTGTACAAAAGAGGGGAAAAAATAAATCTGTTATCGAATGAAATGTGGAATATTTTTGGTTTTAAGGGATTCCAGGGTTTGTGGCTAAGCCACAATATAAAATAATATAGGTAATACAAATACTACCTTCTATGGGAAAATAGTGACCTTTGTATCACTTTTCTACTAATAATTTTCCCTAATATTATGGATAGATGTCCACTCTATAGGCATGTCAATAGATCTGTGGGCCTTGGTGTCATGGTTGATCCATGCATTCTAAAACTATTTGTTTATCTTTCTAAACTATTTGGTATTTGACCATAGAACATAATACTGTAATTGTCAAGGTTAGTCTGTGTTCTTGTGGAAGCTTAGATGTTCATACACAGGGAGATTTTGTGCAGTACCCTGAGAAGACATTTCAATTTATCTCTGCAAATATATTGTAGGTTCTTTTTTTGTACATGCTTGCAGTTTTCTAGGTAATTCATGCTTGTAAATATAGATTTTATTGTTACTGACCTCAGGCTTAGTTTTTATGTATAATTTATTCACACTTTATTATTTATCTACCTTATTTGCACTAATTATATGTAGAGTTTAGTATTTTCATTTTTTTTTTTTGCTTAGATTTTTTTTTTATTTGTGTATTTTTATGTTGCTGTATGCAGAGATCAGCTATTCGCTTCTGATATATATTGCCCATAGCAGTTGCACTCTTAAATTATATTTAGGCATGAGATATTCATGGTAATGTCAATCACATGCTTGCATTTTATGTCTCTTGGGAACCCAAGTGGTGAGAATCCACAATAATCCCCTTCTCTGGGCAACTTTAATTTAAAAAAGAATCATGATGTCCCTTTCTCATCAATGGGCTTTCTATAATGTACAATAAATAACTCAAGAATCTAATAGCATGCTAATGACAATTTTGCTGTAGCATGGGTGGGCATGTGCACTACTGTAAGAAAACATCTACATCAAAGTTTCTATGAGCTAAAAGGAGCCTTAGGCCAAATCGTGACCCTCCAACCACCATCAGTTTTGGGTTCTCAAGGAAGAACATAGGAGGAACAATAAAATTCATCCTGAACAGAAACTAGTTCAGTGAGATATCCAATTAAAATTGAAGGCCAACTGAGAAAAAAATTACTGATCAGACCTAAGTCCAGTATGGCAACTCTCTGACAACATTCAAAGCATTTGGATAATTTCCTCTGTTTACCCTTCAGGTATATCCTGCATCTAACTTTATACAAAGGCTGGAATTCTCCCACATACTTATATGGATACAAAACATGTTAGATGGTGAAAAAAAATTGCAGAGCTAGCATGGAACATTATTATAGAAATGAGTAATGCAAATGCACAAGAAAAAAACTCTTCCATTTTAATATGAAACTTTTATGTTGCATTTTTAAGGCCAAAACTCAAACCTGTATCAGACATCAAGTTTTCCTAAATAATCAATGCTTTGCAGAATTGAGGAGTTGGCTCCAAAAGTTGAAGATTGCCAGCCAATACACAATGATTTGTCTATGCAAATACAGTACTTATACATATTGGGAATATTGGCTTTTGGCAAAGAATAAATTAATGAAATGGCTGAATAGATTGTAGTATTTATTTTACATTGGTATGATTAAAGGAATTTTACTAATGTGTCAATGTCGATAGCAATTTGTAAGATATTGTAATTTTGTACATTTGTTAAAACGTTTGTATTTATTACAATGTATATTAGAAAAAAAAAATATTAATAGTGTTATTACCATTAAAACATACATGCTGGACTCCATTGGTCATCTTTAATCATTTTTATTCTACCGTATATTGAAATTTGGAAGATTATCAGTTTTTTTTAATTGCAGATTAAAACCTTTTTCAATCAGTCTTTAAAAAGTTTTAAATATGAATTTAAACATTACAATATTCAATTTTTAGGCCTCATGCACACGAGACGCAGTTAAACGCGCGTTCAGATGCAGTTGGACAGTTTTTTCAACTGCACCTGAACTCATTCAATGTTATCCTATGTGTCCATGCACACAGTCTCGTTTTTTTCCGTTTATATGCAGTTGCGTTTAATCTCGTTTTTCCAGAAGCAAAAAAATGCGTTCAGAAACAAAAATTTCTGCGTTTCAGACGCAAAACGCGGCAAAACGCGGTAAAACGCGGCAAAACGCCGCTACCGCGTTTAGCCGCGTTTGCGTTTATATGTGTTTTTAAAGGTGACCTTTTTTTTTACATTAAAAATCTCAAAAATGATTGCAAATGATGAAAAACCATTAGAAAAATATTTTAAACAATTGCAATTGCAAGTGGACAATCCACAACTTGTGGCAAGTGACGTGGCAAGTGGACAATCCACAACTTGTGGCAAGTGACATGGCAGGTGGCAAGTGATGTGGCAAGTGGACAATCCACAACTTGTGGCAAGTGACGTGGCAGGAGAAGTGGCAAGTGACGTGGAAAGTGGACAATAGACAACTTGTGGCAGGTGACGTGGCAAGTGACCTGGCAGGTGACGCGGCAAGTGACTTGGCAGGTGACGTGGCAAGTGGAAAATCAACAACTTGTGGCAGGTGACTGGCATGTGACGTGGCAAGTGGACAATCCATAACTTGTGGCAGGTGACGTGGCAAGTGACGTGGCAAGTGGACAATCCACTTGTGGCAGGGGATGTGGCAAGTGACGTGGCAAGTGGACAATCCACTTGTGGCAGGTGATGTGGCAAGTGACGTGGCGAGTGGACAATCCACAACTTGTGTCAGGTGACGTGGCAAGTGGACAATCCACAACTTGTGGCAGGTGATGGGGCAAGTGATGTGGCAAGTGGACAATCCACTTGTGGCAGGGGATGTGGCAAGTGACGTGGCGAGTGGACAATCCACAACTTGTGTCAGGTGACGTGGCAAGTGGACAATCCACAACTTGTGGCAGGTGATGTGGCAAGTGATGTGGCAAGTGGACAATCCACTTGTGGCAGGTGACGTGGCAGGGGACGTGGCAAGGGACGTGGCAAGTGGACAATCCACAACTTGTGGCAGGTGATGTGGCTGGTGACGTGGCAAGTGGACAATCCACATCTTGTGGCAGGTGATGTGGCAGGTGACGTGGAAAGTGGTGTGGCAAGTGGACAATCCACAACTTGTGGCAGATGGCATGGCAGGTGACGTGGAAAGTGGACAATCCACATCTTGTGGCAAGTGACGTGGCAGGTGATGTGGCAAGTGACGTGGCAAGTGGACAATCCACAACTTGTGGCAGGTGACGTGGCAGGTGATGTGGCAAGTGATGTGGCAGGTGATGTGACAAGTGGACAATCCACATCTTGTAGCAAGTGACGTGGCAGCTGACGTGGCAAGTGACGTGGCAGGTGACGTGGCAAGTGACATGGCAAGTGGACAATCCACATCTTGTGGCAAGTGACGTGGCAGCTGACGTGGCAAGTGACATGGCAAGTGGACAATCCACATCTCGTGGCAAGTGACGTGGCAGGTGATGTGGCAGGTGATGTGGCAAGTGATGTGGCAAGTGACGTGGCAAGTGGACAATCCACAACTTGTGGCAGGTGACGTGGCAGGTGATGTGACAAGTGACGTGGCAGCTGACGTGGCAAGTGACGTGGCAAGTGGACAATCCAAAACTTGTGGCAGGTGACGTGGCAAGTGACGTGGCAGGTGACGTGGCAAGTGGACAATCCACAGCTTGTGGCAAGTGACGTGGCAAGTGGACAATCCACAACTTGTGGCAGGTGACGTGGCAGGTGACGTGGCAAGTGAACAATCCACAACTTGTGGCAGGTGATGTGGCAAGTGATGTGGCAAGTGGACAATCCACTTGTGGCAGGTGACGTGGCAGGGGACGTGGCAAGGGACGTGGCAAGTGGACAATCCACAACTTGTGGCAGGTGATGTGACTGGTGACGAGGCAAGTGGACAATCCACAGCTTGTGGCAGGTGGCATGGCAGATGACGTGGAAAGTGGACAATTCACATCTCGTGGCAAGTGACGTAGCAGGTGATGTGGCAAGTGACGTGGCAAGTGGACAATCCACAATTTGTGGCAGGTGACGTGGCAGGTGATGTGGCAAGTGGACAATCCCCAACTTGTGGCAAGTGACGTGGCAAGTGGACAATCCACAACTTGTGGCAGGTGCCGTGGCAAGTGACACGGCAAATGCAAGTGTACAACTGCTCTCTATGCTGCTGCTGCTCTCTCTGATCAAAATAGCAGAAATAGTTAAAAAAAATGCTTTGAAAGCTTGGGGAGGGTCTACATGATGTTATCTTTATAAACGCGTTTAAACGCAAACGCGTCTAAACGCGTCTAAACGCGGCATGCAAACGCGGCAAAACGCGCGTTTCTAAACGCGCGTTTCAGCTTTTTTTTAACAGAGGTTTCATCTGCGTCTCGTGTGCATGAGGCCTTAGTCTTTTAACAGTCACATTTTAAAAATAGAAGTGAAAGTGGAAATGACGTAATAATACACAGAGGCAAAGCATGCAGCAGGCTGGGTTCACATACAGTATGTGCGACTGTGGTTCTCAACATGGCGTCCCTGTACACCGGTTCAGGTGCGAATCAGGTCTGAATTTTTGCCCAAATTCGTACCTGAACTGCACCCAAAGATGCACAGGATCCTTTTGGAATGTGGACCGCGGCTGCCCCGGACCTGTGTGAACCGGCTCCATTGCGAGCCAGGAACACTCACCTGTCATGCGAATTGGATTCGGGGAGAACCACATCCAATTTGCACATATGTCGACCCAGCCTAAAGCCCAACTCTAGATTTCCAGTGTGCCAGATATGTGACCCCTTGCTGTCTTGGAAGTATCTTTTTTTCATTAGCTTTATTGACATTTTACAGGACAATAGTTGTGAATGTCGGAAGGAAATTTTACATTCAGTTACAGTACAAAAAAAAAGAATACAGTTACAGTATCACAAATTTCTGCATATATATATTGACACAATGATGGTTCAAAGATATGCAGTAGGAATGAAATGTCCTATTTTTACATTTTCTCATATGCTCCAAACCAGTGTTATCAAGAACATTGCAAAAAATAAAGTTATCTGATGGAAACCATGGTATAGAGTCATGTCTGCTTATTTACCTAGAGGGAGGGCAACTTCCAAATCACACTGAACTTTGGCTGTTTGAGCATTTGTCCAAACATTAGACCTTTTGCTTGTTCACTGGAAGACATACATATATAGCAGCAATATTTCTACTGCTACTATATAGGAGAGCTTCCTTATGATGGAAGTATCCCTGCTCTTATCTCTTATGATGCATAAGAGATAAGAGCAGGGATACCTCCAACAAATGTGTGTTTCAGTTGTCAAAAAACATATTTTGTTGTAAAGTATATTGTGTTTGAAGGTTATAAAACAATTTAAGAGTGTCCTTGTCAATTATTTAAATCAATTAATAACATGATATTTTCTCTGGAGCAGGAGTCCCTAACTCCCAGCCCGTGTACCCGTGCTAGTCCGTGACCTGATAAGGGCCATGGCATGGGGTTGGCGACAGGCGAGAAAGTCTTGTTCTGCATTGGCGGCCACTTGCATTGCTGCCTGGGCTCTGCCTCTTGTCTTGTCATTGGTGGGAGCCATGTTGTGAGGCTACTATCTTCATAGCAGGAAATGAGAGACAGGTGATGAAATGAAGCCCCACCCCTTGTTAATCAGTGTTAGATTGGAGAGATATAGGGTAACTTTTCAACAAATATAGAAGAATTGAAATTCAAATCATTGTAATAAGATAGACCCACCCATACAGATACTGGCAATTTGATTCTTCTAAGATATTTCGATTTCCTAAAGATGTGAAACACCCCTTTACCCGAATAGGGCATTGAGGGACCAGAATTTGTGAAGGGGGGTTATCCAACAGTAAAAGTCTGGATTTACTAGCCACACTGGGATGGATGTGCTCTCATGCCTAACATTGTCAGGAAAACAGGGGGGACTGCCAGGAACACCAGGTATTTCACACAAAGGAAGAAATATAAAGAGAACCGGATATTTTTTTTAACACAAATGCATGGTACAACAAACACATATCAGAAATATGAAATGTTGGGTTAATATATTATTTAATTTATAGACCAGAGTATTGACTAAAGTCTTGAATCACTTCCATAGTATTGTGGTATTGTCCTCAAGATAACAACATAAAATCAGCATATACATTTTTCCTCTAGAACCCCATATCAAAACATGTACAGTATATCTTTATTATTTCTAATTAAATATTAAAAGGGTCAATTGAAATAGTGGGGATGGAAACAAGCACTCCTACCTGTTGCCCCTTTTATGCAAATCATTTATGTAAACCATCTTAAACGTTAACCACCAGGAGATCTTCAGATGAAGAGATTGCTACACCACTATCTTGCAGACTAAATGTAGAACCAAAGTAGTCTATCTGATTCCAAAAACGTATCGAAAATTAAGTAGCCTGTAGGTATTGAGTTAAGGTGGAAAATGATACTGTTCCTTTGAAGTGATACATAACAGAGTTGAAGTTTACTAATTCATGTAGGATATGATTGGGAGATTTTAACAGGTCATGTGAAGTTTTAGGGGTTTCTATGAACCTAAATTGCTGCTGTTCATTTGCAATAGTCACAAGAAAATTACCTGAGCATTCACCTTTCTCATAATAAACAGCCCTAGTGTTAGGGTCCAGGTGTGGAAGCCCGACTTGTAGGAGGAGACCTCTCTTACAACGCTGGTTCAGGAGCCGCTGGAATGGAGACAGCGGTCTCGAGAGCACAGTGGGTAGGAGTGCCTGCTGGATAGGACCGCTGGAGCTGGTAGTAGAGCGGAGGATCCTCTGGAAAGGCTGAGCGACTGGAGGTTGCTGGAAGGCTGAGAAATGCAGACAGTAGCTTCAGAAGCCGAGCACTGAACAGGCAGAAGGCTGGAGCAGAGTCAGACGGTCCGGGTCAAGGTAAGTAGGCAGGTGGCAACAGGAGGCAAGAGGTGTCGGTAAAACTGGCAGAGGTCGGCAACGGAATCGTAGGCAGGAGAGGTAGCGAGGTCAGGCAGGCCGGATCGGGTTCGGAGAAGGCAGAGAAGTCAAACAAGCCGGGTCGGTAACGATAGCAGGTAATCAGGTTCAGAATCAGGTATTCAGGCACACAGGAGCTGAGACGAAACAGCGCCGCACCGGCGCGCTTGAGGAACCTTTAAACGTTCAGTGGCGGGAAGTAGCGCACGAACGCCACTCACGACCACGCGAACGAGCGCGCGCACGAACGCCACTCACGACCGTGCATACTAACGTGTAAACGAATGCGCACGCGAACGCGTACACGAATGCGCAGGAAACACGCGCCGACGCCTGTGTGAACGCAGCTGTGCCTGTCTATTGCTGGTAAGTTCCTGACACCTAGAAAAAGAAGTTCCTGAGTGGCATCCCACATGGCCTGAAGAGGGCAAGGGCCCTGCTTGGCACCATCTCATTTCTTTGTAGACAACAAGCTTGTATTTTACTTATGGGTCAATTCTGGAAATTCCTCCCAAAAGTTTTTTTATTTTATACTCTATACAATCTTTGTTTTACAAATAAGCATATATAGATGACAAATGATTACCAAAACACTATGGATTAGCTAAATAAATAACACAGCAAAAGCTGCCTGCTGGAAAAATGCAACCAGAACTAATGTGATTTTTGTATAAAAGTAATACAATCTTGTAGATTGTTAGATATTTTATTTTGCTCAGGAAATCCTGCAGTAAGCACAACTTAGATGCCTCAGCTTTGGCTTCACCTTCAAACCTCCACAGTTGATCTAGAGCAGGGGTGCCCAACCAGTGGCCCTCTGAGCCCTCTGATGTGTCCCGCGGCCTTCTGCTCTGGGATGGCAGGTTGGCAAGTCCAGATTGTGGGTTGCTGACCCATCATCCCAAAGCAAGAGTGTTGTGAGTGAAGCCGGCGGTAGAGGAAGCAAGTGGTTGAGGGGCAGAGCATCATAAGCTGACCTGAATGGAAGACTGTTATTAAAGGTAAGTTTATTACTAAAATCAGTGTGTATATGGGCATATCTGGGCTGCTTTCAAACTGATCCGCAGGTGCAGCGCAGAACACCTGCAGGTTACCTGCACTGAGCCATAGACTTCTGCTATTACCTGCGGATTTGGTGCACTTCAGAAAGTGCACCACCACTGCAGGATGTAATAGAAGTCTATGGCAAAGTACAGCTAAGCCACAGGTGCACTGCGCTGCACCCTCAGTGTGGGTAAACTACAGAGCGTCAGTGTGAAAGCAGCCTTAGGTCAGTTCCAACACGATCAGAACCTCCGTTCACCTCTAGTGAACCACAGATGTAAACGGACTTGTGGCCATTTACACCCACCTACCTCCAATCCGATTTTAAAAAAAATACAGAAGGGGAGGGGGTCCGTCCCCTTTCATCTGAGCAGATCTGAGGGCCCATAGAGTTGAGCGGGCTGTGTCTGTGTCAGCTCTGCATATATACGGAGTGCACTTGGACCTGTCATCCACCCACTCATTGTGGCCCGTGACTAGTTACCAATTTGCTTAAGTGGCCCTCGCTCTTCAAAAGGTTAGGCACCCCTGATCTAGAGGAAGGAAAATAAAAAAAAACATTAAAGCATGACCCAATAGCCTCCAGTGGGGGAAAACAATCCTTCCTGATCCCCAGAGGGTTATTCACTGCATTCCTAATGTAAAGTAAAGAAAAAAAAACTGAGAAATGGAATTGTATAGTGACAGTTTTAGGTTGGTAGAGCTGCAATCTCTTTTAAAAAACTCTTGTCCCCAAAAGGTATTGGAAACCAGTCAACATCTACCTAAAACAGAAATAATAATTTTAAGTGGACTGACCATTTATACACTACTCCTGTCTGAGTATAAAAATATGGACACAGACAGAAGAAACCTTTGTTTTCCTATACATCCTGGGCAGTCAGTGCCTCTTTCACTTGAGCTACATTCTTGTCTCTCTGAGAAAGTAGAACTTTCATAAGCCACTCAATGCACAATTCATACAATTATCTGCATGACATCAACATGTTTATCCTAGCAAAGTCTGACACTCATAGAGCCACTTCTTCTACTCCTTGACATTTTAAAGGATGTATTAAGTGCTCTGGAGTCGGCTGTTGAAAACAGGTGGGGCTGGAATGTAACAACGTTGCTTGTTGTACGGCTCTTGTCAACCTTTTTCATTATTTATAAACATGGATTCTGACATCAAATATAGATTTTACATGTATAGCCCAGTATTGTATTTATAGTATATCTAGCTTTTGCATCTTAACAAGGATGAACCTACGTTTCGGTCTAAATATAATTGTGGACCAAACTCAGCTTCAGTATGACCAGCCTACCCATAGATGGACTAAAATTCAGCCAGTAGCTGCTGAACTGGATAAACGTTGGTCCCTTTATGGTGGGCTTTAAAATAGGTTAAGAATCTGATATAGATGAATCATAGGTGGGCACAGCCTATTGCATTAGGGAGTGCATCCCAAAGCTCAAACATACATGACCTCAGCTGCACTGGACAGTGAATAAATAGGAAGTGCTCTGTGCTGAAGGCTTCCTTTTCTTTCACAAACTGAAGCATAACAAAAACAGTTTACTATGCTTCAGCTATGATTAAACACAGTGAGCGAGTGTGTTCATTTAGAAAAGGAAAGGGGTGGTAAATATTGATTAGCCCCTTCCCCCACTCTCCATCCTGGAACATCCCCCGCAGCAGCTGGGGAGAAAGGATGGAAGCCAACAGCATTGCGATGGGGGGGGGGGGGCAACACGAGGGGGCAGGCAGCAGGAAGAATTGACACCACACAGAGTAATTAGGGTATGCCCAGGCAATCTTGGCACACCCCTTACACACAGCTATGAGATGAATGGAATCCTCAACTGCTTTGTTAATAAACAGAATGAAGAATCAGCAGAAATAAATGAAAAGAGATGCTTCAATAATGTGCAGTGATACTCAAATAATATAATGTGTTGTAAAGATACCATGAATATTCCAAAAATACATATCTGCACGTAACCATAAATAAATCTTAAATCAGTCCATGACAAATTCCTCCAAAACTATTCAATGATCAACATCTGGAATCAGTCTAACTGAATAAACCAACTTTTATATATATGAAGTGTAATTGACCCCCCCCCCCCCCCCAACACATTTGAATAGAACCATTACTTTCTTAGATGTTGTCATTTTCTACAGTTGTGGTAGATGGCAGACTTACAATACTGTTAACCACTTGCCTACAGGGCACTTACACCCCCTTCCTACCCAATCCATTTTCAGCTTTCAGTTTGAATGACATGTCATACTACACTGTACTCAAACAATTTTTTTTATCATTTTCTTCACACAAATAGAGCTTTCTTTTGATGGTATTTAATTACTGCTGAGTCTTATTTTTTACAAAAAGAAAGACCAAACATTTTAGAAAAAAAAAATGTTTTTACTTTTCTTTTCTTTTCTGTCAGTAGATTTTGTAACTAAGTCATTTTTCACCTTCACTGATGTACAATGATAGGCTGAACTGGTGGGCATTGATGAGGTGGCACTTACGGGCACTAATGAGGCGCCACTTATAGGCACTGATGAGGAGGCACTAATATGCTGCACTTATGGGCACTGATATGTGGCACTGATGAGCACTGTTAGGTGGCACTGATGGGCACTAATAGGGGACACTGATAGACGGAACTGGTGGGCATGGATAGGGGGCATGGATAGGTGGTACTTATGGGCACTGATGGGTGACACTGATGGGCATTGAACAGAAGAGATGGGCATTGATGGGCAGCACTGGTTGCTGGTTGGCACCACTAATGGGCTCTGATTGGTGGCACTTGTGAGCAGTGGTGGGCACTGCTTGCTGCCACTGGTGGGCACTGATTGGTCACACTGTATTGCTATATTGTAATCAGGGAACTGATGATCAGTGCCTTGATTACATTTCTAGATGTACCCCTGTGTGGAGATGCCGGTGATCGGCTCTACTCGTCACACACTCTGTCTGTGTAAGGAGAGGAGAGCTGATTACCGGCATCTCCCTATTTACATGTGACAAACTGTAATTGGACACAGCCGGTCACATGGTTAAAGAGTCGTGGATGCGGCTCTTTACAGAGATCGGGGGGTTACCTTGAAGGCACACTCCTGAGTCCAGCATTTGTCGTCTTTATCCACCAAATGCAGGATTTGGTCCCGTCCCCCAGCACCCGCATCATTGGATTTGATTGACAGCAGCAGGAGCCAATGCCTGTGCTGCTATCAATCTATCCAATCCAGAGCTGGGAGCCCATGGAGAGAGAGACAGTGCATCCCCGATGACTGAATGAAGTGGTTCAGGTAGGTAACACAGTGGGGCTAGGGGGCTGGTGACTGACAGGTGTTTTTTCACCTTAATGCATCCTAAAATATGCTAACCTTTGCAACCCCTTTAAGAACTGTCAGGGCTAGGCCCAGCCCTTCCTTCTCTGAGCTGGCCACTCAGCTGTTAGCTAATTGCCAGCTCCTATCTCTCCACAGTGACTCACCTGTAGATGATCCTTCTCGTCAGTCTCCCTACTTAAGCCATCCAGTCCAGATGATCTCTGCCTTCACCTTGGTCACATCGCTAGAGACACTCTCCTGTGTCCCGCCTTGGTCACATCACTAGAGACGCTCTCCTTTGTTCCTGTTAAAGACTTGCTTGGATGACATTCCTTCCAGCTCCCTGACATTTCAGCTCGTCTGACTATCCGTTCCGTTTCCTGAAATCTGGCTTTGTTTTGACTATGTTTACTCTGTTTCCCTTTTTATTATTATTAAACAAGTGTGATTTAACTGTACTTCTGTCTCCGTCTGATTGATGGTTTCTGACAAGAACAATGTGTGGAGGGGAAAACAGTTTGAAATATATAGAACCAAGAGGAGATCTGATATTCCAGCTCTTATAAACGTGTAATACTGAAAGGGTCATATACATACTTCAGTGCCCCTGAGGCCTACAATATTTTGTTGTTTCATTCAGCGTGGCACATTTTGTTATATATTCATTAGATATTTCAAGTACTGCAGCTGTCTTTATTGCTTTACATATTGTGGGCAAGTGTGAGGGATTTACTGTATACAGTTTTCAGTAAGATGTTTCACCGCTCATTTTAGTTGCTTCCTCATGATGCCAAAAATTATCTTACATATCTTACTGTTGCTAAACAAGCACATGTACATGTAGCTATTATTATGTAGTGCTATCCTTGGAGGAGGCGCTGGATTGTTTGGGTTCTTCTGCCTTACTCCAATGATGATCTGCCCTGTACTTGGACTCAAGTGGCACTGTAAGGAAAGGGTCCGTCCGCTGGTAAGATCCATCATTTGGCATGCAGTACTGGCGTCCACCAGCGGATGGATCCTGGCAGTATGGAGCAGACAACACTTTCTGTGCTCAGCTGTTACATGAGGACAATTACTGCAGTCTTATAAATACTTGGCAAGCCCACACATGCTTGCCTTGGTATGGCTCTCTCCATGTGCCCTGACCTTGTTGCCTGTACTCTGATCCTGCATCTGACCCAACCTGATCTCTCCTGATCCCGATCCCATCCTGGACCTGTCCCTTCTGTCTCCTGTTTGCCTGGGATCCCTGCTCTGCAGCCCATCCATCCGTCCTCTCCCTCTGGTTCCTCATCCTTACCCATCTACTGATCCCCCTGTGTATGACCTCGGCCTAGCTTTTGTTTACGATTCTGGTATTTCCCATTCATTGTATATATTATTTGTTGCTTGTGGTTTGTGGTTGGTAGTGCACTGTTTGTTTTCACTTTCTTGTCACTTATTAAAATAAACACTATTATTATTTCACCTACATGTGTTTTGGGTATCCTCTGTGCAGTCCACACAGTCTGGTCTACTAAATCCCTGATAGACACCAATAAACCTGGAACCTTTGAAATAGGCTTTATATATCAGAGAAAGCCCTCTAGATGAAATGGGGGGTTGAACAAATAAAGTGCAGAATAACACTGCAAACATCATGTTACATGAGACATAATTTATAGGCAACCCTGGTCTTTACCCACATCAGCATAAATATGAAATATGAAAGAACTAGACCTGAACAGGCACTAGGCCTGTACAAGGGACTGACACTGACACAATAAGCAGAAATAACTTTCCTTAGCACTGTAGAAAAGTAGGTCACTAATGGTAATACAAATACCCGCAGCAATAGTAGTACACTTTACCTAGTACTTTAGGGTTCTATCTAGTCGATGGAACACATGATTAGTGCTGCTAGCGCTGGAGCACTTTCTTTATTTCTAGGAGCTCTTACTCCCAACTGTGAATATTTATAATCTCAAAATAAATAGGTACAATCCCCTTTCAGCAGAAAACTTTTTTTAGGAAGTAGATACTATGTAGGATGGTAGTTCACCCCAATTTTTTTCTTTTGCTATTTTATGGTGGAAGTATAAATTGTGCATGGTGGTGCTTCCCCCCTTTTTTTAATTTATTGGGATGTTTAGGCTATTTATTATTATTTTTCTAAATAAAGCTGGTTACTTATCACAGGGTTATTAGTGCCCCAAATCCACATGCACCCCAGGCCGGGTGCCGATTGAATGCAAGGGCTGGATTGATTTTAACGTGTATATGGCTGATAAGTATTTTACTATTAGTGTTAATGTAAGGCTTAGGATTTTTTGGCATCAACTGTTTTAGATGATTAACTTATCTTAACTTAACTATGTGCAGGGGATTTATGATCCTATTGTGTATCAATATATAGACCTTGAAGTTTCATATCTGCCCCTAGGAAGAGTTACTTGAAATACATTTGGAAAGGGTAAAATCTCATCTTACCCTTCATCTATTGATTACCACATTTACAACAAAGTATATATGTAATCTACAGGAATTCATGTTTATATTTATTAGAGTAAATATCTTTCTCTTCTGGTCATCTATTGTTTATTAAAATAATTTAGTTCTTTGTATAAATAAAAAATAAAAATATTATATATTGTGATGTTGACACCTAATTTGGACTCAGGTCACACCTTATATTCTGTGTAGGGTGGTTATATAAGACCCCATGTATTACCATCAATTTAATCCATGTACTTCTTATCAAAATAGGCATGGAAGCAAATACTAACAATTTTAACAACTTGAGCTCCGGAAGGTTTTACCCCCTTCGTGATCAGGCCATTTTTGCTATTCAGTGCTGTAATGCTTGAACTGGCAATTGCATCGGCAACTGCATCAACACTGTACACAAATTAAATTTATATCATTGTGCTTTTTATTTTTTGCTATAGAAATGAAAACAGACAGAAAATATTGAAAAAAAAACCTCAATATTTTCAACTTCCTGTTATAAAACATATCCAATAAAACAAAGAAGGGGAACAAAACACCAAGATGCAATCAGTACTACGCATAATGCAATGTATTATGGAAAAAACAAAACATTTACAACAATGTGGGAATTTTAGAGTGAGGGTATTAAGAGAATAAATTCCATAGGTTTCTTGTTGGCATAAATGTTTGAAATGTTCAGGTACAGAGTATGTTGCAGGAATAGCCTCAATGACCCACACCTTAAGCCCATTGGTAGATTTATTATAATGCTCCAGAAAGTGTCTTAGGGCACTGTGTTTATTACAGCTACCTTCAATGAAGCCCTAATGGGCGCATGCGAGTGTGCGAGGGCACTAATGGGCACATGCGGGTGCACGGTAACGTTAATGAGAGCGCACGAATGCGCACGAGTATGCGCATGTGCGCGCAAGCGGACACACAGTATGACGCATCTTGGCACCAAAGGGGCTATTTAAGGGAACCTGTCACATTGCCTCCCTGCTGTCCGGTCTACAGCGTTCCTGAGAAACCTCCTGCTATTACCTTGTCCGTTACCTGTTACCTGTTACCCAGCTTGCCTCTGACTACTCTCTGTGTGCTGCCTGCCACCGATCCTGGCCTGTCTTGACTATTCTTTTGCTTGCTGCTTTGGTACCGATCCTGCCCGCCTGTGTATGACCCAGCTTGACGGCGACTATGCCTTGCCTGCCGCCTTGGTACTGTTCCTGCCCGCCAGTGTTCGACCAGGCCTGCTTGAGATCCGCTGGTGTCCCGATCTACAAGACACCTCCCTCTCTGATTTGGTTTGAGTGTTCCTGCTGCTCTTGCTCACCGCTGGTCCCACTTCCAGCCATCTGTTTCTCCTTCTGCTTTTTGGAGTCCGGACCAGCCCTTGCATCTATGACCTGTCAGGCACTTGTGCCCCTTCTGCGCTCCTGAACCTCTGTCTGCCCTATCAGGAGTTCTTGAGCCAGAGGAATACGAGAAGCTTCTCCCTGCATCCGTGGGCTTAACTATCAGGTACGTGACAGTGTAGCGTTCTAATGGTTCTACCTGCGTAGAATAACCCACATGGGCATGTTAAGCAATGTACAACTCTGTTAAGCAGTTGTAGAATTCTCTAATAGTATACCTTTTCCCCTTTACTGTGAAAGTTTTTTGGCCAGGTTGTACAAAATCACTTGTGGTACAGAGTTTTTTCTTTCACTGGAACATACCAGTAAAGGGAATTAGAGTAATGGATTGTTGTATGTTGCGGTCCTGAGAATCTTTAACTTTACTTGGGGACAATTTACTTTTTATGTTCCTGGCCTTACGGCATGAAACCTTGGAGTGCTGGGTAAGAGAGTGTGATTTCATAGTATATTCTCCATTAATTTATATTATATATATATATATATATATATATATATATATATATATATATAGAGCATGAAATTGTGTGGTAAAGCGGACTGGCTATACAGGATTAGATTTGGTAGCCTCTCCAGAGTTGCAGGGATGGTTGTGAAGGTAATATTGAAAAGTTTCTTGAACAAGGGGAGCAGAGTACCCCTTGTCCATGAATTTGGTAGTAAGGACATAACTGTATGTGATGTAATCCTTCTTTCTGATACAGTTGTTACGGAAGAGACAGTATTGGCTCCTAATAATGAAAGGAAAGTCTGGATGGCTGCACACCAAACTGAGATTCAAGTGCCTTTATTCACATAACACCATGAAGAACATGAGGAGTATTGGCTCCTAGGGATATTCCAGATCAACCTTGGATGATGACAACTATGAAAGTGGATATAAGAGTTCCCAGCTATGGGTTTCATCTAATTTTTAGAAAATTTTTGTTTGCTATCATTGCCTAATTCTAATTCCAGCAAGGCAAGGGTCTCTGTAACTTGTACATAGGTAGAGGAGAGCTCCAATGTATTATTATTGCAGTGCTGTGCAAAGTCATGCACTGTATGTGCTGGTCTGTCCCATATGATGACTATGTCATCTATGTAATGACTGTAATACAGTATTGTTTAGTAGTATTTAGTATTGGTTTAGTAGTACAGTATTGTTTAGTAGTATGTTATCCTATTTACCATATTATTCCCAATTATTATCCTTTTTTCAGAATATATTTGTAATTTGTATACATTTTAGATACAGTATTTTTATTACTTTGGACCAATCACAGATCACAATAGTAAGAATAGAAGAAAGGTGTTCGTGACAGGATGTTTACGTTGTTATCATGTGATTGATATTACCAATCATAGCAATCACATGATACCCAGTTTGTAACAAAACACTGCGCTATTCTTATCAAAAAGTAAATAGAAACCACACAAAAGAGCTGCTAACACATCACCGGGGTATCAAGTGTGAGGTAAACAATATTATAAAAAAGTGTAGCGCTTCTCACAGCTTCAACTAACAAATCTCATTGATCTTACTTATAAGTGTAAAGTTATAGTGAAAGAATCCTACTATAAAGTAGTGCTCATAATATATAAATTTTTACATAAATTATATATATAGGTGACTCAAAAAAGACAGTTTTCTAAAATGTCCAAGTAACAAAGTAAAAGAAGAAAAAACTAAGAAACAACAAAGTCCCAAAAAACAGAGTCCTTTGTGTGATGTTCTTTGTATAATCCACAAGCGTGTAGGAAATATATTACACCTCCTTTCAAAGATTCATGCATTAATCTTGTGAAGTTCCCATCACCAGGCGAATTGAAGGCTTACCGGAGTTATTGGATCCTCACAAATTTGGGGGATCATATAAGCTTTTGCAACTATATGCAGATCCTCACAGCAGCAGTTAACCAGGGGGACTTCAAATGTAGGCGATCTCTTCATATGTTGAAAGGTATTTTAACTCCAACCAGATATACCCATAGGCAGTTTAAGAACATAGGGAAAAGAATCAGGGACCAAACATAGCGTAATTCCATTTTTATAGAAACAAATAAAAGATAAAAGTACAAAACTCACATGTGTACAGTGGTTTGTGCGCTTAACAAGATAAAACACAATTGCAGCAGAGTCCCGACGCGTTTCGTCGTAGAAGACGTCATCTGGGGTACTACTCAGCTGCAACTTACACACTTAAATACCAAACCCTCAATAAGGCACGAATTCGTTCACCCCGTGTCACTGGAGTTCATTTCCGGTATGGAATGGCCGCCAGCCCGCGTTCCACACCTCGTTATGAACCCGTTCCGATAAACCAAGCTTAACCTATAGTAAATTGGATTATCTATAGGTCCAACATTAATGGCCATAGTGGACCTCTTATAAAAAGTAAGCATCGGATTGAAAAAGCGGCTAAAATGACAGAAAAAACTATAAGTCGAATCGTGTCTTTCCCGGAAAGGCAAACGAATGCTTCCGGGTTTAGTATATGTTTGAGCCAATCACAGACGAAACAACAACTG